>NC_047035.1:152627287-153367287 GCF_011762595.2 Tursiops truncatus
ACAGCCCAGAAAACAGGGTAAGCGCATTCCAGAAAGATCAGAGAAAGCCCAGAAGGGCAGAGAATGTACAATCCAAGCTGCTTTGAAGGCCTGAGCTACCCTGAAGGCACCAATGGATCAGATCCACTCCCTGTGGGTCCCAGAGGGCAACCTGCAAAGACCAGTCTGTACATGTAACGAGAAGGGCTCCTTCTGACATCCCAGGTTGTGTTTGGACTGAAGGAAGATACAAAAGGCACACAGATACAACGAATAGAGGAAAAACTTCTTCTTATTCAGATAGTAAAGAAGCACCGTGGCCTGGAAGGAGCATTTAGACAAGATTCCTTTTAATCTGAGCCACGTAGAATCTCAGAGAACAGGGATGAGTCCCTGCCTGAAACTATTCCATGGTGAGGAACCCTTCTTCCTTTTTTTCTAAATTTACTTATGTATTTTTTATTTTTGGCTGTGTTGGGTCTTCGTTGCTGCGAGTTGCGGTGAGCGGGGGCTACTCTTTGTTGCAGTGTGCGGGCTTCTCATTGCGGTGGCTTCTCTTGTGGTGGAGCACGGGCTCTAGGCGCGGGGGCATGTGGGATCTTCCAGGACCGGGGCTCGAACCCGTGTCCCCTGCACTGGCAGACGGATTCTTAACCACTGAGCCACCAGGGAAGCCCGGAATCCTTCTTCTTATAGGTACTTTCCTTGGGTGGAGAGGAGGGGAAAGACGTATTTCCTTTGAAAACTGTCTTAGAGGTTAATTTCAGTGCTACCTTTGGTTTATTATTCAGTAAGCCTTTTCATCTCTGTCCATTTAAATTCTTTCAGGCCCATGTGAATAAATAAAGACGAGCTCTCGGTTTCAGATTCTCTATTCATTCAACATGGTTGGTGACGGTCCCTCTTGCTCCAGTGGGTCTTCAGGAAGCAGAACTCTGTAGGCTTCCCTGATGGTGTCTGTGGAAAGGCGCAGGGCTGGGCCCCGGGAGGTACAGCCCCCTTTTCACCCTTCTCTCACGCTGCCCTTCACGAGGGCTGCTCCCGGGGAAGGGAGTGTCTGCGGGCAGCTCTGTCCTGCGGGCTCTGGGCCCTGCATCAAGCCATCCTACAGACAAGGGATGGCCCTTCCTTCCCCCTCCCTGCAAAACTAAGCCTGAGCAGCTGGAGGCTCTCGGCACAGCCTCGGGGGGGTGGGGTGAGCACCCCCTGTGCTGACCACTGTGTCGTGAACAACTCTTAGACATCCCCCAGGAGACAAGCATCGTGCAGTCACGCCCTCAGGCTGACCCATCAGTGGAGCCCATGGAAAACCCAGCTGCCTGCCCACTCCATCGGGGTGCCCGCTGACGCAGTTTTCTCAGACACTTCTGTGTCCCCGCCAAACCACACTCACCAGCAACTAACTCTGACACAAAAGGCTTCTGTACCACAGACCCTGGGTTGTGACATCACAGAGGAAATCCAAGTTCAAGGGTCCTAGATACTAGCCACGCCATGCTTTTCAGCAGAATGGACTTGCTGTGCTCCGAAGCAGTCCTATCACTTGCCTTGTTCTAAAATGTTTACCGAGGAGCTGACCTCTTCTCTTTCCTGGGTCCACACACTCCTTCTGGATGAACCCGAGAGAAAAGCATCTATGATTTTTCTCATCGAAAACAAAAGAAATCTAAGACCTTCTAAAAGTCTTGCTTGAGCCATGAAAGAGAATCATGATCAGCAGATACATACCCTGCAAACAGCCCTAAGTTTCTGAGAGGTAATATTGGGGAGTGGAATACACCAAATAGGAACTGGGCACAGGTGGGCCTTCTCCCTTCCCAGGTGGGTGGAGATAAGGGACACGGGTGGGGACCAGAGGGAAGCGTGTGCAGCTCATCCTCCTGTGAGCTGCAGTCCCTCCTGTTGCCAGCAGGGGGACCCCTCTGTGCCCACGACTGGCAATGGAGTCCTTCCAATGGAAGGACAGACAGAAATAAAAAACAGTCTGTTATCCCATCAAAGTTTGCAACATTAGGTGCTCCCTGCACCCTCAAACCACCTGTCTAAGCCGGCACTGAGGAGGACGGAGATGCCCACCATCCCGGCCTCTCTCTGTGCCCTCCGCAGGCATACAGCCCACGTCACCCCGGAGTCAAGGTCACGGCTAAGACCAGAGCAGCCACAACAAGCCAGCTGGATGCCACCAGTCCCTGGGTGGCAATTACGCTTCAGTGGCAGTATTCCAAGACCATGGCATTTCACACGGATTCTGCAAAAGGCAGCACAACCTTACATGGACATGCTACAGGTCTTTCAATGATCTGAAGGGAATTTTTCCGAAATTGTATCGAGACTGACCCACCAAGTAATTGGGTTTTTTAAAAAAAATCCCAATTTTAGGAGCAAGGCAATAAATTGAGTGAGAAAGACCATTTCTCCATAATATATTTGTGTCTATATCATTGTTACACTTTCCAAAGAATCTAGCAACAGATTGGTTTCAGAGAAGAACCTGAAATATTAAAAATGTTACCCCACTGGTGACAGTACAGGCACAGTTCAAGAGGTTATGTAAACCCATAAAGGAAAACAGTGATAACACAAAGCCTGGTGCCCTCCTGTCTCCTCTCTGCCGTAAATAGCTCCTGAAATGGAACACATTATATAATTTGTATTAAAAATAAAAACTTTAAGCTGTAATAAAACAAACATAAACCATCAAAGTGTGTCTCTGTCCAATATGAGGAATCTTGTTGAAAGAAACTAAAACTATTTTTCTCCTGGCCCAAGTGTTCCTTTTAGAGGAACAGCAGAAACTCAGAAGCCTTCTTTATATAATTGGAAAATTGGGGATAGAAGTCATCAGATTTTCCAATATTTTAAAACAGTTTAGTAAGTGCTAAATATTAACTTGAAATTTCACCTAGGAGTAAATGGAGAAAACTATTTCTTTGGTCTCTACGTTGTCTGTACTATTACGAAGAGCATATTTTCAAAATTAAGCAAAATCATAAGGCTCCCGTATTTAAAAATACATTATTTTAAGCTATTGTAATTTCATTTACTGTTTGAATTCTAATTTCAAATGCTCTTTCAATGCAATACTGTGCTAAATTATGTTATAACTCTGGTTCTGATTACCCAATCTGTGTAAAAATGTTAAATGGTTGTCCCTTCATAGCAAGAGAAAAGCACTGTTCTAGTAAAAGTTCAGATCTAAATTCCAGTATTACTTCAGGACTGGTTCTAAAAGAGAATAGTTTTTAACTAAATTCTGGCTGAATAAAAAAAGTCTGAATAGGTTTAGATATTAGAGCATCTTTTGCAATATAAACATAACTATATTTCACGAGTCTTTGTGTTTGGATAACATTATTCTAACTTGAGAAGCAAACTCTCATATGAATGCTCTGGATAACGTTACAATCTATCACCTAATGTTTTGACTTTGCTTTGACAAATATATCAGGTATTTACCTAACAATGTCATGGTACATTTTTCTAAAAAGCTCTTTGCCAATAACATTTCTTTGATTCTTTATGATGTAGTAAGCACATCTATTTCCCGTGCTTGATGTAGAAATAACTCAAGGCTCAAAAGAGATAATCTTTTTCACTTCTCTTCACATGGAAGGTTAGTAGTTATCACGATCTGCTCACATGGCTGATGCCATCCCTCTTACTCTGGCCAAGAATATAACCTCACCACTTCTATCCAGGTGGTCATAGGCTCTGGGTGCTCATTCACAGGTATGGCTTCCTGCTCAAGCAGGAAGTAGATAAGAGGATGCTAACCCAGAAAAGTTCACCTACGTTTACAGATCTTTGTAAATGGAGTCCTTCACCCACGTTCTGACACACCTACTGACTAAGAGGACTGAGTTCTTGGTCCCCAGGGCCAGGTCTAGATTCTGAAGTTTATATTGCCCAACTGCATGCTTGGATTCTAGAGTCCTACCCGTTTCAGTCTACAGACTTTTGCGGTGTTTGACTCTCTGACCACCCCTTGACCCATCCAACTTTCCCTTAGGTATGAGTTCTTATGACTTCTGTGTCCCTGGAATAGGTCCACCTAGGCTACTCGCTTTAAATACCCAGAAATGTGCCCTGGCGAACATCAAGAATATAACAGAAGGATGTGGGGAGGCTGTGAAAAAGCCACAGTCAGTGAGAAAGAGTGGAACAGTTACGAGAGAAGTATACGCAGCACATCAGCACAGGAGGATCGTACACACAAGGAAATCGAGCAAGTGGAGTCACCCTCCAGCAGGCTGGGACAGTGGCGGTGTCCCTGTGTCTGTCACCACTCTGCCCCTTGGTGCCCCTTCCATGCTGAGAATCTGCGGTGTCCTCTGTTTGCTCAGCTGTGCACCTGAGGACTTGGGACAATATCCCTGCCTCTCCAATCAGAATGGTTTTCAAGTTATCTAATCCAAAATATTACCACAAACTTACGGCTATAACTTATTCACTCTCGTCTCGTAGCTTTCTTCATGTTTTTCCCCAACCAAGAATTCACTCCGTCCTTTCCTGCCACCTTCAAGGACTAGCTCCTAGGTCACCTCCATCATTAATCTTTTGTCAAGTACCTCAAGCCCTTTCCTTTCCACCAAATTCTTTCCACTATCTAGAATACATGGCATGTTGGATTTGATTAACACCTGATTATCTATATTTCTTTTCCCCAGCAGAATTCTAAGGTCTTTCATTAAAGTGACTTAAATAGGATGCTTTTCCTTTTTTTTTAATTGAAGTATACTTGATGTATAACATATCTACTACAGGTGTACGATAAAGTGATTCACAATTTTTAAAGGTTATACTCCATTTATAGTTATTATAAATTGTTGGCTATATTTGTGTTCTACAATACAACCTTTTAGCTTATTTTATACCTAATAGCTTGTACCTCTTACTCCCCTACCCTTCCCTATCTTGCCCCGCCCCCCTCCCCTTTCCGCATTGGTAACCTCTAGTTTGTTCTCTACCTGAGTCTGCTTCTTTTCTGCCATGTTCACTAGTCTGTTGTACTTTTCAGATTCCACATATAAGGGATATCATACAGTGTTTGTCTTCCTCTGGTGCTTTTCTTATATATACTCTTCCTCTCACCTCCGTGGTTTTGCACATTATCTCTCTCTCCCTCTCCCTTCTTATCCCATCCCTGAATTAACTTCTGAAAGACTTAACTATCCCCTCCCCTGGGAAGCATTCAAAAAAACTGATCCCCTCAAAAAAACTGATCAGCACCTCCATCGTGCCGTGACTGGACCCTACATGTACCTCTATCACAGGGAGCACTTTGCATACAATTTTCTACATGACTTTTCTTCTCTGGACCTCTTGGGAGAAAAGGCTCTGTCTTATTTATCTTTGTACCCCCATGCCTCGTACCTCTCCCATAGCACATAATCCACATGTATTTCATTCTTGGAGAATCTGAAGTCTGGAGTCAAAGCCAAGATGCCATCCTGAGGGAGAGTGGGGTCCTAAGCAAGAGAACGAGGTGGCTGTGATGTCAGACCTGGGCAGGTCTTAGGAATTGTACCCCCTTTCCATCAGCCAACCAAGTGGATGCAATCCAGGAATAACAATGCTTTCTGACACTCTGATAATCATTCCACATTTGTTACCTCATTTAATCCTCTTTGACTTATAGCATTTATCTCGTTGTTACTTGTAGCATAAGTTCCCTATCTAGCCCCTTACAGAGAAGGTCTGCTGATCGAAATCCCCACTGGAAAGACGTAAGTGCAAGGTCAGGATGCCAGGAAGGGGAAGCTAGGCTTTGGGTTATACAAAGACCATGCTTTCAGATGCTGACCACAAGGCCCGCACTCTGGACAGATAATACAAGAGTACTCAAAGCTCTGTACTGTTCATGTTTCCTTCCTACGATAGCCACATAGTACCTTCATTCAGAGATCCTCAAAACTTTTTAGACATGACCTCATTTAGCTCAGTCTTAACTGCCTCAGCAAACTTTTTAAATGGGTGCCTCCTATTTATTTAAAATTATCTATATGATCTTTGTTGAAGAGCAAGTTTTTCTTTTCTTTGAAACAAAAAGATTCAAGTTTTCATTGGTGGCCCAGGGTAAAAACATTTTGCCCTCTGCCCATCATTTATTTCCTCATATTCTGAGTCTGAGCCCAAAGACACCAGTTTCCCCCACTGCCTTCCGTTCACGGCCCTGAGTCCCAGACCTCTGTTCTGCAATGTATTTCTGAGACATGCATCTGTTAGTAGCACTGTCTGGACAAAGGCAGCTCAGGAGATGAGGATAAACGCCATCAACTGAAACAGTCTTCCTAGACAACACCAATTAGCCGCCACTCTAGACCAGGGGTCAGCCAACCACGGCCTGGGGGCCGAATCCAGGCTGCTACTTCTTTTGAATAAGTACAATTTTATGGGAAGACGACAAGCCCATTTCTTTGCACGTTGCAACAGCTGCCTTTGCGCTACAACGGCAGAGTTCAGTCATTACGACAGAGTCCATCCAGCCTGTAAAGCTTAAGATATTCACTGGTCTGTTATTTTTAGAAAACGTTTGCTGACCCCTGTCCCAGAAAACTGGAAAGAGGGAAACTGGACATTGTGTTATTAACTGGAGTCATGCTTTCAGAGGCTCACCACAAGGCCTGCAGCCTGAAAAAGTGAGGCAGGAGGGCCCAAACCTTACACTGTCCGTTTTTTACTTGCATGACAGGTGCACGGTGCCAACCTCTGGAGACGCCAAATTTCTTAGACATGATCTCCTTTGTACGCCTGCATCCCTCCTTTCTGAGCTCCTTCACATGTGCAGGGAGCTCTCTCCTCCAACCAGATCACCTCCCCGAGGTCCTTCTGGGCCGGGCTGGCCCTGTCCAGCATTCTTCCGGGCTGCTCAGCGAAACTCAGACTGCCCTCCTTTGATCCCCACCACTTCAAAGATACTCTCTCCACATCTTAACGTCTTTCCAGCATTCTCACCGCTCTTGAAGAGAACGGCTAAAAGGAATGTACCAGCAGACACCACTGGACCTCATGGTACCCAGAGATTCCTCACTCTGCACCTCTGTGGTCTCCATCCTCACGCTCAGCCTGTCCAACCCAAATCATAAGAGGGAAAGCGGCCTGCATCCCTGCACACGCCCCAGGTAGGCTTAAAGCTAAATAAGGAAACACTAACAGTTAATTCTGTGTATCAGAGCAGCAGCTCCATTCATTTCTCACAACAGCACGCTGCTGGGGGAAGTCTCTCAGGGCAGGTGACCTCTGTGCACTCACCTGAGATGGGCAGCGTTCAAGTGATCTCCTCACTTGGCGTAAGAATAGGTGTTGTATATAAAATAGACAAGCAACAGGGACCTACTATCTAGCACAGGGAACCATACTCAATATTTTGTAATAACCTGTACGGCAGGGGTCCCCAGCCCCTGCCTTATAGGGTGGGGAGTCTCCTGTTAAGAGCCAGGCCGCACAGCAGGAGGTGAGTGCCGGCAGGCGAGCAAGCGAAGCTTCATCTGCCGCTCCCCATGGCTCGCGTTACCGCCTGAACCATACCTGCCCCACCTGGTCCACGAAAAAAATTGTCTTCCACGAAACCAGTCCCTGGTGCCAAAAAGGTTGGGGACTGCTGTTATAAGGGAAAAGAATCTTAAAAAGAATATCTATATCTGAATCACCTTGCTGTACCTGAAACTAATACAACATTGTACATCAACTATACTTCAATTAAAAAAAAGAAAGAAAAAAAAAACAGGAAAAGAAAAAGAACAGGTAGAGCCCGAAAGCCTGAGCGCCGGCCTGAAGTTCCGCCCTCATGATACAGTGAAGAATGTTATGGGGAAGAGCTTCAGGGTGGGGTAGACGGGGCTTCACTCCAAACTTTTCTACATATAACTTTGTATATTTCAGTGCACTTACATCACCTTCCTGTCCCTCACCTTCTCATCTACAAAATAGGGATAACCATGTCTGTTTCGATGGATTGCTGGAAGATGAAATGAACAAATGTATGGAAAACCCTTAGTGTGCTGGGTACCTGCTGGTCACTCAGGGGCTGTAGCTACTACCTTTAAAAATGCCAGTTACATTTAATAATTTATGCTCTGGTGGGTTTTTCAGCAAAAATCACTACCCTGCTACATGCCAGGTACCATGCTAGGAGCTGGGGCTGTGTACTCTAATGATCAAAACCAAGATGGTTCCCAAACCCATGGAGCTTACAGACCATTTGCCTATAAGGTTACACACAGAATGTCCAAATAGCACATGGAAGCCCAATTTTGCTCAAAGAAGAAAGTGAGGTTCTGGAGCATGAAGTAAGCCAGTGAAGGAAGCACGAATGAAATTCAGATGCGAGTTCTCCGATTCACAAGCTCACACTTCCCCTCATTTTAGTTTGGCAATTACAGATAAGCACCTCTGCGCTTGTTCTTTGCCCTCGAAAACTGTTGACTACATTAAACGGAGAAAGGAAGACAACCTCCCAAAGCCACATGGGAGTCTAGGATTGGCAGAGAATGGAGCAAGTCTGCAGAAAGTTGTGGCATGAAAGACATCTGTTAACTCATGTATTAGCCACTGCTTGGTCGCCAAAGCGGGTCCCTTAGCCAAGCTCCTTAATATGAAGGCAAAAGTAGTAGGTCCAATAATATAGCTTAGGGCAAAGAATGAGAAGAACATGCAGACCCTTGTCAAAGAAGACTGTATTTAATAGACACCTACTATCCTCAGTGTTCCCACGTTATGTTTGCTTGTGCCAATCCCTTAAGCAGGTAACCAGACAGAGTAAAAAAGGTCTAACCCGCTCACGGTTTTTGTTCCTCTTCAGATCCCCGTCTCACTAAGAAGTTTCACAAACTCAAGCTGGGAGGCAGAAATCTTGCCTGACCCAACACCAGAGCCATCTCAATATATTTTTCAGCAAGAGCAGGTGGAGAGAAAACGGAGCTGAGCCCTGAGCCAGCAGCTGCAGGAGTTGCTGAAGCTGCCCCCAGGCTGGTTAAGTCCCGGCATCCAGGCTCACATTCCTACCAGGATGTGAGGACCAGAACGAGACAATGCCAAACGCACACAGTTCGGGGCGCTCCTCAGGTACTGATAGACCCTTGACTAAGAATACATTTTAAGGTGAAATGACCTTTACAATTCCTTATAGATCAGTTGTTTAAGTACTTACTCAATACCAACTATATGCCCAACATTGTGATAAATACAGTGAAGTATCTCGGGCCCTTCAAAGATGCGGGAGCCAAGAACATCCAGGATGAGAGTGAATGCATGATTCTTCACAGCACAAGAGTGGACCCGAGACACATGGCTGATGTTGCCAAGCCTGCTGACATATCACCAAAGCCCTGTGTTTGGGGGTAATCTCCCTCTTCACCAGGGGACACAATACTGTATACCAGACTCTACAAAGAGCCAGCTAAGCTGTTCACTCAGGGCTGTGGCCTTCAAGGAGATGAGAGCTGCTAAAACAGTCAGTGGTTTTCAAAACCACTCAAGGCAGCCACGGGCTTTAGAAATTGCCTGGAGGCTTCTGACATGTGTTTGGCTGCTCTAGGGTGGTTCTCCTGGAAAGCGGCCACACTGCGGCTCAGAAGGCAGCAGAGTGCATGCCAGACGTTCAGTGCCTTGCAAGGAATGGGATTCCCTATCCAGGAATGAAGGAAGAGGGGAGAATAACAGAGTGACATCTATCATTACACTGCACTTGGTAAGGAAATCCCTCCCTCTAGATGCAGCCTTCTCAACTGAGTCTTGAAATGTAAAGGCATTGACCGTGTTGCCATCTGCACATCTGTCACTGCACATGGGAATGCTGTCTCATCACCCCGTTACTTTCACTGAGACCTCACAGCATCTTGGTTTGATTTATGGCCTTCAGGGTCAGACCTGGCTTTGAAGCCTGGCCCTGCCATTTACTAGCTGTGTTATCTACCTTTGCAAAGCCTCAGTTTCTCCATCAGTGAAATGGGGATGACAACCAAATCGTTATAAAGATTAAATACTCATTAATTAAAAAATTCATGTAATTGCCTTAGCATATTGAAAATGCTTCATGCTCCATTTTTAAGAAGCACCTGAATTATGTTATCATTAAAAGTAAGTCTAGGAGCCCCTGGTTCAGTTCATTGATTTTGTCTGCACAATTTGGGGCAGGATTTATCTTTCTGGGGGTTATTTGGTAAGAAGGTTATTGATAGTTCTCCCATAAGAAGTGGGAGAAGACCCATGTGTGCTGGAATGGACTGGGCTTGAGGTTAAATCCTGAAGTGACTCAGGTTCCTGAAGATGTGAGAGGCTTTCAAGCTGCTGTAGCCTTTGGGTGATGAATGGCCTTCTTGTGACCATGCAGTAGAACTGATCATGCATTTTACCATTTGGGTGTTTCTTAATATTTATTAGGAAATCATTTAAATATTATAATTTTGTTGAGTTCTACAAATGCATACAATAGAAACTGTCATTATAAGTAATTTACATTATGAAGATGAAAATCGTATTTCTTTAAACTTGCATTTCTTTAGTTACTAGTACAATTGACTCTTTTTCATAATCTTATTGAATCTTCTTATTCTCTGTAAATTGTTTCACATCCTTTGCCCATTTTCTTATACAGAATTAATTTCATTGATCTGGAGTAGCTCTTTACATATTAAAGATAAACTCCTTTCCTCCTCATATAGCACTTTATATATTAAAGATAAACCTCTTTTTGCTGCAAAGTTTTCCCCAGTCTTTTGTTCCCTTTTTATTTAAAACAGAAGTTTGAAATTTTTATATAGCTGAAGTTATTGATCTTCTTCCTTTGTAATTACTTTCATTGCTTTTAAGTTTAGAAAGTCTTTCCTTACTTCAAAAGTAGTTAAATGTGCACCTATATTTTCTTACATATTTTGGCATGTGGTTCATTGATTACTTTTAACTGCTTAATTTATTTAGAATTCTTAGTCTGGTAACAGGTTTAAATGTTATAAATTGGTACAGTCTTTCTGGAAAAATGTTTTTGCAATATGAATTAAAAACCACAAATGGGTTGGTGTTCCTTGCCCTACTTCTAAAAAATGTAACTAAAGAAAATGATCAGGCATACAGCCACGGATTTCTACTGAAGACAGTCATTCCGATGCTGCTTATATTAGCAAAAAATGGAAATAACTTCAAAGTCTCTCGTGGTGGTGGAGTAAATATCGTTTAGCTGCACTGTCCAATAATGGTAACCATCAGCCACATGCGGTATTTAAAGTTAAATGTACTAAAATTAAATAAAATTAAATATTCAGCTCCTCAGTTGCTCAAGTGCTCAATAGCCACATGTGACAAGGGGCTACCATACTGGATAGCAGTGGTACCAAACATCCCCATTCTCACAGAGGTTTCTGTGGAATAGTGCTGCTCTGTGGCCATTAAAATCAGGTTTTGAAAGAATATTTAAAACCATTGGATAATTTATAATATGATGGTAAGTAAAAATATCAAAATATAAAATATTTACTGAATTCAGATTGGTTGCAGTAACTTTAATCATCAATATCTTCATCAAATGCTGTTTTCTATAGAGGAAACCCAAACCCTGCCCTCACGAAGCTTCTTGTCTTAAAGAAAAGAGAAAAAAAACCCCAGAAAATCTGAAGTGCAATAGGTGCATAGGAATTTAATGAGATACACAGAGAAATGTAGCACATGGCACCTACTCTGCAGCTGTTAACTGACTGGAATTCCAAACGGGAATTATTATACTGGATCATACACAAGGCCTAATTAACACTGTCTTCTGTGGCCAACAGTGGTCTCAAAAGAAGCCATGATTATCCTTCTGTCAACATCTATTGATATTATCCACCAAAGGCACAAAAACAACTTAGCAAACAAATGGCATTTAAGAACCTGGAGTACATAAAGCAAGGAACTTTACAGAGTACTTAGTAAATATGGAAAGGTTATAAGGCCTCTGAAACATCAATAAATAATCAACCACAACAAAAGAATGCTTCACTTATATGTGAATAAAACTTTGGAAAATGATGCCCATAAGTAAAACCTACATGCAATTCGTACTCAACCTTCCCACTAAGAACAACTGAAAAGTTAAACAAAATGTATATATTTTTAAATCTTGAAAGTATCAAAGAGTTAATAAAATAGTGAGAAAAATATCTGGGAGAAGATGAAAATTTAAAGAGGGGGGCTCAGCATCTGGGATCACTTTTTAGCTTAAGCATCCAAGAGCTGATGTCCAGAGACCTCCAAGGATAGAAATAAACCAGCTTTTGAAAGGACTGCAATCCAGCTCTGAGCCATCTGGTCTGCCCATAAAAATCTCAAGCCCTGAAAATGGACTAAAATGATCCCAGTTTGTTATTCCCCCAGGAACCTGACAGAAATAACTCAAAACTCTCTAGAGGAATAGATCCTGATCCTAGACCTCAAACTATTTCTACAAAACATTTTCAATATAATGCCCATCACACAATGGAAGATAACCAGTCACACTGGAGAAAAGATGAGTGACAATCAAAACAGCTCTTAAGTGGCTCTAGCGTTTGTAATTATCAGATGTGGACTTTAAATTGCTATGTGTACTGTGCTTGAGAAAATAAAAAAAGTATTAAAAACTTAGTACATAACATTCTAAAAAGTGAGAGAGCAAATCTGAAAAAGAACCAAATGGAAATTCTAGAACTAAAAAACACAATACCTGAAATAACTCAATGGGTGAGTTTAACAGCAGATCAGACCTGAAGGGAGAATCTGTGAACTGGAAGACAGGTTAGAATGAAGCATGGAAAGGCAAAATTTGGAATATACAGAAGACATCATGGGAAACACAGAGAATATGGAGGAAAAAAATCTAACATGGGAATCCCAGGGGGAAAAGTGAGTCGAAGCAATTTCATGGATGACAGCTGACGCCTTTCCCGTGAATCCCCAAATTCATGAAGCCTTAGGAACTTCAGGGAGAAAAAAATAAGAAGAAATACACACCTAGAACCATCATTTTAAAACTACAGAGAATTAAAGATGAAGAGGAAAATCTTAAAGACAGTTGACCATAAAAGATTACCTTTAGAGGAACGACAGTTTAAATTATTATGGACTTTTCAACAGCAACAATGGAACCCAGGCGACAATGGAATATACCTTCAATGGGCTGAAAGAAAATCACTGCCAACCTAGAACTGACATCCCCAGTAATAATATCCTTAAAGAGGGAGAGGGAAATAAATCATTTCAGACAAGCAAAAACTGAGAAGTCTGTACCAGCAGACCCACCATTAAAAAGATACCAGTGAATGTTCTTCAGGTGCAAAAAAAGAAAAAAAAAAAAAAAGGAATCCCAGATGGAAGGTCAGAGATGCTGACTGAAGAAAAAGTATTAGAAAGGAAGGAGTCAGCAGGCTGACTGTACAAGAACGTGATGCAGAAGAACCAGGAAAATCTAGCTTACAGGAGAGGTTACCTTCCCCTTATACAAGTTAAAAATTATATTTGGCTATCCTCCAAAAGAAAAGAGTTAAAACAAATCCTTGTATCACATTTTGGAATATATTTTTCACGATTTTTGGATGGGGGAAAATCAGACGTCATGGAGAAAAGATCAATATATTATACTGGGAATTCCCTGGCAGTCCACTGGTTAGGATGCCACACTTCCAATGCCAGGGACCTGGGTTCAGTCCCTGGTTGGGGAACTAAGATCCCACAAGCCGCATGGTGAGGTCTATATATACATATAATACTGCATCTTTTTAAAAATATAAATGGTGAAAGTAACTACAAAGTAATAACAGAAAATGTTTGCAATAATTTATCAGCTAAGATCAGGTTCAATTCTATGTGGAGGGAAACCTAGGGGTGGAAACAGGGGGGACAGAGGGTTCCTAAGAGGTTTCTGATACTATTTTACTCATTAGACCACATATTTATCATTAATTGATAAAAACAGATAATGAATTAAGAAAGAAACCTAAGAGACCTAGTTCTTTGTTGAATGTAGAGATATTCGTTGGTCTGGCAACCAGTACAGAAAAAGTTCTGTTTTCCACTATGTGAGTTGGAAATATACTATAAATGCAAATTTCTGATATTTATGATACAAGAGTAGGATAAGGAATAGCCTTTTCCTATGGTTTGTGAAAAAAGGTAAATAGTTGTATTTGGGGGATAATTTAATTTTTCAGCACAGACTACAGGTCCCCTTAATGTCCCCCCATCCCTGGAATTCTAAGATTCATCCTAAATACTGTGAGAATATTAGTCCTGAATTACTGAGATACAAGTCCTTGGTTCTAACTACAGGCCAAGGGGGCTGCCAATGATTTTATTCCGTTGTTCTCAAAGGACATCACTACTGAAAGGAATTATTCCATCAACAATGGTGCTGTTGAGTGGCCTTCTCCTCGAATTCCCCTCTCATTCACACTATCTACCCTGCCAGTCCCCTTTACTTCAAGGTGTTTCTACAGCCCTCTGCTCTCCTAAAACCCCCAGGCTGAAATGATAATTTATGTCCCTGGCTTAACTGAATCAGTTCAGGAAGGTTCCCCACAGGCAGGAACAGCTGAATGGTAAAGCAGACATTTGTCATCAGTTGAATTCTATTCACTGAGAACATCACTGTCGCAGGCAAATGTGAGAGAGGAAAAAACGGGCAGGAAGCACTCACTCACCTGCCGCAGTTTGGTTCCCACCATGGAGGCACTGCTGTCAAGCACAAACACCACATTCTTGGGTAACGGAGGAAGGTCTTTGGGGGCAAAGTAGTGCACAAAATAGCCATTTAGAACCTGGTGGAGGGAAAAGAATGTAAAAATGGTAGTACCCAGATTAGGTAGGAAAACAAACCAAAATGGATAGTCTATGGGATCTCTAATAAAAGTCAAAGGTAGCATGAAACAGAGTCTAGGGCCAGATTCTGTACCCAGAACAAAAGTATCCATGGTCCTGATTCCTCCAACTAATTGCAAATTAATCTGTTTATTTATTTAAACATCTTTATGGGAGTATAATTGCTTTACAATGGTGTGTTTCTGCTTTATAACAAAGTGAATCAGCTATACATACACATTTATCCCCATATCTCTTCCCTCTCATTTCTCCCTCCCACCCTCCCTATCCCACCCCTCTAGGTGGTCACAAAGCACTGAGCTGATCTCCCTGTGCTATGTGGCTGCTGCCCACTAGCTATCTATTTTACATTTGGTAGTGTATATACGTCCATGCCACTCTCTCACTTCGTCCCAGCTTACCCTTCCCACTCCCTGTGTCCTCAAGTCCATTCCCTATGTCTGTGTCTTTATTCCTGTCCTGTCCCTAGGTTCTTCAGAACCTTATTTTTTTTTTTTTTAGATTCCATATATATGTGTTAGCATATGGTATTTTTCTCTTTCTGACTTACTTCACTCTGTATGACAGACTCTAGGTCCATCCACCTCACAATAACTCAATTTTGTTTCTTTTTATGGATGAGTAATATTCCATTGTATATATGTGCCACATCTTCTTTATCCATTCATCTGTTGATGGACACTTAGGTTGCTTCCATATCCTGGTTATTGTAAATAGAGCTGCAATGAACATTGTGGTACATGACTCTTTATGAATTATCATTTTCTCAGGGTATATACCCAGTAGTGGGATTGCTGGGTCTTATGATAGTTCTATTGTTAGTTTTTTAAGGAACCTACATACTGTTCTACATAGTGGCTGTATCAATTTACATTCCAAGCAACAGTGCAAGAGGGTTCCCTTTTCTTCACACCCTCTCCAGCATTTGTTGTTTGTAGATTTTTTGATGATGGCCATTCAGACTGGTGTGGGGTGATACCTCACTGTAGTTTTGATTTGCATTTCTCTAATGATTAATGATGTTGAGCATCCTTTCATGTGTTTGTTGGCAATCTGCATATCTTCTTTGGAGAAATGTCTATTTAGATCTTCTCCCCATTTTTGGATTGGGTTGTTTGTGTTTTTGATATTGAGCTGCATGAGCTGCTTGTAAATTTTGAAGATTAATCCTTTGTCAGTTGCTGCGCTTGCAAATATTTTCTCCCATTCTGAGGGTTGCCTTTTGGTCTTGTTTATGGTTTCCTTTGCTGTGCAAAAGCTTTTAAGTTTCATTAGGTCCCATTTGTTTATTTTTGTTTTTATTTCCATTTCTCTAGGAGGTGGGTCAAAAAGGATCTTGCTGTGATTTATGTCATAGAGTGTTCTGTGTATGTTTTCCTCTAAGAGTTTTATAGTGTCTGGCCTTACATTTAGGTCTTTAATCCATTTTGAGTTTATTTTTGTGTATGGTGTTAGGGAGTGTTCTAATTTCATTCTTTTACATGTAGCTGTCCAGTTTTCCCAGCACCACTTATTAAAGAGGCTGTCTTTTCTCTATTGTATATTCTTGCCTCCTTTATCAAAGATAAGGTGACCATATGTGTGTGGGTTTATCTCTGGGCTTTCTATCCTGTTCCATTGATCTATACTTCTGTTTTTGTGCCAGTACCATACTGTCTTGATTACTGTAGCTTTGTAGTACAGTCTGAAGTCAGGGAGCCTGATTCCTCCAGCTCTGTTTTTCTTTCTCAAGATTGCGTTGGCTATTAGGGGTCTTTTGTGTTTCCATACAAATTGTGAAATTTTTTGTTCTAGTCCTGTGAAAAATGCCATTGGTAGTTTGATAGGGATTGCATTGTATCTGCAGATTGCTTTGGGTAGTATAGTCATTTTCACAATGTTGATTCTTCCCATCCAAGAACATGGTATAGCTCTCCATCTGTTTGTATCATCTTTAATTTGTTTCATCAGTGTCTTATAGTTTTCTGCATACAGGTCTTTTGTCTCCTTAGGTAGGTTTATTCCTAGGTATTTTATTCTTTTTTAGCAATGGTAAGTAGGAGTGTTTCCTTAATTTCTCTTTCAGATTTTTCATCATTATTGTATAGGAATGCAAGAGATTACTGTGCATTAATTTTGTATCCTGCTACTTGACCAAATTCATTGATTAGCTCTAGTAGTTTTCTGGTAGCATCTTTAAGATTCTCTATGTATAGTATCATGCCATCTGCAAACAGTTACAGCTTTACTTCTTTTCCATTTTGGATTCCTTTTATTTCTTTTTCTTCTCTGATTGCTGTGGCTAAAACTTCCAAAACTATGTTGAATAATAGTGGTGAGAGTGGACAACCTTGTCTTGTTCCTGATCTTAGAGGAAATGGTTTCAGTTTTTCACCACTGAGAACAATGTTGGCTGTGGGTTTGTCATATATGGCGTTTATTATGTTGAGGTAAGTTCCCTCTATACCCATTTTCTGGAGAGTTTTTTATCATAAATGGATGTTGAATTTTGTTGAAAGCTTTCTCTGCATCTATTGAATGACCATATGGTTTTTCTCCTTCAATTTGTTAACATGGTGTATCACATTGATTGATTTGCGTATATTGAAGAATTCTTGCATTCCTGGGATAAACCCCACTTGATCATGGTGTATGATCCTTTTATTTTATTTATTTTTTTTGCGGTACACGGGCCTCTCACTGTCTTGGCCTCTCCCGTTGCAGAGCATAGGCTCCGGGCGCACAGGCCCAGTGGCCATGGCCCACGGGCCCAGCCGCTCCGCGGCATGTGGGATCTTCCCGGACCAGGGCACGAACCCGTGTCCCCTGCATCGGCAGGCGGACTCTGAACCATTGCGCCACCAGGGAAGCCTGTATGATCCTTTTAATGTGCTGTTGGAATCTGTTTGCTAGCATTCTGTTGAGGATTTTTGCATCTATGTTCACCAGTGATATTGGTCTGTAGTTTTCTTTCTTTGTGACATCTTTGACTAATTGCTAATTTAATCTGTATAAAGTCATTCCTTAAAAGTATATCGACTACACTGACTAAATCAATTTAAATTATCCATCCCTTCTTGACTCTTGTCACTTGAGAATCCTGCTCCCTTCATTATCTGGTTTTTCCTAACCACCTTTCATGTTAAGACATAAAGACTGCTTACATCCTGGATGCACATTAATACATTTTGATATTCCCACCCTGTCTTTGGAGCAACATAACCTAAGAAAAAGGAGCCATGGGCCAGTCTCTCTAAGTTAAAATTAAAGATGAACTAAGTTCTAACTTCATCTAAAACACCGCAGGGAAAATTATAGGTTTCATTTGATTCCAGATTACTGACGCAGGAAACAGATAACCGCAGCCTCCAGCAAGGGAACACTGCTGGTCTTCTTGGAGACATATTTGGGGTTAAAACAGATTTCCTAAGAACTGGAAGTTCTCTCTCCCATAGGTAAGTATTGAAATCCCTAGTTCTGGGTGTAACTAAGAGTATCAAGCAACTAACATGAAACGGCAACAACGAACCCATTACCTGGATGTCCCCAATGCTCTGTTCCCTATTAACATCATATCTAATGATGAAATCTCCCAAAATGCCATTCTGGGCAATCTTGGCTTGTTGGACCACAGTAGGTTTAAAAACGACTTTGGCAAAAGTTTCGTTTTGGTTGATAACAGTAGAAGGAGGTGGCCCAGAATCATCTGTAAGCAAGATATAAAGATAATTAATAACTGAATACATAAATTTTTTCTGAAAAGAAACAAGATCTATTTTGCATGGACACAAAGGGTTAGACTTTATTTTAGTGCAGGTTTATGTTTCATATGAACTCCCAAAACTTTGTACAGATAACATATCACAATGCACCAGGTATGTTAGCATATATTTCACTTCTATGCCTCCTTTTAAATCTTTTCTTATAAGAATTTTTAAAATACGCAAAAGTAGACAGAACAGTAAAATGAACTCCCATGTACCCATCACCTGACTTTAACAATTATCAACCTTTTACCAATCTTTTGCATCTGTTTTTATGTATCCTCTCACAAGTGTTTCCTAGAATTTTAAAACAAATCTGAGCCCTCATACTTCATCCATGAATACTTCAGTATATATCTCTAACTACAAGAACACTTTTAGTGTAACCACAAAACCACTGGCACAAGTAACAAAATTAATGCTTAATTATCAACCTATACTTAATTATCAACCTATACTCAGTTTGTATTTAAATTTTCCTGAGTCTCTAGAACCTATCTTGGAACAGTTGCTTTGTTTGAATCAGGATCATAACAAAGTCCCCACATCACATTTGGTTTATGTTTCTTAAATCTCTTTTAATCCACTAGTGTCCCCCCTCTTCACCTCTTTTCTAATGCTACACATAAGTGCTGTAAAACACTGGTTATTTGTCCTATGGAGTTTCTTACATTCTGTATTTTGTGATTGTTTACTTGTCCTGTCTTTTAACTTGCTCTTCTGAAGCCCTGGTCCCCAGTTTTGGGTTGAATGTAGCATCTGGGGGAGTAGAAAACATACCAATGCCCGGGCCAAGAGCTCATTTAATTGGTCTGCGACACAGCTGAGGCATCAGGATGTTTAAATTCCCTGTGGGAGTCTAATGCTCAGTTAAGACTGAGAATCACAGCTCAGTCCCCTGTAGTTCCTGTGTTCTGGTGGGTAGAGCTACAGACAGGCTACACTCAGCTTCAGCGCCATGGACAAGAACACTTCTTGGTGATGCTGAGTCCCTACTACCTTATCACATCAGAAAGTACACAATATCTAGTTGGCTACTTTTAGTTGCAGTAAGATTCATGGTGGGTTCTGATCACCCACGATAAAGTTCCTCATCAGTCTTTCCCTTAATAGTTTTATCAATCACTGATGATGTCTGCCTGTTCACTATTTCATTAGAGTCACAGAAGGCTGCTTTCGAATTCTATCATTCCTTCCATATGGAATTCTTCAGTAAGGAACACTTTTCCTCCATCAATCACTTGGTTGCCCTAACATACTGTTTGTCCAGAAAACTTATGACTCTTTAAAGAAAAAATTTCCCAAAGCTTTCCCTAGCATGAAACTTAGGATATAAATTGAATTCCAGAAAGAGGATAAATGGATGTTATGTGATTTAAGAAAAATTAGTGATGACAAAGAGCATCTCGTTTCACTCCTAACCTTCATTCCTTCCGTAGGACACACTACAGAGAATTATTTCGTGGACTACCCACCTTTGTATATCCATATACCATGTCTATATACCGAACAACAGAAACCCAAAGTTTTGAGATCTGCATGCATCATGAAGAATATGAAAACAAAATGAGGAATTCGTAAACATCAGTATGTGGACTTTTTATCCAGATACTGAATCAAAGCCCAGATTAAAACTGCTGCACAGCATCTGATTCTCTTTTTAAATCTATTCAAGTTGTACCATGGAGTAAGCTGACCAGCAATTTTCCATCCCTAATTAGCAAAACAAAAAAGGAAATGAGGCATAATTTGTCCATGGTAATTTGTGTTTAAGAATAAACTTCTTGGGCTTCCCTGGTGGCGCAGTGGTTGAGAGTCCGCCTGCCGATGCAGGGGACGCGGGTTCGTGCCCCGGTCCGGGAGGATCCCACGTGCCGCGGAGCAGCTGGGCCCGTGAGCCATGGCTGCTGAGCCTGCGCGTCCAGAGCCTGTGCTCTGCAACGGGAGAGGCCACAACAGTGAGAGGCCCGCGTACCGAAAATAAATAAATAAATAAATAAACTTCTTTCTGCTAAGGGCTTATTAGACAAAAGTCAAAGGAAGCTTAGACATTTCCTTCAACAGAACTGACAATTATTATTTAGAGACCATTTAGGTGTAACCTTAACAGGAACCACCAGGCAGAACTGACTCTTCTATTATTTGTACTTATCAAGGGCAGAGATTTCAGGAGTGACCAGAGAGCTAGCAAACAGAAAGTCTGTTCTTACAGAAAGTCAATTGTATGCAAGAGAACATACTTCCAACAGATCTGCTCATCTCAAGAAGGAGCTGTGAAAATCTCAAAGGCATGCTGACAAGTGCCAGCCTGTGTTCCCTGGAGTCAATCTTTCATTGTTATTACTGGCAAAGTCCCAAGAGTGAGAGGTATGATAATACATTAGCTAGGAACTCAGGATCACAAATGAGTCAGAAGGACCTGCATTTGATACTGGGTCTGCCTCTCATCATCTCTGAGGCTCTGGGCAGGTTATTGAGCCCTGGTTATCTCATCTATAAAATGGATGAATGGTCTACCAAACACACTACTGAAATGGTTGTGATGTGATGTACCTAGCATCATTCTGATTCATGGTGGGCAGTCACGCTAGCTAACATTATCATCAACCACAAAGGGGCACAAAAAATAGAAGGGCCAGTGAATTCTAAAACAACACAACGTGTCAAACTTGGGATACTTCTTGCAACGAAGAGGAAAGAACTACTGCTATTCGCAACACGGTTGAATCTGAGTCATTTTGAGTGAAAACACAAGATACAAAAGAAAGTATTCACTATGTTTCCATTTACACAAAACTCAAGAGCAGGCATAACTCACTCATGGCAATTGAAGGAGCCTAGCGGTTCCCTTGAGGGGTGAATACTGACTGGGAAAGAGGATAAGGGGACCTTTTGGGGTGCTGAAAATACTCTACGTCTTGACCTGAAAGTAGTTGGTTGGGTATATACATAGGTAAAAATTCATTGAATTGCACACATAGGATTTATACACTTTATTCTGGGCATAGCCCAATTTTTTAAAAAAATTAAACTCATTGAAAGCTGTATAGTCCAATAGATTGAACAAACAATCCCTGGGATGGAACACAGTATTATTTGCAAATGAACTTCTATCTTAGGGTAAGTCTGTTTGTGTGGGCATTTATATGGGGATTAGGTGTATTCATTGTAGTTCCAGCTGGCAGAATGAGGACCAGGGACAGAGTTACGAGGAAGCACTTTCGTGCAGCATCTCTAAGCTCTAAGAAAGATGTCCTGTTGGCAGAAGCAGCTTTCACAACTCATCTCACTAGAAGTGTTCCAGCAAACGCTGGATGGGTTCATCACCTGCAGGGGTGATGCAGACCAGCTCTACCACATAGTTTTGGACCAGCAGCAGCAGTATCACCTGGGAACTTGCTAGAAACACAAATTCTTGGGTTCATCCCAGAAATTCTGAGTCAGAAACCCTGGAGGTGGGACCCAGGAATCTGTATTTTCACAATCCTTCCAGGTGATTCTGGTTCCTGCACAAAGACAGTGGTCATGTGCCTTTGATATACGTAATTGGGCGCCACTAGATTCTCTCTAACCTTAAAATTCTACATGAATGAGATTTGACTCTCTTTACACTGTCAGGACATACCTACTATTTCATGTTTCAAGTCTCTCTCATTGAAATGGTCTTTACAATTACCCTGAATTAATACCATTCATGGTTGAATGAAAGTACTGAGGATTAAAAAGTATAATTTCTCTATTCATAATTAATTGACTAGGCTCTTTGATATAAGCCATGAGAAAGGATAGTGTATTATTATTTTTGTTTCCTACTGACCTCTGATGTTTGCTAGTGCATGATGAAAATTCATGAGATTCCTCTAAATAGGCTTATTTTATGTGCCCAAAGAGTGGGTTGATTCCCAGCTGGGTTATTCACCAAGAAGCCCGGTTCCTGAGATTGACCTCCACCCACTAAGTACCAGACAGTCAATGTGACCCAAGGAATTTTCCACTACCTATCAAAAAAAAAAAAGGTCTGCTGGGAAAAATTCCAGAGTAGTATCTCTAGAAAATAAAATCCTCTTTTTATTAGAGAAGGAAAAAATGTTAATAAAAAATTTATTAGAGAATGAAAAAAATCAATGAGATTAGTATAGGCTGCCCACAGTTACTGACCAAAATCTCAAAGCAGAATAGTACTATTTAGCTTTTCCTGACTGTGAATTGGGGCTCATCCTGGTGACCGCCACAAAATCGTAAGTACAATGAGCTAATTTATTAGCAGGGCCCTCAGCGATCACGGGATGTGTCCTAAACATAATGAAGAGTGCAAGGCAACAGGTTGGGAGCAGACCAAGAGTGAGAATCTGACCTACTTTTCTAATGAGAAAGCACATATTTTTTCCTCCTATTGGTTTGCCCTCCTTCGTGCCCACTTGGTCAGGGATAGCAGTGAACTTCGGTGATTGCTCTGAATTGAAGGAAACTGTGTCTTCTCATGTCATCCCCCTGTTTTAATCCAAGCATCAGTGGTCTTGTGTAAGATGACCTTCGGGGGCACAAGACTGCCTCTAGAGCATCCTTGAGAAGATTCACCGACTGCTCTTTTCCCACCCACCGTTCCCTGCTTCTCAGGTCATTAGCATCCCCACGATGCCCTCTTCCTGTCTAAAGCCCCATGTTTTCGAACAAGAAGATACGTGTTATTTTAGAACCCACATAATACCGAAGGAAGTGGGCTCTAGAGTTTGGGAGACTCAAAACGACAGACTTAATATCTCTGAGCCTCAGTTCCACATCTTTTAAATCCACATCATAGAATCACAGTCAGAATTAAGTGACATCATATATAAAAGCAAGTGAGGATGGTGCCTGGCACATGGTAGATGCTCAATACATAATAGCCCCAGCCTCTCCCCCTTCAGAAGTACCTTCTTATTCTTTTTGTCTAGGATGAAAGGCAACTCATGAGGGAAAAAAAACTCTTTGGTAACACAGTTTACATTTTCCCATAACAGGTTTCTCTACACCACTAAGAGCTTAGTAAAAACAAATAATCATTATTTAGAGGAAAAAACGCACATCATAATGAACATTCTTAACAGGGAATTCAAGAATGTTGATACAGAGAATGCTCTTTATAAAGTATAATGGAATTAGTAGCTTCCCAAGAGCTCCCTGAAATTATATACAGAATTTGGCATGAAAGTGTACATGTAGGGACTTCCCTGGTGGCGCAGCAGTTAAGACTCCGTGCTCCCAATGCAGGGGGCCCAGGTTCGATCCCTAGTCAGGGAACTACATCTCACGTGCATGCCACAACTAAGAGTTCGCATGCCACAACTAAGGAGCCCACCTGTCGCAACTAAGACCCAGCACAACCAAATAAATAAATAAAATAAATATTTTTTTCAAAAAAGAAAGTGTACATGTGTATTTTTTTCTGGAGAGATGTCCGTAGCTTTCACCAGATTCTCCAAGGAGCCCCCATAAAGTTAAGAGCCATGCATACAAGTGCCATTAAATATTCCTATTTTTCCCATTGATTCTATCTTGTAATGACAAGGCACATCATCTAATTTGCATAAAGCATGAAGAGAACAGGGATGTTATTCACAAATAAACACTCCCCTCCTAGACAACCACCTGGGGGAAAAGGGAAGCTGACTGCTATGTACAGTGTCTAAAGGTGAAAAGATTTAGGAGCAAAGAACCACAGTCAAAGTCATCAGCTGAAAGCCACACCTCTTTGGGTCAACTGATGGGGGATTTCCTGGCCTCTGTTTCCTGTGGGCCTTGGGTTTGCCAACTGTCGGAGAAAAACAGCCAACACCTGGTGATTTATAAAAGGATTTCCAAACAAACACTGTCTACTCATTTCCCCTTGGAAAAGAGGCTAAACTGTCTATACTTGCTTATGTAATTTTCTCACCTGGGCTCCAGTGGGGAGATTTCTTCAATAAAGGGCAAGTCAAAAACATGTGAATAATTGGCCAACTACCCTTCAATGGTCACGATGAAGACAACATTCAAGCAAACTGGCAGAGTATTAAAAGAAGAAGTGATGGGGATGTAATTATGGCATGGCGACTATGGTTAATAATACTGTGTTGCATATTTAAGAGGTGCTAAGGGAGTTGATCTTAAAAGTTCTCATCATAAGGAAAACAATTCTGTAACCACGTATGGTGAGGAATGTCGCTAGGTTTACTGTGGTCATCATTCTGCATTAGATACAAATAAATCATTTTGTTGTACACCTGAAACTAACATAATGTATGTCAACGGTACCTATATTGGATAGGTCTCGGGGAAAAACAAAGTGGTAAAGTTGAGGCAATGAAGACGGAAAAGAATTTAAATACCATCATAAGTCCCCTATTACATGCAGTTTTCGTATTGGAACGGGGCTTTCTCCTCTATATTGATAGTTGGTATTTTAAATCCTTTTGGAAAATAGCATCATATAGATATGACAACATACAGCATAGAATGATAATGCAAATTTACAGCTGAAGGCGTTCAAATTCAACTCCATCACTGTATAGGTAAGCAGTGTTTGCCCAGATTTCTTAGCCAATTAGCTTACTACTTCACTCCTTACTCAAAGCTCTTTCTTTCCCCAAAATGATACACTACTGAGTCTCAGGTTTCCCTGTTTGAATGACTTGCCCAGAGAAACTATGCATGAAAACAAGTACAGCTACCTCATACATTCTAAATGCAGATAACCCCTAAAAACATGAATTACCCCTTCCTGATACCATTTTGTGTCCATTGATGACCTCCAACATTAGCTGCTCTACGTGCCTGAAACTGGACCAAATGAAGGCCCAGCAAAAGTAGTGCTAGGACAGCAAAGGAATATAAGACTAAGAGGTTTCTGGTAAATTCTTCTACGTTGTCCTCTGGCACTCAGGCAGAACACGGCCCAATCACTGAGAAAACCTGGGTGGCATTTTATAGATGCAACCTTACAGAGGGTGTCCTTATACTACTATTCAAAACTGCCAATTCGTCTTACCCATTAGGATGGCTACTACCAAATAAAACACAAACACACACACACACACAAAAGAAACAAAAAAAACCCACCAGAAAATAGCAAATGTTGTCAAGGGTGTGGAAAAACTGGAACCCCTGTGCACTGTTGGCAGGAATATAAAATGGTATAACGCTGCGGAAAACGGTACGGTGGTTCCTCAAAAACTTAAAAGTAGAACCGCCACATGATCCAGCAATTCCACTCTGGGGCATATACCCAATAGAAGTGAAAGCAGGATCTCAAAGACCCTACACGCCATGTTCATAGCAATGCTATTCACAATAGCCAAGAAGGGGAAGCAACCCAAGTGTCCTTCTACAGATAAATGGATGAACAAGATGTGGTCTATATGCACAATGGAATACCAGTCAGCCATAAAAAGGAAGGAAACCCTGTTGTGTGCCACAGTATGGAGGAACCCTGAAAACATGATGCTAAGTAAAATAAATCAGTCACGAAAAGACAAGTACTGTATGATTCTACTTATACGAGGTCCCTAGAGTTGTTAAACTCATAGAGACAGAAAGTAGAATGGTGGTTGCCAAGGTCTGGGGCAGTGGGAGAAGGGAGAGTTGTTAAATGGATATAGAGGTGCAGTTTGGGAAGATGAAGACATTCTGGAAATTTTGAATAAACTCAACACTACTGAACTGTACACTTCAGAACGACTAGGATGGTCAATTTAATGTTATATGCTTTTTACCACAATTTAAAACTTTTGTTAATTTTTAAATGAACTTATTTACAAAACAGAAATAGACTCACAGACATAGAAAACAAACTTATGGTTACCAAAGGGGAAAGGCAGGGAGGGATAAATTAGGAGTTTGGGGTTAATATACACATACTACTATATATAAAATAGATAAACAACAAGGACCTACTGTACAGCACAGGGAACTATACTCAATATTTTGCAATAACCTATAAGGGAAAAGAATCTGATAAAGAAAAATATATATATATATTTATGTATAACAATCACTGTGCTGTACACCTGAAACTAACACGACATTGTAAATCAACGACACTTCAATTACAAAAAAACTTGTATTGATTTTTCAAAACTGCCCACTCTAAGCTCTTCAAGGGCAGTGACAATGCCTTGGACATCTGCAGGTGCCAGGCGTTCAGCACAGGACGTGGTGAGGACTCAAGGTACGCTTGCGGAACATTTAACCTGGACACGACTCAGCACATTGGCACATACTTGGGCAGATGAATGGAAGGGCCCTTCAAGAGGGTCATCTTGAACGTGTGCTGGTGGGCGTGGCAGATGCTCTAGTTGATACAGGTCACCTGCATCCACCTCTGGTTGCAGCCACACTTGTGGTGGACAGTGCCATTCACCCGGACAACACCCCACCTCGCACAGCAAAGTAAGACAGCAGGAGAAAGGAAGAAACAGAGTGAGGCCTCCCAGAGAAGAGCAGGAGGGTCACCAGTACCAAGTGAAAGAGAGAAGGCTACCCTCCCCGGTGTCTCGGAGCCACCCTGCTCAGAGCCAGCGCCGACCCAACTAGAGCCAACGTCCACACAGACAAGTAACATGGGTCCTCCTATCAGCATTAAAAACAGAACCAAAAAAAAAACAAATCCAACTATGGAGCCAAATGATTCATACCTCAATAATTTCTGCACTGAACAATGCTGGAAACCCTCACATAACAACCAGATTGCTTCCTGGCAAATGTACAGAGGCCAAGAGGGGCCATGCCCTTCCAGCTGCAGACTGGAGACTGGATCCAGGGGAAAGACACTCAGCAGTGGGGAACCGGAGCTGGGGGTGAACCGTTAGTCACAATGCAGCCTTTAATAGGGCAGAGCACCAGATTTAGCAAATAAAAAGACAGGATGTCCGGTTACATCTGAATTTCAGATAAACCACGAATGATTTTTTTAGGATAAGTATGTCTCAGATACTGCACAGGATATACTGTTTATCTGAAATTCAACTGTAACGGAGCATCCTGTCTTTTATCTGGCAATTCTGGAAAAGGGAGGGATCTTGTAACCGGTCTTCTGGAACCAAATTCTGTCTCCTAATCCCTCCTTCACAACAGAATAAGAGCTACACCCAAGAGCTGACAAAATTGACCAACTTAAGCCAGGAATGTATTAAAAATCCAATAGCATCTTCACTGCCGACAGTTATTTATTCCTAAATTCTTTTAACAAATATTCATTGAGCACCCATTCTATGCCAGGCACCACACTAGGTGCCTTGATTACAATCCTGAGAGCCTTCACAGCAAAAGGCAGAGTCATGAGGTTACCAGACCAAGCAAAGAAAAAGAGAAATAAGATTTTTAAACAGATTCAACCAACCCCTCATTGTGCATCTACGGATATGCAGAACACAGGCTAGTCTGCAGTCAAAAGTGACTTGAGCGCTTCCCTGGTGGTGCAGTGGTTGAGAGTCCGCCTGCCGATGCAGGGGACACGGGTTTGTGCCCCGGTCCGGAAGGATCCCACATGCCGCGGAGCGGCTGGGCCCGTGAGCCACGGCCGCTGAGCCTGCGCGTCCGGAGCCTGTGCTCCGCAACGGGAGAGGCCACAGCAGTGAGAGGCCCGCGTACCGCAAAAAAAAAAAAAAAAAAAAAAAAAAAATGCAGCTGTCTGAAAATAGAGACAGAGGTAGATTGGTGGTTGCCTGGGGCTGAGGTGGGAACAGGGAGTGACTGCAAGTAGGCACAAATATCTTTTCGGGGTGATAGGGATGTTCTAAAGTTGGGTTGTGCTGATGTTGCGTAACTCTGCAAATGTACTAAAAATCACTGAATTATAGACTTAAAATGAGAAAATTTTATGCTATGCAAACTAAGCTTCAATAAAAACTGCTTTTTCAAAAAGCAAAGAATATAAGTGATAAACAATGAAAGTCACAGAACCGTATCTGTTTAGTGGTAGAAAAACTTTTCAACATTGTTCTTTAGCTTTACAAATAAATAAGCATGTTAAAAAGCGCTCATAAAAAAATCTGTTTCTCATAGAAATTCAAATAATATCAAACCCCAAAAATACAGCTACCCAGGCCTCACCCAGATAAATTCTAATTCACGTGTTTCAGGTAGGACTCAGTCATCTGTATTTTTTTTTTTTAACCTCTCCTGTGCCTGTAGGGTATAGCCAGGTTTGAGCATCGCTGATGTAAAGCAAAAGGGGATAAAACAGGCAAGGTACCTTATTTCTTATTTTGCTAATCTCATTTTATTTTACTCCTAGCCATCAGGGATCTGATCATAAATGCAAGTTTTATGCCCCCCTCCAGTTTTTTTTTTTTTAAGCATGGAAAGGGCAGTAATTTTGGTGCCATAGGGCCATAAGAAGTTTGAGATTTTAACCTAGAGAGTGAAATAACCAGCTTTAAACATAGATGGAATATCTATCCTGGTGTATGACTTGAGAAGATCACACATCCAGGGATGTTCCAGGAAAGTCTTAATTTCAAATACTCTGTTCCACTGAGCTCACAAATCATAAAAATATTTTAGAGGAGTTACTGGAGGAGAAGGGAGGGTGACAGATGAGAGAGGGAGTCTGGTCTTGTACCGAATACCAATTTGTATCCTTTTATAGTTTGAACCATGCACGTGAGTTAACTATTTTAATAATCCAGAAAGTATAATGCTTTGGCTTCCAAAGTACATCTCACCGAATTGGCTTTCACATTGAGAAAAAGCCCTTTCATTTACGATTCAGTAGCCGTGGGTCCAATCCGCATACATCGGACAAGTAAACTGAGGCAAAGGTAGGTTCCACTGCTTTTAGCCTTTCTCTTTCTTTCTTCGTAACTAGGGAGAGACTCGGAATTTGAACTCACACCCTCAGTATTTTACAAAAGCTCCAGAGAGGGCTGTTCTAGAGGTTGAAGGAGATAATCTTGTGTGCAAGGGCCGAGTCTAGTAGCTAGCACGTAGTCATCTTTATCTAGAATTGCTTCCGTAAAGATGTCAATGGGTCCAGCGGTCAGAGAAGTCCAGAAGTCTGACCTCTTAAGGACAGCCAGATCTATCAGAGGCATGTGCTGGCTCCGGTCCACATTCACACGATCACAGCCAACATCCTGGTCTAAGTGCTATTCTAGCTGCACCTCTATCCTGGATGCTTTCTGGAAACACGCAATAGCGTCCAGACAAAATCACAACATCCTATGCCTCTGGCTCCTGGGGCTGCCGTTTTGCAGGAAGAGGAACAGCTGAGCTCTGGATGGGAATGAGGGGCAAAAGGGCCCCGGTCCACTGCACCTGGCCTGGGTAATGGCCTGTGAGACCTCTCACTCTGGAAGGCAAAATATCTACTCTGGTGCAAAGAGCCAGGAAAACAATTTTCTTAAAAATAAACAGATTCCCAAGAGATCAATGGTCTGGAAAAATTCCTCTGAGATTCCCACAGGCCCTGCAGATAAGCAGTAACAGGATTAACAACAGCATTCAGACCTGTCCCCTCCAAGCATAACCCACACACCACAACGCGGACACCTCTGAAGAGTCACAGTGGTTCTGAACCTGGCAAGACACACATCCATTTCATTCCTACAACAGGATGCCCATACTTCCCACGTGGGAAAATTCCCCACTAAATTGTGATTAGGGAGAAATGAAATTTTAAAATGTTCTTTCTTATTAGATTAGGTGTGTATTTTTCTTTTTTCTTTCTTTTCCTTTTTTTTCTTCCTTTTCTTCTCTACTTTGCAGACACCTCATTAGCTATCTACTCTTTAAAACGCATCCTGTTTAATACTGTAAGGAGACAAAGGTTAATCAGACAAAGACCTGCTTCACAATCACTTATGATCTAATAAGGGAGATAAGATTTGCAGAGAAAAAAAGTAAATAGAAGGGGATAATACTAATTACAATGATTAAGCTCTTACTCGGCACCACATGTACACAAATGCTTCCCAATGACCCTAAGAGACAGTTACTATCCCTGTTTACAGATGCGTAAGCTGAGTCTCACACGGCCCAGGTCAGCTTTTTTCAAGGACATAGTTCATAACTGATTGAAAATCCATTAACCATACACACAGTGACCCAGATGACCTAAGAATGGTGTCATGTATCTCATGCCATTTCTGAATGTCAGGTCCCTTGATGATATCTGTAACTTTCTGACGAGATCTGGATGGACTGCCAGCCCACTGTCTGGAGTCAACTTATAATAGACCTGAATCCACACTCCAGTCTTTGAGGGTGAATGACTTCTCACATCCAGAGTCACTCACTGAACTGCGTGCTGGGGGCAGAACACGTACGTTCCATACTGTCACGTCCAGAGTCACTCACTGAACTGCGTGCTGGGGGCAGAACGCGTACGTTCCATACTGTCACGTCCAGAGTCACTCACTGAACTGCGTGCTGGGGGCAGAACGCGTATGTTCCATACTGTCACGTCCAGAGTCACTCACTGAACTGCGTGCTGGGGGCAGAACGCGTACGTTCCACACTGTCACGTCCAGAGTCACTCACTGAACTGCGTGCTGGGGGCAGAACCCGTATGTTCCGTACTGTTCACTGTCCCACATACCAGCTCCGGCTCTTGACTGTTTTTGCATCATGTAAGATAACGACATTCTGTTATTCCTCGTGTCAAGTTATTTCTCTCCTCTCCTTCCAACCTCATCCCTAAATATTCTTGTACGAGAAGCCTTCTTGGGAGACTCTGGACCCTCCTTGCAGTCACAGGGGTTGAATTCAGATTCTGCACACTCCATGATCACTCAGCACTCAGCACTTCCCTGATCTCAGTGTCACAGATGTCCGAAATCTTGTCATTCTAACCCCGGTGAATTTGGGGGCACATCTATGCTGTCACCAATTTGACATAAAGCCTTACTGATATACTTAGGATAAGGCACAATGCAAGTGAATATTTAATGTAAACTATTAGTGGAAATTAATATAGTGGTTAAAATTAGATTAGATTGAATTTTTCATTATCATTTCAACAGAGTGCTATTTAAAAAATTAAAATTTGAGAAAAAAGCAAATTGAGCAATCTTACTAATGAAGAAAAAATGTCTGTGTCTTAAGTCAAACTGGCAGTACATATTTTTCATTATTTAAATTTAGAAAGATATAGCACATTATTTAGATGTTTACGTTAATGTCAAAAGTTTGCTTTAAAAACAGAGTATTGAAAAATAAAATAAAATAGAGTATTAGAAAATGACCACATACTCCCTTACCCCTAGTATAAAATGATTATTTTATATAACTTCCTGGTCTTTTGTCAGCTTCACAGTTAACATATTTAACATTAAAGTGTATGTACAACTGTGTCTCTTTTTTCTCTATCACGTGCTGAATTGTTTTCGTAACCCTATTTTACTAATCACGTCTGTGTGGTTGAATACTTAGGATGAAGGAATGTTTTTGCTACTACAAATATTATCAAACGGGTTTGTACATGTAACAGTACCGATATTCTAGATGTCTCACCGAGGTTAGATTCCCAGGAGTGATACGACAGTGTCAAATGATTTGAACATTTAAATCTCCTCATAGAGCCTGGCTTAAAAAACAAAGGTACAGGGCACTGTCTTTGTTTTGCTGCTGTCCTTCAGATTCCCCCTCCTCTTGGGGCCCGTGCTGCAGGGGTGCCATCTGGTTTAATGCCAGCGCCCAGCTTGGAGTCAGCACACGACACCTGAGTGCATCCGGCCAGCACCGCTCACCTTGCCCCCGCCCGCTGCCCTGGCGACGGCTGTTCTGGAGCCCCAGCACCTCCAGCGCCGCGATGCCCGACCTCTCCAGAATGGTCACCTCCACCGTCAGCCGCCCCACCAGCTGCTGGGGCCGTACGCTGACCACGTGCTCGTACTTCCCCAGCCGCCGCTGCAGGAGCTCCTCGTAACTCAGGAGGAAGGCAGCCTTGTCCTTGCTGGGAAGCACCACGGAGGCTCTGAAGGTCTCCGTCCCCTTCTCCCTGGAAGAAAGAGAAAAGGGAACAGGGGATCGGAGAAAGCCAGGTTCCCTCGAGTCCCCCAGGGCCCCGGCCAAACTCTCTCAGCGAGAGGCCTTAGCGTGGACCACTATGTTTCCCCATCATCAAGCCACCAGCCACTGCAGCTGCCCCCATGATGCATCCTGAGGGGATTCAGGAAGGAGAAAACCAGGAGACTGGCCCTAGATAGTTAAGATGCATATCTAAGGAATAATTTCCATGAGCCCAGACTCTTGCATCTTCCTATACACAGAAGCACTGAATTCATCAACTCGAGATGTCTGTTGTTTTTCAGTGTGTGTGATTAGCAGTAATCTTTTGATGTGTGACTACCTCTTTTTTTTTTTCAGCAAAAACTCCTCTATATCCTGGCTCCTGTTTGGAACAGTCCCTCAGAGCTGAGAAGCTGTCTCCCAGGCTATAGTCTTCAGTAATGCCTCCAATAAAACATAATTCTTGATTTTTAGGTTGTGCATATTTTTTCAGTTGACATTAGAAAGAAAAACTAGAATTTAGTTTTGGGACGAGTAGCAAAGGCCTGCACTAGAGGAAGGTCAGACAGGTTCAAGGAATTCTGAAGAGCAGAGAATTCAAAGACTACTGAACTCTCCGACCTCTCCTTGTGTCAGACCCGAGGGAGCAAAGGGGAGGGGGACTGACACAGCTGACCTCCAGGAAAAACAGATTCCTGCTGTGATCCGACTAAACGGAACTGTGGCTTGCCTGATTCTGCACAATTTATGAAGTGTAAGAAAAGATAATCCTCATAAAGCCCACACCTTTTCCTCTAGATACTAAGGTCGTTTTTCTTCAAAGGGAACAGATGACTTTTTTTTCAAATGGGCTGGTAGAGAGGGAAATTGATTATTCTCAGTATACTAGGTGGTTCTCTAGTTAATGTTATCTACGGAGTCATTAAAAGTGAATTGATTTATTGGTTTTCAGTGTTTAGATTCAGTTTATAGACAAAGAATACAAATACCAGGACAGATCAGAATTTTAACGGTGATAACTGATGATGCAAAAGTAAATGATTAAGTAGGAAGAGATGAGTGCTGGAGATGGAAATGAAAAGGCAGAATGACATGAAGGAGACAGAATATTATCACTGAAGATAACAGGGCTCGTCTGAGATGGTATAACTGCTTAAATTAACTGAAGAAGAAAAAGATAATAATACAAAAAACTGGAATGCAGAGAGAAAGTGGGAGTATTGTAAACATGCTGAATCCTCTTTCTTCACAGCACAGAATCAACAGATAATATCTGATTTTTATCATGAAATTTTTAAAAAGCAAACTATCATAATATTTAGAGTGAGGGAGGTAACTACCAGAAATCTACAGAAATATCAGAAGTGGATGTTTCTAGAAAGTGAGAACTGGGGAATGGGAGCAATAAAATATTCCTTTTCATCATAAACCCTTAGCTACTATATTGTTAACCAGGTATATAGCTGTATTTTTTTTAAGATTTTTTTTTTTTGATGTGGACCATTTTCAAAGTCTTTATTGAATTTGTTACAGTATTGTTTCTGGTTTATGCTTCGATGTTTTGGCCCTGAGGCATGTGGGATCTTAGCTCCCTGACCAGGGATCGAACCCACATCCCCTGCACTGGAAGGTGAAGTCTTAACAGCTGGACGGGCAGGGAAGTCCCTAACCAGGTATATTTAATTATTTATTATGATGATAAAAAATAAAAAGATAAACCTTTGAAGAAAAGGGTGAGAACAAGATGGGTAGGCAGGGTAGAAAATTTGACACTTGGCTAAAGTGGACTTTTAATTCCTTAATTCAATGGTACTTACCCACTGTCTTCTGTGGTTTTATTCCTTTTCTCTTTTACCTTATCACCATTTTTCTTTTCTTTCTCTGTAATTTCTCCCTGATACACCTTGTCTCCAATAAGCCTGAAACAGAAGACAGCCGCGTTGCCAGCTTGCCGTCCAAGACAAACTCCAACATGGATCTCATAACCATGACAACCCTAGAAAATATTTTTATTTGCCTCTTGGATGTGCAGAAAGAATGCATTCCAGGCCAGGGCACTCCCCTTGTATCGCTCATCTCATTCTAGGGCAGTTTTCAACAGGTCCAGATGGGAAGATCCAAGCCAGGGGGCCTCTGATTCTCCAGGAGGAAATCAGAAGACCTGCTCAAACTTCCAAGAAGATTCCCCAACTTGAACCTTGCCCAGACCTAAAATTAAACCCACACACCTCATTTGCATCTCTTTACCTCTTAGTTCAGGAGAAAAGAAGAAAGATATTCTATCTGGTACATCAAAGGTTTCACGGTGTCTCGTCCTTCAGATCTCAACTTCAACACTGACTCCTCTGATCCACCTCCCCAACTAAACAAGCCGCCTCAATCCTACTTGCCATCTCCACAGCATTTGCTACTGTCTGAAGTTATCTCATTTATTCATCTGTTTGCTTATTTATTGTTTCTCCCCAGTGGAATTGCTGGAGCAGAGCAACATTGTCTTTTTTCATAGAAGTAGACCAATCACCTTGAAGCGCACCTGGCCCAGGGTGGGTACCCGTTTGTTGGAGGGAAAGAAAGAGGAAATGAAGGTGGGGGGAGGAAAGGAGAGAGGAAAGAAGAGAGTAGTGGAATAAAAGAAGAGGTAATAAAAAGGAGGAAGGGGGAGAGGGAGAGATAGAAGGAAGAAGGGAGAGGAAGTGGGGGAGGGAATCAACCTTCTTTCCCACGAACTGTCCACTGGACTGAGAATTTATAAATTCTCACGGCCAAAGACTGTGGTCCTCACAGCATCTCAGGCTCCCCTTGACCCTCCTGCCTAGAAACCTTCAACCCAGGGTCTCTGACCAGGGTGTCACCTACATAGTGAAGTTAGTGATGAAAGCTGCGGCTGGAATCTGCATCTGAAACGTGATTTCCTGGTCCTCAGATGCTCTGTTCAGCAACCTGCAGGCAACCGTAGTGAAGGCGTAACGGGAAATGATGGTGGACTTCACTGAGAATTCTGTCATCAAGGGTTTGGTTTTCTGTTGGAATCAAAACACACGGTATGCTGTGCACCTGGAACTCTCACAACATTGTAAATCGACCATACTTCAATAAAAATTTTTTAAAAAAACAGTATTTTCAATGGCACATGAAAGCATGATTCAACCATTTGGGGGTAGGTATTTTTTTTTTTTTTTTCCATAAGAGAAATCATCTTCAGTTTGGGAGCCCTTGACTTGTGATTGTTTTCTTCTTTCTTTGTCTTGTCCTGATTTTCCAGATTTTCCCCTCAGTTGTAAAAGTCATGGTTGAACAACCAGTACATGACAGAGAAACAAATTATTTAGCCCAGCTTTAAGAAATGAACACAGTAGGGAGATATAAATTAGGAGGTTGGGATTAACATATACACACTACTATATATAAAATAGATAATCAACAGGACCTACTGTATATATAGCACAGGGAACTCTACTCAATACTCTGTTATAAGCTATATGGGAAAAGAATCTGAAAGAGAATAGACACATGTATATGTATAACTGAATCACTTTGCTGTACACCTGAAACTAACACAACATTGTAAATCAACTACACTCCAATATAAAATTTTTTTAAAAACTGTAAAAAACAAAAAGAAATGGACACAGTTAAGATTTCCAATTTAACAGAGAATATACTCTAGTTAAAGAATAAAATATTGGAATTTTAGAAGTATGTGAAGTATATAACACTTTTCTGTTATAAATGTTTAGATCACATTTCTAGACTCACTGAATTGACCACAACATCAGATTACACCTAAAGAAATTCTCATATTTCCTAATTAATTTCAATATCCACTTAGAGAAACTATACTCTGGGGCTTTTCCTTTCAGATGACAATCACATTATTGTAAAATAAGAATCAATACTGAGCTCAAGAAAGTATTTGGGGAATTAGAAGCCAGAAATAGGGAAGTCTGTGCCAATTAAATTTATCCCCCAAAACTTCTGATAAGGGCAGTAGCTAGGCAGTGCAAATTTAAAAGCTGGTTAAACTATTCACAGTTCTCTGTGCATCTATAATATATGCATTTGCTTCTACCTCATGGTATTATAACTCCTGCTAAGTGTCTTCTTCACCGCATGAGCCAGGCCAGAGTGTGGGCAGTGGTGGTGGCAGAGTTCCACCAGACTGTTCGTCTGGTGGCTGAACTTGAAGCAGAAAAAAATCTAAACACATCTGAAAGATTTTCCCCTAGAAAGAAAACAAGTTCTCCAATTCGGTCTGAGAAGGAGGTATTTCAAAAACAATGGTTCTTGAGATGTGGTCCTTGGACCAGCAGCGTCAGCAGCATCACCTGGGAGCTTATTAGAAATGAGAACCTCAGACCCCATGCCAAACCTACAGAGCGAGCATCTCAGGGGGTGGGGCTAGAAGTCTATGTTTCAACAAGCCCTCCAGGGGATTCTGAGGGTTGAGAAGCACTCTTTTAAACTAATATAACTAGGTGACACTTCATGTATTTCTGCTAGAATTTTATATCTATAAATTGAGAGGGTTTGTAAATCACCTAAATTATGTCTTCTTCTGAGATCCAAGAATCTAACTCAAAGTCAAAAGTAAGGAATAAAACATTGGGTTTTAGGAAATTATTCCTGAAATCAGAAATAATCGATGATTATATATATAAAAAATATATATATGATTTTATATATAAAATATATAATCACATATATATTTATATATATAATATATAATCATATATATGATTATATTTTTTATTTAAAAATATTCTTTTTAAAAAAATAAATTTATTTATTTATTTTATTTTTGGGTCTTCGTGGCTGCACACAGGCTTTCTTCAGTTGCGGCGAGCGGGGGCTACTCTTTGTTGCGGTGCGCAGGCTTCTCATTGCGGTGGCTTCTCTTGTTGTGCAGCACGGGCTCTAGGCACACGGGCTTCAGTAGTTGTGGCATGCGGGCTCAGTAGTTGTGGCTCGCGGGCTCTAGAGCGCAGGCTCAGTAGCTGTGGCGCACAGGCTTAGTTGCTCCGCGGCATGTGGGATCTTCCCGGACCAGGGCTCGACCCCGTGACCCCTGCATTGGCAGGCGGATTCTTAACCACTGCACCACCAGGGAAGTCCTCTTTTTTTAAAATTGGGGTATAGTTGCTTTACAACGTCACAAAGAGTAAGTCAGAAAGAGAAAAACAAACATTGTATGTTAACGCATATATGTGGAATCTAGAAAAATGGTACAGATGAACCTATTTGCAGGGCAGCAATAGAGACACAGACGTAGAGAACGGATGTGTGGACACGGCGGGGGGAAGGGGAGGGTGGTATGAATTGGGAGATTGGGACTGACATATATACACTACCATGTGTAAAACAGAGAGCTAGTGGGAACCTGCTGTATAGCCCAAGGAGCTCAGCTCGGTGCTCTGTGATGACCTAGATGGGTGGGATGGAGCAGGGAGGGTGGGAGGGAGACCCAAGAGGAAAGGGATATATGTATGCATATAGCTGATTCACTTCGCTGTACAGCAGAAACTAACACAACACTGTAAAGCAAGGTTGACAAAACATTCTTTATGAACATCTCGTCTCTTTAGGACAAAATCCGCTGCTTTAGCCGCCAAGTTGAGAGAAGATTTTCATACAACAACAGAAACTGGACACCTTCCTCGTACACCTTTAGACATTTAGACCTGGACCTTTAGACCTGGACACCTTTAGACATTTGCGTTTACAACCCTACTTTAGTGTGAGTTGCCCTTGAGCTGGATTTAGTCATTTTGTTAATTTATTTCGAACTCTATGCTCTTTCTGATCTCTACGTGCTTTATTGGTTTTGTTTTGGGAACTAGACTTCTGCATATTAGAAACGCCCTTGAAATGAAGAAGTTATAGTAAAAGCTATCAAGACAAATACAAAGAAAAAGAAACTCTCAAGTCCAATCCCCTCACTTTACCAACGTTAAGACCAGGCTAGGGTACTTGCCCCTGGTCACACAGGTGGGAGGTAAGAAATCCAGCATGAGAATATGGAGTTGCTGACTTCCAATCCTGCCTCTTCTGTAAAAGGATTCCAGAGGTGGCCTGGCTGATCAAGGCTTTTCCCAGCGGTCACTGTTAGACAGCCAGTAAAATACAGAACTGCCAAAGCATAGTATATGTAATGCTGGTTCAATTCAAAAGTTACCTGTAAACCTCAGTTATCCCCCCCATTAAACTGTAAACACTCCAGACAGATCAGGGAGCTGAATCCATTCTGCACTAGTGCCACTTTCTGACATTTTCTAGAACTTTTTTCTTTTTTCTTTTGGGTTGCACCATGCAGCTTGCAGGATCTTAGTTCCCTGACCAGGGATTGAACCCACACCCCCTGCCATGGAAGCGCGGAGTCCTAACCACTGGACCACCAGGGAATTTGGCCCCCCCAATATTTTTCTTATCAACTTATCACTTCTTTACACAAAAGTCGAGCACTACTAGGGAAAAAATCTTGTTTAGTTTACGTCTTTGATAAACAGAGCATACAACTCTAGCTGCACGGCATTCCAAACAAAACGGAGTTTCTACCATAAAGAGTCCTTGCCCTGTACTATTTCTAAAGTATTTAAAGATCTTCTGCACTTGGTACCCTTGAGATTATCTTTGATGTCATGTTGATTTGTTCTCATTTATGAGATAATTATCACTTAAAATCTCACTGCAATTAAAATGTGAAAATTAGGAGACGCCTGACAAAATGCTAAGTTTGACTACTATGGTATCTTCTTTTGCCTTAAGATTATGGATGTAGCAGAATTTTCCACAACATTACATCACGAGGAAGCACAGTTTATGGTCTGTAGCCCCGAGAGACAGGCTGAGAAAAGTTTCAAGAAACTATTTTAGTTTTACTGCTTCTGCCCAGTTAGTGTTTTCCCACAGGAGCCCCTGTGTTATTTACATGGATAGCCCTTGCCTTTCCGTGACTGCGCTGTCCGCCAAAAATCTATTAACATCAATTATGTGCAACTCTATCCCCCATCCCCGAAAGCTACCCATCCCTTCCCCTGCCCCTCCTGGCGTGTGAACACGTGGAAAACGGGGGCCATGACTTATTCCTTTTTTCTCGCCCACAGCTCTCAGCAGAGAATCAAAATCAAAAACATTTGTAAAACTGAATTTTCGGAATCTTGAACAATTAGAGAAAAATAGATATCCTCCAAAGGGAAATAGTAATAAACTAGTATTTCAGAAGCACGACTCTAGATTCTATGATGGATTGGGAAGAAATATTACACACGATCTGTTCTCTCAAGGCGCGGTGGGAAGAAAGTGCAAAAAATAGAGAGAAGCACAGGAAGATATAGGGAGATATACGTATTTACTTTTTTTTACTGGAGTATAGTTGCTTTACAATGTTGTGTCAGTTTCTGCCGCACAGCAAAGTGAATCAGCTATACGTATACATATATCCCCTCTTTTTTGGATTTCCTTCCCATTTAGGTCACCACAGAGGACTGAGTAGAGTTCCCTGTGCTATATAGTAAGTTCTCATTAGTTATCTATTTTATACACAGTACTGTATATATGTCAATCCCAATGTCCCGATTCATCCCACCCCCCTCCTTTCCCCCTTGGTATCCATATGTTTCTTCTCTACGTCTGTGTCTCTATTTCTGCTTTGCAAATAAGATCATCTATACCATTTTTCTAGATTCCACATATATGCGTTAATGTATATTTGTTTTTCTCCTTCTGACTTACTTCACTCTGCATGACAGTCTCTAGGTCCATTCACGTCTCTGCAACTGACACAATTTCATTCCTTTTTATGACTGAGTAATATTTACTGATTGACTAGAAGACTTTCCAGAGCTCAGAAGGAAGAGAAAACAGTGAAGACCATAAAAGTAAGAAAAGGCTTTTAAAGAGATGTAGGATTTACATGTGGTGAAAGAAAACAAAAAGACATAGAAAAAACAAAAAACACAGAAGACATAGAAATGGGAAGGAACCATAGCCCATTCCTGGCACAAGAATAGTGCAGTTTAGTTAGAAGGGAGGGCACATGGGGCGAAGAATATTGGCCAGGTACATAAAATCGCGAGGAGATGCACCACCCCAAGGCCAAGCACAGAACCTGGAATGGGAGAGGTTTAGGAAAATGTGTCATAAAAGAGAGGATATAAAACCATGGTCTAGGTTTTTCCCAAAGCACAGTTCTTAAAAATCCAACATGCTTCCCATATATGCATTCAACTCAGTATTTTGTTTGGGGATGTGGGCTGAAAAACAGGGGGCAGAAGTCAAGTCTTCCTGTGACATAATAATGTCTTCATTATCTTTTCTGAAAAAACGAAACAGATGGAAAAGCACTTTTAGGCAGGGAGTGTCTTAATTAGCTGCTTGGGGGACCAGAGGTTTCTGTGTAACTCATGTGAGTCACTTAAGATCAAGTCACCCAGAAGACATCCTGAATCCCCCAAGATGCCATCTGGAACTGTGACAGGGGAGTGTTTGCCACGGCCTTTGCCAGGAGCCAGGTCTCTTCCCAGAAGATTGACCTTCTGCTGTTTTATCCTGGTCTAAGAGTTCTTTGTCGACCAGTAGAAGAAATCAGCCCAAAGGTGGGAGAGAACCTCAGAAACAACTTCATCAGCTCCTCTCACTTTATGGAGCCTGGCAATTGGCTGACTCCAGTCCAGAGATCTTTACTAAACCTGAATGCTTCTTCCTTTTGAGAAAAACACAGCGCATGCTGTTATTACATGAAGCAGAGGACTTCAGACAGGGCACCTCCCTGATGACTGTATTTACCACCCTGGGGAAATAATTTTCCTTCTGTAGACAGAGGGTGTCATCAGCTCTGAATTGCCTATTTGCGGTAATACATTCTATAGGGCAATATTTCATTATGTTTAGAGAGGAAACACAAAATGCAATTATCTTTTTTTTTTTTTTTTTTTTTTTGCGGTACGCGGGCCTCTCACTGTTGCGGCCTCTCCCGTTGCGGAGCACAGGCTCCGGACGCACAGGCTCAGTGGCCATGGCTCATGGGCCCAGCTGCTCCGTGGCACGTGGGATCTTCCCGGACCGGGGCACGAACCCGTGTCCCCTGCATCAGCAGGCGGACTCTCAACCACTGCGCCACCAGGGAAGCCCGCAATTATCATCTTTATGCAGAAGAAAAATTCCATTCTGTATACCCCCTAAAACAGATAAACCACGATGGCTAGAGTTGGGAGCAGGGAGACAGACACGTACGTAGCTGGCTCTCAGTGAGGTAATGGGGCCCAGCACCACACTACCTACTGAACTGACTATATTTTCTTATTTTCGATACTCCTGATGCTCTGGCATTTGGGGCTTTGATCTTGGAGAGGCTGCTCCTCCCAGGGCCAGCTGATTCCTAAAGATAACAAATGACGCCCCTGCAAGCACACCTTCGAGATACAACCAATCAGCACAGAGCCCTCTACCTCAACCACCTCCTTTACCAAACTCTCACACACCAACCAATATTCCCCCTGCCCCGTATCACCCCAGGACCAGGTACCCAACCACTGGGGACCATCGCTGTAGCCCAGAGACTGCCAACATTATTCCAACTGCCCAATCCTAAGCTTAAGCAGCATGCCTAACCTGACTCATCAATTTCTTCCTGTAGAAACCCCAATAAAGGCTCTTGGCCGCATTCTCTCTCTGTCCCTGCTGCCCCCTGACTGACCCGGTGCTTCCCCACATAGCGCTGCCATGCTTCTCATCCCTTGGGACCTCTGAGTATAAACTTCCTCCTTCGTGAGGATCATTTCCGTGTCTGTGTGTCTCACCACGTCTGCTCAAAACATATCCCGGCTACAAATTTTAGAATATCTGCTAGGAAGGGGATGCCAAGACATAGCCCCTGCCATCGGGAGGTTAAAGGATGGCAGTGAATTATTTTAGGAAAACAGGCCAGTAGCTGTTAAGCACCATGGAGACTCAGAAAAAAAGATACTCCTGTTTTTCAAAACATACACATTTTTGGCATCTGTGATACAAGGGCTTCCTTAAAAGAGTATCTACTTAATTCAGAATAAAATCAAGCAAATCCCCAGGGGTCCATGAGCTGGCAGTGACAGGAGGGTACCAGCTGTGGCCACCGCGTCCTCTTCGTTAATTAGAGTAGAGAACATTCAGATTAGTGTGGTATGGCTAGAACACAAAATACAAGGAGACTCGGGTAAACGAGGGCTACAGAGGCAGGCAGGAGCCAGAACACAAGGGGCCATAGATGTCCTCAGAGTTAATCCTACAGGTGATACAAAGTAACTGAAGGCATTTGCAAAAGAGAGTGATGCACCAGACCTATGCTGGAAAGATCATTCTGGTACTGTTTGGATGGGTAAATCAAGTCCACATCACAAAATTATAATACATGCATCAATAAAAGTGAGCCTTTTAACGTTACTAGATTTCTAAGAAAATTTAAGAGATTGTATAGAACAGTCTAAGCCAAAGGGCCAAGGAAATCTTTTTAACCAAGAATGAAACCTTGAAGGGTATAAAGAAGAGATAAACTTATTTATTACTCAGGAACTTAAAGCTTTTATATGGCAACTATACTATATACAAAGTTAATAGACAAGTAACAGATTTAGGGGAGAACTCTTCCAATTCAGAAGACAGAGTATGTACAGCACACAAAGATTTCTTACATACTGACAATTAGGGGATAAAAAAACACAATAGAAAAATGGGTGCAGGAAAAATTTCACAGAAGAATGACTCTGAATGGCCAATAAATATATGGGGGAAAGTCCAGACTCAGGGAAATGCACATTAAAGGAACAATGAGGTATCACTTTAAATCTAAGAGACTGACAAATCAAAAGGAGTAATTATAGCACTGCTGGCAGAAACGTACATATTCATCACTGCTGACAGAAATGAAATTAAGACATAAGGTACTAGGTGTATTCAAAAAGTAGCCTGACTACATCTATCAAAATTAAAAGTGTGTGTGCACTCTGACTCAGCAATCCTCTTACTGAAAATCTCAGCCACAGAATTAAAAGCACCCACATAATAGAAAAAAAAATTTTTGCAGCAGCATTTACAGGGGCAAAAAAATTGGAAAAATATTGAAAGCTCATCAATAGTAGAATGCTTGATAAACCATCGTGTGCCAACAACCTGTAATATTTTTTCACCATCTCAAAGAATGGATAGAGGCAGGCCAGGTGAGGCACTGTTGAGTGAAAATAATAAGAAACAGAAAAATACAATCAGGTGAGGAGGCAGCTGTGTGTATAAGTGACAAGCACAGACTCAGAAGCTAGACTGCTGGGACTCAAAATCCTGGTTCAACCACCTCTTTCGGAAAGTGTAATCTTGGACAAGTGGCTCAATCTCTCTGAACCTCGGTTTTCTCATCTGTAAAACGTCTCTATATTTGGTTGAGCTATGACACATGACGCGCTCAGGACAGTGCCTGGCACGTGGTCAGCATGCAGGGAACAGTAGCTGTGGTTACATGGTCCCACTGTCTGAAAGCAAATATGAGAACCCTCATACATGCCAATGTACACGAGGGTCTCCCACCTGCCTCTGCCATGATGTTTTTCTCATGGCATCTTCTCTATTCCTAACACACTTCACCATTTATTTATTGGCTGTGTCTATCTCTGCCCCGCTTTAGAATTCAAGCTCTATGAAAGACAGGGTCTTTTGCCTGTTTCGTTCATTGCTATACTCCCAATGCCTTGAACATCTCTGGGCAGATAGTAAGGATTCAAAAAAATACTTGTTGGGAATTCCCTGGCAGTCCAGTGGTTAGGACTCGGCGCTTTCACTGCAAGCAGCAACGGGTTCAATCCCTGGTCAGGGAACTAAGATCCCACAAGCCGCGTGGCTTGGCCAAAAACAAAACAAAACAAAACAAAAACCTTGTTGAATGAATGAATATGTGTATCCATGTCTTGCTGGGAGACTACTGTCCATGAGTCTGGTATTTCTGCACATTTTCTGTGCAGAGGCACTGGCTACCTCTGTTTTGTACTGCATTTTCCAGGATATTTGTATAATGAACAGCTTGGGAAGAGAGAGGTGGGGTTTTCCTTCAGAGCAAAGGGCAGGTTGGCTTAAAGTCCAGAATAATAAAGAGAATGTCTCCCTCCAGGGCAAAGATCAGGCAGGCTTAGTGTTCATTACAAAAGAGGCAGGTTCCCTAAGCTTAGCGTTTCTCTCTTTTTTTTTTTTTTGACTAATATTTATTGGAGTATGGTTGATTCACAATGCTGTGCTCGTTTCTGCTGTACAGCAAAGGGAACCAGTTATACCTATACACATATCCACTCTTTTTTAGATTCTTTTCCCACATAGGTCATCATAGAGTACTGAGTAGAGTTCCCTGTGCTATACAGTACCTCTCTTGTGATAAAACCAACCACGTGTGTAGGTGTCGCCTGGCCCTCTCTGTATCACTACATGAGAACTGAGCTGGAGGAAAGGCACCAATCCTGCCACTCTGACTTCTGCTCTTACTGTGAGTAATAAATCATCCTTCATCTCTGGCCCAGGAGTCTCCTGTTTTGTGCCAGCATCCATGAAACAGCAACAGACTAGCTTATTGGCTTGTAAGTCGGGTAAAAATCTAGACGCTTCACAATTCTTTACCCGTTTATGTTCACATATGTCTGTGTGTGATGATGTGAACATGAACAAAAACATGAGACAATGAGGTTAGCAAACCTGGGGTATGGGGAGTCGAGATTGGGAGAATAGGAGAAGGGAGGGGAGGAAGAGGCCATGCAGAAAACGATGAGAATACAAAGTCCTGGTCCAAATAAAGATGGTAATGATTGCGACATTGGTCATGGTCAATCCAGCCTTGACTCGACCACCAGCCAGGAGTGCGGAGGCCTCGGGTAAATGGCTCATTCCTGAGGATGTACAGAGGAATCCGTAGCCTCAGAGCCTGAAGGCGTGTCCCCACATTTTGATAGATCACGGCACACACAGCGGGAAGGAAGGACTGAGATCATTTCAGTTAAATGCTTAGAATCCTGAACATCTGCCCAAGTTCCATCTGGAAACCTCCAGCATGCACTGAGAGCCTGGCCCAACTTCCATTACACAAAGCTTTAATCTATAAATGGGAATTCTTTGCTTGCTTTAGCTGTTGACTTCACAACACAGCCTTTATTTCTTGTGTAAGAACATCATAAAAAAGTAAAGATTCACTTAGGTGTTGGGCTTTTTTCTAAGAAGGTCTTTGAAAACTTCATACTTTGTCCTTACAGTTCTACTGGAATAATCAGGTCTCTTTTCAGAAAAAAAATCCACTTAAAGAAAGCCTTATAAAAGCCTATAAAAGAAAGCCTTACAGAAGCTACACTGTTTCATGTTCGATTTCTTCTACATGCAATTTATAAGCTTTGGGGGAGCTGCGAACATAGTTATTGCCTGGTTCAAAATACACAGAATAGCAAGGGGAACAGATTTTTAAGAGAATATACGTGAATATACGTACCAGCCTTTGCAACAGCCTGACTTGCCTTGGGACCCTGAGTGCAACCTAGAAGAAGAAAAGAGACATGAAATATGATCGTGAGGTCATTCTCATGTGAGTTACATGAGGGGGTTAAAACCAATTCGAATTCATGCAAAGGGTTATCCATCCTGAAAAGCAGTTTTGACCTGTAACCAGGGAGCATCCAGGCCAGGATTAGAATTCATCCCTCTCAGACCTGGCTGACTGCTGAACCCATGATGTCACACCCCCTCCTCACCTGAGGGTTCTTACATCTGTTAGGGGAAGACAGATGAAATGGCCAGGACAGAGTTCATTAGAATATCTGTTTTCGGTTTCCATTCATTTTTGGCTTGAAAATCGGCTCTTTGCTGTTGTGTCTGCTACAACGAGTAAACCTGTCAGCTCAACTCTGATGGGCTCATTTACTCTGCTCAAAACTCCAGGAAACTCTGGAAGCAAAACTGAACTTACCTTGAACTTTCTTACTGTGTTTTTTTGTGGATGATTTGTTATACTTTCCCACCTGCAGAGGAGGGGCAGGGGACGGTAATAACATCCTTATTTTTAAAAATCATATAATAATTAACCAGCCCCTCTGGACTAATTTAAAAGTCCTAGCTGGTTGCTGATTATTTCTCATGACACATCACTGTTTAAAGAACAGAAGTGTTAACTACCGCTGCTGTGAGTGATGAATCGGCCTTTCTGGAGGGCAGTTTGACAATGTCGATCACAGACTTGGAAAATATGCTTAGACTGTATGCATGCCTTTTTCAACAGCTTTATGAGGTATAATTTACAAACAATAAAATTCATTCATTTAAAACAATTCAATGTTTTTTAGTGTATGCACAGAGTTGTGCAATCACCACGACAATCAAGTTAGAACGTTTTTTTTTTTTTTTTGTATTTTTAACATCTTTATTGGTGTATAATTGCTTTACTAGAACGTTTTTATTGTCCTAACAGAAAGGCTCCCAACCCCAGCCTTTGCCCTGGGCCCAGGCAACCACTAATCTACTTTGTCTCTATGGATTTACTCATTCTGGGCATTTCATATACACGGAATCATACCATATGTGGTCATTTATTACTGGCTTTTTTCACTTAGCGTAATCTTGTAGCGTTTATCAGCACTTTGTTCTTTTTTACGTCTGAATAATATTCCATTGTGTGGATACACCACATTTTGTTTATCCATTGGCCAGTTGATGGACGTTTAGGTTATTTCTACTTTTTGGCTATTATTTATAATGTGGAACTTGAACTCTATGAACATTCACATAGAGTTCTTTGTGTTGGACATATGTTTTCAGTTTCCTCAGGCAGATACCTACAAGTGGAATTCCTGGATCATATGATAAATTTAACTTTTAAGAAATAGATAAACCAGTTTTCAAAGCAGCTGCAACATTTTACATTTCCACCAGTATGCACGTCTTCTAATTTAGAAATCCTAGTTTCAGAAAAGCATCATATGGGGGAAAAATCAATAGGAAAAGAAATGAATGTACAAAAAAATTCTTTTCAACTTTTAAAACAATTGCTAATCATTGGAAATACCCTAACATATCCTTTAAAAATGGTTTGGTTCAATATATTATGATACATTGATTAATTAGAATATAGCTATTGAAAATAATACTATGGGTCTATATTTACTGACATCAATGTTAATTTTACTAGACTTCTGTGCTGTTCCCCAAATATTTCTCCAACTCTCTGCCAGAAGGATTGCATTTCCTGGCCCCCTTGTGGGAAGACAGAGCCACGGAACTGGCTCTGGCCAATAAGTTATGAATGTTAAGTGGCATCTGTCACTTCTGCGCCAAGGATTTGATCGCAGGTGTGAGGTCCTCCAGAACTGCCTTTTCTCACCGGCATAGTAATTAGCAACGTTTGATATGGTCACTGCTCCACCAAGCCCAAGATCACACTTGCTGCACCGACAATCCAAGATGGACAAGTCATACAAGCAAGAAACAAACGTTTGTCATTTAAGTCACTGAGATTTGGGGGTTGTTACCCCAGTACAGCCTGGCCTGTCCTCACTTATACATTCAGCCATATTTTAAGTGATTAAATCAGGTAGCAAAACGCTATCTTTAACATGATCTCATTTTTATAAGTGTCTACGTGTGTAGAATGTGCCCAAAATGCTAATGGCTGTTACCTTTGAGCGATTAAATTCTTCTTCTTTAAACTTTTTTGGACTACCTCAGTTTTGGACAAATTACTGTGTATCATTTCCAAATAGGAAAAAAAACAATAAAGATATTTCCATTTTGTAAACTCAAAGTATAACAGAAACTGGTTTAACCACTATCCTCTCCCTGATCCCTCCTGAAAATAGATAATGCTACTGTACATTACCATTATAAGCCATTATAGAGTCTCCTATTCTACAGAACATGGAATAGAAAGAATTAGTACAGGGTTTTAGGTTGACATCGGCCCTGGCTCCATGAGAACCAAACAATGACTAGGAGGACACTGGTTTCTATTTCTAAAATGACATGGGATGATTGGGACCGTCCAAGGAAAGCCAGAATAAGTTTCCTGGGCAAGGTCTCCATCGGGTCTGCAGGCTCAGCTCAGGCCTCTCCCTTCCTAAAATTGTGGAATAGGCTGGGGACCACTTAAGATAGCCATGGTCAGAAGGGAAGCTCAGGCCTGCGCAGGTATTATGTTCTCCGGTTGATCTAAAGTATTTCTTTGAAGTCTCCTCCTTTGTAAAATAGGTTTTCCAGGAAAATAAACAAGCATTAAGAAGAACAAGAGAGGCTGGTTTCTCATTTTTGAGATGACTGGCCTCTCAGGGGATCACGATGGCTACACTTCAGTCCAAATTTAGACTCGGACTGAACCAGAATCAAAACTTCCTGGTACCAGCTAGGATTAGAAGTGGAAATGACAGCAGTCATCTTCATTGTTTTTAGTTAGGAATTCCTGATCCCTTTTACTGTTCGAGAGTTTTCCCCTTGCCTTGTAAGAACCTGGGAGTGTGGGTTAAGGACAGGTGAGTGACCGACTCCAGCTTAATGTCAAGGGCTGCCATGAATAGTAATCTCAGAGCATGGACCGCCAGATAATAGACTTAAGAGATGGCTCAAATAGGATTTTTTGCTCCTACTGAGTTGAGCTTGCTTCTCCAGCATCAGAACAGATGTCCAGACCACAGTGTTTACTGCGAAATACCAGCCATGACCTTTGCCATCAAGGACCATATACCACCTAACCGGAAAGAAGTACACTCAGGAACACTTAGTAGACGAGGTAATTTTTACAAAGGAAATGGAAAAGAGAAGAGTTCACTATGTTCTCAGATGACCGTGAGAGGCTTTACAATGGAGGGATGGCTAGAAGTAGTTGTGTAGGATGTTTGTTGGAGTGGAATGAAAGGGGAAGGGAAATTTACAGAGCATCCAGTTCAATACGGGAAGCATGCTGGGAAAAAGCTCAGAATCTGCCTCTTTAGCTCACATGGACCAAGCAGCGTTCCCTACCAGGATGTGCAAGGGTGGCTGAAGACTGCCTCTGCACAAAGAATGTAGCGGTAACACCGTCAGAGCTGGAGGACTGGAATCTCCATCCACTCCATCATCGGACAGTCCAGCCAGAGGTAGAAAACAGCAGGCACTGCTTCATGTTCGTAATTTGGATAACAGAGATGGTATTTTCCCGCCAGAATCGATCACAGGGTTGGAACAGGATTGGGAGGGAAGAGAAGCACCGTGAAAGCGTTCCAGAAAATCCACAGATGGGAAAGAGCACAGGAAAGGAGAAGAGGAGTGAACCCTAATTCCACCCAGGGTGAGGGATATCGTGAACACGTAGAACACACACACACATGCCCATTACGGATGGATGCTTTAATGACCCGGGTGCCCTGAAAGAGGGACAGAAAGGCAGGGTTCATGCCCTCAGGCTGTACTTAGGCCAGCCTCAGCCACACACCATCAAACGGCTGAAGACAGGAGTTCCTGGCGGGCTCTGTGCCAGAAATGTATCTACCCGCCGGGCTCCATCTTCTGAGGGCATGCTGAAAACCTGAAACCAAGAGCCAGGAACTCAGGAGTCTGCTGCCTCAGAGATCTGATACAGGACCTGACACCAAACCCAGGGCTACAGGCTGCAAAGCACGGGAGCTGCCACCCATCACCTGGACCGAGGACAGTTAGTCTGGGAGGATCCCATCTGGGTAATTCTCAAAAGTTCTCTTCCTTTGGAGAAATGTTGCTGCAGGTTGTCCTGCTATGAACCTCTTGCCCTTTGGGGGGCCCATAACCTCAGCAATGGAAGAAGAAACTTCTTTTGGGGGCTGAAATTCCAAACAATTTTCCAGGCAGCTGGAAAAACAAAACCCAAACCAACTATCCTTAGGCAAGTCACCTTGTTTCTTTTAACCTGTGAGAAACAAGGGAAATGGATCTGGTTTGTGGGAAGATAATGAGGAGGGTGGGACCACCCCCCAACCCCACAAAGAAAGCTCAGGTCTCCATCCTATGGCCCCATTTTCCTAAACGGACCCTCTGCTCCTTAGATACAGAAAGCTTACAGGACCTCCAGCTGGACCTCTGACAGCACCGTGGGCACAGATGCTTTATGTTAGCGCATCCAAGACTTTAGGAGAACGTTAGTTAGGAACACTAAGCCACATACGACTCATCGCCCAGCTCGTGGGACTCCCCCATCCTTCTCCCCACCTCCCCCTCAGAGAAACCAGATATGGCTGGCTCTGGTTCGGGAGTGAGGAAATCTCTGGAATCTCTCCTGTTAATACCCTTCTTCCCCATCCAGCCTTAGGACTCCACTGCAACGATCACACCCGTGCACATAAAGGAGACATTATCGAGTGGTCTGGAGCTCACAGAATCTTTCCGTGACTTTCCTTTTCAAAGCGTTAAGAAAAAAACAAAACTGGTCTTGATTTTCTTTGTTTTCCCAAATGCAAAGGTTCTGAGTGAGAGACTATAAAACTTAAAACCGCAGAAATGCTCGATTCAGGGAATTAGAAATGTATCACCACTGTGCGTGCGGTACCAGAAGCCTTTGCTGAACACAACCTATGTGCCAGGAGCTACAAATTAAAATCGTGTTTAAACAAATTACGTTACATTGTAAATATGAAAGTGGCGGTCTTTGGAGGCGTCATTGAGAGCCCGGCTTGGCATTCAGCACTCCTGGGTTCTAATCTAGGCTCTGAAATATCACTTGCGTGCATCACGTCCCCTGGGTGGACTTCCGTAGTTCCCCTGGAGCATAAGCTAGCTGAGGCCTTCCTTGCAGTGGCAGAGATTCAACCAGGCTGTGCATAAATAGCCCAAATAGCTAATAGGACCTGAGTGCTTACTATATGTAAGTGCTGTGCCTGAATCAGCTCATTTTATCCTCACAACAAACAGGAGCAGAAGTGGGTTTGTTACTTTTTATTTAATAGTTTATGATTGTTTAGAAGCTAATAAAAGGTGAGCATCAGGATCCTTCACTTGCACGGTCCCTTAACAAACGGTGGTATTCGTAGTGTTTGTCAAAATGTGTCATTTGCTGTGATTTATTTATCCTTCTAAATAAATGTTTATTTTAGCACTTTTAGCATTTAGCATTTTTCTTTAAGAGGGCTTTGCCCATTATATAAACTTGACTCCTCTCTCAAAACTTAGATCCACCCCTGCCTATGAAGTAGGAACCATTAACAACGCCATCTTGCAGGTGAGGAAACGGAGACCCAGAGAGGTTAAGTTACTTGCCCAAGTACACACAGCCAGTAAGTGGTGGGATCCAGATTTGAACCCAGGCAGTCTGGTTCCACTTGGGGTGCTCTTAACCATATACTTTATTGCTTCTTATTATTTCTACACAGAGCTCCTAGCAAACTCTCCCTGACACTCAACACTTGGTGCCTACTACTACTATGTAAATTAAAAACTGCTTTTGTAATAATGGGAACACAGCTCCATCCTTAGTTAAAGAAACCATGTCAGTTTGAGGGACTTCCCTGGTGGTCCAGCGGTTAAGAATCGCCTTCCAATGCATGGGACGCGGGTTCGATTCCTGGTTGGGGAACCAAGATCCCGCATGCCGCTGGGCAACTAAGCCCGCGAGCCCGCGTGCCACAACTACAGAGAAGCCTGCGAGCCACAATGAAGGCATGACACAGCCAAAAATAAATAAATAAATATTAAAAAAAAAAAAAAGAAACCATATCAATTTGAAAGCAGGCTGATTTTATACAAGAGTCTTGCTTTTTAATATTGATTTCCTGAAAGATGCTTTCAAAGCTGAATTAGTCTAAGTGTGGTCCATGCATCACCTGCATCAGGATCACCTGGGTCCCACCCAAACCCAGTGGATGGAAATTGATGGGGGTGGGGCACAGGAATCTGAATGTTTAAAGAGCCCCCTGAGTGCCTTTCTGCAAGATGAAGTTTGAAAACCACTGCAGATAGTGGGTTTATTACACTACGGGTAACACTGTTTACAGAGGAGGTGGAGAGGGAGGAAGGGACTTGAATCTAGCATATTATTAGTAATATTTTCAATTAAAGGTATATAACAAGCTAATAGGCAAGCTGCAACACAAGAATTGCAACACAAGCTAATAGGCAAGTTCAGGTACATTAAAATTTACATATTCATTGACATTTAAACATTGTTCACCAAATACCATATGATATCACTTATACGTGGAATTTAAAACTGGACATAAATGAACCTATCTATGAAACAGAAGAGAATCAGGGACATAGAGAATAGACTGGTGGTCGCCAAGGGGGAGGGATGGTGGGAGAGGTTTGGATTGGAAGTTAGGGATTAGCAGACGCCAACTATTATATACAGAAAGGATAAATAACAAGGTCCTACTGTATAGCACAGGGAAGTATATTCAACATCCTGTGATAAACCAGAATGGAAAAGAATATGAAAAAGAATGTAAATATATATATGTATAACTGAATCACTTTGCTATACAGCAGAAATTAACACATTGTAATTCAACTATACTTGAATAAAAAATAAAATTTTAAAAAATTGTTCACATATAATTTTGAAGACCATAATTACTGAGACCAAAGCACTAACTGCATTGCCAGGCACCATTCTAAGTTCTAAGTATATTAACTATTTTAATCTTCAAAATCCTTTTAATTAAGTAATCTCATCATCCCCATTCTCAAGATGGGTAAATAGGGGCTCATAGATGTTAATTAACTCCCCAGTAACTGCAGAGCCAGGATTCAAACCCAGGAAGTCTGGTTCTGGAGCCTGTGCTCTCAAATCCTACATCTTATACACACACACAAATTTTTTTAATAGAGTATAAAAAGGTAAAATAGCAAATTTTCACAGAACTTTATATTTGGAGTCTTTTCTGATTTAGTCATTTTCCAGATGAATAAATAGTGCCGTGAGTTGACGAATGCATGAAGTCACTAAAATGGGCTAAACCTATGTTCTTCTATTCAGGGAAGTTCAGTGTTAAGCCTACTTGGACTTGCAGATGTCAGAGCTTTAATCCCTCCTCCCAGCTCATAAACAGAATCTTTGTTTCAGTGCTTCCCACATTCTTCTCCCTCCGCCCCCTAAAAAAAGTTTTAGGATCTTTACCCTAAATTCCTACCCTCAGCATTTCAGCTGCCCAAGCCTGACAGCAGCCACCAACATTAAGCGCTGACACCGTTCCCTGCACCTTAGGTGTATTAACTATTCAATCCTCATCACCCTGTTCTCTCAAACTTTTCAAAGAATTGGAGATTGAAGCACCCAGGACCTTGCTCAGCGTCACAGAGCTGGTAAGTGCCAGAATCAGGAATCAGCCCAGGCACCAAGTCTATGCCCTTAACCACTGACCAAAACAGCTACCATTTCTTGAGCACCCACTGTATACCAGGTCCTTTACATAAACTAGCAGCTGGATCCTTATGCTCAAGAGGAGGTGTGTTCCGTGCTGTGATGGACAGTAAAGGAAGGCTCAGAGAAGGTAAGCAGCTTGTCCAGACCATACAGCTGTAAAAGGCAAAGGAGAGACCAGCCTTTCTCTCTGGATCCGAAGCCTGCATGTTTCTCCTCCACCGAACAGCCTCCTGGAATTTTTATGGGTTATTCCTCCTGATAGTCCTACAAGAGAATGACCATTTCTTCCATTTCACAGATAAGCACATCCTTGAGGGAGTGTCAACATGAAAGTAACTACGGGATGTTTAGGTAGATTCTGTTTTCCAGATCTGCTCTTCAAACCAAGGTGCTGGGAAAGGGGACACAAAGTATACTTGCTTATCTCTTCTTCCCATCCTATGAAAGCATGCTATCAGCTAAACAATTTAAATACGTGTGTGTAAACAGCACCAGGAGACACAGAAATGCACTGTCTACTTTAGAAATGCACTGTCTACTTTAATCAGGACAGAGCCATTTCTCCCTATAAGGTCTGTGCTTTGAAAACTGTTCCAACCTGTTTTATACTCTTCAAAGAGCTTTCCTATCCATGGGGCATTGTACTGAGATTTCATATTTGCAGGTTTCATTCACCTGTGAGGTTAAGCCATTTAAAAAACTCTGGCAGATACACAGAATATTAACCAGGGTAACTGAGACCCTTTGGTTCTTGATCCTCTGCCCATCATCTGGCCACCTTTAAACTGCTAAAGCATTGATAAGAACCTGATGGAAAGTCGTGTTCTCCCGGTTTTCAGATGGGAAAAGCAGAGGTTTCCAGGAGTTTGGAACTTTTCCTATATGTGCTTTCTCTCTGGAACAACTAGGAACCGACAGCAACAACACACTACCCCCACACACGAGTCTTAAAGAATCCTGTAGTTAACTTGGGGCTCTGGCTCAGAAATGAACAACAAAAAACTAGCAGAAACCCGCGCAGGTAACAGGAGCCAAGGAGATTTGGTTCTGCAGGACTTTGAAGTGGCAGACACAACTCTGCAAGAAACTTCGCCAGCCAGACGCTCTCCTCGAGGGACCAGTAGATGGGGAAGTTCCCGAGCAGAAGGCTGGGGACAGAGAGGAGGTGGAGGAAAGATGTGACAGGAGATGGGGGTGAACCCTCCCTCTCTAGCGTCCAGGATCCTGTCCGGCAGCCACGCGCCCGAAGGAGGCGGTGGGAAAGGGCGGCAGCCCGCGTCCGGGACCCGCCTTGGGCCCCCCGAACTCCACTTACTTGCTCCGAAGTGTCCCCCCAGCTCTGCACCTCTTCCAGCGACCCCGCGCAGAAAGGCAGGGCCAAGCACAGCCCGAGCAGCGGGAGCATGGCAGGGCCGGGGCGGTGTCACCGGAATGCGGCGGGACGCGGCGGGACGCGCGGGGTACAGCGCGGGGTACAGCGCGAGGTGCAGCGCTGGGCTCGCGGCTGCGAACGCGCGCGGCCCCGCCCCCGCGCCCCACAGGCCCCGCCCCCCGCACGCCCCGCCCGGGCCCCTCACCACCACAGACCCCGCCCCACCGCGCACCCCTCCCCGGCCCCGCCTCCGCACCCTCCGGCCCCGCCCCTTCGGTCCCTCCCCCTCGCCCCTCCGACCCTGCACTCCCGCGAGACCCCCGGCTCCGGCCCAGCATTCCCGCGAGCTCCGCCCCCATCCTGCCCCGCGCCCCTGCACCCACACCGGTTACCCCCCTACCCCGCCCAGAGCGCACAGCTCACACCCCCTCCCTTGTCCTTTCCCCCCCACCCGTAAGCCCCGCCCCTCCCTCGGCTTCTTGTGGCACCTCCCTCCTCCTCCAAGACCCCGACCGACCCTCTCTTCCTCTCCCGCTTCTTCATGGACTCACTTCATTACTGTCGCAGGAGAACACGGTAAGGGCCAGCCTGACCCTCGGTACACAGCCCACCCGTTCACCTGCTATATATACCCCCCATATGTACCACCCTCCCACTGCTAATATATACCACCCCCTCACCTACTGTATGTACCACCACCATTCCCCCACCTGCCAGCCTAAAGGCAACAAGAGACCTTCTGCCTTCTTCTGAGAGAACAGCGCATTCCCCTTGGCGTCCAACTCTGACGCTCACAGGCCCAACGAAGGGGTGCTAATTTGTAGTCTAATGCAGAATGGCATTAGCAATGTGGTCCCGTTTTATGTGGCTCTGGCGTAAAGGAACAGAAAAGAGGAAGCTAGGATTGGCACCATGTCGTAGTATTTCTGATTTTTTGGCTGTTAATCATGAAAGTGAATGTCATTGTTATCATAGTTACAAACTATCGGTGATGTTTCTGTCTGTCATAGAATAATTATCTGGCAACCACTCACCCACTGACTGGCCTTTTAGAGTCTGGGCGCCATCTTTTTTTTTTTTTTTTTTTGTGGGACACGGGCCTCTCACTGTTGTGGACTCTCCCGTTGCGGAGCACAGGCTCCGGACGCGCAGGCTCAGCGGCCATGGCTCACGGGCCCAGCCGCTCCGCGGCATGTGGGGTCGTCCCAGACCGGGGCACGAACCCGTGTTCCCTTCATCGGCAGGCGGACTCTCAACCACTGCGCCACCAGGGAAGCCCTGGGCTCCATCTTTGTACCTGGTAGACACACAATGAGTTGGAGCTGTTTGTTTCCTCTTCCAAAAGACAAGCACCTCAAAGACATTTTTTATGTCTCTGTAAAAATTGCATCTAAATCAATACACTGAGTAATAGAAGTTGGCATCAATCTCAGTGGCCAAGAACAGGGAAATGGTTAACTCAAATGATGGAACGTCCATCCTGTGGAATGTTATGCAGCTATTAAATAATAATCACGAGGTCTATGGAAACAGGGAAAATGTTTACAGCATAATCTAAAGGAAAAAGTCAGATCACATGCCGTATCGAGAGTATGAGTGTAATTAGGTAAAAATACATATGCATGGACATCAGAAGCAGGGAAAAATGAAAACCGTGGGTGGGTTAGCTTATGGTGATATCTCTTTTTAAAATATTTTATTTACTCTTGTTGAAACGCTGATTGTTTAAACAAAGACATTAAGAGAAGGGGAAATGTTGCTATGGTGAAATAAATGAAAGGAAGATCATTGTCATTAGCAGTTGAACATTTAATAGCCTAACCACTGACTAATTTTAAAAAATGCCACCAACATGAAGTGACAGTAGCTGGTCCAGCTGAGTTTCTGCAACAAAAACACTGGTAAAGGAGAAGGAAGTCATAGGATTTTTATTTTTAGTTCTTTACTAACCGTGAGTTACAGATGTATCCCAGGCGCACTTAGAAACTTTGCAGCCTACAAAGCCTGCCTACCCCCATCCTCATTTTAAAACTAAGGAGGAGGGCCCCAAATCTGGAATCAAGGTTTGCCTATTGCCCCCCCACCCCTCGCCGCCAAAGGGAAATACCTACTGGTGAACTGAAAGTTGAATTTGGACAAAGCTGGGTTATTTGAAAGGAAACAGTAACAGCTACTGTTATTTCCATCAATCCTCCAACAGGACTGGGACCCGGTCTTTGTCTCTACCATCCCTCTCCTACTGGACTCTATTTTTGACCTTATATCTGCTCTTGGTCCCAATTTGTCCCAGCTGGTTTCAGCAGAGGTCAAACAGTCAAGAGAAGAGTTTTATTTTCTTCATCTGGTAGGACTCTCCAATTGTACTCTAGGCTGTGGTGCTAGCGGTTGTTAAATTGTTTTGTGGCCCCTTTGACCAAATGGATCCCACCTTCCCTGAGGGCAAGCATCTTCCACAACTTGTAACACTGTGCTGAGGGTACAGTTAGCATTGAAGAAGCATTCCATGAATGGAATTAGGAGACTGGAGGCCTGAGGGTGCCCCCCACCCCTGCCGCCAAGCTGGCTGTGCTGAGGCAGAGGAGGCCTGGGCTGTATTCACTTTCTAGCTATGTGATTTGAGAGAGTTTCTAAACTTCCTAGTATTTGCAGACTGTAATAGCCTAGGCTTCTGTGTGATGTCAGAGCATCTGCACGACCAGATAGGGATGATCTTTAAAAACTAGGTAGTGTGATACAAATAAAACACAGTGAGACTTCCCTGGCGGTCCAGTGTTTAAGACTTTACCTTCCAATGCAGGGGGTGCAGGTTAGATCCCTGGTCGGAGAGCTAAGATCCCACATGACTCGCTGCCAAAAAAACCCACAAAAAAACCAAAAGAACCCTGTGAAAGGTTTACAAAACTCTTGATAAGCATAGACAGTGATTTATATTGACCTTATAAATATGGATGAAAAAAAATTAACTGTCCTCCCCCAAAAGGGGCTGAGGTATCCCCGTGCATGTGTCCTTTGATGCCAGGAGTTGCTGACTTTGCAGTTTGAGACCACAAAGCTTCTAGAACCTCAAAGCCAAAACCCTATCCTGACTTTTCCAAGGAGACACGTCAGGGGCTTACCAGGCCCACACTCCAGTTAGGCACAAATCTCCAGCCAGGACCCAGGTGCTCATTGGCAGAATCTGGGTCCAGGGCTCAGCAGCAAGGGCTTCATAGTGCAAGAACGAAGAGGAGCTGCTGGTCGGAGAGGCCCCCGTGCCGGCTCTTGCCAGGAAATGGCTCCCCTGTGTAACTCAAGGATGGGCCAGGGATTCCAGAATTTTAGAATCAGACTCATTAGAGTTAGGGGCTTTCCCCTGGTCCCCCACTTGAGACCACCAATTGATGGGCCCAGCTAGTGTAGCCAGGGCAGAGACTGAAGAGGGAAGGCAGGCTGTCCATTTGGTCTCTTTTCTTCTCCCTTGAATTTACCCCCGAGGGTCACCCCCTGGTCCCTCTATCCAGCTGCTCTGAGATTCAAGCCCTTCCTCCGGCCCCCACATCAGTCCCTCCCTTGTCTGTGTTCCTTTCTGAGTGTTTGCAAGGCCATTGTTCTCTTCTGGGCCAGCTCTTTCTCACCTCCCCGGTCTCACCTTTTTATCTACTTACATGGCCTTGTGTTTCTCCTGGACCCCTGACAACTTTGCATAATCCTGACAGTTTCTTACAACTTGCCTTTTTTTTTTTAATCAAAAAATCTGGGGAGGAAACGGATTCATTTTGGCCTTGGCTCCACGGTTTCTCAGGAGCCCTTGATATCTTGGGAGTCTAGTTATACCCACTGTTCACCTAGTTTACAGACAGTGAGTTTTACCCAGACAGAAGATTTGTGAAACTGGAAGCAGAGAATACAGTTTTCCAATTTCTTCTGATTGATGATTTGCTGAATTTATCAACTATTCACAAAGTGTAACACATCATATTTTATTTTAATTATCTGCTTAGAGATTTGAGACCCTAATTAGACTTGATTTGCTCATGGGCAAGGATTGTCTCATGCTCATTTTTATATTCCCAGTCTGCCTGGAATAGAGTCGACATGCAGTGCGTTTGATGGATGGTTGAAAGAATGTGTTTCTGGCTTTATGATGCCCTGTGCTAGCTGTGTTATAACAGGGGTTTTAGACACAGTCCACAACCTGGAAGAATTTACCATTTAGATATGAAGGTGGAACTAACAGACAACATAATTTGAGCTCAGTGGTGAGATGCTAAGTGGAGAGGAGGGTGAGATTGTGATTGTGGTCTAGAATAATTAGAAAAGGCTTCGGGGAGGAAGTGGAAATTATTCTTTGCGTGAATCGGATTTGAAAGCCAGGTGGAGAAGACAGGGCATTAAGGAGACAGGGGAAGGAGAAGGTCCAAGAGTGGAAAAGGCTTTGACATCGGGGAAAAGAACACAGAATGCTGGGGGAAAGGTCCAAGTTTGGGGAGTTACCTGTAGAATGTTCCTGAGCTAACAGGTGGGAAAGGAGATCTCAGTATTCCCCAGGGGCAAACCTGCAGACCAGTGCAGGCTCGTGACAACGTTTTCTCCAGCCCCTTGCAAAAGGAGATAAATAAATGGAGGGATTATGGTATATTTTTTTCATCAAGCTAATTTTTTTAAAGAACTGTCCTTGTCACTCCTATTAGTGATAGTGTCACTCCTATTAGTGATCGTGTTTTTGTCACTCCTATTAGTGATAGTGTCTCACTGGGGGTCCTTGGGTGAGAAGAGTATGTCCCCAGGGGTGGTGCAGTGGAGGAGGCGGTGAACCAGAGCCTCAGGAAGGCGTTGGGGGGAAAACTTGCCATTTGGGAAATCTCCCAGATGATTCTGAAATCCCGCCCACACCCTCCACAAACGGCACCGTATACCTAGATGTTATAAAAACTATTACTGTTTCAGTGACCCATACTTGCTGCCATTATTAATACTATAAAATGAGTAGTTAAATATATATATTTTTTGCTTTTTCGAATAAACCTTTCATGTTAATGAAACTTTTAAAAAATACATTTTTACTTGATAAACATGTGGTCTAACCTTCTCATGTAAGGAAAAAGTACAATTTCAAATCAAGTCAACTTGACATTTCAGTACAGCCAGGTAAAAGTGAGCAACCAGTTGTAAATCAAGTAACTTGTTCTTAGTAAACCATTAAAGTTAAATTAAATGGCTCATTGCCACATGCTGTATTGATAGGTTATGTTGTTTAGGAATCTGACAGAGACATTTACACAGCCTCCAAAGCTCTCAGTGTAAATTAGGCTCAATAAACATTTCATGTGATGCATTATGCATTTGCAAGAGCACACATACTTTTTAAAAAATTTATTTTAGGGCTTCCCTGGTGGCGCAGTGGTTGAGAGTCCGCCTGCCGATGCAGGGGACACGCGTTCGTGCCCTGGTCCGGGAAGATCCCACATGCCGCGGAGCGGCTGAGCCCGTGAGCCATGGCCACTGAGCCTGCGCGTCCGGAGCCTGTGCTCCGCAACGGGAGAGGCCATGACAGTGAGAGGCCCGCGTACCGCAAAAAAAAAAAAAAAAAAAAAAAAAATTATTTTATTGAAGTATAATTGATTTACAATGTGTTAATTTCTATTGTACAGCAAAGTTATACATATATTTACAGTCTTTTTCATATTCTTTTCCATTATGGTTTATCACAGGATATTGAATATAGTTCCCTGTGCTATACAGTAGGACCTCGTTGTTTATCCATTCTATATATGATAGTTTGCATCTGCTAATCCCAAACTCCCAATCCACCCCTCCCCCACCTACCCCCTCCTTGGCAATGACAAGTCTTGAGAAGAACACACATGCTTTTTAATGACACCCACGCTGTGGACTCCCCACCTAGGATTCATCTGGGCTAAGTGACTGTGATGCCAGTCTATAGTTACGTATATGTAGAACTCTCTATAGATTTACGTGGTAGGCCCACTAATGAAAAGCCAAAGAAATGTAACCCTCTGGCAGCAGTCTGTACCAGATCTGGACATCCATCTACGCTTTGACCCATCAGTCCCACTTTGGGGCATTTATCATGCAAATAAACCTGCTCACATATAAAATGGTGTAGGTACAAAGTTATTCACCACAGCATTGTTTGTAATGCCCAGAAACTGGAATGAATCCAAACGTTCATTAACAGGAGTCTGGTTAAATATAACATGATAGCATGAAGCTGGAAGAAAGGATGAGGCAGCTTCCTCTGTGTTGCTGTAGAGAGATACCCAATATATTATAAAATTAAGAAAAAAGAGCAAGTGTAATGTGTGCCGTCTTTAGTGTTAGAAAAGAAGAAGATAAGGAAGCATAGTCATGATCCCTTGTATTTGCATAGAGCAATTCTAGGAAACATAGACATAGAAGAAGCGTGTTTGGGGAAGGCAGGATGGTGAGAGGGTGGGAACAGGTCAGAATCCAGGAGAGGAAGGGAAGAATTTTGTTCTTACACATAATATTTGATTTTTTTACTTTTGAACACTGTGAATATATTACCCGTTCGGGCTCAATTGATCAATTAATTTAAAACTGTAGCTGCAACAAAAACAACAATAATAATGGAAAAGCTGACTCCTGAGGGTTCTCTCACATCAGACTTGATCTCACCTGGGCTTGTTGGGTTAATGCTAACCTCAGTAGCACACACGGGAGGGACCTGTACGCCCCGAAACACAGACACACACACACACACACACACACCCCCCACTCAATGACTCTGGTTTCCTATACACTCCCTTGTTCTGTCTTTCTTCCTTGCTTTGCATGGAATGCATTCCACTGACTCATCAGGTTGGTGAGTGCTATTTGCGCCTCTAGTAGAGACCTAATCTCTTTGTTTACACGTCTGTCTTCCTTACTAAACCAAGACCCAGCGGAGGGCAGGCTCTGTGTTCTGTTCATCTTCGTATGCTTCGTCAGCCCCCAGCAAGCTTGAGAAATATTTATTGACTCAGTAAGGAAGACTCAGAATGGCCTGCTCTTCACGGTGTGCCTTTCACTGGGAATTTCTACCACACCAGCCTGCATGGCCATAAGACCTTAGACAAAGTGTTTACCTCTCTGGGGGTGAATATTTTCCAAGAAAAAGCAGAATATTGACTTTCAATGGCTGAAAATGTTTTTAGCCCACAGTTATCTCTCTTTATTATTTATTCATCTTTGTGAGAGTTATAATTAAAAGAACAGGGGAAAGACAACTGAATTTGACCCGCAATATAACATTCTATCCGATGTTTAATCTTCTCTGAGAGGATTAGATCCTGATGGGCTTGAGTTCTCATGGTGAGAGAAGCGAGTTCTAATCTGTCACTTTCCCCACTCCTACCTCTATTTTTCTATGCTGGAGACCCTTGCCCCTTCAAAGATCCCCCCCAAAAATCTGCTCTCAGAAACCGCTATCATCTTTCTCCAAACATACGGACTAAAATCATCACCTTCCCTTGAAAAATTTTAAGGATTATATGTAGTAATATATTTTTATTATTCCCGAGGTCATCAGAAGGCACAACTAGCATGAATTTGGCCTTATTTCCTGAAATGCACACACACACAAAAAATCAAAGCCAGTTCCTCACTCTTCGGCATTAGCTGTGGATGGCTGTCTTTACTTTTCTGCATCTGTGTTAAAGAGTAATTCAAAGCCAGGCAAATCATTCTGAAGAAATATTTGTCCGTTGAGCAATGGTTTGTTTCTGTAGAAGTGCTCACTGAACACTGAACAAGCTCAGTGCAAAGTTAGGAATTAATCTTATCTTTTAGAAGAATGCCTAGGGCCCCGAGAGGTGTCCTGGTTTTCTGGGATTTAACCGGGGACCACAGAAGACTTGAAATAGCACAGAGGCTTTGCTGATGCTACAGCAGGGACAGAGGATCAGTTCAACCTGCCTCAGTGCCCAACGTGAATGCCCCACCAGGCTTTTTCTTTCTCTCTCAGGCACTGAAGATGGAGAAGCCAGCAAAACTTGGAGTTCATCCACAGTGTGAGTTTTCTCCCTGATGACCTGCTGGATCCTTTCCAGACAGATGTTGGGAGATGTCCAGAGAACTTCACTGAAAGCCACAGGTGTGTCTTTGGAAGGGTTTTGACTAAAGCAAAACATTGTTGGGTTTGTGGTTGATGCCAAGAGATAGATCGCACTCTCTGAAATCAAGACTTAACAACAGAGCTGTCATCGAGTTTTTTCTCCGGTGCTCACAGGCTTGCTGCCTGGCTGGTGAGGGAGAAATTCTCTTGTCTCTGTAACACATGCAGCAGGTTTGAATCTCACAGGTGCAGACTTGCTGAACCAAAATATGTAATCCTTTTTACCCTGTATCTCAAGGTTTTCTCCATACTGAGTTCCCAACCTCCTGTGTAGAACGAACTTTACTCTTGCCTGTTCATGATAAACCATCCATATGGGTCTTTTAAAAATCAAATTACTGTTTTCTTAGTCAATTTAGGGTTCTTTGCCTTCCTTCCTCTCCGTTGGATGGGTCCTAAGTTCCATCAAGTCATTAGGGAATGGATTGGGGGTATAAGGAAGGGTCCACTGGTCCTCAGTCATCACCTGTGTTATAGACCGAATGTTTGTGTCCACCTAAAATTCATATGTTGGAGCCCTAACCCCCGATGTGATGGTATTTGGAGGTGGGGCCTTTGGGAGGTGATTAGAGTGAGATGAGGTCATAAGGGTGGGGTCTCCTCCTAATAAGAAGAGGAGGAGATACCAGAGCTGTCTCTCTCTCCACCCTATGAGGACACAGTGAGAAGGCAGCTGTCTTCAAGCCAGAAAGAGAGCTCTCACCAGGAACCGAATCCGCCAGCACCTTGATCTTGGACTTCCAGCCTTCAGAACTTGAGAAATAAATGTCTGTTGTTTAAGCCCCCAGTCTGTGGAATTTTGTTACAGCAGCCTGAGCTGACTAATACACCCATTAATGTTGGCACGTGCATCATCCCATCTGGTTGCCAGGGTTTAGGGATGCAGGGAAAGGCTGAGCGATGGAGGGATTGGGTGTAACTATAAAGGAGTAACAATTCAAGGGACATCTTTGTGGTGATGAAACTGTCCTGTATCGACTGTGGTGGTCGTTATACACATCTACATGCGTGATATAATTGCAAAGAACTGACCCCCCTTCACACACACACACACACACACACACACACACACACACACACACACAAGTGCATATAAAACTGGTGAAATCTAAGGCTGTGGATTGGACCAATGACAATTTCCCTGATTTTGATCTTGTACTATAATTATGTGAGATGTTACCAACAGGGAAGTCGAGTTAAGGGTATGTGGGACTCCGCTATTCAGTAAATGTGCCTTGCTCGACTGGCTGATTAGTTTACTATGAGTAATTATCCACATCTTCTGTTTTCTAAGTGCAGCTCCTGAATAAGACTTAGAAGTGACTCTCTCTTGGGTATTCATGAGTTTTATGTGTTGTATGTCAGAATCAATAATTCTAATACGTGGCGATGCCAGTGTTTTTGGAGGGAACACTGCATGGTTGACTGGTGATATTAGGCGTGTGCTAATGCAGTGCCACTACAGTAGAGCTCCTATGATTTTTCCAGAATGACACAGGAGTTCGTATCCACCCACTGCCTGGTCAGTGTTTTACTGTTCTTGGTCCCTACTTTGCCCAAGGGCCTTTGGATCGCCTCAAAATAGGTGAGCACCTTGCGCCATCTAGTGGAGACACATATAAAAATATTTCCGGTTATTTACGGCTGAGATGTGCAGATCCACACCTTCCAAAAGGCACTTTGGTTAGACTTAGGAATCGCGGTAAAAACAGAAACTTCGAATCAAACTAAAATCTTTTCCCCAGTAAGCAGGCGCTCTAGAATCATTCTTCCAGACTCTGCCAGACTGTTCTTCCTGGTTTCGCACAGCAGCTTCCTACTGAAAATGGACAGAAGACCTAAATAGACATTTCTCCAAAGAAGATATACAGATTGCCAACAAACACATGAATGCTCAACATCATTAATCATTAGAGAAATGCAAGTCAAAACTACAATGAGATATCATCTCACACCGGTCAGGATGGCCATCATCAAAAAATCTAGAAACAATAAATGCTGGAGAGGATGTGGAGAAAAGGGAACCCTCTTCCACTGTTGGTGGGAATGTAAATTGATACAGTCACTATGGAGAACAGTATGGAGGTTCCTTAAAAAACTAAAACTAGAACTACCATACGACCCAGCAATCCCACTCCTGGGCACATACCCTGAGAAAACGATAATTCAAAAAGAGTCATGTACCAAAGTATTCATTGCAGCTCTATTTACAGCAGCCAGGACATGGAAGCAGCCTAAGTGTCCAACAACAGATGAACAGATAAAGAAGATGGGGCATATATATACAATGGAATATTACTTAGCCATAAAAAGAAACGAAACTGAGTTCTTTGTTGTGAGGTGGGTGGACCTAGAGACTGTCATACAGAGTGAAGTAAGTCAGAAAGAGAAAAACAAATACTGTATGCTAACATATATATGGAATCTAAAAAAGAAAAAAAAAGAAAAAAAATGGTCAGAAGAACCTAGGGGCAAGACGGGAGTAAAGATGCAGACCTACTAAAGAATGGACTTGAGGATATGGGGAGGGGGAAGGGTAAGGTGGGACAAAGTGAGACAGTGGCATGGACATAGATACACTAGCAAACGTAAACTAGATAGTTAGTGGGAAGCAGCCGCATAGCACAGGGAGATCAGCTCAGTGCTTTGTGACCACCTAGAGGGGTGGGATAGGGAGGGTTGGAGGGAGGGAGGGAGATGCAAGAGGGAAGAGATATGGGGACATATGTATAACTGATTCACTTTGTTATAAAGCAGAAACTAACGCACCAATACTAACGCACCAATTCTCCAATAAAGATGTTAAAAAAAAAGTTTGACCAGAAAAAAAAAAAAAGATACAGATTCCATTATCACCTTTGTCATCGATGATGCTATTTTCCAAAATGGTGCAAACTTCTTGGTTCAAAGTACAATCATTCATTAATTTGCACAGTAGTTGCATTCCCACAAATTCAATTACATTAAAACATTTTTAAACTATCGTGTGAAATAGAATTAGGTTGGAAGACCAAATAATTTTAAACATGCTTTTCACTTACACAGGTGTCTGGTGGGTTATTCAGATGCCTTGTGGCCTTCACTGTCCTGTGCAAAGCAGGACACTTGTTATTCTTGACCTCACCCACCAATTGCTAGCAGCACCTTAGAGTCATTAAGACAACCAGAAGGTGGCCCCATAAACTCCCAGAGTAGCCCCTGGCGGAGGCTCACTTCATGGTTCTAAAACATTCCAGGGGGGCCCCATTTTTTACCATAAAGCAAGCTATTGTGTGCATGTGTATGTGTATTTATTTTTATTTTCATATTTACACACACACAGAGGTGGTCCTCCCTTTGCAACGTGAGACCATAAACATGACCCTAGATGCTAATACTGTGCAAACCAATGAATAATAAATGGGAAAAATGATGATTATTCCTTGACCTTTAAAATTTTTTTGTCAAAACCTTAAAAACTCTCTTACTGTTGGTTACAAATGCATAGGAAAATTTAAAAAGAGTAAAACTAGTATTTATTGAATACACCATAAGTTCAGACATCAAAAACATTGAGAAAGTGGTTCACTTTTTGGTAAAAACTTACCAATAGTAGTTGAACAGTGCTGGCCTTCTTCCCGCTGTGTAACTTCTGACATCAAGCGAGCATCTTCTCTATGCCTGGGGAAATTGCCCTACCTCTTTCTAAGTTTGGGTTCGCTTCCCAAATTTCTTCCTTTGAGCTTTCAGTGCTGTGAAACACCTCCAAGGGTTCCTTTAAGTGTGTTCTTTTGGCGGTGTCACTTTCTCTAAAAGACATCCTTCTTTCCATCACAACTGCTTTCCTCATTTATGCAATAAATTCACCTTCACAGAATTTCTGTGGCTGCCCAGCTAGAATGTCCACATCCCCCACGTCAGCTTTTCGTTGTGACTCCATTTACGTTCAAATCCAAATTCCACTCCCAGCATGATTGCTTTTCATTTTCTTCCTGCACTTTCATCTTTTGGGCCAATTCTCCCTTTCGATCATCCGTGTTTGTAAAATGTCACATGGGTTTATCACCGGGAGACAAGGAGGAAACACAAGTACATGCTTTGCTGTCTGTGTTTGAACCCAATAACAGACGCTTAGCGGCCAATCACAGAAAAACGGTGAAAGAAGTGACGTGACTGATCATTGATTATGATGAACCTGCTGTTTACAGAGTGGAATTCTTGCCCTTGAATCTGGGGAGCCTGGAGACTCTCTTGACCCAGTAAAATGCAGCAGAAGTGTGACTGTGTAATTTCCATGGACGGGCCTTACCCATCTACAGCTTCCACTGTCACACACCAGGAATACTCCTGTGGAGGCCCCGCAGCCATGCAGGGAGAAGTGCAGGTCACATGGGGAGGCCACAGAGAAGAGAGTCAAATTCTGAATTTCATTCAGAATTGAATGCAATATTCCAGGTAGAGTCTACATTGGTGAACGCACTGAGTCTTCACTGCTTCTGGAATTTATTTTGGCCTATCCAGATGTCTTTGGATTCTCAATCTGTCCACCAGAATATTAGGCATTCTTTCCAACAACCTGTCATCTGAAATTTTGTCCAGTGTTTCATTCAAGTCTACTTCAAGTATATTTTATTTGAACAAGTTCTGTGAATTTTATTTTTTATTTATTTATTTTTGGCTGCGTTGGGTCTTTGTTGCTCCCCACTGGCTTTCTCTAATTGCGGTGAGCGGGGGCTACTCTTCATTGCGGTGCGCGGGCTTCTCATTGTGGTGGCTTCTCTTGTTGCAGAGCACAGGCTCTAGGCGCACGGGCTTCAGTAGTTGTGGCACACGGGCTTAGTTGCTCCGTGGCATGTGGGATCTTCCCGGACCAGGGCTCGAACTTGTGTCCCCTGCATTGGCAGGCGGATTCTTAACCACTGTGCCACCAGGGAAGTCCCTCTGTGAGTTTTAGAATGCTGTTTCTCACCACAAAATCCATTCCTTCAATTTAACATCAATCTATTCATCAAAGCTCTTCTGCTTGGATTTGTTCAAACAATGGGTTCTGTAATTAAGCAGTTTAAAGCTCATTCGTTTTCATTTTCCACCTCATCCATGATAAGCACATTGGAAACCATCTGTGCTTATAAGAAGTCTGGGTCTCTAGCATAGAAACACAGGGGTAAAAAGAAGTGAAATTAGTTCAATCAAGCACTGCTTAATCACTGATCCTTTAGGCAGGAAATGGCCCTTTGCCATTCACAAGCTTACAAATCAAGGGGAAGAATTAGGCTATGATACACGGTACGGGCATGTTAATGGATTGTGTGTGTGTTACCAGCCCCTGACTCTGCTGACAAATTAGTTTGCATCTCAGGACTGGACTAGGCTTGGGCCCACGCCTCGGATTTCAACTCCAGCCACCATCAGCACGCACCGGAAGGTGGCTGGTTCCTCCCACTTCCTGACCCTTGAGAAGGTCTTTACAGTATTCTTGCACCTTCCCGTGGTTTTCAGACTCCCCTTCTGCCTCCTGGGTGCCCACCTCCCAAGACTTCAGAGCCCAGGCTGTCTTCCTCTGCCATCTCTGGTCCATCTACCCCCAAATCTCACATTGATTCCTCCCACTTTCTTCCTATCCCATAGAATCTAGTGAGCCTTAGTCACCAAACCCCTTCCGCACACATGACTTTGTCAAAATGCTTCCTTCTCAAGAGTTCTCAAACCCTCTTTTGAATGGTTTCATTCATTCATACTTTTTCTAAAAAAAAATAAAGTCAACCTCACGCTCCCCAACCTATAATTTACAGAATCTAAATGGCTTCCTTTTTGGAAATTGAAGGAACCAAAGGAGCATCGTTTACAAGCTCTTTCTCCAGAATTTCTTTTGGTTCCCTGGCATGTAATTAGTCTTGGGCCGAGACACGATTAATTTGAATTAGTTCAGTGCAGCCTTATTACTGGTACATTCCTCCTGGGTTTTACCCATTGCTCATGCTACACCTTCCAGTTGGTTATCCTATTCCAAGGAAAAACCAAGCTAAATAAACTCCCAGTTAACATTGCCGCTTCTTTCCCCGGCTGTAGTATTCTTCTTCGTTGTCCCCCACACGCTCCAAACACAGCTTTAAAGGTGCCTTTTGGTGTTGGGATCTCTCACACATCTATTTATTCTTTTAGACTTCCCAACACTGCTCTCACAAGTGTGCTGGTCTTCTTGGTAATGACCCCTTCAATCTACCTCTCCTTCCAAGTCCCTTTCACCTGCCATCTCACTGGAAAAAGGGAGAGAGTTTACCCTGTTGCCCTGACACCAAACTGCAAGAGGTACGTTAGGGATGAGAGTGAGGGAGGCTCATGAGGCCCCTCCTTGATGCAAGGCTAACAGGACAGCCTTTCTCCTTGGCTGTGTTCATTCCATTTGAAATGCCCTTGAGACACCCTTGAGGACACAAGAGATGTAACATGAAATGAAAAAAACCACCGAGTACTTACCTGGAGATCAGAATTCCATGGATTAAATGTGCTTTGATACCACTACTGATCACTGCTGACATTAACTGAGCACTTAATATGTTGCAGGCACTGTTCTAGGCCCTTTACACATGCTCAGAGTTGAGTACTATTTTTTATCCCCATTTTTCAGATGAGAACATGGAGGCACGCAGAAAATTGCCCAAAGTCATGAAGACAGCTGGTGAGTTAGCAGGCTAGGGTTGGGGCTGGAAATGAGGAGGAACCAGTCTGCCCAGTTCAGACACCATTGCCACTACTAGTCTGTCCCCCACCCTATATCACTCCTCTGTCCACGACCAGCTTGTATCACTCTAGCCCCGGACTTAGCTTCTCAAGCCTCACTTTCATCATCTTTTAAATTAGACTCTCAGCTAGAGGACTTGGAGCATCCCTTGTGGCTCAGATACCCACATACTCCTTGCCCTATTTACACCTCAGAGGCAACCACAATAGCTCATATGAAGGTGCGTCCCAACCTGGGACAGCAATACCAGCTGTCAGTGTCATAGTGAGAGCAGCTTCCAGATGTGATCCCTTCCCCGCCAGAAACACCCAGATTCCCTGGGAGGGATGCAGGAAGCCGCTACACTGGAATTGACCTATAACGGCTGGTCAGTCCCCAGGCACCCATGGACCCAACTGTCTCCCTTTTGGCAATGGGTTTGAATGCAAACTTCTGAGACAGGGAACACAGAGCAGAAAATAATGGAAACGACTCAACGGCAAAACCAAGTTTTCGTGGCTCAAGAATTAACAAGGAATAGAAAACCATAATTTGGAAACATCATATGCACCCCAATGTTCATTGCAGCACTATTTACAATAGCCAAGACATGGAAGCAACCTAAATGTCCATCAACAGATGAATGGATAAAGAAGATGTGGTACATATATACAATGGACTATTACTCAGCCATAAAAAGAGAATGAACTAGGACTTCGCTGGTGGCACAGTGGTTAAGAATCCGCCTGCCAATGCCTGGGACAAGGGTTCGAGCCCTGGTCCGGGAGGATCTCACATGCCTCGGAGCAACTAAGCCCACGAGCCACAACTACTGAACCCACGTGCCACAACTACTGAAGTCCACGTGCCTAAAGCCCGTGCTCTGCAACAAGAGAAGCCACCGCAATGAGAAGCCTGTGCACCGCAACAGAGAGTAGCCCTCTCTAGCCGCCAACTAGAGAAAGCCCGCACACAGCAACAAAGACCCAACACAACCAAAAATTTTTTATTTATTTATTTATTTTATTTTTTGCGGTACGGGTGCCTCTCACTGTTGTGGCCTCTCCCGTTGTGGAGCACAGGCTCCGGACGCGCAGGCTCAGCGGCCATGGCTCACGGGCCCAGCCGCTCCGCGGCATGTGGGATCTTCCTGGACCGGGACACGAACCCGTGTCCCCTGCATCGGCAGGCGGACTCTCAACCACTGCGCCACCAGGGAAGCCCCAAAATTTTTTTTAAAAAAGAGAGAAAATGAAATAATGCCATTTGCAGCAACATGATGGACCTAGAGATGATCATATGAAGTGAAGTAAGTCAGACAAAGACAGATATCATATGATATCACTTATATATGGAATCTAAAAAAAATGCTATAAGCGAACTTATTTACAAAACGGAAACAGACTCACAGACTTAGAAAACAAACTTATGGTTACCAAAGGGGAAAGGTGAGGGGGAGAGATAAATTAGGAGTTTGGGATTAACATATACACACTACTATATAGAAAATAGATAATCAACAGGACCTACTGTATAGCACTGGGCACTCTACTCAATACTCTGTAATAACCTATATGGGAAGAACATCGGAATCTGTATATATACATATATATGACTGAATCACTTTGCTGTACACCTGAAACTAACACAGCATTGTAAATCAACTATCCTCCAATATAAAATAAACAATTTTTTAAAAAGAATGAACAAGGAAATCAGCCCCCCACACTCTAACTTTGTGTTTTTGGCCCATGAAACCTCTACCCAATGTCTAACATTTTTCTTCTGAAATCTCTTTGTGTTCTGGTCCCAAATTACAGCAGCCCACACCTACACCTAAGAGAGAGGAAAAAAGATGTGACAGAATAATGGAATATCATCTTGAGAAATTAAAACAAATAATCTTTGAAGAACCTAAGACAGAACACCTTAACCTGACTACTAAAAGGAAGGTATGAGAGTTCAAATACGTGTAGACGACAGACCTGCTCCATGTCATGCCCCATCTGAACTAGCGAAACAAGCAGGTAAGGGTCAGATACAGCTATTTGTACGTTAGCTCACCTTTGACTTTGGACTTTTAAAAATATACTCTTTCACAATGATAGAACTAGAACTGGATTTTGTAAATGTGTGATAGTTATCGCCGCACCGTTATCTAAGCCACCATGCCTTACACTCAGAGCCACAAATGCCAAGTGTATTGATATTCCCGAGAATTCTCATTGGGCACGAAATGAGTTATTCTTTTATTTAAACATTATGAAGCGTACTGAAATGTTTTTCTCTTAGATTCCTACTGATTCTCACATCTATGAAAGTGAAGATTCTGGCAGCATTTGTGGTAGCGATTTCCATGCTATAAATCGGGAGAATGTAAGTACCAACCGATACATTCCATTCACCAGTGAGAGCCGCCCAGGGCCAGGGCTGGTGGAAGGGCCCCAGGTGCAGGACCCCGTGACCTGAATACACACCTGCCCTGATAGGGAGCCTGGCGCTTCTGGACAGCAGGAGAGATCAAACGTGGTGGGTTTTTTCCCAAGACCTTGGAATTTGGAGATAGGCTATCAGCATAAAAGGAGAAGCATGACCCAGGCTGCCCTTAGCTTGGCTTGTCCTGAGATCATTCCAAATATCAGATTATAGTCATCAGAGATGAAATGACCAATGGAAGGGGCCAGAATATTGGAAATCATATTTATATTTGCAAAACATGCCATAAGGTCTTTTTTTTTATTAGCAGACCAACAAAAATGTTCCACATTATCCTTGCCCACAGCCAACCACCGCCAACACGCTAGCAATCTCAGAAAAGAGCAAAATGTGCTAAGTAACTTTCTTTTAGACCATGTTAATTTTACTTTCTCAACTTCAGTATCCACAGTATACTATGGAATTTATTTCAACATTAATAACTGTTAAAGATATCCACCGAGAGATTATCTTGGACCTCTTAGTTGAGAATGGTTTTGTTCAAATTTTGGAGGTTCTGTTTGGTACTCAACCCATAAGGTCTTAATTGTCTTTATCTCAGCAGAGAATGCAAAGCTGTGACAGGGTTTTTCCATGAGGGCTAGGCTGAGGCACCCACTGGGCTGGGAACTCCCCCAGCCCGCGCTACACAAGGGAGGGGAGGGGTGTTTTTCCCACTTCCGGTATCCAGAAGATACATTTTTCCAGAAGGTATAGCACTGTGCAATTCCAAAGGCTGAAGGGAAAACTTAGGCAGAAAACTAGAGACAACTCTCGGTTATATGCCCTTGATTCTGTTTTACATTCCAAGCTGGGTTTCTTTTGCTGTTTAGAACAGTGACAGTAATGATACAAGCACAGAACAGCTCCTAGATTTGCGCCAGGCACCTATCTTGTTCTTCACTTACTCTTCCTCACGGCCGCCCCATGACGTGAATGGGATAGCCCCATCTTACAAGTGAAGAAACTGATTTACAGAGAGATAAAGTAACCTGCTACAGTGACTAATCTAGTAAGAGGTAGACTCTAGATTTTGAAGATGGTATTGAATATTATGTTCCATTATTGGGAGCTAAATAGCTCGATGTGGACATATTTTGAAAAGGACAATGTATGAAAGGAAAGAATTATTACTCTTGGGCCCAGGTCACCTTCCAACAGTGATTCAAGTCAGTGTTGATACTTAAGGGCCAGTTATGGTCAAAGGCACTGTGGTGAGTACTGTCTGCAGTGCTGGGCACATAGTAGGCTGTCTATAAAGAGTGGGTTTTTTAGTGTATTTTATTGAAGTATAATAGATTTACAATGTTGTGTTAGTTTCTGATGTACAGCAAAGTGATTCAGTTATACATATATGCATTCTTTTTTAAAATATTCTTTTCCATTATGGTTTATCATAGGATGTTGAATATAGTTCCCTGTGCTATACAGTAGGACCTTGTCGTTTATCCATTCTCTATATAATAGTTTGCATCTGCTAATCCCAAACTCTCAATCCTTCTCTCTCCCACCCCCCTCCCCCTTGGCAACCACAAGTATGTTCTCTATGTCTGGGAGTCTGTTTCTGTTTTGTAGATAAGTTCATTTGTGTCATATGTTATATTTTAGACTCTACATATAAGTGATATCATATGGTATTTGTCTTCCTCTATAAAGAGCGTTGAATGAAGGAGTGTGTGGTCTCTACACTTGAGAAAATGTAGCAAGGCATGGAGGTGTGTGTTGCAATTATGCCCCCAAAGGACACGAATGATGAATGTCAGCCAGAGGAATCTGCAAAATGTTGGTGACGGAAGTCGCAACTAAGACGGGCTTTGAAAGAGGGATGTGGTTTTAATAGAGAGACGTTGGAGGAACAGGGAATTCCAGGCAAGGGGAACTGTGTCGGGGAAAGCACTTGGTTGAAAGGTTTGGAGGTGAGCCAATAATCTGGCTTTGTGGTGTGTAGGCTGGAGCTCAGGCTGAAAAGGTAGAGCACTGACCACCATGAAAATCAGTCTTGGCCGGATCCTCTATAGAAAGAGAGTGAAAACTTTGGAGCAGGGAGTAACCGCTTCACAGCTGCACTCGGACGCTGCTTCAGCCGTGGTGTGATGGATTCAGAAACAGCAGCCAAGACGTCTCTAGAAAACATCGCTATCATTCCAGAAAAATTAATGAGAGTAGTGACAGTGGGAATGGAGAGAAAGTGCAATCCATATCGGTTGGTATGTCCCCAGAAATGCTTACCACGTTCACTCTTAGCTGAGACCAAGCATTTGGGGGGGGGGGGGGAAGGGGCGTGTAAATTCACTACCCAAATCATGCAGTACACACTTAACAAAACCAAATCAACGTACATGATCCGAACCCACGTCATCTTCATTCGTAGCAAACACCGCTCTACCTTCAGCTAATAGATTTATTTGTTTAGCTTAGATCTCTATTCTATTTAAACAAAATGAGGTGGCACGTAAAACAAGGGATTTTCTTTATTCCACCAAGTTTACGTTTATTCCTTGCTGAAAATATTTTTAACTGATTTGAAACTGATTTTTTTTTGCTCTTTAAATTGTTTTTAAAATGTTTAATTATGAAGTATTTCAGAGAAAAGTTTAAAAATACACTTGTTTAACAGACAAAGCCTAAGTGTCCATAGCAGGATGAATGGATAAAGAAAATGGGATATATACATATGATAGACTATTATATTTAGCCCTAAATAAAGAAGGAAGTCCTGACAGGCGTTAACATGGATCGACCATGAGGACGTTATGCTAAATGAAGTAAGCCATTCACAAAAGGACAAATACTGGATGATTCCACTTATATGATGTATGTAAAGTAATCATACTCATAGAAAAAGAAAACAGAATGATGGTTGCCGGGAGCTGGGGGCAGGCAGAATGGGGAATTATTGTTTAATGGGGACAGGGTTTTAGTTTTGCAAGATGAACAATTTCTAGAGAGGTACTTCACAACAATTTGCATACAATTAATAATCTTAGATTTAATTCTCTCTTCTGACTTCCTTTTTAGTATTATTTGCTATGACATCTAATTTAACCCTATACCAACTTTGTAACCCCCATTTTCAAGTATTTGAAATAAATAAGATAGATTTTAATGCTATCTCAACTTTCAGTCTGTTTTTGTCTCTTGGAGATAAAGTGTAATTGTTAGAAACAGCATACAGTTGAACATTTTTAAAACAATCATCAGTAACCCTTCATAATCTTACAGATAAATTTAATCTATTTGCATTTTATATTACATTTGAACCAGCACTTCCAGTTATTTGGGGCATGTGCTTGGATTTAACAAATAAATTTGTTGTTTTTTAAAGATCATTTTGCATATTTTAATATGTCAGTTTATCTTTTTTGGCATGGTTTTGATTTCCTCTTTTCACTTGCATTGTTTTTGAAATAAACTTTAAACCATGTCCCTTTGAACAAAATCAGAGGGCAATCTCAGAGAAGTGACCTGTTCGTCCTGGGTTCACTGTAATCCTCAAGATGAGTGACTGGGATCCACAGAAGCTAGCTGAGTCTGGTCGGCACGGATCTGGTGGAAACAGCCCTACATCACCAGGTTTCAAAGGCCATCGCAGACTTTCTGTTTGCATGTGGGTGAAAGTTCCCCTGTGGGAGTGAACTTTGAGAAAGTAGAGGTTTTTTCAGCAGCAAGACCCGGACCAGGTGATGGATCAGGGACCTCGGGCAGGAAGCCGTAGTTCCATCCTGGCAAAGGAAACTGCCAGAAAAGACATGGGAGCTGGCCAAACTGAGGTCCACAGCATGGCTCTGTTCAAGCAGATGTCTGGAGTAGAGGCTCATCAAGTACACTGGCCACCCAGCTTGGGAACTACAGGTAATTAGTCTAAATTCACACTTGGAACACTGATCCCAGAGGTGGACCCCAGGCTGCCTCTCCTGGACGTGGTCACGAACAACAAAGGATTTGAGGTCAGGCTGACCTTGAATTAAGTCTCCACGTGCTAACTATGAAATGTGGAATCAGTTATTGATACTTAACCTTACCTTCCTCCATTGTGAATGAAGATAAATGTAGTACAATCTCACATGGCTCTTTTATAGTTGAATAAAAACAGGGGGTTAAAGTTAATGTAGGTAAAAGTGCATGACACCACAAAGGGCTCAATAAATCCTAGTTAACATTGTTATTAGGATTCATGACCATGGGTGGGAAGGGATTCCAGGCTGGGCTGTCTCTGGTTCTGGGATGGGGAGAACTGATTTTCCGCTGACCTGAGTGAGAGTGACCAGGGGCAGCCGGAACAGACTCTGTTCTCTTAATCAAAGAGGTTCCTGAAACTTCCTTGCTGAAGGGGTGCCTAACCTCCCACACTGCTGCTTGCCCCGTTCTCTCATGAAATAGGTTCTCGGTTTTCAAAGGGAGAGGGAGAGACACTGCCAGTGAGTGCTTTGCTCAGAAAACCGTGGGGTTTCTTCTCCCACTTTTCCTAAATTCCTCCTGCTTTCACTTAAACCAAAGGATTTTGTTTCCAGAAGCTTTTCACTTTAGCTTTTTCCTCTCTGACTCGATTTCTCAGTCACGTGCCTCACCTGGTCTTTCAAAGAAGATGACGCTGATCTTAGGTCTCTCTGATTTTAAGATGAACAGAAATCAGCAAAAGGAAAAAAAAAGAAAAAAGCACTGCACATCTGTCCGACCCTGCCTTACTCTCACAGCCCAGGGACTGCACCCAGCTTTGCTGTTTGAATAACCTCTGGGTGTGTGACCCACCCCCCCTCCCCAGCTTAAGTTTGAACTCCAGAACAAATATTTGTCCTGTTTTGGAACAAAGTTTGAGAGCTCTCTTCTTCTCTTTTCTCTCAATTTTCTTTTTGAAAACCAACTGTACGGCTCTGCTGTGCCTCTGATCGTGGTTCAGGGAGCAGTGGGCTCCTCCCAGACCCGGCACTGGAGAGCTGGGCAGAGCAACCTAGCACGATGAAGGGGCTCGTGTGCTTTCTCGTCTGCTTCCTCCTTTCTGAATCACAGGGCTTCGAAATCCCCACTAACGGACTTTCAGAAGTAAGTACTTCCAGAAGACTTCCTTGCTGTCGGCTCCAAAGGTTAGCTTGGTAAATAACCTGTTACCTGTTGCTATTCAAGGACAGCATTCTGTGTGGAATGGAAATTCATGATAAAATTAATCTGCGTAGACGTGTTCACTATTATAATCACTGGAACCTGTATTTACCCTTTTTTTGATTCAATATTTGTATATATTGGAAAATGATCACCACAATGTCTTTAATAGCTCTCACCATACATAGTTACAGTTTTTTTCCCCTTGTGATAAGGATGTTTAACTTTTTATTTTGTATGGAGTACAGTTGATTACCAATGTTGTGATAGTTTAGGCATACATCAGGGTGATTCAATTATACATGTATCTATTCTTTTCCAAATTCTTTTCCCATTTAGGTTGTTGTATAATATTGAGCAGAGTTCCCTGTGCTGTACAGTAGGACCCTGTTGGTTATCTGTTTTAAATATAGCCATGTGTCCATGTCAGTCCCAAACTCCCTAACTATCCCTTCCCCCCGGTAACCATAAGTTCTGGAACATATATTTACCCTTTAGAGCATTAACAGGTTTTGCATGAGAACCAAGTTTACAGCCCGACCCCATAGTGTACCGCTTACGAAGTACAGCTGCCCCCTCCTTATCTAAAAAATTGGGGATAATAATTGATCTAACCCAAAGGGTTGTTGTAAGAATTAAGTGACATATGTAAACTACCCAGCACAGTGCAAAGCTGGGGAAGAACTTAATAATTATTAGCTCTCATAACTGTTATTATGGAATATCACTATCACTCTTTTACTTAAGAGTATATAGAAAAGTCATTTTCAAAGCATTTTGTTTGTCATACCTAAGTGAAAATGATTTCCAAATTAAGGACACTTAATATTCCTGTTAAAGGGGAAGATTGGGTAAATGGACGAGCAGAGTGTAGGAATTACTCCTGGGGAGCTCAAGGTCTTCACTTCAGACCCTTGATCATCCCCAACGTATTGAAAGCCTTGGACTGAAAGTCATACAAGAGCTTTTTTTCTTTTTAATAAATTTATTTATTTATTTGCTTTTGGCTGCGTTGGGTCTTTGTTGCTGCTGCATGCAGGCTTTCTCTAGTTGCGGCGAGCAGGAGCTACTCTTTGTTGCGGTGCGCGGGCTTCTCATTGCGGTGCCTTCTTGTTGCAGAGCACGGGCTCTAGGCGTGCGTGCTTCAGTAGTTGTGGCTCGCGGGCTCTAGAGTGCAGGCTCAGTATTTGTGGCTCATGGGCTTTGTTGCTCCGAGGGGTGGGTGGGGTCTTCCCGGACCAGGGTTCGAACCCGTGTCCCCCGCATTGGCAGGCGGATTCTTAACCACTGCGCCACCAGGGAAGCCCCAAGAGCTATTTTGATGCCAGAAAAGCAGCATGTATTCTGGGAATATCCTAGAAGGCGCAGCGGCTTGTGCTACTTACAGAGTGGATTACCTACAAAGATGCCAAAGAACAGGATGGCATATTTGCAAGAAAAAAAAAATCACCCTGTCTGCCTAGAAACTATCATATTTTCTAACACTTTAAAAACTACCAGAATACGTTGGAAATCTCATTGACGAAGCCAGGAGTTGGAGGCAAGATATCCAAATGTGTTTGTGCTTTTTCAGTCACTTACTGGCATTCCTTTCACATCGCCATTTCTAACTCAATGGATAATGGCCCACATTTACCTAGTAAGACACCTCTGATGCCCCCAAGATCTACCCAGTACTTCTGCCAGGCACCTACCTGATCACTGGGCTACTGTAACTCCTACTTGGATATTCCATCATCTTCAGGCAAACTCAGAAATGAACTCCTGCTTCCAGCAAATTTGGAGATACTAACTCTCATTTACTCACCTCTGAGAAGTAACTGGCAAACAAATATATTAAAGAAATCATTGTAGGGACTTCCCCTGGTGGCGCAGTGGTTAAGAATCTGCCTGCCAGTGCAGGGGACACAGGTTCGAGCCCTGGTCCGGGAAGATCCCACATGCCACGGAGCAACTAAACCCGTGCACCGCAACTACTGAGCCTGTGCTTTAGAGCCCGCAAGCCACGACTACTGAGCCCATGTGCCACAACTACTGAAGCCCAAGTGCTATAGGGCCCGCATGCTGCAAGTAGTGAGCCCATGTACTACAACTACTGAAGCCTGCATTCCTAGAGCCCGTGCTCTGCAACAAGAGAAGCCACCGCAATGAGAAGCCCGCACACTGCAATGAAGAGTAACCCCTGCTCTCTGCAACTAGAGAGAAAAAAAAAAAATCATTGTAACAGACACAGAAAACAAACTTAACAGTTCCAAAGGGAAAAGGGGGGAAGGATAAATTAGGGATTTGGGATTAGCAGATACACACTACTATATATAAAATAGATAAATGGCAAGGACCTACTGTATGTATAGCTCAGGGAACTCTACTCAATACTCTGTAATAACCTGTATGGGAAAAGATAGTGAAAAAGAATAAATCATATGTATATGTATAGCTGAATCACTTTGCTGTACACCTGAAACATTGTAAATCAACTATACTTCAATTTTAAAAAAAGAAATCATTGTTTGAAAAAATGAGATTGCCCAGAGATATAGAAAACAAGACAAAATAATATATTGAATACAGTCCCTTATGCCTATCACCAGCTCCCTGCTTTTTGTTGATAGAAATAAACATCCTAAATTCTTTTTTAAGTTTGCAGAATATGGAGACCTTGTGGAACTGGCCCCAGGCAAATTTCAATTTGTGCCAGAGAACCGGAGGTACCAGGTACAGTAAACCTCAGTTCCAAAAGGGCAAATAAGTGAAAGAGATCATGATTGAAGAAATAAGAAAAGGGTTGAGATGATTTTTGCTACATTTTCTCAAGAGCATGTTTTTTTAGCAGCAAAGAGTCTGCTGGTTTTACACCTGGAGGAAACACTGTCCAGCTGAAATAAAGGGAAGCCTCCACACGGCTGTCTGTTCATCTTCAAACTGTAATGGTCACCTTGGTCCCTTAGAGAATACATTGCTATGTGTTTTCTTCAAAGTTTAAGATTATGGGATAGTTTTACTGCTTTGTATGGAAGAATTTCCTCTTAGGACACTTCCTATTGGGGCCACACATGGTCTCCTACCTAGTCACGGTCTCTACTGTCTCGGGGAGTTGCTCAGAGAGCACAAGGGACCTGACCATGCTGGCGGTCTCCTCCCGGATGCCAGCAACAGCACAGACAAAATGCTCTAACTCATGGGGTGAGTTCTCCAGGGGGCCAAGAAAGGTTGGCTTCTCCCATGTAGAGCCCAGGTGCTAAAAAAGGAGGTATTTGTGGAAGCAACTCTAAGCTGACCTATGACATCTTTTGTGCGGGTATGAATTTTTGACCTGCTGCAAGTCCAGGCTTTTTGTAGACCGATAGTATTAAAACCCAATAGGCAAGTCCTCATGTCAGGGTCTTCATCTAAAAGGGAAAACATCATCGTATTGAATTGCATTCAAAAAGTCCAAAAGACCCACAGACATAGAAAACAAACTTAGGATTACCAAAGGGGAAAGGGGGAGAGGGATAAATTAGGAAGTTGATTAACAGATACACACTACTATACATAAAACAGATAACCAGGACATCCCTGGTGGTCCGGTGGTTAGGACTGCACGCTTCCACTGAAGGGGGCACAGGTTCGATCCCTGGTTGGGGAACTAAGATCATGCAAGCCGCGTAGCACGGCCAAAAAATAAATAAAATTAAATAGATAACCAGTAAGGACTTACTGTATAGCACAGAGAACTATACTCAGTATTTTGTAATAAACTATAAGGGAAAAGTATCTGAAAAAGAATAGTTATATATGTAGGTATAACCGAATCACTTTGCTGTACACCTGAAACTAACACTAAACTAACACTGCTTCCCTGGTGGCGCAGTGGTTAAGGATCCGCCTGCCAATGCAGGGGACACAGGTTCGAGCCCTGGTCCCAGAAGATCCCACATACCGCGGAGCAGCTAAGCCCGTGCTCCAGAGCTGCTGAACCTGAGCTCTAGAGCCCGTGAGCCACAACTACTGAAACCAGCAAGCCACAACTGCTGAAGCCCGCGCGCCTAGAGCCAGTGCTCTGCAACAAGAGAAGCCACCACAATGAGAAGCCTGTGTGCAGCAACAAAGACCCAATGCAGCCAAAAATAAATAAATAAATAAACCATGCTCCAATTTAAAAAAGTCTAGAAAAAGGCAGTCGTTGGCCTCACTATGTCACATAATACCCCCTAAAATTTCAACTCACCCCAAATCAGGCAAGCAAAGCTAATGTCCCACACCTTAATTATTACTTTAAAATCCATCTGACATTAAAGGTTCACCCATCACTCTAAAGCCAGTCAGTTTTCCATGCCCACAGGACAGTCATTCATGTGGATACAGTAAGTCCCCTACATATGAGTGAGTTCCGTTCTGAGAGCACATTCAGCAAGTTTGTTCGTAAGCGTGACAAAGTTAGCCTAGGTACCCAAATAACACAATCGGCTATAAACCTACTGTAATAGGTTTATAATACTTCTCACACAAATAATGCATAAAAAACAAACACAAAAAATAAAACTTTTAAAATAATTTTAAGTTTAATTTTTAAAATTAATTAATTTATTTATTATTTTTGGCTGTGTTGGGTCTTCATTGTGGTGCGTAGGCTTCTCATTGCTGTGACTTCTCTTGTGGAGCACGGGCTCTAGGTGCGCGGGCTTCAGTAGTTGTGGCACATGGGCCCAGTAGTTGTGGCTCGTGGGCTCTAGAGCACAGGCTCAGTAGTCGTGGCACATGGGCTTAGTTAATCCACGGCATGTGGGATCCTCCCAGACCAGGGCTTGAACCCATGTCCCCTGCACTGGCAGGCGGACTCCCAACCACTGCGCCACCAGGAAGTCCCAAGAAAACATGTTTAATCTTACAGTACAGTACCTTGAAAAGTACAGTAGTGCAGTACAACAGCTGGCGTAAAGGGGATGGCATCGAGTGAACAGGAAAGGAGAGTTACTGCCTGGAGGAGGGAGAGGAGGTGGGAGATGGTAGAGCTGAAGGACCGTCAGAAGTAGGAGACGGAGGGCAAGCTGCAATTTCACTCATGCCTGATGTTGATGGAATGCACGTTCGCATCTTCAAAAGTTCGCAACTTGAAGGTTCGTATGTAGGGGACTTACTGTAATTCTCTAGCATAGCTGTTGAGTACAGGATTTCCCACCGTGCTTGACTCAGGGGCTACACCAAGGAGGAAACGCATCCAAGTCTCTGCTCCCATGTAGCTTCATCTAGTGGAAGAGACAGACATGCCTTCCCACTGCCTGACTTTGAAGAAAGACTCTGCTGCTGAGAAAACAATCAGACAAATAGACAGGGTAAAGGTGATCTGTGCTACTCAGCTTAAGTTTGGTTGAACATTTTCATTTGAAAACATAGGTTTTAGCATTGTATCGAAGGATGGTGGGCATGCAACCAAACAGTGACTGAGACATTTGTTCACAGAAACACACCAGTGGGAAAATAGCATTCAAGAATATTTGGTAATTATGTCTTGGTTCCCGTGAATGAATTATAGCTCAGCACTGAAGGAAAAAATATCTTTTGAGAAAGTATATTTTGAGAAAACAGTTTTTGCCCTCAAGGTAATAAGCAACACGCTTCTGAAGAATGATTATCCAACTTCCTTTCACAGAGGAGTGTTTCTGGAGAATCTGGAGAAATGATGGTAAGTTTACTTTGATTTTGTTAAAAATTGATGTCTGAATGACTTTTCTGTTACCTATTATCGAGAAATCAATACGGGTGCCTCCTTTGTCTTCATCACTGAGAATGTTTACCTGACTTTCGAAATACCCCCTTGCCCAGTTCTGTTTGGAAGTGTGTCTAAAATTCAGCATGAAAGGGTGCAGTTTGTATGCAGCCGGGAGAGCTGTCCCCAGGAGTGAAAATGTCCCTTCTCTTTACTTTCGCAAGTTTTGACAACATTGTAGGTGTTTTTGGAATAAAAACTGTGTATTTATTCCAACAGAATAGTTTTGATTTAAAATAGGACACCTAACAGCTTTGGAGGGTAAAGCCGTGAGTATGGAAAAAGCACTCTTAAACATGAAATGGCCCGATTCCCTGAGATGTTCGGAGTAGAGCTTCCTGTGGCAAGAAAACATCAAGAGGAAGGGGTTCCCTGGGCTTCCTGCTCTGAACTGACAGCAACTGTGAGAAGCTCTGGGTTAGGGGGGAAGAAGGACAAACAACGTAGCCTGGGTTTTATCTCAGCTTGAGGTGGGCTGGATGTTAATGTGTTGAAAGGTTTAATCTTGGATGACAAAGTTGAGGCATATGACACCTAGTATTGAAATAAGCAAAACCTTTCGGAGAAAAAAGCAAAACCTAGTCGGTCACATCACTGCCATAATCCTGACTGTTTAGAGTCACCTCCTAAAAGATGTGCGTTTGCAGTACTTTGTCTTTGAGCATACGGATACTAGAACTGCCTTAAATCAGTAGAGAAGGATTGGGATTAGGGGTCCCGAGGACTGGACCAGTAACTGCATCAAAACGCCCTCTGCAAGATATTCTGTTCTTTGCTCACATCCATCAGCATTCTCATATTTTGTTTTAATTTGGGAAAGGACAAGAGGACTGCAAGAAGGTGAAATTACAATAGATCAGGTTGAAGAAGGTAGGTGGCAGTGTGGGGCTCTGGGGACCACATGTGTCTTCCACCCCACCGTACCGCTGGAAGTGCCCAGGTCCCCTTCCAACGCTGCAGTCCTGCATCCTTCCTTCCCTCTGGCCCTGCATTCGAAGTTATTTCCTGTACTTTCGTAATCCAAACTTGCTTCCCCACAACCATTTTCTCCTCGTATTCTAACCTTTAATCATTTTTAATAGACTCATAGCGCTTGAAAGGCATCTCAAGATATCTCAGGCCTTTTGTTATTAAATTTTATTTATTTTAATTTCATATTTCCTCTGACTTTTTTATTTTTATTGATATTTAATTTATGACTTTGCTTTTTTTAATCTTTGATCTGTTTGGTTCTGAAAAGGGCACGTTAAAGTTTACTAATGACAAAAAAAAAAAAAAAAGAAGCTATCTCAGGCTTCTGCCTGAGGAGTATTCCAAGAAGTTAGGAGAATGCTTAGTAATACCTGAGTTATATGCTTACCGATGCCTTAGAATTGTTTGTAATCAAATGGACCAATGTTAGCGTTGAATACGTAGTGAAGTTCTGTGTCATTTTTCTCTGAGTACAGTTGTATTTTCTTGCCAATTACAGGAAGATGTGGATCAAGTGACTCTTTATAGCTATAAAGTCCGGTCTACTGTCACTTCCCGAATGGCCAACACTGTCATCCAGGCCAAAGTGGTGAACCACTCCCCACAGCCTCAGGATGTCGTGTTCGATGTGCAGATTCCCAAAGGAGCCTTCATCTCCAACTTCTCCATGTGAGTAACTCCTGTGCAGAACCAGAAACTGGATGTGCTCTGCTCAAAGAATCGAACCCCGTCACAGTTAGGATGGACCTTAATGGCCACCTAGTCCAGTGGTTCTCGCTTTCAGAGCTGTGGACCCCCTGGACATCAAGAGTCATCTTGGGGTGGGTCCCAGTGTTTTGCTTCTGTTCAGAGTAACAGAATTTGTGAAGCATTTACTTTTCTTTTCTGATAAATTAAAGCATCCTTAAGCCTATCTCTGTGGTAACAACCTCCCACTTACTTGGGGAGAGAAAAATATATGGAGTTGCCCTGGGTTACAGGAAACCGTATATGAGTGTGTAGGAGGTTGCAGGTCAGCATCATCTATCACATGTTTCTTTACGGGGAAAAAGAAGTGGAGAACCGCGGATTAAATCCAGTCACGTGTCCAGTGCTTGAATTCCTCTGTGTAGCCGCTGACTAGTGAGCATTACCCAGGCTTGGCTTGAATATCTCCTTGATGATAAACTCACTACTTTCCAAGGCAATTCACTCAGTGGTTGGCAGCGCTTAGAATTATTTCTGCCACTTAATGGAAATCCGTTCCATTTCCTACTCAATGACTCTAGTTCTATTCACAAAAGAACTTTTAAAAAATTCCCTGCAAAATGCATACTGAAGTGTTCAAGGATGAGATGGTCAGCTATCTGAGATTGGCTTCAGAATAAATGAGGTGGAAGGAGGGGGTATAGACAATGGAGGTTGGCTGAGTATTGATAATGGTGTAACTCAGTGATGGTTTCATGGAGGTGTCTTACATTATTCTATTTTTTTGTATACTTAAAGATTTCCATAATAAAAAAATTTTAAACCACCCAAATGTCTTTCAAATAGTGAAGGCCAGTTATATTGTTCCCACCCTGAGGCTTCATTCATCAAGGGTAAACTTTCCCTGTTCTGCCAATAGAGGAATAAATAAAATAAAAGGTTCAAATACCAAGCACTTTGGCTTCTAAAAATGGCAGAGCCATTTTAATTATATTTTCTAAACAAAACAAAGGTGAGGGGAACAAAAGGCAATTTGTAACTTGGAATTGGACTTATTGGAATTGGAATTCATGGATTTTGAATCCTTCAAATTGTCTGAGAAATTTATTAACAAAAAAAATTATTTTAGTCAGCCTTTTCTAAAAAGCAAATGTAGAAGGAAAAGATTTTATGTAGTGGTATTATATGACACTGTCTAAAAAATTATATTAAAGCTAGTTTAATAAATTCTTATTTTTAAACTATATGACTAGATATTCCAGGTATCTCATCTTTCTGTTTTCCTTCATTCTTTCCCTTTGTCCCCATCTCATTCCTTAGAAGATTTGAGGTGATGAAAGACAGAATTGTGAAATATGTTTATTTTGATCTCTCTGTACTCCTGGCTGAATGTATAAATCAGAGAAGATAGCTCCTTACATCACCACAATTTAATATGAACCGCACAGACCTCCATCTCCAGTCAAAAAACTTCTCCTGCCTATTTATCAAGGTTCCAAATATTCCACCATTAGAGATTATTTCCTTTTGTCATAAAGACTTTTTGGTCTTCGAACCTTAGCATGATTTGATGGAAATAGTGCCGACCTGGGCACTCGGGGTCCAGTTCTAGCTCTGCCTCTGAGCGAGTGTGTGACCTCAAGCAAGTCGCTTGTCTCCTTGGCTCTTATATCTCTCACCTACAGAGGTGAACCAAGCGTGCTTGACAAGCATGCTGTTAGCATTTGGGACAGGAAACTCCACCTCACGTTGCAGAATGTCTAGCACTCTTGGGGTCGTCCCATAATGCCAGCAGCCCTTCTCAGACATCAGAACAGCCAAAAATTTCTCCATGCACTTTAAATACCTCCTTGGGGAGAGATGCTGCCCACTTGAAGCCCAGATGTTCCATTTTGCTTCTAAAATTCTGTCATTCGACTGCTCCAGCTAACCATTATTGGGACGGATTAGGTGACGGCCAGCTAAGAGACAGAGGTGACATGAGCACACAGAGGTCCCCGAGGGAGATGTTGGAGAGATAAACACAAACTGTGCAAAGAGATTGACAGGCACCTTTCTTCATCTTTCCTTGCTCTTTTCCACCCTCACAGGAGAGTGTAATGCCCCCAGGCCACCCCAGATCCTTAACACACAGGAGAATGATCTTATAAACTGAAAGTCAGCCAGATAACTAGTGACTTATCAGTCACCAATCCTAGGCACATTTGTCATTCCAAAGGGAGGCACAAGAGAACAACCCTTAATCTGAAGGGTAAAACTGGAAAATGAAGAAACATTTAAAAAATTTTTTATATTGGAGTATAGTTGATTTACAATGTTGTGATAGTTTCAGGTGTACTGCTAAGTGATTCAGTTGCAATATACATGCATCTATTCTTTTTCAAATTCTTTTCCCATTTAGGTTATTACAGAATATTGAGTAGAGTTCCCTGTGCTATACAGTAGGTACTTGTTGGTTATCTATTTCTACGCACTAGTGTGTATGTGATAATCCCAGTCTCCTAATTTACCTCTCCCCCTTCCACGTTTCCCCTTTGGTAACCATCGGTTTGTTCTTTAAGTTGGTGAGTTTCTTTCTGTTTTGTAAATAAGTTCATTTGTATCATTTTCTTTAGATTCCACATATGAGCGATATCATATGATATTTGTCTTTCTCTGTCCAACTTACTTCACTTAGTATGATCATCTCTAGGTCCACCCATGTTGCTGCAAATGGCATTATTTTATTCTTTTTTATGCTAAGTAGTATTCCATTGTATATATGTACAGCATCTTGTTGATCCATTCCTCTGTCGATGGACACTTAGGTTGCTTCCGTGTCTTGGCTGTTGTAAATAGTGCTGCTATGAACGTTAGGAAGAAACATTTTAAACACTACAATATGCAAGAGGAAGCTTTTAGGACGGGAGCCCACCTCACCTCTCTTAATCACACTAACAGATAAAGGGACTCCTGTGAAATATGCAACGTCTCTGTGTTTCCTGCAGGTTCAAAATGATAATTAAATAATTCATTAAGTCCACCTGGTTGCGTTGTTGGCTTGTTGTTTGTTTGTTGCGCTAAGACTACTATTTGGACCAACTGTAGGCCCTCTGTCATTTTTTAGGACTGTGGATGGCACGACATTTACTAGTTATGTTAAGGAGAAGACGGTGGGCCGAGCCCTCTACTCGCAGGCCAGAGCAAAAGGCAAAATGGCTGGATTGGTGAGGTAAGGGGGGGGGTCCTCATCCACTGCTGCCCCCACTCAACCCCAAAACCAGCCTCCGAGAAGGCACAGAACCTCATCCTCAGGTGGCAGAGTTAGGTATCTCCGTTCCTGTTTCCCTAAGGCCTCCTGCAACACATGAGTTTTGGATGATCTCACACGTGTTAGCCTTACATAGCTTGCCTTGCATGTAGATGGCTGTCCTGTCACTAAACACTGATTCCCAGCAGAGTACAGAGAGGAACTACAGAAATATTGGTGATCGGGGCTTCCCTGGTGGCGCAGTGGTTGGGAGTCCGCCTGCCGATGCAGGGGACGCGGGTTCGTGCCCCGGTCTGGGAGGATCCCACATGCCGCGGAGCGGCTGGGCCCGTGAGCCATGGCCACTGAGCCTGCGCGTCCGGAGCCTGTGCTCCGCAACGGGAGAGGCCACAACAGTGAGAAGCCCGCCTACTGCAAAAAAAAAGAAAGAAAGAAAAATATTGGTGATCTTGTTACAGCACCACATAACACAGAAAGAAAGGTTTGGAATTTGTCTTAATGATCTTCTTGGCCTGTTTTTATGGGGTGGCACCTTTTTCGGCACAGTTACTTAGTTTAGATTCTGTTTATTTTTTTCCCCTTACGGTCTTAAATAAGACACTGGAAATGCCACGCCACCCTCAGAGAGGCAGCCTCTCCCACCAGAAATGTCAGAGGAATGTTCACTGATCCCCACACTGCGTATCTAAGCCGCCCTCAGATCCTGCCATCTTCTTTTCTTCATCTCCTTCTCCTCCTCCAGACGCCCAAGTTTCCCCTTAGCTGAAGTTCTTTTCATTTCATTCATGTGTTCATTCATTCAAAAAAATGCACTGAACGTTAACACTACCCAGCTCTGTCAAAGGTGACAGCAACACTGCAACAAACACCGTCAGGCCAGTGGAGGAGATGGCCACAGAACGGACAGTGTATAGGTGACTATAACATATAGATGACCATAACATATATAGCATATAGGTGACTATAATATATATATCATATAGGTGACTGTAATATGTATAATATTTAGGTGACTGTAATACATATAACATACAGGTGACTATAATATATATAACCTATGGGTGACTATAATATATATAACAGATGACTGTAATATATATAACAGATAGGTGACTGTAATATATATAATATATGGGTGACTATAACATATATACCATATAGGTGCCTACAGTATATATATTATATAGGTAAGTGTAATATATATAATATATAATGGGGTAATATATAATGGTATAATGTGCTAATGTAGAGATGGTACAAAACCCTATGGGAGTTCCAAGTACCAAGTGAACAGTTCTGTCCAGGGGTCCAGATCATCACAGAAGACTCGATGTTTGAGCTGAGCCCAAAGAGATTAATAGAATTCAACCAGGAGAAAGGACAGGAGAAATTCCAAGCCAGGGAACATCTCCAGCATGCCTCCAGGTTAATAAGTGCTTTAAGTATCATTCTGCCGTCTTTACTCATCACTTTGACCACATCATCCATCCATTTATTATTTCTTCATTCCACAAATATTTATTTGCAGCAGAAACTTCTCCAGGTACTGCGGATACAGCAGAGAACACGGAGCTCGCATTGTAGCCTGCCCTCCCCCACCCAGATACATCAGATCTCTCACCCCACTCTCTACTTCTAAGCTCTGTACCCGGCCGTGCTCATCTTTTTCTTCAGCTGCCCTGTATCCCAAGCTCACTTCTTCATGGTACTTCCCTGATCCCAAACGATCCGATTATGCATGGTCTCACCTTGCTTATTTAGCTGTTTAATTTGTTTTTTAATCACCCATTGTTTCTCTTAATGCTCAAATCTCCCTCATCTGACAATCCTGCTGTTTTCTCTTTAAAACCATAAACACCTCAAGATTAATGATCACGTTGGACTTTTGGTGTGTATGGGACTAAATAAGGCATTAGTGCTGGAAATACACATTCAATTTGATGAAATAATAGATGTCTTCTTTCTGAAGACTTTCAAAATATAAAGAATCTCTGGAACGAGTCTCAAAAGCAGTAGAGGAAAGGCGTGCTGTCTTTGGAATCATCTAAACTTGGGTTTGATTTCCTACCGTACAATTGATTCACCGTGTGGTCTGGAGCGATTACTTACCCTTTGTGAGCCTCATCTGTCATCATTTGATAACTGAGGGTATTGGGATCCAGCTTGCAGAGGTGCTGTAATAGCAATGGTATGTGTGTCCAGTTCCTGGCACATAATAGGTGATCAATAACTAGTAGCTCTTTGCAGATGACACTCAAATCTGTAAGAAGCTCTGGAAGAAAAAGATCAGGTAGGAGAGGAGAAGAAAATTCCAGGCTGGTGGAATGAAATTTATCTAGAAGTTGCAGTTACCTCTACCTACCGTTCATTCTTCTGGACAGTAGGCAGGTTGCTAGCCCAGGGAAGCCCGGCTGCCCTCTGCGTAGGTTCTGCCTGTGATGACTCACGTGGGGGGCTTGCACCTGTAGGAGCAGAGCCCTCGATATGGAGAACTTCAAAACCGAAGTGAACATTGCCCCCGGAGCCAAGGTGCAGTTTGAACTTCATTACCAGGAAGTGAAGTGGAGGAAGCTGGGGTCCTACGAGCACAGGCTCCACCTGCAGCCAGGACGACTGGCCAAGCACCTGGAGGTGAGCCCATCCCTCTACGGCTCTGTCCCTCATCTGTGCTTTCTGCCTGTCCCCACTCTTTGTGGGGTTCCATGTCACTCGACACTGCAGGTCAGGGTGGCGTGCAGAGAGGATTCTGGGTTTGGAGTCAACCAGCCCACTTCCTTGCGGATTTCAATGCCAGCTCATTTCCTTACTAGCTGTGTCAGTTTCCTGTGGCCTGTTGTAACAAATGACCACACACTGGGTGGCAGAGAACAACAGAAACGTCTTCTCACACAGTTCTGGAGGACGGAAGTCTGAAATCAACTTGTTGGCAGGGCTACGCACCTAAAGGCTGCCAGAGAGAGTCTGTCCTTGCTTCTCCTGGTATCTGGAAGCTGCTGGCATTCCTTGACTTGTGGCCACATCACTCTAATCTCTGCCCCCCTGGTCACGTCACCAGGGAGTGACCTGTTCTGAGTGTCTTCTGAGCGTCTCGAGTCTCCCTCTGCCTTGCTCTCGTAAGAACACTTGTCGTTGACTTTAGGGCCCATTGGGTAGTACAGGATGATCTCGTCTCAAGATCCTTTATTGCATCTGCAAAGACCCCTTTTCCAAGTCAGATAGTAGTCACAGCTTCCAGGGATTTGACGTAGACATGTCTTGGCGGGGGGCTCCATTTAACCCACTACACTGACCTTCCACATGGGACAAGCTATCCTGAGCCTCAATTTTCTCACCTGTGAAAAGGGTACTACAACGTTCTTAGATTCCTTGGTTACAAGTGAGATGAGCTTATGGAAGTAGGTGGCAAATAATAGCAGCTCAGTGGAGGTTGAGGTAGTCGTCTTCATCTGCTCCACGTTCCCCGCATTGCACTCCAGCTCCCTTCACCTCGAGAGCAGTGCTGCGGCAGGGCATTGGCTACCATTTGAACTCACCTCTGCTGTAATCTTCACCTCTTGCCGTGAGAACTGAACTGCTCTTTTCTTGGCTCGAATCTTATTGACATCACATGACCACTTGTGTAAGAGGCAGAGCAGAACTGGAAGAAACCCAGGGAAGTGCACAGTTCGACCTGCTCTCCATTTGACACATAGGAAGGTGAAGCAGACAGGTTGTAATTTGCCCATTGATGTAGAAGATTCAAGGGGATGAATGAATGGAGCATGGTAAAATTCTCATTCCATTCTTATTTCTAAACAAGAATAGAATGGGGATTTCCCTGGTGGTCCAACCGTTAAGACTCAGCGCTCCCATTGCAGGGGGCCCGGGTTCGATCCCTGGTCAGGAAACTAGATCCCACATGCCACAACTAAAAGATCCCGCATGCTGCAACTAAGACCTGGTGCAGCCAAATAAATAAATCTTTTTTAAAATAAATAAGAATGGAATGGAACAGAGTAGACGAAGGGGAATTAAATCCCAGAGAAATGAAGCAATAGAAGGGGAATACTAGGTTGCCCAAAAGGTCTTCAGCCTACATGGTGAGATGCATCGTGTCACACACAATTTAAAGAACTTGCAGAAGTGATGGTGGAACCGTGCTGGGTCATCTTTGGGAAATCCTGAAGATGAGAAGAGCAGCAGAGGACTTAGTAAGTGTACTTCTTGCTCAATCTTGAAATATTTTAATGCTTTGAGTAATTTCTTTCCCACCTCTAGGTAGATGTGTGGATTATTGAACCTCAGGGAATGAGATTTCTTCATGTTCTGGACACATTTGATGGGCATTTTGATGGAGTTCCCGTCGTATCTAAAGAACACCAGAAGGTACCACAAGCATTGATGTTACAGAGTCTAAGTGGCCGCTGGCTCCTGGGTTCTGCTCTCCTCCTCTGCTCTGGGGGATAGAAAAGCCGTCAGGTGCTGGGCTGAGGGAACTATATGAAGGAACAGTGATCCCTGAGCAAAGTCTAGGGTCTCCCACAGGATATACAGAATAATATTACGGATTGTTTCATTGCATTTTGACCAGAGTCTGTCCCTTTTGGAGGTCCTGTCCCATTTCCCCCAGGTAATTTCACTTGAGCAGTAGCTAAAAGACAGTTTTCACAGGGACTTGAAAACCACTGGTCCAGTGGTTAAGACTCTGCGCTTCCACTGCAGGGGACGCGGGTTCAATCCCTGGTTGGGGAGCTAAGATCCTGCATGCCGCATGGTGCAGCCAAAAGAAGACAGTTTTCACATAATACACAGTGGATTTTCCTTAATCACAGCAAGAAATATCAGCCTAATTCTCTCTGCCTCAATGGCCAACAGTAACCACCTTCGGAGGGATCGAAGTCCTCTAAGAACCTTTCAGCAGCTCTTTCTAGAGCTGGTAGCTGTTTCTTCCATGGGGGGAAAGGGAGGAATTCTTTGAATCTCTTATAAAGGACTGAAACCAGGCCAGCAGCACCGCAGGCTGTTAGACGTCCCCTCACATGCTTTGGCACCATCCCTTCCATCAACAACGAGACCACCAATGCTGCCCGGATGCAGAATGGCCCTGGACCTCCACCTGTGTGCACGAGAAGGTGCAGCTGTCAACTCCTCACCTGGAGAGGGAGGGGGGCCGAGACAGGGCTGTGACACTACTGTTCTTTCCAGGCACACGTCACCTTCAAGCCCACGGTAGCACAACAAAGAAAATGTTCCAACTGCTCCGAGACTGCGGTAGCTGGTGAGCTCGTGGTGATGTACGATGTGAACAGAGAGGAGAAGGTCGGTGAGCTTCAGGTGGGTGAGAACAGACTCTGGGAGAATGGCCCCGCCAAAGCCAAAGAACTGGTTTCTGTTGAATAACCCCCCCTTCCCCCCCACCCCCGAATAAACCTCGTCGGCCTCTGGGTAGTTCCCAGCTGCCCAGACGAGTGTCAAGGCTGCAGACAGGGGACTAAAAGCATATTTCCCTAAGTGTCGCCAAGCATTTTATGTCAAGATAACTGAATAAAGGTCATTGGGTCTCATGCCTTTGTCCCAGGAAGGTACGTCTAGGCCTCGAATGAAGAACCATAGGAAATCACAAAATGGGAATTTTCGATAACCTTCCAAGGCCCTTTGCAATGAGATGATCAAAGAAAGCACAGAGATTACGTTCCCTGTGAGATTTCTTGAGCATTTCCCTTTCCTCTTTTGTCACGTCTTAGATGTGTGCGCATATTTCCCTGTGCTAAAGTAATGAGGCCTTAGTAGCCAAGAGCCTGTGCTTCTCTCCACGGATGGGGGGGTGTCGGGAAGTGTCCACAGCTACACACCTGACAGCTGGACACTGTAATGTCCTGGGGGAAGCAACCAAAGGGCAGTGGAAAGAGAATGAGGTGAGCCAGTCTTTAGCATCTACAAGAGAAGACAGAGGGGGGAATCAGGAATCCACCCCCTCCCATTAACTTCTAGAACAACCCAGACTCCCCAGGGTGCACATCAAGGTCCTTCATGGTCTGCCCGGTGGGTTCTCTGCCCTAACTCCTTGAATTCATCGTGCTGAACCACTTATGGAGCCCTAAGTGTGCCAAGGGCTGCACTGTCTGGAAGTCTCTTCCCCGGCCTGGCCCCCACCCCCCCGCTCAGTCCAACCCTGATGCTGGCAGCCTAACTGCAAACTCATGAACCCACGTTCAAGTCCAGCGTAGATGCCCTTTCCCTGGGGAAGACGCCCCTGTCTGACTTAGATGCACCGCCACTGGGGGTGTTCTCGGAGCCTTTTACTTTTCCTGATCACAGACTTAACACCCTGTGCTTCAAATTGCCTCTTTATTTGTCTGGGTCCTTCATTGCCCGCGAGCCTCAGGAGAGCAGGGACTCTTCCTGATTCACCGTCGGTGAGCAGGGTGCCTGGGACGGAGGATCTCGATGAAGACTGGGTGGGGTGGAAGGAGTGGAGGGAAATAGCCTAGGAGGTGAACTGCTGAGAAGGCTCAGACCTTCGCAGGGAAGGACAGAGTGGGAGCAGGAAGGAGAAAGGAGAAGCAGGGGGACACCAAGCCTCTGTTCTCTCCTGTCCCCTGTGACCACCCCTCTCCTCTCTCAGTCCCCAGACCCTCGTCTTCCTACATTCCAAACATTGCTAATGGTTTGGCTCACAAGTGTGTTCTGGTTTCCAGGTATTTAATGGATATTTTGTCCACTTCTTTGCTCCTGAGAACATGGACCCAATTCCCAAAAACATCCTCTTTGTCATCGACGTTAGTGGCTCAATGTGGGGAATAAAAATGAAACAGGTAAGTACCCCTGGTGGGCAGTGGTACCTGGGGCTCCCTACCTTTTCTGATCCTCTCCTGATGATGCAGTTGTTCGAGGCCTCTTCCCACAGGGCTTGTCTCAGCTCAGGCTGCTAACAAAGTCACACAGACTGGGTGGCTTCTGAACAGCAGAAATTTATTCAAAACTCACCTTTTTGAAAACTTTCATCTCAGTATAACCTCTTCTCACTCTGCTCACTCTTCTGCTTCATATCCTTTTGGTTCTTCTGCATGTAACACTTTAATACCTTGCCATTGTTCATGAATAACTTTGACATCACTATATGCCTATATTTTCTAATTATGCTGTAATTCCTTGAGGGTGGCCATCCTGTCTCACATCTTCCAGTTCAGAGTTCAACATAGGCTTATTCAGTGTTAATGGTATAGATGCAATTCTAAACAAACAAGGAAATTTCTTATTTTATTCATCCATCTATCCATTCAACCAATTTGAACCACCAACTAACCATTCATTCATTCGACAACCATTTCTGACCACCCAAGTGTTCACTACTGTTCTAGGATCCAAAAGACAGAGAAGACATGGCCCTGCCCACTGTGCTTCTACCCTGGTACCCAGGTCTCAACAGTGGTGTTTCTGACAGTTTGGGCTGGCCGATCCTTTGTTGTGGGGACCACGCTATATGTTGTAGGATGTTTAGCAGTATCCCTGGCCTCTATCCACTAGATGCCAGTGGCACCCACCCGTCCAGTCATGACAATCGAAAATGTCTTCAGACATTGTCAAATATCCCCTGGGAAGAAAATTACCCTCAGATGAGAACCACTGCTCTAATACAAGAGTTTTCTCACCCCTCCCTCCCTCCCGTCCTTCCCTCATTTAACAAGCACCCACTATGTGTCGGGCACTTAGTTCATCACCGAAGTCTGAGATGACTATTACACACCCAAGCGAACATGTTAAGCAGGCTGTTGGCTCTACAGATCTGGTGCTCAGAGGTGAGATATTAAGATAGACACTTAGGAGCCACCAGTATGTAGAAGGTATTCACAGCCATGAGACCAGGTGAGAACACCAAGGAGTAAGTGTAGATAAGAGAAGAAAACCAAGAGTCAAACTTACACTATTCCAATAATTAGAATAATCTGGGGAGAAGACGAGGAACCAGCAAAGAAGACTAAGAAAAAGTAGCCAATGAAAGAAGAAGAAAACCAAGAGTGTCCAAGGCTCTGGAAGAAGACGAGGAAGTTATATTAGGAGAGAGATGTGACCAGTTGGTCCAGATGCTGCTCAGATTGAGTCTGATAAGATGAGAATAGTCCACCGGATTTCACAGCAACCTTGACGAGCGACGTTTCCGTGGAGGGATGATGGTGAAAGCCTGAATGGAATGTATTTCAGAAGAAGATTTGGAGACAGTATTTTAGACAGTTCTTTCAAGGAATTTTATTGCAAAGGGAAGCTGAGAAATGGGGCAAGTGGGTACATTATGAGGTTTTTTAAGGAATGAGAAATGATAGCATGTTACTCTGTTTATGGAAATGTACCAACAGAGGGAAATTCAAGATGCAGGAGAGGCAAACGGCAGTTGCTAGAGCCATGTCCTTCAGTAGACGAGAGAGAATGCCATCTAGGTCACATGTGGATGGATTTGCATTAGGCAGAAATACAACTACCGGTTCTTCTACATTACCAGGCGGAAGGAAGTTTATGGGTACAAGTACTGGAAGGTGGGATTTTATGGTGGTGGGAGTTGTGGGAGTTTTCTTCTGATTGCTTGCATTTCTCAATGAAGGAGGAATCCAGGTCATCAGCTGAGACAGGAGAGGGGGGTGTTGGTGGTTTGAAGGAGAAGGAGACAGGAAGCAATAATTACGTGGTAGTGGATGAGAAGGCTGAGTAGATGCACTTGAGAAATACATTTGATTTTCAGACACCACAAAGGGGCCACCTGAGGCTCATAATCCTCAACTTAAAGTCAAGCTAGTGAGACTGGTCATGCATGACAAAATAAGACAGTAAAAGTTTAAGTATCGAAATACAGACAATACATGTTCAGAATACAGGAGAGGTAGATCTGTGTTGACTCAAGTGGATTTATACGGTTTTCTGGAAAAATTACAGCTTGAGCCACTACTTGCAAGATGACTAGGATGAATTATTGGTCTTCCTCGTTTCATCTTAGGCTTAGAGCTTATGTATTAAGACCCTTCTCTATTCTCTCTCAAAACAGACGGTGGAAGCGATGAAGACCATATTGGATGATCTACGCGCTGAAGACCATTTCTCCATGGTTGATTTCAACCACAATGTTCGAACCTGGAGAAACGATTTAGTCTCAGCTACTAAAACACAGATTGCAGATGCCAAGAATTACATTCACAAAATCCAGCCCAGTGGAGGTAAGTAGGTTTAGCCCACAGCCCAGTGAGAAACTCCCATAGGATTCAAATCTTGGTTCACTTAAGAAATATGATTCCCTACCCCAGTGGTCTTTGCCCCGTCTGCAGTGGTCTGCTTTAAATAATACATCTATTATTAAACAATGAATACTATGGTCATGGTGAAAGCATAATCCATACCCCATCCCACACACCTCAGAAAAGGGTGTCAGTAAGTGATACTAGCCTTCTTATGACTCACATAGCAAGAGAAAGACAAACACCATATAATATCACTAAGATATGACACAAATGATCTTATCTATGAAACAGAAACAGACTCACAGACATAGAGAACAGGCTTGTGGTTACCAAGGGTGACAGGGACGTGGGGGAGGGATGGACTGGGAGTTTGGGATTAGCAGATACAAACTAGTATATACAGGATGGATAAACAACAAGGGCCTACTGTATAGCACAGGGAACTATATTCAATATCCTGAGATAAACCATCATGGAAAAGAATATGAAAAAGGAATGTATATATATGTATAACTGAATCACTTTGCTGTAAAGCAGAAATTAACACAACATTGTAAATCAACTAAACTTCAATTAAAAAAAAAGAAAAAAAATCACATATCATAACATAATTGTTTACAGGACAGTGTCCAAGTATGTCAGCAAGGCTGAATTAGGTAACTTCAGTTTGGTGGTTCACAAAATGACTGGTGCTTTGAAAGGGTTAATTCATCTCTAAGGGAACCATTGACTACAAAGTGGATATTTTATTCCACTGGGGGATCTGGACCAGCCTGGTCAAAATTTAGAAAGCAATCGAATGATTTGGGTACTGAATAAACTATACATGAGCCATCACCAAACAGATGAACCTGAACCCAAGACGTGATTGTTTCTGTGGAAAGTAAGAGTATGTAACAGAACAGCACATTCTACGGCTTTCACAGGGACGAATATCAACGAAGCACTCCTGCGGGCCATCTTTATTTTGAATGAAGCCAATAACTTGGGACTGTTGGACCCCAACGCGGTCTCGCTGATCATTTTGGTGTCTGATGGCGATCCGACAGTAGGCGAGTATCATTTACATTTTTAGTGATAAATATTTTTACTCTTGTTGCTTGGGAACGTGATTTGCTCAAAATGGGAACTCAAATGCATTTGCCTGAGCGTCTAAGCCATTTTAAAGCCATGCTTCCTAAAAGAAGGGTTCTTTTGACCCTGAAGCATTCACTCCACTTAAAGCAGTCCCCGGACGTTTGAGGGGAGGACGCTCTTGAATGCCTCAGTTTCACCTCCACAGCGTGGGGAAACTTGAATTTGAGTCACATGCTGTGAGGATTGCTGATACATACTAGTGCAGTGTGTTTATTTCCTCAGCGTAAGGTGTGCGAGGTGGTATGTGGAGAGTGTGTGATGAGGATGTATCCTCTGAGTCTGCAGTGACCTGTTCTCCCACTGTTCTCCAAATTTCCCCCATGTACTCACTGCACCTGGACAGGTTACTTCTCTCTGATGCATCCTGTGTGTTTTCTTATCCGCACAATGGCTCGCCGTCTCCCTGCTTCTATTACATACACTGTTCTTTGCATTTGCTTCATTTGCGTCTTTACACGGACAAGCGCCAGTGAGAGTGAATGCTAGATTGCGCTGCAGTCCGTCTTGTAGACAAGGATGTACCTAACTGTGCGTGACACAGCTCAGTGGAAGGAGAACCAGTGATGCGATCCTGACAAGGTACCAGAGTTCTAGAAAGACGGAGAGCAAGGCAGAGTGGCTGTTGTTGTGTATTTGTTGTAGATTCAGTGCTTGGATCAGATGACTTTTAAAATTCAATTTTAGAATAAAATCTTAAGGAAATAAGCTTAAAAGATTGTCAATTTCTTACTCCTGACCCTCAACTATCCAGTTCCTGTCCCGGGAGACAGTCACTGGTTACCAGTTTCTTATGTGTCTTTCCAGAGAGATTCTGTGTGTATCTGTATATACATATACACACAAATATATGAAAATATATACGCATGCATACATACATGTATACAAATGCATTCTGCATATGCTGACCTTCACCTTGCTTTTCTCCCCTTTAAAAATGTGCCTTTGAGATTGTTCAATATAAACGATCATAAAGAGTTGCCATGTTCTTTTTTATAACTGCATAGTATTTCAGTTTGAATATACCATAATTTAACCCATCTCCTTTATCGGTGTACATTTAAGTTGTTTCTAATGTGTTGCTATTCCCAGTAACGTTGCTATATACCACTGTCCGTCCTTCATTTCAACATGTATGAGGGCATCTCTAGGGGACATTCCTAGAAGTTGAGTGACTGAGTCAAAGCATAGGTGCATTTTGAATTGGGACAAATTTTGCTAAACTGCCCTCCATGCGTTTTCCTAAATCTTGATAGCATTGGCTTCTCACTCCTTTCCTTCCTGTCATCATCTTTAGGGGAATTGAAATTGTCAAAAATTCAGAAAAACGTGAAGCAGAACATACGAGAAAACATCTCCTTGTTCAGTTTGGGGATAGGATTTGATGTTGACTATGATTTTTTGAAGAGACTCTCCAACGAAAACCGTGGGATCGCGCAAAGGATTTATGGAAACCAGGACACTTCTGCCCAGCTCAAGGTAACTTTTTTTTCTCTTCTTTTTTTTTTCTTCACTTAAAATCATTCAACTAGCAATATCGGATGCCTAAAAGAAGATGGCTGAATTTAAGTAAAAATTGTCATTATGTCAGTTATATTAGGTGACAAGAATCGGGGAAGTGTTCTATTCCTTTCTCATGCACCCCACCCCCACTTGTACACCTGCAGTAACAGTGAGATGAGAGGCGGTAAGGTGATGGATACCAAGTTCCCTACTCCCTGAACAGGTCTTGGGAGACACCATCACAGCTTCTTGTGTCTCTCCAGTCCCGCTAAGCCATCGGTCCTCCTAATCGTCATGGGCACTGTTCTCCCTTTAAAGTACATTGGCATCTTGGAAATCAACTTCTATAATGCAACACAAGTCAAATTATAGCCTGTACATTTCCTTAAATATAAAGGATATCAATTACTTGTTTATTTTGACTAAATGGACAAGAAAAAATGAAGGAGAAGAAGAATATACTTTACTCCACCCTCTGTCAGTACCAGGTACCATCTATCGATAGCAGGCACCATATTTAAACCTGGGGACAGGTAAGAGACAGGTTCTAATTTGGGGATATCCACCCAGCTGACTTATTATGAGAGTCCATGAGCTTTTCATGCTCGTCATAACAGAAAGAAAATATGCTGGGCTCTTAAATCAAGAGTAATATTCTTAACAAAGTCTTGATCGTCTCTGTTTCAGTTCATTGAATAACTATGAGAATTTTCCATAGCTTTCCACAGAGATCCTGGGAGAATAAATTGAGCGATGTCTGCTAAGCACTTGAAGAATCTCAGAGAAAAATGCTTTAGATCTATAAAGTGATATGAAAATAATGATTTCTCTGTTTTTTTCTATGAATTGTAGAAATTCTACAACCAGGTCTCGACTCCCTTGCTCCGGAACGTTCAGTTCAACTATCCCCAAACACCAGTAACAGATGTCACTCAAAACAGTTTCCATAACTATTTTGGAGGCTCAGAGATCGTGGTGGCGGGAAAAGTTGACCCTGATAAATTGGAGCAGTTACAGGGTATTATCACTGCAACTTCGGTACTTCCACTTATCTGCTTATTCTAAAAACACTAATTGTCCCCTTAGTATACAAGAGACGTCTTGTATATTAACAGGCTGATACTCTGAATTCCAAGAATCATGTGGGTATAATAAAAGCAAAAAGCGAAAGGGAAGGCCTGAGAATATCTGTGCCATCTTCCCAACTATTGTGTAAATCCTGACCTTTTCCATCCCAAACTCTAGAGGTTGGCTCTTACTTCCTCTTGTGTATTCTTTTGGGTTATTTTGCATTCCCCTTCCAGTTGCCTGCTACCCTGATTCACTCACAGTAGATCCTTTGGAAATGTGAATTGATTAACTACAATTCTGCCCCACTGGTGTCTTTCAACTGAACCTTCCACTGTCCAGGCTAATGCAGAGTTAGTCTTGGAAACCCTGGCCGAGGTGGATGGCTTGGAGGATTTTCTATCCAAAGACAAGCATGCAGATCCTGATTTCACCAAGAAATTGTGGGCCTATCTGACTATCAACCAACTTCTGGCTGAACGGTAAGAAGACCGTACACCACAGGGATTTGCAAAAGCAAAAGACTTGCCTTGGATACTTGACATAATAGACAAAAGAAAAGAGTTTGGAGCCAAGAAAGGCAGCAAATTATTACAGGGTTTGGAGTATTCATTTCCACTGGTTTCAGGCAGTTTTAACTCAAGCTGGGTTCACTCGTTTTTCTTTTTTCTTGACATATAACATGCATACAATAAAGCATGTGAAGTGCGTTCATTTTAAATGTACAGTTTAATGAATTTTTATGCACATCCCCCACGTAATCAGCACCCGATCCAGACACGGAACAGTTCTTCCATTTCTGAAGTCTCCTTCATTCTCCTTTCCACTCAACACCCACCTCCCACCTCGAGTAGAAATCACTATTTTGACATCTGTCGCTATCAATTAGTTTTGTCTATGATGAAATTTCATATAATGATACAAACTGTATTTTTTGTTTCTGGCTTCTTTCACTCAGTGTGATGCCCGTGAGATTCATCCATCTCATTGCTATGGGTATCAGGAATTCATTTGCATTTACTCCTGAAAATAGATTATTGTCCAAAGAGAAATTTATGATTATGCAATTCTGATATCACGTAAGTAAGGGCTTCCTATAGGTACCTATTCCATCTCTGGCTTCTCAGCTGACTGGTATTTAAATGCTCCAATATAAAAACTAATTTCTAGAGTAATGTATGGTTCTTTGATCACGTGTATCAGAATTACAGGGGGGTGTTTGGATAAGAAAATTACTGTTCCCCAGCCCGCCTCCACCTATTTGATCAGATTCTTAGGAAGAGGGAGCAGGGTGGTGTGAACGGGGCTGGGAAAAATGAAATACGGCTGTATAACTGTGCTCAGAGAGAAAATCCTTAATGTCAGTAAGATTATAAAACAGACACAAGATTGTAAGCTGTGGCTTTAAAGTAAGTGAGAACTGTCCCTGCATCTTTACAGAGGCAACTGGGTGCATGTAAAGGTATATAGCAAATTGCTGCAGACGTTAAATATTGATTTTTAAAAAACAATCCCTGTAAAGTGGATCAGTGGTTGCCAGGGAGCAGTGGTGGAAAGGATGAACAGGCAGAGCACAGGGGATTCTTTAGGGAGGTGAAACTACCCTGTATGACACTATAATGATGGATACCTGTCATTATACATTTGTCCAGACCCATAGCACGTACAACACAAAAGTGAACCCTGGGTGATGATGACGTGTAGATGTAGATGTATCGATTGTAACAGATGTACCACTTCTAGTGGGAGATGTTGATAATGGGGGAGGTTGTCGGGTGGGGAAGGGGCAGGGAGTATATGGAAAAGCTCTACTCTATGCTCAGTTTTGCTGTGAACCTAAAACTGCTCTCAAAAATAACTTATTTAGACTTGTTTCCAAGGGGGAGGGGGTCGGGGGAGGGGTGGAGTGGGAGGTTGGGGTGAGCAGATGTAAGCTATTGCATCTGCTAAACAACAAGGTCCTACTGTATAGCACAGGGAACTATATTCAGTATCCTGGGATAAACCATAATGGAAAATAATATGAAAAAGAATGTGTATATATATATATATATATATATATATATATGACTGAAGCACTTTGCTGTACAGCAGTAATTAACACAGAGAACACTGTAAATCAACTATACTTCAGTTAAGAAAAATACTAATCTGTTTAAAAATTCCTTAGGACTGCATGGATAGACAAAATACTAAGCTTCATGAAGCCAGTTAATTCTGTTTTACCTCATGGTCCCCAGGGTCCCAGTTGGACCCAGAAGTGGTGGAGTTAAATCTAGTGATGCTGTCCAATGTCTCTGTTTCCTGAGTACAGGAGCCTGGCTCCTACAGCTGCTGTGAAAAGGAAAATTACAAAAACAATCCTGCAGATGTCTCTGGATCACCATATAGTGACCCCCCTCACATCCTTGGTGATTGAGAATGATGCCGGGGATGAACGCATGCTGGCAGACTCCCCTCCACAAGACCATTCTTGTTGTTCAGGTGAGTCTGCCTACCTGGTGGAGAAATTTTTCATAAGATGTTACGGAAAAACCCAAACGAACTTTTTCGCCAACCCGATATTTTTTTATAAGCCTAAGTCCTGATGAGCCTTGTTGACATAGATAAAAGTAAACAGGAATGGAAAGAACTTGGTTACAGCAGTGGCAGTCACTTATCTGAACTTCTTTGAAGTCATATACAAAACTCATATAGAATCTAGTACTCAAAAAAGTATTTTTAATGGTCTATCAGATGACATGTCAGGCCCTTCTCCAATCCTGTTGAAAGCAAAGAATTGAAAACTGTCTCACTTACAAATAGATTTGTTTCCTAGACATTGGAGTTATTCCATTTTGGGGCACTACACCGATTTTCAAATGGACACTTAGTTCCCGGGAGGTTTTTGGTGAGGCAGGCAGGAAAAAGCTGTGCCTTCCATTTCTAAACTAGGAGAAAGGGTTTTCTCGGGAAAAATATATATGGAAGCTAAGAAGCTCAAAATTGCCGTAAAAGCTATCCATGATCTCTGTGTCTCGTGGAATGTCCCAAGGTACACCCAAGGGCACGTGTGCCCACATTTAGAAGAGCTTGGTTTACTCATCTCTTCCTTCCTCCCTTTCTTAGGGACTGGTCCTGTTATAACAATCTTGAGAATGACCAGCATTCACTGGAGGGATCGTTTTCTGCATTTTTAATTCTGTCCAAGTGAGATGCCAACTTTATGACAGTGGTCCAGGCTTCAAGAAACTCTTACTTCTGACTTCCAGTTACAATAGCCTGGAGCCTCACAGCTAAATTTATGCAGGGAGAAACTCAGGCTAGATGACCTGGCATTTATAGGTGATTTTATATCCCCTGAATAAAATGCCTAGGTGAACTGGCATTTTTTTCTCAGAGACAAGGAGCTGACTGCATATCAGAAAGCCAAATGAACTTTTTTTTTTTGCGGTACGTGGGTCTCTCACTGTTGTGGCCTCTCCCGTTGCGGAGCACAGGCTCCGGACGCGCAGGTTCAGTGGCCATGGCTCACGGTCCCAGCCGCTCCGCAGCATGTGGGATCTTCCCGGACCGGGGCACAAACCCATGTCCCCTGCATCGGCAGGCGGACACTCAACCACTGCGCCACCAGGGAAGCCCCCAAATGAATTTTTTGCAACCAGTAGGGGATATTGGTTGGGAAACTAAATCGTTCAGTTGATTGTTTTGTTTTGTTTTCTTTTTTATTGAAGTATAGTTGATTTACAATATGGTGTTAGTTTCAGGTGTACGGCAAAATGATTCCATTATATATATATATGTACTTTCAGATTATTTTCCATTATAGGTTATTATAAGATATTGAATATCGTGTTATACAGTAAATCCTTATTGCTTTCTGATTGTCATTTGGTGAGTGGATAGGAATAGATCCGAGAAGATGCCATCCAGAGTCTGGCTGGACCTCATCTCCCCAGTTTATGGTGAAGGCACAAGGTCCTTCCCCAACCTCCGAGGGCTGGTTCCTCCTACTACAGACCCTAGCCCACGACCCAGACTCTGCAGAAAAGCCTACAGCAGGCCCTCACAGCATGATGACAGAAGGAGCTGGAAGATAGAGAACTCAGGAATAAAAATAATGGGAGAAAACCTTAGCTGAAAACCTCTGGGGTCTGTCTGCATAAAACAGATTCTTGATATTGTAAGCAATGTCCATGGAAAAGTAAACCTGGAAACTAATGGATACAGTTTTTTCTATGCAGGTGCCCTGTATTATGGCAACAGAGTTGCTCCAAATTCATTCCCACCTTGGGTGAACCCTTCACCGACACCAATGGTCCCAATGCCCGCGGTTGGTGCTCCAGTGCTTGAGACAACCCCTCCTCCACACGTGATGAGAGGTAAAGGAACTTCCACAATGCTTCCACATCCCAGATCTCAACTGGACCATAATGCCATGGAGCATTGGTGTACGTTTAAAAAATCCTGGTAAAACTGGAAGCCTTCTAGAGGCATCATTGCCTTCCATGGAAAGAAGATGGCCCCATGTATTAGTCAGCTTGGGCCACCAAAACAAAATACCATAGACTGGGTGGTTTAAGCAACAGAAGTTTATTTCTCCCAGTTCTGGAGGCTGGGAAGTCCAAGATCAAGGTGCCAGCCAGGTACATTTCATTTTCTTCGTTTGTAGGGAGCACCTGTCTTCCTGTGTGTTCACATGGCCCCTTTGTGTATGCACTGGAGAGAGAGATAGAGGGCAGGCTCTCCCGTGTGTCTCTTTTATAAGGGCACAAACCCCATCATAAGGGTCCCTCCCTCATGACCTTGTCTAACCTTCATCAGCTCCCAAGGCCCCACCTCTAAACACCATCATGTTGGTGGTTACAGCTTCAACATATGAATTTGGGGGGACAACGCATTCCATAGCACCCCATTTCCAACTGTACAAGGCAAACCTTCTGGGATGGAAGAGATGCACCTCTCGTGTGGGGAGGGCCAATGGGTATCAATGGAAAGGACATCTTCTTTGGAGATTGTTCATGACACTCATTTGAACTTAAGTTACTTAACATTTCTGCACTTCACTTCCTTCATTTTGAAAACAGGCATCACTATACTTGTGTAGCTGTAAGTACGTAAGTATCATGATGTAAGCTACTTACATAGCTGTCGATTAAATATGTAACCATCTTTAAAGAGCTGGCATGTTATAGTCACTCAATAAATAGGTGTTCTGTTTGTTTTTGGCCACACCATGCAGCATGTGGGATCTTAGTTCCCCCGACCAGGGATCAGACCTGTGCCCCCTCCAGTGAAATCACAGAGTCTTAACCACTGGGCCACCAGGAAAGTCCCTAAATAGGTGTTATTATCAACTTTATAATCAAAAATACTTGAATGTTGTTTCCTATATAACTGCATTATCATACATTATTTTGTGAGGTTGTTTGTTAATTTGCTTACTTGATTTTAATCAACAGCATATTTGAAAATCCTAGTTTTGCTCAGCATTTAAAAATCTTTCTACCAGTGGTTTCAGTGGCAGGCATGGGTAGCAGATGCAATCGTGTGAAAGCCAGGAAAACGAATTTCCTCGCGAGGCTCCTGGCAGCTGCATCTGGCTTCCTTGTGCAGATTCTTTCTTTGCCTTCTGGTCATCAACCTCTGCAGGGTCTTATTTCTCAACCAGAGAGAGGGGCTGCCTGGGGGGAAATAGGAAACTATCTTCTCTCCTGTTCCTGGTCTGCACTATGCCTTTCGGTGAAAGGGGTTTCCACTGCCTACCCATTGGCTGGTCCCATGTAGAAAGCTTGTGTCCCTTTTCTGCCTTTTATTTAGGAGTAAATTTCAACATTCAAAGAAGGAGCACATCCCTCTCCCTCTTGGAAGGTCCAAAGTACCAGCTTAACTCGGGTGGTTTGCAGTTTAAATATCAGAGTAGCTTCTGGTGTAGCTTCTTAGAAATGTGCTGCTTTTCTAGACTGCTTGGAACGTAAGACTCTTCTATCCAGAAATCCTCAGAACTGATTTCTCAGGACTGTACACCTACCACTCACCTGACATAGAATTATAACAGAGAGAACACAGCGAGGACTCTGAATGGATATTTATGGTATCTTTAAATATCTTTAATAAGTATCTTGATAGAGATTTTAAAACATCTCACCTCTACGACTTAGCTCTGTTGTTGTTTGGGGGCCCAAGGTGATCTTCTTCTTCACGCTTCCATTGGTGGCGATGCTTCAGACAGAGGTCCCTCCACTCCCCTCCCACATCACCTCCAACTATGGAGCTTTGGTGAAGGGCTCTGCATGTGACTCTCAGAGTGACAGCCTCGTAAAGCGGCACATGAGGAGGGAATCTGTGTGTCCAAGGTCGCTGTGCTTGCACAACAGCCATTTTTACCATGTGTTTCCAACGAGTGGCTTCTGAGAGCAAGATCTGATTGCAGGGACAAGTTCATGAGTCACTTAAACTGTTCCTCTGCAAAATAAAACTTTCATAGAAACATGTAGAGCCCGAGCCAATTTATTTTGAAGTGTTCTTCTCAGTAAGAATGCAGTGCTTGCTCCGAGTTTCTTGTCTCTGCTGTATGAGGCAACCAAAAGGACAAGGTCTTGAGAGTCAGACAGTTCTGGGGTCCAACTCTGCCCCCATGACCTTGGCCTGGACACTGAAACATCTATAGGTCTCAGCCCACCTTCAAAATGGGGATGATAATAACCTGCAAGGTGGTTCTAAAGTAGGTTCCTGGTTCCCAGGAGAAGCTCGGTAAATGCTGGCTAGTCTCACACCCATTAACCCCAGGTCCTCAATCTCCCTCCAACCTGATCAGAATGGAAGGCTGCACAGACTAACTTCAGTATGACCTTTTGTTTCTGGTAGACGTCTATCCACTCATTAGGGCAGTACTGATTCGCTGCTGCTCACCAAAAGGTCTGATGGATGGGATCTAGGTTCATCAAAATGGCAAAACCCATGATTATCTTTAATGAAAGCAATTTCCTTCAAGCCAAGTTATCTCAGAACACCCTATTTGTGTAGAGGAAAGAAGAGGCTATCATAATAAAATGATTTTTTTGATTAAAAAAACAAAGAGCTGGGAAGCTTCGTTGCGTGTTTTAATGATGCCCTCTCATGCCCAGCTCCTACACAAAATCAATTAACCAAGTATTTATTGACTACAGAGCATGAGCTTGGTGGTGTGAGGGGTGCAAAGAAGTACAAGATTTTGTTCCAGTTCTGGATGAGTTTATCCTCCATTTCGAGTTCCCAAACACACACTTGAAGGAGCATATCAGGATGGTTGGGAGAATGGGCACGTAATCAGACAGCGTGGCTTTGCGTCATAACTTTGCCACTTATTAACACTGTGATGTGACCTCGGGCAGGTCACCTGTCCTCTGCAGGACTGCGGTGAGAATTAGTTAATATTTGCAAAGAGCTTTGTGATAGCATCTAGAAAACAGCAACCTCTCAGACATTTGTTAAAGCACGGTAAGGAACAATTTATTCATGATGGGTGTAGGGACCACTGCACTGGGGTATTGCAGTGCAGGAGGGAGATTAGATTCAACTCTGAACACACCATGGGAAAGTGGGAATTTACAGACAAAAACCAGGCTGAGGTCAGTAAATGGAATATTACTAAGAGGAAACATCAGTGGAAAGGGGGGGTTCTGCTTAAACTAACCTAACAGGATTCTTGCTGAAGGCAGGCCAGGTAATCAGACCTCACTTGAGGATGGTGGGGGGAGGAGGAACCTGAATAGATATCAAGGGTGATCAGATTTGGAGGGTGGGGGATTCTAGCTAAACCTACTTAGTAGGATTTTTGCTAAAGTTAGACAATGCAGAGAGGAACATGGAAGTCCAAAAGTTGAGGTCAAACTTGAAGAGTTCAGGGAAGCCTGAGTAGAGTTAGTCCCAGGAGAGAGTCTTTGTCACTCCTTCATTAAATTGTTTCTCTCTTGAAGGTAAAGACCATGACTTATTTATAGCTACACGAAGTGTTGCATAATTCAGAGTTTTGCACATGGTTTGGTTTTTTTTCTTACCAAATATTTGTTGAATGGGTAAACAAACAAACAAAAAAGATCAGCCAGAATAATGGTGTCTAGTAACAAAGGAGTACTTTCTTGGGAATAGCTTGATCCTTCATTGCTCTTGGAATTGATCAGTATTAATCTGTATGCCAAAAGGTAACAGTATGTCTTTTTTATTTTTATGCACTGTGTATGACTACTTAAAAATACAGGTATTTTACCTATGTATACACACAGTCACTGTATATACACATATGTAGTACATTTGTAGTATATATTATACATGTAGTGTGTATGCTTGTGTTTCTTATTCCTAATGTCTTTCTTATTCATTTTTTTCTCTCTAGCCTAGAATATATGTGATAGCTACAAAACGAGTATACATTATATTTGTAAGATAACCTAGAACTCTGATGGCAGCTCCATGAGGAAGGGACAGCGCTTGGACCACTGGGTCCTCCCTGGTGCCTAGAACAGTACCTAGCGTATAGTAGGAGCACAATAAACATTTGTTGTTGTGAAATTAAAGAAGTTCAGGAATAAAATACTGTTCAAATTAATCTTCCTTTCTATGATTTTGTTTGTTTTCATTTTCTTTGTATATTTTCCAGTTGAAAATGACCCACACTTCATCATCTACCTACCAAAAAGCCAAAAGAATATTTGTTTCAATATTGACTCAGAACCTGGAAAAATCCTCAACCTTGTTTCTGATCCAGAATTAGGTAAAATAAAAAGATATTATATTGGAATCAGACTACTAGATCATGGTCATTCTTCACTGTCACTACCTGGGATTTCTTTCTTTCCTACCTTAATAAAATCTTACATATATATATTTCAAACTACTCTTTTCAAACTCTGATAGTGAGAAATGAATTATAAATATATTCCTAACTATTCGAACTATTCTAGATAAAATACTCTGAGTATGAACTAGCAGAACTTGTGATATGATTAATTTAAACCATAAGAAAATAGTTATAAAATGAGAATTATAGAGGAAAAAAATATTTTGTAAATCCTGAAGCTAAATAAAAAAATAATTTTCCCATTCTGTCAAGTTTTATAAATTTGAATTATGGTGCCCACATGTGCAAAAAGAAAGAAAGAAAGAAAGAAAGAAAGAAAAAGAGCGCACAAGAGAGAAAAAAACATTTTTTTTCCTTGCAGGGATTTTGGTCAATGGACAGCTCATCGGTGCCAAGAAGCCCAAGAATGAAAAACTAAGCACCTATTTTGGGAAACTGGGATTTTATTTCCAACGTGAGGACATGAAAATAGAAATCAGCACCGAGACCATCTCCCTGAGCGGGGGCTCTCGAACATCTGTCTTGTCCTGGTCCGACACAGCCCACATCCTTAACCAGAGGCAAGTACAGTTACATCCGAATTAGGGCGTATCCTTGACACGTGACTACATCAACAAATCCAGACACACGTGACACAAACATAAAACTCAAAATCATCATTTTAAATGTGAAGAAGTCAAGGTTCAGAAAAAATTGTTACTTCCTGCCCTGCTCCCGGCAGTAGAGTCTATGTGTTTTGGACACAGTGTGTCTCAGTGCTAGCCTGGCGCCTGGCATACAGTAAGCACTCAGTAAATACATGTTGGACGTGTGAATGAATCCATCAACTGAAATCCAGCCCAGTGTGTCAGGGTGCTCAGAAACACTATGATTTTGTCCTATGAGTAATATCTTCCCATTAGTACCTGTTCATTGTTGATATGGAAACGTATACATTGACAGAATTTCAGCGCTGGGAGATAAATCAACGTTCTGTGGCCAAAATGTCGTAAAGCTCTTAAAAAACTGGGGCGATTGTACGGGGCAGAGTGAAGTCATATTAGGGGTGGGAGAGGAATGACATTCTAAAACGAGTCTGTTCCGGAATCGTTAACTCCTTTTTGACTTCCCACCAGGGTGCTTGTCTCGGTGAAGAAAGAGAAAACTGTGACTATCACCCTGGATAAAGAGATGTCCTTCTCTGTTTTACTTCATCGCGTTTGGAAGAAGCATCCGATCAATGTCGACTTTTTGGGGATCTACATCCCCCCCACAAACAAGTTTTCTCTTAATGTACACGGGTTGATAGGTAAAGTGTCCGTGGACCATCTGGCAGGTGTGGGACTGACCACCCTAGGTCTTGAGCAACTTTGGCTCAAGGTTAGAACATTTGGTTAGAATGTGGGAAAGTGACAGGTGTGGACTCAAGGGTTCAGGGAGGACCCACACCCTGGTCTTAATTTATGAAGATGCCTGAGTGACACACAAAGAGGTTAGTGTCATTGACAGAGTGTAACATTTACCGTTGCTCGCGGTTTCCATAGAAACATGAGACACATCTCACCATGCAGGGCCACGGGGAGGCCAGGTTTGGGTCAGGAACCAGAAGCAGGAGCAAGAGATAGGTCCAGGCCAGAGCCTTTACTGGGGTTTCTGTGGCAAAGACAGGACAGAGTAGGGTAGTTTGGGGTTGGCTGGCTTAATAATTTCAGTGGGCACTGGGCTACAGGGTGGTCTTTCCTTGCCTGGCACCTGGCCCTGGAATGATTCCTTCTGGGGCTCCCAGGCCAGAGACAGGAGGCCCGGCTCTGGCTTGGTCCGTTTGCAGATCCCCGCCATGCTCCCGGCTGAGTCCTTTGCTCTCTTTCAGAATTGGCTTTCCCAGGGAGGGGCAGTCTCCCCCCAGCCAGACGGAGTTTTTAAGATGTCAAAACATCATAATATACAGAGAATAAGAAACAAGATTCCTACAACCCCACACAGCAGTGCAGGGCAACTCGTAATGCTATAGCTGGGACTATTTGCTGCTCCAAAGTTTCCCAGGGCTGGGATTTCATCACATACTGGGCAAATTAAGAGAAGGGATGGATACACTGTACGTTTTATGCTGAAGATGTTTTTCTCACTGAAGAGAAGTGAACTGGTTTAGGAAGTCTGTGATAAGAAGCAGGGCGTCCAGGTCAACCTTCCCTACTTTTTAAAGAACGGTGGCGATTTAAGCATACTGTATAGTGTCACAAACCAAACGTGTTTCTAGATTTGAGCTGTACTCTCAGGTGCTGACCTTTACCCCCACCATCAGAGTGTTTGATTTTACTTGGGGTCCAGTTGATCAGACTCATATGTCAAATGACATACGAGTGAGCAGCATGGATTTGCCCTCAGGAAGAACCCACCCCCATCTGCATCCTTTTCCTCTCAGTACATCTGTCTACCTCAGAAAGTCTAGATGGGGGAACCAAAAATGCAGCTTGGATCACATGACCAGCCTGTCCTTTTGTCTTCCCTTGAGTTACATGTAAATAAACGTCTGGACTTTGTTTCATAGGCCAGTTCATGTATGAGCCAAAGATACATATCTTCAATGAGCGACCAGGAAAGGACCCTGAGAAGCCAGAGGCAAACATGGACGTGAAGGGACAAAAGCTGATTGTCACCAGGTATGTCTCGGATGCATATACTACGGGGACAAAAAGGGCTCCTGTTAGGATTGGACTCACGGCCAAATAGAAGAACAAGAAAAGCCATTTCAAGCTTTACCTGTGTCACACTAAACAATTCACCAGGAAGAGACACACACATGGCATTGGCGTAAGGACACTGCACGGAGTCCATCCGAAATGCAAAAAATGACCAGGTACATAAGTACGTACCATCAAATGCCAAGATTAATTAATCTACTCTTCTCACCTTCGTACATTAGAAGCCATACGGCCACAAGCTGGATAACTGAAAAAGCAGATCAAAGGAAGAAATCATAAAAACACCTACTCGCCTTAGTGCTAGCGAAAGAACGTGTAGATTTTTACTTACGCCTAGAGCTTTCTTTTTGAGTACTTATCCACTGAATGCATGTTTGTGTTTGAATCTACTGAATACATCTTGGTGTAGCTTTTCTTACACAAACCGTATCCATATGCTTCATTTTGAAGTGAGAACATAGATACCTGTAAAGCATCCTGAGTTTAAACTTTTTATACGTCTTTTTCATTTTTCCCAGTCTTTTACAGTTGTCTCACCCAGGCCTAATCTGGTATCATATTAAAGAATTCGGGGCCTTTTTAGAGTTTTTACAAAGCAGCCAACTTTGCTCGATGAGAAATGACTCTTGGCACACGAATGTCATTGGCTTCCATGTACTTCATTAAACCATAAAATTACAACAATTAAGCCATAAAATTACAACAATCATTAAGCCATAAAATTACAACAGTAAAATAAAGTTACCACAGAAATAGATTTGTGAACTGCAACAATGGGCTCTTAGTACACTACTCAACTAGCATGGGTTTACCAGAGATCATTGAGTTACCACTGGGCGTCAGTAAGCGTGTTTCACAGAAGCAACGCTGAGCACAGTTGATCACAGTAATAACAAGTTATCTGAGATTGGTAAACACATCTACTCTATGCTAATGACCAAAGGTAAAGGCTGGGCCCCATTTCCTTCTACTGCCAGCACCTCGTGACGCACAGCGGAAACTAACTCGACCCGTGGGCCACGCGCAAAGATGTATGTCTTAAAGCTCATTAATGGCAATATACCGTATAACTTCTTTACCCTTAAAACGAAAACCATGAATGTCTCAGGAACAGCCGGCGTCGCTCCTAAGTAGAACAGTCACCCCTGCAGTCAAGCTGAGAGGCACCTCAGATTCATCCTGCAGGGAACCTGTGAGCTGGAGCTTCGTTTCCACCTTCTTTCCATTTGAACGTTATTTCCGCCCCACAGCCTCCCTGCAGTAGCCTCAGCTCCCCAGAGCACGATGGTTGGATCCTCTTCCAGCCTCACCAGATAAACACAAGACACCCAGGAAATTGTGAATTTCAGATACTTGGGACATACTTCTGCTGAAACATGAGTGGTGTTTATCTGAAATTCAAATTTAACTGGCATCCTGCATTGTTATTTGCTAAATCTGGCAGCTTCTTCCTTGCTCTGGGCTAATTTGGAGACTATACCAGCCCTAGGCAACCTTGAGGACATAGCCCCCAGCCAGTTCCCACTGCCCCCTTGTCCCTTTCCCCATGTCCAGAAAGAGGACTGCCTCTGACTACATGGGCCTCCCCTCCAAGGCAGCAGGGAAAAAATAAAAAAGGCAAGTTAATTTGCACTCTTTACCTTCCTGGAAAAGTCCATATTGGTCAATCTCTAGACAGGTTATTTGAATTTCTAAGGACACACTGCTTATTGTCTGTCTTTCTAAACCAAGCCCCTGACTCTGGTGCTTTGTATGACTTGGGGAAGACTTGGGGAACAGGGATGGGGCACAGGGGTGTTAGCAGATACGGTGCTAGAAGGGGGCAGAAAACAGAGAGGGAGAGTGTGTCTTCTTTCTAGATACACAGGCTGGCCACGCCGTGGTCTGTGTCCTAACCACGCCCACTGTTCTCCTTGCAGAGGCCTGCAGAAGGACTACCGGACAGACGGAGTGTTTGGGACCAACGTTCCTTGTTGGTTTGTGCACAACAGTGGGAAAGGCTTCATCGACGGACATTACAAGGACTACTTTGTGCCTCAGCTCTACAGCTTTCTCAAATGGCCTTGAAAAGTTTATAGTTGGGGAAATTCTATGTATAAATATACATTTTTTCCCTGCCACCTTTGTAGTCATTCTTGAGTTTGAATAATTAAAAACTAACCAGATATCATGGTGGTTTATAAAACCTGTTAACACACCTGAAGAAGATAAATACTTTGCAAAGAAGTTTTAGGATGTTGTTGGCGTTTTCAGATGGGAAGGTGTGTTAATCGAGGTTGTGCAGAGGAGGGCTGCATTGGTGAGTCAAGCTGCCGTCCAGACGGAGTCCTGGGTTTGGCATTTACTGTAAGGACTTCACTGTTTTTAGTGTCAGGTCCTCAACCTTGCAACTGAATACATTATTAGGTTGTCAGTTACATGGGAAATTCAATTATGAGGTTATTTGGTGAACTTGGAGTAAGAACAGGGGAAGTCACCTATCTTAATTGTTTTGTAGTTATATATATATGAATATAAAGCCCTGTCACCCTCTGTAGGGATAACCTTGCCAAGGTACCTAAGATGCCCATGATGCTTTGCCAAAATTCCTTCCTTAGTGTTGGCCTCAGAGACCCTTTTTAGTCCAAGAAGCCTGTATTAGTCAGGATTCTCCTGAGAAAGAGAACTAGTAGGATAGCCATATCATATATACACACATATATAAACATACGCACATATACAGTTGGCCCTTGAACAATGTGGGGCTTAGGGCTGCCAAAATCCCACAGTTGAAAACCAACAGACTTTTATCTCTGTCTCAAAGACAAAGGAATTGATAGATGACTCACCCAAGGGCAGGAAACAAACAGTATAGAACAGATCAGGACTCAAACCCTAGTTTTTTGTTTTTTTATAAATTTATTTTTTATTTATATTATTTATTTTTGGCAGTGTTGGGTCTTTGTTGCTGTGCATGGGCTTTCTCTAGTTGCGGCAAGCAGGGACTACTCTTTGTTGCGGTGCGTGGACTTCTCATTATGGTGGCTTCTCTTGTTGCAGAGCACAGGCTCTAGGCGCGTGGGCTTCAGCAGTTGTGGCACGTGGGCTCAGTAGTTGTGGCTCATAGGCCCTAGAGTGCACGCTCAGTAATTGTGGTGCATGGGCTTAGTTGCTCCGTGGCATGTGGGATCTTCCCGGACCAGGGCTCGGACCCATGTCCCCTGCATTGGCATGTGGATTCTTAACCACTGAACCACCAGGGAAGTCCTCAAACCCTAGTTTTTTGATTCCACATACTGTGATCTCTAATTAAACACAAACTTTTCCCCATACTTAGTTAATTTTAAAGATCTGTAAAATGAAACAACAGGTGCTATATTTGTTTTTTAAAAACCCACATACAGGGGTTTCCCTTGTGGTGCAGTGGTTGAGAGTCTGCCTGCTGATGCAGGGTACACAGGTTCGTGCCCCGGTCTGGGAAGATCCCACATACCGCGGAGCGGCTGGGCCCGTGAGCCATGGCCGCTGAGCCTGCGCATCTGGAGCCTGTATTCCGCAACGGGAGAGGCCACAACAGTGAGAGGCCCGCGTACCGGAAAAAAAAAATTTAAAAAATCCACATACAAGTGGTCCCATGCAGTTGAAACCCATGTTGTTCAGGGGTCAATGGTGTATATATATATATATATATATATATATATATGAAGAGATCTATTATAAGGAATTGCCTTACATGATTATGGAGGCTGGTGCAAGTCTGATCCATTATTCTGTGCTTTCCTTTGTTTATAACTTTCCTTTAAATCTATTCTGAAAATGGATATATGTTCAAAGGCCAAAGTGATGAAATTGCACTTAAAAAATTTTTTTAAGGTACATTTTTATGAAGCTTTCTCTCCATAATTTGGTTAAAACCATTTTTCATTTTAGAAAGTAGACAAAACTACCTCTTTTTGGACATACCCAACCAATATTTGTGAAAGCAAGTGATCATCTTTTGACATAATTGCAAAATATTAAACGTGATTATTTCTATAATTTCCAAGATAACCTCAGTGCTGAAGAGGTAAATAGCATTGCCTTTTAGTTTCATTCCTCTATAAAAATTGGTCACCTACGGCACCTATGATTTTTTTAAAAATCTATTACATCTTTTCTATCCCTATTTCAAAAATACTAATCTTAAAATGCTAATATTCAACACAAACTTCAAAAGTGGGTTCTTATACTGGTTACTTTGTAAAAAATTTTGACCTTAAAACAGCTACCTTTAGCTATATAAGGTTAGATCTGTTCCTAGTATTTTACATGTGCTCAGTAGTTTTAAAAATAATGATGAAAATCTTGGGGTGTAAATTTACACGCTGAGTACTGAGCAACATAGTCCTAGCAAAAGAAACTAGATTTAAAATCAAACCCATGTTATTCAAATTATCAAAACTTTTATTAATAGCTGGTGTTTTAAAATTCATTTCCTGTAAAAAATAACCTTATTAATACTGTTCATATGTGTCCCTCTTGAGACCAGAAAATTGCCTTCTCTATATAATTAATTTTGAATTATAAGGGAATAATCAATTTTGAATTTCAAATGAAGAAACCAAATTAATGGGAATCATTGGAAAAGAAGGAACTATTCCACTGTCTGCCTCTTGGTTAGTTCTGAAAGTATTATGCTCTCAGTGATGAAGAAAAACAAGTTGACAATTATCTATGCTTATTCGTTGAACACCTTGGAACCCATTGGTAATTGATCAATATTTAATTTTGTATAAAGTTGGGGTATTACAGGGCTGGTATTTGTCAAATATATTCCTCTTTAGGACAAAAGTAGCCTATCTTCAAAGCTTTCTGTAAGTATCAATCTAAACAGTTCCCATTAAACCAATTAGATATGTATGTCTTATTGTCAGAACTGTCAGGAAAATAAGAGCCTTTGTTTGAGAAACAAGACTGCGTTCAGGTCATACTTCTGTCATAAGTTTGTTTGTTTGTGTTTTTAAATATCTGAAAATTAAACAAGGCTTCTTAGAGTTGGAAAATTGGCAATCCAAAGAAATAAGTAAAAAAAAAAGGGAATTAGAGAGTGTCTCTATGTGTAGTAAAAATGAACTATGAATCAGTAGTTATTTTAGTACCTAATGGTATGAGGTCTTATGCAAGTCATTCTACTTGCTTTAAAGGATCACTTAATACCATAAGGAGGAACATCTTCTCTTCAGACTTATCCCAATCGAAAGAGCTGTAAGTGACTCCAAAGACCCAGTAGGATGAAAGTAGAAATTACCTGGCTGCCTAGATACATAAAAATGCTTATATGCTGTAATAATTTAGTAGTCTTATTCCTTTCTTAACACTTTTTCAGGGAATTCCCTGGCAGTCCAGTGGTTAGGGCTCAGCAGCCGTGGTCCGGGTTCAAACCCTGGTCAGGAAAGTAAGATCCCGCAAGCGGCAAGCATGAGGCATGACCAAAAAACCAAACAAACAAACGAAACAAAACACTTTTTCACACTGGCAAAGTCTACATGGGTGACTTTTTCTGAAATATCCATGTGAGAGAAAGAAAAATCAAGGACGCTTCCTTTTAATGGTATAGTGATTCAATTACCCAGTTAACGTTTCTGGGGTCACTTCAGTCTACCTAATGACGAACTTACAACAAAGGCTGAGCCATATTCTAATCCTGTGATCCCATTTCACCAGAGTAGGAACTGAGGTATGTACAGTTCCTACTTACGTTACGGGTAACAGTAACGGTCTCTCACTGCGGTATGTCAAAGTCAGGGCGGGTTTTTTTTTTTTGGCTGCACCAGGTCTTAGTTGCGGCATGTGGGATCTAATTCCCTGACCAGGGATGGAACCCAGGCCCCCTGCATTGGGAGCGCAGAGACTTAACCACTGGACAGCCACGGAAGTCCCAGGGCGGGTTTTTAACTAGCTACTCCAAATTAGCTAATTTCTCTTTATCGGCCAATCATTTCATTTGAATATCAATTCACTAAACATTGTCAATTCCTACACGACACCCGTCTTGGGCCTACACCTGCTCTCACCCTTTTATCTCCAGCACCTCCTGCGATCATTTACTTAGGGGAGGCGCTTTAGTAAATGTTTGTTGAATAAATTCACTCAAACGTGTCAGTAAAAACTGATAGGCAGTTAGAAGTACACAAGGGTAAAAAGAGCAAACAAGGCAATGGGATCTGACGGCATTCCTAATGAAGAAAACTCAAGGAATTTGGTTTCCTAAGATATCGATGCCAATAATTTGATATGACCTCAAGCAAGCTGGTGAAAAAGAACCGCTTTCCAAAAACTGAGAAGCCACAGACAGAGAGAAAATATTTACAAAAGATATTATCTAAGACGATCATCCAAAATATACAAAGAACTCTTAAAACTCAACAGTAAGGAAGTGAATGACCCAATTTAAAAATGGCAAAAGACTTGAATAGACACGATATACAGATGGCAAATAAACATATGGAAAGATGCTCAACATCATGTCATTAGGGATTGCAAATTAAGACAATGAGATACTACTACACACCTATTAGAATGCCAAAATCAAGACAACACTAAATGCTGGCAAGGAGGTGGAGCAACAGGAACTCTCATTCATTGCTTGCAGGACTACAGAACAGAACAGCCACTTCGGAAGTCAATCTTACCATTCAATCCAGGAACCACGCTCCTTGGTATTTCCCCAAATGAGTTGAAAACTTATGCCTGCACAAAAATCTACACACGTAGGTTTATAGCAGCTTCATTCATAGTTGACAAAACTTGGAAGCAACGAAGATGTCCCTCAGTAGGTGAATGGATAAATACACTGTGGTATATACAGATAAGGTGGTATTACTCAGCACTTAAAAAAAAAGAGCCATCAAGCCACGAGAAGACGCGTGGAGGAAACAAATGCATATTACCCAGTAAAAGAAGCCAGTCTGAAAAGGCTACATACTGTATGAGTCCAACTACCAGACGTTCTGGGGAAGGCAAAACTATGTAGACAGTAAAAAGATCACTGGTTGATGGAGGCAGGCAGGGGAGGGGCGATGAGCAGGTGGATGTTTAGACTGAGGAACCTATTTTGCATGATACCATAATGGTGAATGTATTTCATTAGAAATTAGTCCAAGCCCATAGAATGTACAATCCCAAGAGTGAACCCTGACGTCAGCTACGGATGCTTGGTGAGGATGACGTGTCCATGCAGGGTCATCAGTTATAACAGATGCACCATCTGGTGGGGGTGCTGATGGTAGGGAGGCTGTGGCTTGCGGGGCAGGGGGCACGTGGGAAATCTCTACACGTTCTGCTTAATTTTGCTGTGAACTTAAAATTGCTCTAAAAAATAAAGTCTATTTTTTTTAAAAAAAAGAATAGCTTACAATGCTTTAAAAAGAAAAAAAACAAGTCAGGGAATTCCCTGGTGGTCCTTTGGTTAGGACTCTGTGCTTCTACTGCAGGGGGCCCGGGTTCAATCCCTGGTCGGGGAACTAAGATCCTGCAAGCCATGTGGCTCGGCCAAAAAAATAAAGAAAGAAAAGAAAATAGAGAAAAAAGTCTACATAAGACTTGATTTTAGGTGTCTGCAGTCACTCTGCTTAACATAACCATATTGGCCTCTAAAAACTTACAGGAAAAAAGGTTCTATAGTCTAGCATCATATTTTTGTGCTTCAGACTTTTTTCAATTAAGTTGACCTTCAATAATGCTACTTTATTTTATCCTGCGACAATTTCAGGAAGATGTTGGAGAAAAGAATTAAATGTGGGCGGTAGGGATGAAACATGGTTTTCTAAGAAGAAAACCACTGAGTCAATTCCAAACTTACAGATTTGGGGGAGGCCTATGAAATTTGTCATGTTTTATTTCTCCACTATAATCAGGGAGAACCATTCCCCTTATGGAAATTCCTCAGGTCACAAACGCTCACCCCCATTTACTGACACTATGCTCACTTCGTTTATCAAACACCTACTAAGTGCTGGGCTTTACGTCTGACACTCCATATGCATTTTCTGTAGTTGTCACAACAACCCTGCCGGGACACACTATTTTTGACAATTTATACATTAAAAGCATTGAAATTCGAGAACATTAACTTTCCTGAGATGACTTAGCTAGTGAATAGAACAGCCAAAATTCAACCTAAAGTCTGCCCAACTCCAAAACCCAGCTCCTTTCCCCAGTACGATGCTGTCCAGCTATTTCGGAAACGCTTTAATTCATCCCATAACATTTTCTGTAAAGCTACTGACATCATCCTATTACTATTTCTTTTGCTGCCTCCTCTGTCTCTGTTCACCAGCAAATATTCTCCCACCTTCTGATAATAAATGTATCACCCCTCCCCTAAGGGTGGGGCTCCAGAGGGATGGCCCATGGGTTGGAATACAATCCAAGTCTGGCCAGTCGGTAGTATTCCAATCCTTTTACTTGGAATGATCTGTCCCGGTGGGGATCCATAAGACTCAATTCCAGGTTTTCTGCTGGAACTGTGACAGAAGGGTAAGATGTAAACCTGGAGGCTGGAGATGCTGGCAGTCATCTTGCTGTTTTGAAAAGTACCTTGAATGAACCCAACACAGAAGCCAGAGATGACAGGGACCCAGCCCTGAATCTGGACTGCTTGCACCCTGAATCTCACTTGAATCGAGGGTCTGCTCCTTCGCAGTTATATGAACTATAACCTTCCTTTTTTTTTTTTTCCCATAAGCAACTGTGAGGTGGGTTTCCTGTCTTTTGTATCCCTTCATAATATGCTGCCCTACTTATTTAAAAATGGACAGCTCACCATTGCTGGTGGGATTGTAAAATGGTGTAGCCACTTTGGAACACGGCCTGGCAGCTCTTCAAATGTTAAACATGGTATAACATGAGTGAGTTACAGTATGACTGACTCCAATCCTAGGATCTGAAAACGTACGTTCACACAAAATCTTGTACACGAATGTTCACAGCAGCATTATTCATAATTGCCTCAAAGCGGAAACAACCCAAATCCAGCAACTGATGAATAGTTTTTTAAAAATGCGGTATACCCATATGATGGATAATTGTTCAATGAAAAGGAATGAGATAGTGATCCGTGCTACAACGTGGATAACCCTTGAAAACATTATGCTGTGTGAAAGAAGCTGGTCATAAAAGATCGCATATCGTATGATTCCATTTATATGAAATGTCCAAAACAGGCAAATACACAGAGATGGAAAGTAGATTAGTAGTTGCCAGGGGCTGGGGAGAGAGGGGAGGTTAGGAGTGACTATGGATACAGGGTTACTTTCGGGGGTGATGAAAATGTTTCAAATTAGATAGTGGTGGTGCTTGTACAACTTTGTAAATATTCTAAATACCACTGAAATGTCCACTTTAAATGGGTGAAATTGTATGGTGTGTGTGAATTATATCTCAATAAAGCTGCTATTCTATTTATAGTTTGACTCTTTAAAATGTAATTATATTTACAGTTCAACTTTACTGATGAAAATAGAAATTTAGAGTATATGAAGGATTTCCTCTAACTATACGATTCTAAATTGTCCTATATAAAACACTTTACAATAATGTTCTTTTAATGAAGATAAAAAATCATCAAGGAAATATTACAAAGGAAATAAAAATAACAAAGACAAAATTACACAATTTTGATACTTCATGAGACATAACTAGATTTTTCTGTAAGCTTAGCTAAACAACTATACAGTAATATTTAAATAAATCCATTTGTTTTATACAAAAGAAACACCCTAACACAGTAGAGTCTTGTAACGCCTTTGTGAACACCAATTTGATGCTTTAAGATTTTAATGTGCTGTTAACAAGTTATCAAACTCAGGCAAGTTTAGAAATGTCTTCGTATTGAATTCCTTCAACTCTGCGTCCTTTTAAAGGGCCCTACAAATTAAAATAATTGAAGAAGAGGTTAAGAACACACATGTACTTATAAGACAAGAAAAGGACACACACTTCTGGATCCCAATTTGCCTTTTTCACATCCCTAAGATACCACTAAGGTACCTACCAGCTCTACACATCTGTGAATTTTACAAGTATTCTAAAGCATTCTACGGCAACCTCATCAAGAACTGGCCGTAGTTTCTTCAGTGCTATGTGGCATGTGTTACCTCTAGACCCTGTGGCAGAGACTGGCTAGCTGGTCAGTATCTCCTCTGCTTCCTGGAGCAAGTCACACTTCCTGGCTCCTCCTGTGCTCAGGTATGCCATGAGATGGAGCTCTGGCCCAAGGAAGGGAACAGAAGTGACGCGGGCCACTTCCAGGCCCAAGCCATGCTCCCCTCCACAGGCAACCCGTCACGCTCCCCGCGGCCTGCCTGAAGCACACGGACACGGCAGCTGTCAAAACCCCGGTTGAAGGTGGTAGAGCCACAAGTTAGAAGGACCCTGGGCTCACAAATCACCCCTAAGAAAAGAGCCATTCCCTGATTCAGAAGACCTGTTCTGGACTTCAAAATGAGAAGTTCATGTCTATCATGTTTGTGCCATTATCAGTTGGGTTTTTTTTTTAAATAACAAATATTATTTTAAGCAATACAAATCCTCATACTCAAAGATATTTGTCTAGTTTAGCTGTGACAGGCTGGTCTTATTACAGAAAATGAGACCAACCTGAAATATATTTTCTTGTTCCCTTCATATCCAACAAAAAGGGAAAGGGGAAAGAAAACTGGATTAATGGAAGATGATACCTGTCATAAAAGCTGATACAGCCTGGGAACACAGAGGCTAAGAATATGGGCTCTGGACCCAGACTGCCCAAGTTCAAACCCCACCCTCAGCAGGTGACATAACCCCTCAGTGCCCCATTATCCCCTAGTGGGGAACAGTAACAGTACCCTACATTACTGGCTTGTTGAGAAATATAAATGAGCTAGCACATATAAAGTGCTCAGAATAACATCTGGAACATAATATGCATATGAGCTCAATAATTCTTTTTTTTTTTTTTTTTTTGCGGTACGCGGGCCTCTCACTGTTGTGGCCTCTCCCGTTGCGGAGCACAGGCTCCGGATGCGCAGGCTCAGCGGCCATGGCTCACGGGCCCAGCCGCTCCGCGGCATGCAGGATCTTCCTGGACCGGGGCACAAACCCGTGTCCCCTGCATCAGCAGGCGGGCTCTCAACCACTGCGCCACCAGGGAAGCCCAAGCTCAATAATTCTTAACTCTTATATTAAATCTTTCAGTTAAAATTTAAAAGTTGGTCCTCTCTGCTGCAAAATATAAAATGATGATGAGGACTCTAACCCTGGGCTGAGATTTTAACATTTTTTACCTTCCTTTAAAAAATGCTTTTAAAATGTCTTTCTTTTAATGTACTATAATGATTACATATAAAGGAAATAAGTTCCCAGATAAAGCATGACCCAGTTTGACATCATCAGGTTTAAAGGTCAAAGGTCAATCACACTTCTGTGATAAGAAGGCCAAGCAAGGGATAAAGAAGGGGGCCAGACTTGGGTTAACTAGGCAAGTATCTAAAAAGTTGGGGCTGGTTTTGAACAATTTGTGAGCTATTTAAAAAATCTGCTTAATAAATGTGTAAATTCCAAATCTTATGATACTGATACTAAAATTTAAGATGCCAGAAATAATAAAAATAGGAGAAACCACTCGAAAAGTTCATGTTTTTCAGGGCATTGACTTGGAGAAAACATGCGGACGTAGAGACAAGCTGACCGACATGCACAAACCACCACAGATATTTTTAATGGAGGCAGGCTGCAAAAGAAGAAGAAAAAACCAAAAAATTTGCATGTGGGTTTCCTCTCCCAAGAGTACACGCTGCTTTGCAATCAACCAGAAAGGCTTTCCCTGCGGATCACCTCCGAGGTTCTATCTCCATCCAGCTCTGAGAGCGATGAAAGCATTAGAGGGGAAGATGGAGCTGTGGGTTCACAGCAAGGCCGGGAAGAAAGCAGCTCTCGAAAATCATACAGACTGGAAACCAAAGCTGTGGACGGAACCTAGAATATCCTCAACAGTACTGAGTCGTTCTGTTTCCCTTAGATGAAAACGTGAAGCGGGATGTAAGTTGGATAGTATTAGGAAACTAGAAAGTAGAGGAAATTCAACCTGCCAAGGAAATACGAGAGTTTCCACGATCTTATGCTGATTGAATCAGAAAAAAAAAAACTGATTTAAAAAAGAACTTCAATCTGTTCATGTAGTCAGATTAATAAATTCCCTACTGACAGGTGACATACCCTGTTCCTTTTTTTTCCCCTTAGAGTTTATGTTCGTTGGTGATTAGGTTAGTATTTTCAAGGACAGGGAAAAAATGCTTAATTTACTGAAATGTGATTTTTTTCAAATAAGAACCTAAATGGTTTTTCTAGAAAGCTTTCCTGAGACACATGTTCTCAAACCAGTTCATAGCTGGGCTCAGGGGACCTGAGAACTCCTTAAAGGGAACACATAAAATTTGGCAGTTTATGTGCAGTTTCTTGCAGAGAGCCCAAAACTTTCATCAAACTCTTCAGGAAGTTGATTATTCCCCCAAACACTAAAACTTCCTGTAGTGGAGATGAAAAAGCTTCTCGTTTAGAGGTAAAGATACACGGTGCGGTAGCGCAGGGATCTAAAAAGAATTAGGCAGTTAGGAAAAAACATGTTTCAGACCCTTCCTTCTGAAGACAGCTCAGGTCTCACTCAGCCTCATGCGCAGACCTGTCAGTGGACCGTCAGTTCTAAGTCAACGAACAATTTTACTTAAATGTCAGATTTCTTAAAATCTATTTATTGATCTCTTCTACCTTAAATCCTTTATGAAAGAAAGAAGGACATTAAAAAATATTATTGATCTCTGTGGCTTTTCCCCCACTAACTCTGACTATATATTCTCCACTAATCACACTACGGCAGATTGAGTTTTATGTTAGATGTGGGGGAAAAAAACTGGGATATAAAACTATGTGTAATATACACAATGTTATAAAATAGAAAGACTGAAAAAAAACAGACCAAAATATTAATGGAGGTTATCATTTGCCTGGAGGTTTATGGGCAATTTTAAAAATTATTTATATTAAATTGTATTTTTCAGCTTTTATCCAAGAGTGCTGCTAGAGACTGAATGTTTGTGTCCCTGTCGAAATTCATTCAATACATTCAAAATGTGATGGTATTAGGAAGTGGGGTCTTTGGGAAGTGATTAGGTCATGAGGGCAGAGCCCCTGAGAATGCATTAGTGCCCTTAAAAAGGGATCCCAGAGAGCTCCCTTTCCCCTCCCACCATGTGAGGACACATTAACCAGGAAACAGGCCTTCAGCAGACATCGAATCTGCCTGTGCCTTGATCTTGGACTTCCAGCCTCCACAAACGTGAGAAATAGATTTCTGTTGTTTCTAAAGCCACCCCAGTCTATGGTATTTTGTTATAGCAGCCTGAACAGATTAAGACACATAAGGAATTTCTTTTGTAATCAGAAAATAAAATGCTTTAGTAATGTCAGTCATTAGAGAAAATAAGCTTATAGATTTCCAAATAGGAGAGAAGGCAAACAGAAAGCCCAAACTTAAAACACGAATCCGATGAAAAAAAACCATAGCACATTTTAAAAGCATTTTGAAATTTCCGTCTTTGTGTAAACTATACTTACGGTTTCAATGACTATAGTAGCTGAAAAAGTCTTCTCATTGATGGATTCTAGGGTACCTTCATTTCCTCTGTAGCCTCCATTTAAAACGAGAATTCTTTTTCCTGTAACAGAAAAGGGTTAACACTTAATACAAAGAAAATGGCCACTTTCTTCTACTTTCTTACAGCCAAATGCAATTACACTGAATCAACATAGTAGAAAACAAAACTCTTCTCTTAGATGTTCTTAACCATTTAATATCTGTATGATGCTACAGTACAGTTTGTAGATACTTTGATAACTGTAACATCACAAGACTCCTCATTTTTTCTACTTATTTGTCAAGGAATGTTTTAATTTTATACCAAGGAGTATAAGGTTCTTGGAGGAGATGCCCAGAGCCCAGAAGTAATCAGAAAAAATTCAGCTTACTTTTAATTTCTCTCTTTTTAAGATCATAAGATGGTTGCTAGTTTCATAAAAGCGTAAATATGTGCCTGCTGTTTGGTTGAGCCATTCTATCTCTAAGAATTTTCTCAACACAAATCATATATCCATACAAAGATCTGTATGTGAATGCTCATATAGCAGGTTTGTTTGTAATGGCCAAGAGCTGTAAACAACCCCAATGTCCATCAGTAGGTGACTGGATAAAGAAACTGGCACATCCACATAATGAAATAGTTGGCAATAAAAAGGAATAAAGTATATATGCACACAACAACGTGAATGAATCCACAATGATGTACTTAGTGAAAGAAGCCAGACAGAAACACAGGACACGTGGTACGATTTTATTTATATAAAATTGTAGAAAACTATGAGCTAATCTATAGTCACAGAAGGCAGACTGGTGGTTGCGTGGGGGACGGGGGAGACAGCAGGGAGCGAAGGACTATAAAGGAAACGGAGGAAACTTTGCGGCGTGATGGACCCATTTGCTAACTTGATTGTAAGGGTGGTTTTCACGGGAGTACGCATGTGTTGAAAACAACAAATTGTATACTTTATACAGATGCAGTTTATGTTAATTACATCTTACTGAAGCTGAAAAAAAAGTCCACAATTTCTAATCCATAAAATGAATTTTATTTTATGGAGAAAGAATATAGGATCTGATAAACAGAAGTTTTAGAGACTAACATTATCACTGTGCCAGCAATGATACCGCCATGAAGAGTCTGGGTCAGAGGCAAACAACCTAACCACAGAAGCATTTATACTAGATATGCGTAAGACAATTAAGGAAAAGAAAATGCAAAATAATACTGACTTTTACTTTACCATCTCAAATAGCTAAACAAATATATTAATAATAATCCTAATATGATTGATTTTATCCAGATATGTCTGTGATTTGCTTCTGGAGAGAAAACAAAGATTCTAGAAAGGGAAAATTTATTTATGCCACAAAATAGCTTTCTCAGAGGACTGGTAAACTACCACCTCCCCAAGTCAAACTGGGATCAGTTATATTGGCAGTTATATGTTTCTAAAAAGGAAACTCATACCCAGAACTATCAAGTAACGTCAAAAACTAAGGTTTTAAAGAATGGAATCACTTATTTCGATGGTATATTAAATGGTCTGCAAAAAGATTTACCTGGTGCTGGAATTACTGTTTCTAAATGAGTCTGGTCAAGTTTCAGCTTGTCTCCAGAATCAATCATCTTCACCACAGCGGTGTAATTGTCAATTACTTCCTGCCATGTAAAACCAACACTTTTATAACAGAAGAGACATGTGAACACAAAGTCCAAAGGACAGAAATAAATGTAAACAATGAAATTCTAACCAAAAGGTAAGAGTAACTTGTTTTAAGAGTAACTCCTTGTATCAATGGAGCTTATTTTCTAGATGCCATATATGACCTCAGGCTATGGTTCTTAAAGAATTCAATTCAAAGCTTAGTTAAGGTTTTCATCTGGAAAGAAGAGGCTGGTGACCTTAGAATAAGACTTTAAGAAATACAATGAGAGGGATAATTCTGTGTCATTTCAAGTACAGTAGGAGGGCAACTTATGCATGCACAAGGGTGGGTGCTAGCATGAAACTATACTCAGGAAAAGCACAAGAAAGAAAAAGACTGGAGCATTGATTTTTTTTTAATTTTAAAATCCTACAGCAATCGAAAGATAAGTCTCTCAGGCAAACCACAAGGAAGTCCTCCTTGGAACTCTGGGGCCCTATTACATTGCCCGTCATTAACAAAGGGAATGTACCTTACTTACGAGCAAGGTGCGCTCACTGAATTTTTTAAGAGGTGCCGATGGGATTTCATACATACCATTTGCTCTAGTAAGAAAGCCGACCAAAGTTAAGTATAAACTATGGTTGGAAATGAAATATTTCCTCAACCGTTGGGAAGTCAGCCTTCCTTTCATGGAACCATCGAGAACCTTAGACACACTGCTTCTGTTACCAGGACTTGATTTTTAAGGAGTATCAAGATGGCTTTACTCAGCCACACGCCAGCTCCTTCACCAAATTCCATCATAACTCCATGTTCTTACCTTAACAATCCCCTTTTTCTTATGATACTTCTCTCCAAGTTTTTTGGTTATAATTTTCACTACAATTTCCTGGAAAATAAGAAAAAAATAAAGATGGAAGGAATGATATAAATTATCTTTCCTCTTTTGATCCTTCATTTTAAACATTTTCACCGAAAATCATAGTAAAATGTTAACTGCTTTGCTAAATAAGACATTTTGGAGTTGGAAGTCTTCCCAACGATGGCAGAACATTTCCTTAGTAATCTTTCATTCCTTCTGTCTCTTTTTATTCAACACAGTTGGTTACCAAGAGGAAAAAACGCGTATCTCATGGCTGATTTCCATAGTGAAGATTTCCTGAAATCTAGGACTTTCATCCACCAATCTCAACTCTATTAATCCAGGTCTTTCACAGAGAGCTTCTTTCTTTCTCTCCATTCAAGGAAGAAAAAATGCCAAGGATGTTATATGTTGACATTCACCGCTGACAAAAAAACTCAAGAGAGCAGGAGTCTCACTGGGAACTGCAAGCAACGGAGGCTTTGAGCTAAAGCACAACACTTTCCACAATGCTCTTTTCTCACGATGTTGCTCTGGATTTTTGGTAAGACTGGACTCCTCCAGACTAGCTCTAGCTAAAAGCATTGCTCTTCTGAGCATCTAGTTCTCAACGGGAGAGAAATCTGAGTTTATTTCATATTAATGCATTCCGAGTTTGCTTCTTTATCATTGTTTTCCTGATTTCAATTGGCTAATGGCTGACGATAAAAATTAAATCACTTGACTTAATTCCAGATTCACTACAGCAATTCTGTATTTGCTACTTCAAGTGGATACAGCAGAAGTACTAGATGGTCACAAGTACTTCAATAAGCCAGGCTAAACATTACATTAACAAAAACCTAGTAAGGACTTTGGGGGAGAATATTTAACAGCAGAAAAATATGTTTAAGAGAAGGCTTGAATGTTCTTATTCTTAAGTCAGTATTCTATTAAGACTTTCTCAATGAAGCCATATAATACCAACAGTTTCTCTGATTTCTGGGCTAAATTTCTCAAAGGCCCTCATGGGTACACACACTTATAATTTAAACATAATTCATTACTTCATTGTACTATTGACACTTGCTCATAGCACATCTGTCAAAACTTTCTTTTCTGAGTTTAAAAACTAAAGCTCTCCAATCCATCTCTGTGGGCTGCTGGTTATTTTAACACACATACTGCCCGTTTCAAAATGAGACACACACTGAGTCACTGGATCCCTGTTGGCTGATCTTCCCTTTTTTTTTTTTTGCGGTACGCGGGCCTCTCACTGTTGTGGCCTCTCCCGTTGCGGAGCACGGGCTCTGGACGCGCAGGCTCAGCAGCCATGGCTCACGGGCCCAGGCGCTCCGCGGCATGTGGGATCTTCCCAGACTGGGGCACGAACCCGTGTCCCCTGCATCGGCAGGCAGACTCTCAACCACTGCGCCACCAGGGAAGCCCTGATCTTCACTTTTAATGTAACATTCTCCAAGAGGAGCTAGGAAGAAAATCTGAATAATTTACTATACTAGAAGATTATCAAACTGAAAATAAAATTTTATTAAAAGTATTGTCAATGCAGGGACTTCCCTAGCGGTCCAGTGGTTAAAGACTTCGCCTTCCAATGCAGGGGGTGTGGGTTCAATTCCTGATTGGGGAAGTAAGATCCCACATGCCTTGTGGCCAAAAAACCAGGGCGTAAAACAGAAGCAATATTGTAAGGAGTGCAATAAAGACTTTAAAAATGGTCCACATTAAAAAAAAAACTTAAAAAAAAAAGTATTGTCAATGGGAAGAGAACTTTTGGACTAACTAAAAATGCTTTTTTTTTTTTTTTGCTTTTGGTTTGTTTTCTTTTTCCTTTAAACCAATGGTTCTGAACAAAGGTGATTCTAAACATGAGAATCACCTAGGCGGTTAGTGAAAATAGCCATTTCACCCCAGGAGACTGGATAGTGGTAGTATTGAAGCATATATATCTTGGAAAGAAATGGTCTAAAGTTTTTTGAATTGTGCTCTGGTTAAGAACTACTGCTCTAAGCAAAATTCTTGATTACACTTTCATAAACAATATATGAAACTATTAATATCAAATGCTAGCTACTCGGACAGGGAAAGCAAACAAAATAATTCATAGATGGTTACCTCTCTCTAGGTCCTTCCTTTTCTAATCTTCACCCAGACTTCTACTCAGAGACGGAAGTCAGGGAGACTAATGCATCCCAGGAAGTACTGTTTATTAGGGCAGAGTACAACCTAGTGAATCTGACTGCCAGGGAAATCCTAGCTCATCACTTTCTAAATGACCTTGGGGGAATTACTCAAATAATCTATACCTCAGTTGTCTCACCTATCAAAAGGGAATAATAACAGTAATTACCTTGTAGGGCTGATATGAGAATTAACTGAAATAATTCATATGAAGCACTTTTTTTTAATCGTTTTTCTTTTCTTTTTTTTAATTGAAGTATAGTTGATTTACAATGTTGTGTTAGTTTCAGGTACACCACAGTGATTCGGTTATATGTATATGTTTATCTATTCTTTTTCAGATTCTTTTCCCTTATAGGTTATTAAAAAATATTGAGTATAGTTCCCTGTGCTATACCGTAGGTCCTTGTTGGTTCTGTTTTATACATAGTAGTGTGTAACTGATAATCCCAAACTCCTAATTTATCCCCTCCCTACCCCCTGCCTTTCCCCTTTGGTAACCATAAGTTTGTTTTCCATGTCAGTGGGTCTATTTCTGTTTTGTAAAGAAGCTCATTTGTATCTTTTTTTTTTTAGATTCCACATATAAGCAATATCATATGATATTTGTCTTTCTCTGTCTGGTTTATGAAGTACTTATTTTCTATTTAATACAGCAAGGATTTTCATTTTACATAACTTATTTCATGATCTTTCATGTGGTCACCAGGCAAATGTTTCCCATTGTGTAAGAACATAAACTAAGACATGGAAACAAAATTATTTTTAAGCTAGTGAGGGAATAACTATGAAGATTTAAATTAGAACTTTATGCTTTTTGATCTTCAAGATCATTATTAATAATAATAATAAATCAGAAATTTTCAAATCAGAAATTACCCAAATAATTACTTTTCACTCTTGTGTTATTGATCAAGCCAGCTCCCTTAAGGATAACTAAGATACCCTGAAGGTTTTATGAAAACTTCATATTCCAGTAAGTTCAAAACCGAGCAGCAATAAATAAAAAATATTTAAAGTACTGAAATGTTTAAAAATTATTATGCAATTGTTATCTTAAAAGAACAAGAAATAAAGTGAAATAAGTCACAGAAAGATAAAAACTATGACATCATTTATATGTGGAATCTAAAAAATACAACAAACTAGTGAATACAACAAAAAAGAAGCAGACTCACAAATATAGAGAACAAATTAGTGGTTACCAATGGGGAGAGGGAAGTGGAGAGGGGCAATAAAGGGATGAGGGAAAAAAAAGTTATTATGGGCTTACATGAAATCATGTGTGTGAAACTTTTGAAAACTGGAAAGCACTACAGAATTTAAAGAATCTTTCCTTCAATAAAAAAATTTTTTTAAAGACTTTAGTAAATTAGATTAAGAAAAAACGAAAAAAGACAGAAGAAGCAATAATAAAAAAGCAATAAAAAACAAATCTTTCCTTGAACTTATATAATTAAAACGTGTTTTTAGAAAAGGGAACCCTGTTGCACTGCTGGTGGGTATGTAAATTGATACAGCCACTATGGAGAACAGTATGGAGGTTCCTTAAAAAAACTAAAAATAGAACTACCATATGACCCAGCAATCCCACTACTGGGCATATACCCTGAGAAAACCATAATTCAAAAAGAGTCAGGTACCACAATGTTCACTGCAGCTCTATTTACAATAGCAAGGACATGGAAGCAACCTAAGTGTCCATCAACAGATGAATGGATAAAGAAGATGTGGCACATATATATAATGGAATATTACTCAGCCATAAAAAGAAACGAAATTGAGTTATTTGTAGTGAGGTGGATGGACCTAGAGTCTGTCATACAGAGTGAAGTAAGTCAGAAAGAGAAAAATAAATACCGTATGCTAACACATATATATGGAATCTAAAAAAAAAAAAATTGGTTATGAAGAACCTAGGGGCAGGATGGGAATAAAGACACAGACCTACTAGAGAATGGACTTGGGGACATGGGGAGGAAGAAGGGTAAGCTGGGACAAAGTGAGAGAGTGGCATGGACATATACATACTACCAAATGTAAAATAGATAGCTAGTGGGAAGCAGCGGCATAGCACAGGGAGATCAGCTCGGTGCTTTGTGACCACCTAGAGGGGTGGGATAGGGAGGGTTGGAGGGAGGGAGGGAGACGCAAGACGGAAGAGATATGGGGATATATGTATATGTATAGCTGATTCACTTTGTTATAAAGCAGAAACTAACACACCATTGTAAAGCAATTATACGCCAATAAAGATGTTAAAGAAAAAAAAAAGCTGTTTTTACAACAAAGTACCTAACTGGGTATTCTTATAGCAAAAACTGAAAATAATTCCAGGCTTAAATTCAAATTTGTCCATACACAAATTTGGCATTAAACTCAAGAAACATTACTGGTCCATGAACATGAAGTAACCCTCTAATAACAATATAACTAATACTTACAGAGTAGATGCAAAGACAAGTCATTAAAGTTATAAATCTATCTACAGAATTTACAGATATTTAAGAAATTTAGTCATTTATACCAAATGCTATTTAAATCATTTGCTTAAAAGCACATTTAGAAGTAAGAAGCCCCAGCGGGATACGTACAGGCTGGAGCCAGTAATCTGTTCGGGCAGCTCTTTTCTTCTCCTCTTCAATCTGGAGGACGCATGAGACATTCATAAAATTACCTCTTTAAAATCCTCAATTTATTTCAAATAACATTTCTTTTAGCAAAAGAACACCATAAAACACACTTCACAGAAGATCGATATTATTTGCAATCTCTGATAAACACAAACCTTTTTTTGCAATTAGTTTTTGATTGAAAAAAAAAGCAACCTGGATTTAGGAAAATAAGTGATAGGCAAGTCAACTGACCAAGAAGATAAACGTAAACAACCTCTATTGAGTCAATACTGCAACGCCACCTGCCAGCATTACTCTGCCCTATCCCTGCTTCCTCCCCTGGACTGTCATGCGCTGGAAAACAAGTGATGTATTCAGGGGGCAAAAACATAACTCTTACAGACCAATTCAGCACAGCATAGTTGGGTATACAGATTGATGGCAAAGAGGAGCTTCCTTGTTTGATAAGGATAATAAAGACTGTGAATGGAGGGGAAGAAAAACACAACCAGGAGAGAAGTAAATGAAAGGGTGACCAAAAGGAAAACGTGCTGACCAGCTGACCTGGCTGTATCTCACACCTTTTTCTTTCTCAACTGCTCAGTTAACCCTAAGTACCTACTTTCAAAGGGACTGAACAATGTCGCTCTTTGGTTGATTCAAAACCTCATCTTAATTCCTCCAACTTTCCAATATGAACAAAAAATATTCTAAACTTGGCATGGTTATATTCTAAGCAGGTAGATCTGGCTTTCCATTTTACTTTGAATTAAATCAAAATGGCTTATAGGACCTCTGTGGTGTTGCCCCTGTTTCTCTCTCCAACCTCAAATGCCACCACTCTTGTGCTTACCATGCTCTAGTCACCTGGATCTTCCCTTTGGATGCTGAGCTAGAGATCTCCCCTGCCCTAGTGGGGGAACAAGCTATCTCCCCACTCCCTGCCCTCAGACCTCCTCAGCACATAGCATTTTGTAATTACTTATCCACTGGTTCACTTGGTCATGGAATGCCTCCTTCACTAGGGTGAAAGTTCCATGACATGCAGGGACTGTGTTTTTCTCCCTACTCTACACATGCAGGACCTCACATGATGCCCAGCACGTAACAGCAACTCAGTATCTGCTGAATGATCGAATGACTACATCTCACAGCGTACACACGTTATATTATACTTTAAGCTTTTCTAACTGTCCTGCATTGTGTGAGGACTCAGTAACAGGGAAGACCAAACAGTTACTCCCATCCCTTGACAAATGAAGAAAAGGAATGAGGAGACCAGAGGAAATGATGTTACAGGGAAAAACGTTAGCTTCTTGTACCCATTTATTCTTTCTCTTCGCCTTTTCTACTTATTTCATAAATTTATTGATAAGGGAAGGTGATGTGTTGGAAGGGAGAAAGGAATACTTAGGAATATATTAAGAACCTTCTGCAGAACGGCTCTAGAATCTCAGGTAAATTTAGAGCAAAAGTATAGCCCTAGATCCAGGTAATCAGAGGTTTTCACTGATTCATCATATAAACTTGGCCATCAGGTTAAATCACATTAAAAATATGTCAGAGGGCTTCCCTGGTGGCGCAGTGGTTGAGAGTCCGCCTGCCGATGCAGGGGACACGGGTTCGTGCCCCGGTCTGGGAAGATCCCACATGCTGCGGAGCGGCTGGGCCCGTGAGCCATGGCCACTGAGCCTGCGCATCCGGAGGCTGTGCTCCGCAGTGGGAGAGGCCACAACAGTGAGAGGCCCGCGTACCGCGAAAAAAAAAAAAAAATAATGTCAGAGCTTTCTCTCCCGGGTAGGAGGTGGTAAGTGGAAGTCAGAGGCAACAGGAGAGCCCAGGTTGGTGGGGGCATCCATGGAGGATGCCAATTTCACGAAGCCACCAAAGGTGAGCAGAGCTTTCATTTCTGGCTTCAATTACCACTGAGGTTCTCCTAAACTAACTCTATTGACCATAATTTCATGGAGTGTTTTGAAGACAGCACTTGAGGCAAGAAAATAAACCTATCTAAGGAGGTTCCAGCCTCATTCAGATGGAACTACACCTACGCTCTTTTTTCCTAACCTGGTATGAGCACATTTTTCTCACTTTATATTAATCTCATAATTGGTGAAACTATTTAACTTTCCTTGGTTGGAATCACATCCTTCCCCTAACAGCTAGAGTTGACAAGCACTTCATAAAGCGTACCTCCATGATTTCATCGAGTGCAGATTTCTTCTTCTTCTTTTCTTTTGACTGAGCTGAGCTCTGGGAAGATTCCTTCCGTTTCACCGATGCTGCGTTCCCTACTGTCTTCAGAGCACTTGGTCCCAAAGAACTGATGGGAAGAGGAACCGTGCTGTTAACAAAAACTGTGCAGAGACGCAGGCTTTATATAATGTGCAGAAGGAACAACACAGAAGAAATCTGTTATATGGTTAGCTTCCAACAGATTAGTCAAAACTACAAAGGGCGTGTCTATCACTTACAGGACCGGGAGCACCATGAGAAAATGGAACCCTTCCTGTCCCCCCACCTTCAGCTAGTGCCACTCTATCAGTGTGGCTGAGTGATGGGTGACAGCATTGGCTTCAGGGTTGGGGCCACCAGGGTTTGATCCTACTTCTGCTGGGACCTTGAGCAATTAACTTTTCTAAGCCTCATTTCCTCACATATAAACGGGGGTAGTAATGTGACCCAACTCTAGCTCGACCGGCAGGATTAAGTGAGATGTTTGTAAAACAGCTGGTAGAAGTCCAGCACATTGTTATCAGTTCTATTTCTTTAAAGCAAAGATCTCAACATCCAATTAAAATTTTTTTTATCGTTCCCAATTGCCTAACGTCGTCAGTGTACATTCTACATTTCTGAGTGTCATCATAAAATTGTCACCACAGGCCCCAGAATGCCATCCCTGATTTATTACGTATACTGGTCATTCTGAACAATCTGCTATTGACTGAGCCATGCCCTGTGCTTCAAGCTTTTGCAAATCTGCACATGCCTCTTTTATACCTAAAATAGTCTCTCCATTTATCTCCGTTTGTTGAACTTCTTTAAGATCCATTCTTCATGAGGCTTCTTGGAATTTGTTGTTTTTGAACCGCCATAGCACTTTGGGGCAGGCATCCCACTCCACCTGGTATGTAATCATTTGTATATATGACTCCTCTCTCACAGTAGGGGAGAGAATATATATATCCACATATATATATATATATATATTTTTTTTTTTCCCCCTGTAAAGTAGCAGTAACTATCTTGTGACTCAGATAAAATAGACGCTCCATTAATATTTGCTGACTCACTGAATATTATCAGTCTAATTATTTAATTTGTCATACTTGTAAAATACAAAGAACACATATTTGCACAAAGCTACCATGGAAACAAGAAAAAAAGTGTGATTGATAGAAAATACAGTAGAGTTAATATTTTCCACTCTTTGGACCTTTTCCTTTAGGCATTTAAAGGCAGCATTAGCTTTATTGGCAGCCGGACGACTGTAAGGACTCCCAGTGGAGCCTGCAGTCAACTGAAATCCCTGCTTCTTATATGGGGAGGCTGCAGGTCAGGACTCCCACACCCTGTCTTCATGGAAGCCATTCTCTCTTTATCTAACTGGAAGGCTTTAAATTTACCCTTGCGATATTTCACTTACTAGGTTTTGTCCCATAATTCAATCCTCTGTCATATTTTTAAGTTCTAAGGTTTGTGACAACTGTAAATAATATACATTGGTTGTGAACAGATTAAGTCCAATTAAAGATAAACTCTTCAACGTGCTACTCAAAATAAATACTCTTTAGAGTTAAATGTACTTTGAGCTAGGAATCCACCGAATTTAGCAATAATTCCAGATCATAAACAACCACAATATGTCTATATAATAGGCACTAATAATCCCAGCAGAAGGATTACGTGGCTATTTTCGGGTCTAGTAATTACTTCTTCCTTACATGTTCATAAACCACCTATTTCCTACTATAATCACTAGGAAAAGCTAGCTACTATTGTGTTCTGAAGATTTTTCTCCACTTTTAGAAAAAACATTTGCTTATTTTTCTGCTTTCTGTGTCTTCTCACATTCTCCATGATTCCTCAAATTTTATCAACAGTGAGTCGTCAAACACATCTATAAATTACTCAATATTTTGGTATTTGTTTCAGCTTGGAAATTTAACCCAATTTAAAAATGGACAATAGACAATTCTCCAAAGATCTATAAATGGCCAGAAAGCACATGAAAAGATGCTTAACATCGCTAATCATTCGGAAACTGCAAATCAAAACCACAATGAAATACTACCCACACTCATTAGAATTGCTATTATAAAAAATTACAGAAAATAACAAGCACTGGCAAGGATGTGGAGAAACTGGAACCCTTGTGTAATTGCTGGTGGGAATGTAAAATACTGCAGCTGCTGTGGAAAACCTTTTAAAAGTTAAACACAGAATTACCATACACTCCAGCAATTCCACTTCCAGGTAAATACCCAAAGGAATTGAAAGCAGGGACTTGAACAGGTATCTGTACACCGATGTTCGGAAGAGCATTAATCACAAGAGCCAAAAGGTAAAGACAACTCAAATGTTCACTGACAGATGAATGGATAAACAAACTGTGGTCTATATATACAGTGGGGTATTATTCAGATTAAAAAGGAACGAAATTCTGATCCATGCCACAACATGGATAAACCCCGAAGAGCTTATGCTAAGTGAAAGAAGCCAGACACAAAAGGACAAACACGGTATGATTCCACTCAAATGAGGTAGTCAAATTCATAAAGACGGAAGAGTAGAACAGAGGTAACCGGGGGCTAAGGGGACGGGTCGTGGGGAGTTATTTTTTAGTGGGCTCAGAGTTCCAGTTTTGGATGATGAAAAGATCTGGAGATGGATACCGGCGATGGTTGCACAACAACGTGAATCTACTTAATGCCACTGAATTGTATACTTAAAAATGGTTAAAATGGACCATCTCATGTTATGTATATTTCACCACACAAGAAAACTAAACTGAATAGGAAAAATAAAGTTTTCTATTTAGCAAATGTATTCAGCATTACTAAATGATTAAAATGCGAGAATCATCGGGAATAAAAAGATGAACAGAACAGCCCATCAGGATCTCATGATGTAGTGGGAGAACAGATACGGAGGGCATTGCACGGAGAGAGAGCAGTAGATGCAAGCGAGGGTGAGACCACAGAGTGCGTAGGAGACAAATGGCTTAGCAGAGCCGCGGTGCAGATGGCAGGTGGTACGCCTGTAAACGTAACTAGAGGTTATCATATAGACGACGGCTTAAATTGCTGAAAGTCTTTAACAAGAGAAAGACATGGTAAGATTTGACGTTCAGAAAGATCCTTTCTGCTTGTGATATCAAGAATCTCTTAGAGGGACTTCTCTGGTGGCAGAGTGGTTAAGAATCTGCCTGCCAACATAGGGAACACGGGTTCAATCCCTGGTCCGGGAAGATCCCATGTGCCGCGGAGCAACTGAGCCCATGCACCACAACTACTGAGCCGGCATGCCACAACTACGGAAGCCTGCACACCTAGAGCCCGTGCTCCACAACAAGAGAAGCCACCACAATGAGAAGCCCACGCACCACAACGAAGAGTAGCCCCCGCGCACAGCAATGAAGATCCAACACAGCCAAAAATTAATTAAATTTTAGAAAAGAATCTCTTAGAGCTAAAATGAATAAATGAAAAATATAAAGAATGTTGATGAGACATGATGAAGGACAGTATTCTAAAAGATTAATAAAACGGATAATAAATTTGGATACCTCGTTGAAAAGAATATTCTAGAAAAACAAAAATTATACAAGTGATAAAAATTGAGGGCTTTTCTGGTGGCACAGTAGTTGGGAGTCCACCTGCCGATGCAGGGGACACGGGTTCGTGCCCCAGTCCGGGAAGAACCCACATGTCGCGGAGCTGCTAGGCCCATGAGCCATGGCTGCTGAACCTGTGCGTCCGGAGCCTGTGCTCCGCAACGGGAGAGGCCACAACAGTGAGAGGCTACATACCGAAAAAAAAAAAAAAAGAAAATAGGCAATTTGTTTCCAGCTTTGCTTTGTATGATAATCTTACACCAGCTGCTGTACCAATAATGCCCCACCAGCCCAAAAAAAGATTCTAGTAGAAAGGTGAGAGATTGAGACAGGGTCAAATGAGGTTAAAATCAAGGCAGGAAATGAACAGTAACAGACTGGAAATGGAACGGAAGGCTTCTAGAACAGCCCTAGGATTCTGCTTTCAGTAACTGGAGTAAGCATGTGTGCAATTAAGAGACAGGGAAGCCACACTGAAGTGGAGTTACTGAGCTGATGAGTTGTGGCCCAGGCAGTGTTATTCATGTGTATGAACACAGCTGGAATCTTCATTAGTTACCTGTCAGACCGGGCCCAGTGCCAAGTCTTCCTGGAGACACGGAGGTGTGTGGAGGCCAGGCTGTGCCTGGAGATGGAAAACCAAAGACAGTGTGTGGCTGACAGGGTCTTGGTGCCCCGGCTGGGTGTCAGGCCTGAGCCTCTGAGGTAGGAGAGCCGAGTTCAGGACTTTGGTCCACCAGAGACCTCCCGGCCCCATGTAATCTCTATAGGCGAGAGCTCTCCCAGAGATCTCCGTCTCAACGCTAAGACCCAGCTCAACTCAACGACCCGCAAGCTCCAGTGCTGGACACCCCATGCCAAACAACTAGAAACACAGGAACACAACCCCACCCATTATCAGAGAGGCTGCCTAAAATCATAGTAAGTTCACAGACACCTCAAAACACACCACCGGATACAGTCCTGCCCACCAAAAGACAAGATCCAGCCTCATCCACCAGTACACAGGAACCAGTCGCCTCCACCAGGAAGCCTACACGAGCCACTGAGCCAACCTTCCCCACTGGGGGCGGACACCAGAAACAACAGGAACTACTAATCTGCAGCCTGTGAAAAGGAGACCCAAACACAGTAAGGTAAGCAAAATGAGAAGACACAGAAATATGCAGCAGATGAAGGAGCAAGGTAAAAACCACCAGATGAAACAAATGAAGAGGAAATAGGCGGTCTACCTGAATAAGAATTCAGACTACTCATAGTAAAGATGATCCAAAATCTTTGAAATAGAATGGAGAAAATACAAGAAATGTTTAACAAGGAACTAGAAGAACTAAAGAGCAAACAGACAATGATGAACAACTCAATAAAGGAAATTAAAAATTCTTTACAAGGAATCAATAGCAGAATAACTGAGGCAGAAGAACGGATAAGTGACCAGGAAGATAAAATAGTGGAAATAACTACTGCAGAGCAGAATAAAGAAAAAAGAATGAAACGAATTGAGGACAGTCTCAGACCTCTGGGACAATATTAAACACACCAACCTTTGAATTATAGGGGTCCCAGAAGAAGAAGAGAAAAAGAAAGGGACTGAGAAAATATATGAAGAGATTATAGTTGAAAACTTCCCTAATATGGGAAAGGAAATACTCAATCAAGTCCAGGAAGTGCAGAGTCGCACACAGGATAAGTCCAAGGAGAAACACGCCAAGACACATATTAATCAAACTATCAAAAATTAAATACAAAGAAAAAATATTAAAAGCAGCAAGGGAAAAGCAACAAATAACATACAAGGGAATCCCCATAAGGTCAACAGCTGATTTTTCAGCAGAAACTCTGCAGGCCAGAAGGGAGTGGCAGGACATATTTGAAGTGATGAGAGAGAAAAACCTACAACCAAGATTACTCTACCCAGCAAGGATCTCATTTACATTTGACAGAGAAATTAAAACCTTTACAGACAAGCAAAAGCTAAGAGAATTCAGCACCACCAAACCAGCTTTAAAACAAGTGTTAAAGGAACTTCTTTAGGGAGGAAACACAAGAGAAGGAAAATACCTACCAAAGAAACCCCAAAACAATTAAGAAAATGGTAATAGGAACATACATATTGATAACTACCTTAAATGTTAATGGATTAAATGCTCCAACCAAAAGACATAGGCTGGCTGAATGGATACAAAAACACCACCAATATATATGCTGTCTACAACAGACCCACTTCAGACCTAGGGACACATACAGACTGAAAGTGAGGGGAGAGAAAAAGATATTCCATGCAAATGGAAATCAAAAGAAAGCTGGAGTAGCAATTCTCATATCAGAAAAAACAGACTTTAAAATAAAGACTATTACAAGAGACAAAGAAGGACATTACATAATGATCAAGGGATCAACCAAAGAAGAAGATATAACAATGGTAAATATTTATGCACCCAACATAGGAGCACCTCAATACATAAGGCAAATTCTAACGGCCATAAAAGGGGAAATCAACAGTAGCACAATAATAGTAGGGGACTTTAACACCCCACCTTCACCAAGGACAGATCATCCAAAATGAAAATAAATAAGGAAACACAAGCTTTAAATGACACATTAAACAAGATGGACTTAACTAATATTTATAGGACATTTTATCCAAAAACAAAAGAATACACTTTTTTCTCAAGTGCTCATGGAACATTCTCCAGGATAGGTCATATCTTGGGTCACAAATCAAGCCTTGGTAAACTTAAGAAAATTGAAATCGTATCAAGTATCTTTTCAAACCACAATACTACGAGACTAGATATCAATAACGGGAAAAAAACCTGTAAAAAATACAAACACATGGAGGCTAAACAATACACTACTAAATAACCAAGAGATCACTGAAGAAATCAAAGACGAAGTCAAAAAATACCTAGAAACAAATGACAATGAAAACACAACATCCCAAAACAATGGGATGCAGCAAAAGCAGTTTTAAGAGGGAAGTTTACAGCAACACAATCCTATCTCAAGAAACAAGAAAAACCTCAAATAAACAACCTAACCTTACACCTAAAGCAATTAGAGAAAGAAAAACAAAAAACCCCCAAGGTTAGCAGAAGGAAAGAAATCATAAAGATCGGATCAGAAATAAATGAAAAAGATATGACGGAAACAATCACAAAGATCAATAAAACTAAAAGCTGGTTCTTTGAGAAGATAAACAAAATTGATAAACCATTAGCCAGACTTCAAGGAAAGAAGGGAGAAGACTCAAATCAACAGAATTAGAAATGAAAAAGGAGAAGTAACAACTGACACTGCAGAAATGCAAAGGATCATGAGCGCTTACTGCAAGCAACTATATGCCAATAAAATGGACAACCTGGAAGAAATGGAGAAATTCTTAGAAAAGCACAACCTTCTGAGACTGAACCAGGAATAAATAGAAAATATAAACAGACCAATCACAAGCACTGAAATTGAAACTGTGATTAAAAATCTTCCAAAAGGGGCTTCCCTGGTGGCGCAGTGGTTGAGAATCTGCCTGCTAATGCAGGGGACACAGGTTCGAGCCCTGGTCTGGGAGGATCCCACGTGCCGCGGAGCAACTAGGCCTGTGAGCCACAACTACTGAGCCTGCGCGTCTGGAGCCTGGGCTCCGCAACGAGAGGCCACGACAGTGAGAGGCCCACACGCCGCGATGAAGAGTGGCCCCCGCTCGCCGCAACTGGAGAAAGTCCTTGCACAGAAACAAAGACCCAACACAGCAAAAATAAATAAATTAAAAAAAAAAAAATTCCAATAAAACTCCATTAGATTTAAAAAAAAAAAAAAAAAAAATCTTCCAAAAGACAAAAGCCCAGGACCACATGGCTTCACAGGCAAATTCTATCAAAGATTTAGAGAAGAGCTAACACTTATCCTTCTCAGACTCTTCCAAAATATAGCAGAGGGAGGAACACTGCCAAACTCATTCTATGAGGCCACCATCACCCTGATATCAAAACCAAAGATGTCACAAAAAAAGAAAACTACAGGCCAATATCACTGATGAATACAGATGCAAAAATCCTCAACAAAATACTAGGAAACAGAAACCAACAGCACATTAAAAGGATCATACAGCATGATCAAGCGGCGTTTATCCCAGGAATGCAAGGATTCTTCAATATACACAAATGAATCAATGTGATACACCATATTAATAAACTGAAGGAGAAAAACCATATGATCATCTCAATAGATGCAGAAAAAGCTTTTGACAAAATTCAACACTCATTTATGATCAAAACTCCCCAGAAAGTAGGCACAGAGGGAACTTACCTCAACATATTAAAGGCCATATATGACAAACCCATAGCCAACATCATTCTCAATGGTGAAAAACTGAAACCATTTCCTCTAAGATCAGGAGCAAGACAAGGTTGCCCACTCTCACTGCTACTATTTAACTTAGTTTTGGAAGTTTTAGCCACAGCAATCAGAGAAGAAAAAGAAATAAAAGGAATCCAAATCAGAAAAGAAGAAGTAAAACTGTCACTGTTTGCAGATGACATGATACTATACACAGAGAATCCTAAAGATGCTACCAGAAAACTACTAGAGCTAATCAATGAATTTGGTAAAGGAGCAGGATACAAAATTAATGCACAGCAATCCCTTGCATTCCTATACACTAATGATGAAAAATCTGAAAGAGAAATTACGGAAACACTCCCATTTACCATTGCAACAAAAAGAATAAAATACCTAGGAATAAACCTACCTAAGGAGGCAAAAGACCTGTATGCAGAAAACTATAAGACACTGGTGAAAGAAATTAAAGATGATACAAACAGATGGAGAGATACACCATGTTCTTGGATTGGAAGAATCAACATTGGGAAAATGACTATACTACCCAAAACAATCTACAGATTCAATGCAATCCCTATCAAACTACCAGTGACATTTTTCACAGAACTAGAACAAAATTTTCACAATTTGTATGGAAATACAAAAGACCCCGAAGAGCCAGAGAAATCTTGGGAAAGAAAAATGGAGCTGGAGGAATCAGGATCCCTGACTTCAGACTATACTATAAAGCTACAGTAATCAAGACAGTATGGTACTGGCACAGAAACAGAAGTATAGATCAATGGAACAGGATAGACAGCCCAGAGATAAACCCACACACATATGGTCACCTTACCTTTGACAAAGGAGGCAAGAATATACAATAGAGAAAAGACAGTCTCTTTAATAAGTGGTGCTGGGAAAACTGGACAGCTACATGTAAAAGAATGAAATTAGAACAGTCCCTAAACACCATACACAAAAATAAACTCAAAATGGACTAAAGACCTAAATGTAAGGCCAGACACTATAAAACTCTTAGAGGAAAACATACGCAGAACACTCTACGACATAAATCACAGCAAGGTCCTTTTTGACCCACCTCCTAGAGAAATGGAAATAAAAACAAAAATAAACAAATGGGACCTAAAGAGACTTAAAAGCTTTTGTACAGCAAAGGAAACAATAAACAAGATGAAAAGACAACTCTCAGAATGGGAGAAAATATTTGCAAGCGCAGCAACTGACAAAGGATTAATCTCCAAAATATACAAGCAGCTCATGCAGCTCAATATCAAAAAAAAAACCCAACCCAATCCAAAAATGGGCAGAAGATCTAAATAGACATTTCTCCAAAGAAGATATACAGATTGCCAACAAACACAAGAAAGGATGTTCAACATCATTAATCATCAGAGAAATGCAAATCAAAACTACAGTGAGATATCACCTCACACCGGTCAGAATGGCTATCATCAAAAAATCTATAAACAATAAATGCTGGAGAGGATGTGGAGAAAAGGGAACCCTCTTGCACTGTTGGTGGGAATGTAATTGATATAGCCACTATGTAGAACAGTATGTAGGTTCCTTAAAAAACTAAAAGTAGAACTCCTATATGACCCAGCAATCCCACTACTGGGCATATACCCTGAGAAAACCATAATTCAAAAAGAGTCATGTACCACAATGTTCATTGCAGCACTATTTACAATAGCCAGGATATGGAAGCATGCTAAGTGTCCATCGACAGATGAATTGATAAAGAAGATGTGGCACATATATACCATGGAATATTACTCAGCCATAAAAAGAAACGAAACTGAGTTATTTGTAGTGAGGTGGATGGACCTAGAGTCTGTCCTACAGAGTGAAGTAGGTTAGAAAGAGAAAAAGAAACACCGTATGCTAACACATATATATGTCATCTAAAAAAAAAATGGTTCTGAAAAACCTAGGGGCAGGACAGGAATAAAGACAGAGACATAGAGAATGGACTTGAGGACACAGGGAGGGACAAGGTTAAGCTGGGACAAAGTGAGAGAGTGGCATGGACACATATACACTACCAAATGTAAAATAGATAGCTAGTGGGAAGCAGCCACATAGCACAGGGAGATCAGGTCGGTGCTTTGTGACCACCTAGAGGAGTGGGATAGGGAAGGTGGGAGGGAGGTGCAAGAGGGAGGGGATATGGGGATATATGTATACATACAGCTGATTCACTTCGTTATACAGCAGAAACCAACACAACATTGTAAAGTAATTATATTCAATAAAGATGTTAAAAAAAAAAAGAGACAGGGAAGCCCAAAGGAAAAACAGAAGTGAGAACTGAGTAATCTTTGTTCCAGCAATGGGGAAGCAGGGCTTATCTTTGTGCCTCACACAGCCTAAATTATCCATTTTTGATATCTAGATAACTTAGTTAATTCTGGGTTTTAAATATATGAGATATAAATCAACAGGAAAATAAATCCCAACCTCTAAAAAAATATACCATAATTTCAGAAAAAGAAAACTTAGATAGTCTCTCCATTGTATTATCTGCAACACTATTTTCACATTATTATAGACAGTTGAGACTGAAGTCACAGAACTTGGTCAAATAGAACTAATGTTTTTACTAAATCACAGTTTGGCATAGGGATGTAATAGGTTGAATAGCAGACCCCCAAAGCTATAGGTCCTCATCCTTGGAATCTACAAATGTCACCTTATTTGGAAAAAGGGTCTTTACAAATGGGATTAAGTTAAAGATTTTAAAATGAGATTATTCTGGATTATCTGGGTGGGCTCTAACTGCAACCACATGCATCCTTTAAGAGGGAAGCAGGGACTTCCTTGGTGGTGCAGTGGTTAAGAATCCGCCTGCCAATGCAGGGGACATGGGTTCGATCCCTGGTCCAGGAAGATCCCACATGCTGTGGAGCAAATAAGCCCGTGCGCCACAACTACTGAGCCTGCGCTCTAGAGCCCGCGAGCCACAACTACTGAACCCCACGCGCCTAAAGCCCAAGTTTCGCAACAAGAGAAGCCACTGCAATGAGAAGACCGCGCACTGCAACGAAGAGTAGCCCCCGCTCGATACAACTAGAGAAAGCCCACGTGCAGCAACGAAGACCCAACACAACCAATCAACCAACCAAATAAATAAATAAATAAATAAAAATTAAATTAAAAAATAAATTTAAAAAAAAGGAGGGAAGCAGAGGGGGATGACACACAGAGGGGAAGGTGATGTGAAGATAGAGCAGAGATAAATCTGAAGGAATGCAACCCAAAGCCCAGGAATGCCTGCAGCCACCAGAAGCCAGAAGAGGTGAGTAACAGATTCTCCCCAGAGACTCTGGGGGGAGCACAGGCCTGCAGACACCTTGATTTTGGCTCAAGGATACTGATTTCAGAACTCTGGCCTCCAGAGACAGAATCAATTTCTGCTGTTTCAAGCCAACTAGTTTGTGGTAACTTGTTACAGCAGCCATAGAAAACTAACATAAGGGCGATCAATTTGGGGCCCAGTGGGACCAATCTCAGCATTCATCTACACTTAGGAATAACAAATAATAAAGGAAAATAGAAACACATAAGGGTCCAAAACTATATGGCATGTGTTAAGATATGCTGCAGTCTGTCTTCCTGGTCATATCACAGCAATACTTTGAAAAGAAATTTTCTTTTCAAATGTACCATATATAGAACCCAATTAACCAATTTCTTCATGATATCTAATACAGATGTTACTACTGAAACACTTTGATCAAAGTTAAGACAGTTGGCAAGTCATCCTGAAGCAGTTAGGCACTGCTGACTCAGACTGCCCGTTTCCTTCAATTCTCCTAGACACTTATTTAGTCGTGCAAATAACCACTAGCCTGTAAACCAAAAAGAAAAAAAACTCCCACCAACAAAAAACTGAGTTAGGTTAAATAAGCACCATGTGGAATATTAAGTAAAACAGCAAATCACCCAGCTTAAAACTAAATTCCAGTAGATACTGAATATACAGTGCCCTTCTGAATATCCTGTCTGATTTATCTTTTCACCTCCATAACCAAACTGAATGCACTGCACATCATAAGTACTGCACAGATATTCGGTGAAAGAATATATGAGAACTGCAAGAGAAGAGAACATGAAAAGTAGATATAAATACCTGACTACGTGCCATACCAGGGCTTGAAAAATTGCAGTTGAGGGCCAGATCCAGTCTGCTGCCTGTTTTTATAAATAAGATTTTGTTGGAACACAGCCAAGCTCATTCACTTATGTATCATCTATGGCTGCATCCTCGCTCTGAGAGCAGAGTTAAGTGATGACAAAGACACATGGCCAACAACGTCTAAAATATTTACTATGTGGCTCTTTATAGAAAAGGCTGGTCAAGTCTTGCTCAGTACCACACCATCTAGAAGGGAAGGCAATTATTACTGAGTGTCTACTAATGCACTTATATTCTACTAGGTGCTAAGGAGATAGTTGAATAAGTCAGTCTCTGTTCTCAGAAGATCATAATAGAGCAGGTAAAACAAGAAGTGTGTACTCCAGTTAACAAACTTGATAGTGGCTATGACAGAAAACTGAATAGTATTGCCGTAGCACAGAAAGAACCTTTAAGTGGAGAAGCTTTCAGGGAGAAGCTAATGTTTACCATGTGAAGCATTTAATGAAAATGAGCTTTTCCTTAAAAGATATAATCAGCTCATCATAGGCAAATAAGAAAAAAACCAGTTCCTAAGAAAATAAAACAAAACAAAACAATCACTAAACAAAAAGGAAAAAGAGATGAAAATAAAAACCAGAAAAAAATAATTCACAGTTCTGCACCTTTTAAAATGTAGTAATCAACATTTCATCAAAATTTTCAGGTTCTAAGATACCTGTTCACATAGCTCACCTTGATTTGGAAGATGCTCCTCCTGAACTACACGCTCCTTTATTCAAATTAAATGTAACTGGAAGAAAAGAATTGGTATTCCATATATATTTCAGGAAAATTATAATAAAACATCAGATATAATAAAACAAAATTATAATGAAAATTATAATAAATATCACAATGCAGCTATGTAGAAATTCATGGACATTTTGAATACACGAGAGCTGGAATGCTCCTACCCAGAGATCATAAACTCCTGTAAAATATACTGGACTGATGCTTACAGAGCTGGGAAAGACCATCACATGATGTAGCAGACAGCCTTGGCCACTTCCCCACTCCACTGCCCCTCTCCCCTTGGTAACAGGAATCCAATTTTGTTTGGTGTCCATACCACTCACGTATGGCTTGGAGGACGTTACGGTCTGAAGGTTTGTGTCCCCTCCCAAATCCAAATGCTGAAAACCTAATGCCCAAGGTGATGGGACTAGGGGGTGGGACCTATGGGAGGTGATTAGTAAGGCTCTTTGGTCTAAACCAATGAAAATAATTCCACTCCCTTTCCAAGTGACTATTTTTGAGGTGGACATGTGATACAGTCTGGTCAATGACATTCAAAAGGAAGTCTGCTGGTGGGAAGAAGGTCTTCTAGGAAAAGTTTCCTTGCTCACAGGGGACTCCAAAGGACAGAGATGCTCTCTGTCTTCTTCTGGACAATACTGGGTCTGCATATGATGGCTGGACTGCCGGCAGCCACCTTGTGTCCAGCTACTGATAGTGTGGCATCCGGAACCATCCTACCTCTGGGACTCTTGGTATGGCAAGGTATTTCCTTATTGCTTAGGCTCATTTTACTCAGTCTGGTTACTTGTTGCTGTAGGCATTCCATCCAATTCATTGTTATCACCTTTTCATTTTACTGAGGAGAATAATCCAGACAGATAACACCTCTTGCTCCCAAACATGTTGCTAGTTTTTGGCAGAGCCAATACAAAAGCATCCATATTAAAAAAGGAAGAAAGAAAAGTAAAACTACCTTTTTCTTCATCATTTTCTCTGCTTAATTCCGTAAAAACAGGGATTTCCTTTAAAAAAAAAAAGTTTGAAGGTTTGGTTCACAACTGCATTTACCATCAATATTCAATAGTCCTTAATTATTACTTGCTACCTAAAATGGTTAAGATACTAATTAAGAAATTATATGTATTGCAAATATTCTCCAATAAAGAATTATTCTACGGGGGGGAAAAAGTAGCTTTCCTGTACCGAACTGCAGAAGTTTACCTACATTTTTATTTCTATTACAATTTAAGCAGGAAACAACAACATAAAGCAATAAACTCTAGGAATCTTAGCTAGAGGATTACTTTAAACAGCAAAACTTTTCTCTTTTGTAGTATGATTTAGTGTAATGATCAAGGGTCTAAGACTGACTTGAAGAAGACTGTGTATAAAATCCTCCTCTGCCACCTATGAGCCTTGTCATCTCGGTCAATCTCATCATCTCCCTGAAGGCTCAATCATTACATCTTTAAAGTAGGGATAACCTACATATTTAGAGTTATGATAAGGGTTAATTAGGATAATATAAATAAAACACTTAGCATAGTGCCTGCCATAGTGTTTGATAAATGTTAATTGTTGTTACTACTGATAAATAAGAAGGATGACCTTGAGATCTAGCTAAAATATTTTGTTAGGTAATGTCCATATAGGATTTCACAAAGGAACACAAAAGAACATGATCTTACTTTGAAAAAATTGATAAGTTTAAATGTAGAATGAGGAAGCACTGATCAATAGAATTTCCCCTGCTTTTTGGGTAAAGATACTGTTTACACCTGAAAAGTACAATTAACTTGAAGGTTTTAGCAATATTAAGCTAAAATGTTACAGAGCAATAATGTTATTCCAAAAAGTAAACCTCTTTCCTCAGTACAAGATGTGAATCCTTTGTGATTTCCACGATAGGAAGTTATAATATTTTCTCTATTGAAAATGAAGATTTAAATTTTTAAAAAGCAAGAGAATAAAAAGCTTTCAGTCTTAAGTAGTTTAAATTTCACATTTACAGCAGTTTAAGCACTGTTCCTGTTTTAATTTAATGTAGAAAACTTCTAAAAGATTGTGTGACAATATGCATGTTAATGTAAGTGACGTAACACACACTCACTCTCTCACTTATCAAAGAGTTCAATCAACATGGTACAAAAGTTGATTCACAAAGTGATCCTCACTGATATCTTAATTCTCATCGCCTGCTACTTCCTGCAGCACTCTGTACTCAACGGCTTATACAACATGTGCTCAACAATGATCAGAGCAGCTGTATTCATAATAGCTAAAAACTGGAAACGAGCCACATGCTTCTCAACAGGAGAATGGATAAATAAATTATATTATATTCGTAAAATGAAATACATCAATCAAAAAAAAGGGTGAAGCACTGATAGGAAAGGATGTAGATGAACTACACATACAGAACATTATGGTGAGCTGAGGAAGCCAGACACAGAGAGAACAAACTGGATGATTCCATTCCTACAAAGTTCAAGGGCAGACTAAACTAACCAACAGTCAATAGTATATCAGAACAGTGCTTTCTTCTTAGAGGACAAGGAATATTAATTGGGAATGGGCATGAGGGAACCTTCTAGGATACTAGAAATGTTCCATATCTTGATCTGAGTGGTGGTCACATGGACTACCTATCTATTGCTCCATCCATCCATCCATCTAAAGACACATACATATGTGAAAGTTCATCGAGCTGTAACCTTAAGATTAATGCACATCATCCACTTTACTTCACGTGTGCTACACCACAATAAAACGTTTTTAAAAATACTAAATGGCTAGTAGTTTCACATACACACTAGGCTGTATTTTCCTGCTCACACACAACTTCTAGTATGTAAGCTCCTTGAGGGCAGGGATTTTTATCTTTTGTCCACTGGCTGTATCCCCAGTGCCTAGAAGAACGCCTGGCACACAGGAGGTGACCAATAAACGTCTGTTGGAATAAATGCCTTGATCTAGTTATTCTAACACCTGAACCAACTTTATCATGCTTTCCCTTCCCCATCTACCTGGATTTTACCCATTAATTCCTCAAGACTCCTCAGCCTAGGGGATGTAGCTACCTTCAAATATTCTAGGTCCTCCCCAGGCTGGAGCAAGCGCCAGCCCCTGTGTTCTCACACACTGTGTTCATCCCCAGCACTGCATTAATTACAATCAGTTGAAACGCTCTGTTTATGTCTTTGCCACTAGGTACTGACTCTATTTTAGAGATGAGGAAACTGAGGTTTAGAAGATTCCATAATTACACAAACTTGTGAAGTCAGTAAGTCAGGAATGGACCCAGGTTTGTCTCAACTCCACAGCCTGGACTTTTATACTTGGCTATGCCCTTTCTCCTACAAAACTCGTTCAAGGCTTAAACAAACAAGCGATTTTGCTTCTTCAGACCTTTGTCTAGTCCCTCTCTTGATGATGCCCACCTGCTCTCTCCCCTCCAGACCTCTTCTCACTTGTTCTTGAATAAATTTGGCAGTTTTTTCTTCATCATCAAGGTCCTGCTTCTTCTTCTTCTCTAGTTCCAGCTGCCGGCGGATCGTCTCAGGGTCCCTATCTATATACTGAATATACCAGCCTTTTGGTGTTTCGTCCACTTTGCACAAGCCTTAAAAAAAGTAATGGATTTAAAAAAAAAAAAAAACAGTAACGGACACTATAATTTTGAATACAATCAAAGCTGAAAGTACATATAAATGTGGTCTCTCTCTGCAGTATTTACTCATTCATTCAAATACACTCATTCAAACACATTCAAATACACAAATTCATACAGCACGTGAATTTTCCATATTTACAGTTAGTGACATTTAGACTTTAATTGGAATATTTTAACTCTTTAAAGAGAAAAGAAACATTATTTTGATTTTTGACTAGGTTGAGGCAACACATTTAAACAAGGAAAACATTTAAAAAAAGCATTATCTTGCTTAGCAATTATTCAACTGTCTCTAAGTACTTAATATCCACTGAGTACAGGATATTCTAACTTAACCAAGCAGAAATCTTCCCCAAAATGGAATAAAGAAACACACTCAATAACTAATACCCTGATACAAAATTTCTTTCTCTGTTCTTTTCCTGAACTTTCCATCCTATTAGAAATGGAAAAAGAGGCAGCAAATTTAAAAACTGCCTTAAGAAGGGGTAACAAAAGTTTCCAAAAGTGCAACGAATGTAGTGGGAAAAGTGGAAGAGGACGGGTACTGGTCCTTAACCTAACGAGTGGATGCTTCAGTGATGTACCTTTGCACTGTTGAAAGAATCACTCCAGACGCTCTTACACACCTGCAGCGCACAAAATCAATCCTGGAAGATTATGCTCCTCTCCGCCAGCTTCTAATTGCCCTACTCATCCTCTTTTTCATAAATTTACACAGAAAATATGATCATTCTCTCCCTCCCTGCGGTGCAGCCATATAACAACGGTTCACATCATGTCTTGTTCTTACCTTCTCTGCCCAGCCACTTAGTAAAATCTGTCAGCGTCTCCCACTGCGTGGCGTTCATGTGGATATGCTCTCGGTGGCTGATGTACTCATTGTAAACGATGTTGTTGTGAACCCTCTTGGTTCCTAAGAAGAAATTAGGACACTGCTGACCCTGAGCAGATTATGAGATTATAAAGTCATTATGTGCACAAGCCTTAAGATACTTACCAAAGCGTCTCCTGAGAAGTTCTAGGAAGTCATTTCGGAATTCCCTAATAAAGCAGGGAGGGAAAGCATTAAGGTGATTTCTACAAATACATAGCATCACCTTCCTGAAATTTAAGCCATCATACAGTTTGCGTGAGCACATGATATATAAAACATCTACGTTAATATCTGTTCCGAACTTTTAAAAACCGAACAAGGGAAAAATCCTGAAAGATTACAGCTTTCAAGAATTAAAGTTAAAAGTCAAGTTGGAGCTGGAACTTTTTGTCTTGGTAAAGGTGGCACAGCAAAAGTGACCACACATGTTTGGAGCGGATTCTTCATGGAGTCTCAGTGCTACTGAATGTGGCATAATTATCCCATTCTATTGATAATAAAACATGAAGTTGGCACTTAATGTGTCCCTCTGAGCTGAGCACACTGTGTTAAGTGACAGATAAACATAGGTGAATAAGATATACATTCTGACCAAGACGTTTACAGGTGAAGAGAAAGAGAAGGCTGTTCCCATCTGGCACAGAGACATGAAAGCATCACTTGATATTTGAGAAATGACAGACATATAGACAATAGTTATTTCAAATTAAGTATTCAGTAGATATTTTCTCAAAAATAAACAAAGTGAGCCTGTCAGGTCAAGAAAAACAACTGACAGTATTTGTTGCCAATGATAAAATTTGAGCTTTCAAGCAAAAAATGTGAATTCTGGTAAACTAGTATCCGCCACCATGAGTCTGACATACTTCCCAATACTTAAAGATGTTTCTGACAGCACTGAGTTGACATTAGTGAATATGATTTTATGACATTGCATAATAAAATGTATCACCATTCAGAATTTCAGAATACGTGTGTAACTCAATGAAGCAATATTTTCCAAATGACTGATGTGTGATGTTACAAAACCACACATGGGTACAAGATCCACTTCAAGTAAAGGATCACATGGATTTTAATGTCATAGAGTACAAAAGGTTTGCTAGGGGCTTCCCTGGTGGCACAATGGTTGGGAGTCCGCCTGCCAATACAGGGGACACGGGTTCGTGCCCCGGTCCGGGAAGATCCCACATGCCGTGGAGCGGCTGGGCCCGTGAGCCATGGCCGCTGAGCCTGTGCGTCTGGAGCCTGTGCTCCGCAACGGGAGAGGCCACAACAGTGAGAAGCCCGAGTATCGCAAAAAAAAAAAAAAAAAAAGGTTTGCTATATGGTTCCTGATTCCACAATGCAACTAATCTTTAAGAAACTACCACGCCATTGTGTTTCAATGTAGTATCATAGAAGAATAGCCAAAATTATGTGAAAAGGCTATTAAAATACTCCCCCTGCTTCCAACTACACATCTGTGTAAAAGCTGGACTTTCTCTATGTATTTCAACCAAGCAACATTTCAGAAGAGAATGAAGGTAGAAGCAGATGTGAGAATACAACTGTGTTCTATGAAGACAGACACTGAAGAGATTTGCAAAAATGTAAAACACCACCACTCTTATTTTTTTGTGTGCTTTTTGTGTGTTGGAAAATATAGTTAATTTTCATGTAAAAATGTTATTTTAACTGTAATAGGCTTATATTGTGATTTTAAATGAATAAATTTTTTTTAATGTCTCAGTTTTAATCCCTAATTTACAAGCTATAACCCACATAAACAAAAGTCTTTGGGGTTTAATACCAAAAGGTCTAAAACCCTGGAAAGAAAGAAAGGGATGGAGGCAAGACTAAATATTAATTGTAATAATAATAATTAACAGCTAATATTAATCGAGTACTGACCACTCTTCTAAACACTTTCAAAGTATTAACTCATTTAATCTTCGCATAAACCCTATGAAGGAAAGACAATACTTGAAAGGTACAAAACCTACAGATGAGGGGACTAAAGCACAGAGAAACCGCATAAGTTCACCCAAAGTCACGCAGCTCCTGAGTGGAGAAGCCCAGCTTTGAAGGACTTAATGACAAGCAGTCTGACTCCAGACCTGTGCTCTTAGCCACAATTGTTTCAGACTGAGCAATGGTTTTTCATATGTTTGAAGTGAATGGAAGAAAGACTGATTTGTGAGACATACTTTTTTAACAATTCCACACAATGATAAACTGTCAAAACAAAAACTGAGCACAAAGATAATACAGCTATCACATTAATACGTAAGGAATAAACAGAGCTTCCAATATATTAAATATTAAGCATCTATTAAATGTCCAACTGAATAAAGCTTATGATATAAGGATGGCTTTGAGTTACTTACTCTGAAAAATAATCCATAAACTGCTGAGGATTTTCTGAAGCCAGCAACAGTTGTCTCTGATGAGATTCGGACATACAATGACACTTAAAGCCATTCTACAAAAATGTAAAGGTAGTGGTTAAATCTTGATTTAGCTCATTATAATAGGCCCTAAATATAAGTATTTAATTAAATCCTAGAAAGCTGCTCTTCGATGATAAATTATAAAAAATAATCAAGTCACTGGCTGTAGGCACCCTATCGTTCTAAAAAATTTTTTTTATAAAGTTGAGTTTTGCAACCCTGCTAATCAAAGAATCCCTGAAGATTAAAGAGACAGAAAAATACTGCTTTAGAAAACAGACATTAGTAACAAACATTACAGGGCACAGTAACAGAAGAGCGATTTTATTTTTTGACTCAATTTAACAAATTCCTATTGGGCACCTACTTCATACAAAGTGTTATGCAAGCGTTTCGAGGACTACAAGGTAAAATGGGTCATTAGTGAATTTCCATTAAAGAAACTATTTTCACTCACTTTCCTATACTTTAGCTCATTACCCAAAATACACTTGCATTTTATACATAAACCTTATTTTATCATACTAAATCTGTATCTTCTTCAGATGATTGTAAAAAACATGCAAGTTTTGACTTTGTGTCTATTCTACTTAACATTTGAACCTGATTCTCCACTAGTAAGAGAAATGAAAAATGTGCCTCTCCTCTGTCTCCCCCATCTTGGTGAACAGCACTGTCCTGTACCGTCACCCGGCCAGGACCCAGGACAGCATCCCAGAGTCCTCTACCTCCACTCAGCACTACGTCTACTCCGCCGACCTAATAACTTACCCAGTCCCTCGGCTCAATCCTATTGCCACTGCCCTGATTTCAACACTCAATCTTGCTTAGAGCAGTTTCCTAATCTTCAGTCATCCACAGATGCCTACACAATTCTTGCCTCTTCCGTGCCCTACCTATGCATTACTCTTCCTTAACTGCGTCTTAAAAGGAGACTTGATATCAGTCTCATAAACAAAAAACCAGCACCACTTCCCATAAATTACAAATAAATCAGTAAGATGAAAGCAAAATAATGTTATTAAATTCTAGAAACTCAAGGGAGTGGATGGGCAGGAGGGGAATACTCCGGATCTGACCTCCCTCCCCCTCATTCTTCCGGTATTAGAGACAGAGACAGGGGAGGGGGCTTGTAGGGGTCAGCTTCTCCTCCCCTAGGCAGGGAAGGGCAATGAACAGATGTGAGGGCAAACAGGTCAGAATCACCCCAAGTGTCTTACTCTGAAAAGTAGTAATTAAAAGAGAGAATCAAATGTGTCTTCTCTTTCCCTGAGGAATTCTATTTTAGGATAACATTTGAGGATAACCAAATAACCCTAGTTAATGAGAAAAAGCTCATTTTTTCAAAAGAATGGTGGTCAACAATAAATGTAAAAAGAACCAGAAAAATAACCACTTTTCAACTTCTAATGAAATAAGTGACTCAAGCAAAGATGTTAAAACACATGAGTAAAAGGCTGATGGGAAATTGGAGCTATAGGCACGATTCCACACTCCACTAGTATTTGTTACCAGTTCCCCCATAGTTACTTGCTCTTGCAAAGGGGAAAATATTACTTTCCAACATTACTTTACAGGCTGTCAACTGTACTCAATTTTCTTAGCACTACCAGACATCATGGGCTTCCTTATTTGATGCAATGTGATATACACAGGGTCACCTATCAAGGATTCTGCTCCCAAATATTTAACCTGAACCTAATCAAGCCTTCAGACCTAAGTTCCAGTTTACAAAAACTACAAGAGTTAGAGAAAGAAGACGAACGACAACCACAAGAAAAGTTAATTGTTACAGGGGGAATCCTCTAGGATCATTACTGGCCTAGCCTCTTCAAGTCAATGTCAAGAAAAACAACTGAGGGGAAGGGAGGGAATTCTATTTTAAATTTAAAATTGAGAGAGAATTAAAAGTCCTAACACCCGACACCAGAGATTTTTAGGGCAATGCAACTATTCTGTATGATACTATAATGGTGGATATTTGTCATGATACATTTGTCCAAAGCCACAGAATGTTCAACACCAAGAGTGAACCTTAATACGAACTATGGACTTTGGTGCTAATGATGTGCCAATGTAGTGTTATTGATTGTAGCAAAAGTACCATTCTGTTGCACCAGGCTGATGGTTGGGGAGGCTGTACATGTTGAGGGCAGGGTGGGTACGAGAAATCTCTGTACCTTCTGCTCATTTTTGTTGTGAACCTGAAACTGCTCTAAAAAATAGTCTATTTTTTAAAAAGTTCAAATAACCAAATCCAATGTATAGCTTTTGACTGGCTCTGGGTTTTTTTGTTTGTTTGTTTTTGTTTTTACTTTATTTTATTCAGGTATAGTTGATTTACAATGTTGTGTTAATTCCTGCTGTACAGCAAAGTGATTCAGTTTTTTATATATATATACATACATACATATATAATTTTTTCATATTCTTTTCCATCATGGTTTATCACAGGATATTGAATATAGTTCCCCATGCTAAAAAAACTGTTTGAAAAGCATTTATGGGAACAATTGAGAAAATGTGACTATGGAGTATGCACCAGATGATATGAAGAAATATTTATTAATTTTGTTATGTGTGATGACATATATTGTGGCTATATAGAAAAATATCCTAATATTTTAGAGGAGCGTATTTAAATATTTATAGGTGAAATACCCTGATGCTTGTAATTTACTTTACATATTTCAGAGAAAAGGAAACATGGCAAAGTATTTAAAATGTTAAGTGAAACTTAAAGCGTTAAATCTGGGTAGTGGATATATGGATGTTCCCGGTACTAGTCTCTAGTTTTCTGTGTAAGAATTTTACCTTGACTAGTAGTAAAGAGAAATGAAAGAGAATAACTGTATCGATGTTATTCAACGTGAGGCCCACCTAAAGTATCTCATCCCTCACTTGCAGAAACACTGGATTAGATTATTCCAAGTGCCCAGTGCTCTTCCTTTCCTACCCAATTCAATCTCCAGAGAAAAACGTGATCCTGTCACTAGCCTGCTCTCAATTTTTCCAGGTGCTTCATCATCCATCTAAATAATGGGGAAAAATGTAAACTCCACAGCACAGCGAAGTTTTTTCAAGATCTGCTCAAAGACCCCTTGAGCCACCTTACACATAATTCACTCATTTAAAACTCACAACAATCCTACAAGTAGGGACACTTACTATTCTCACTTTTCAGTTAAGTAAACAGGCAGAGACAATGTGACTTGTCGGCTTCCTAATTCTGATTCTGACTCCAGAGGCCACATCTCACTCGCAGTAACATCTTAGTCCTGGCACATGGCAGGTGCTCGATAAATGCTTGTTAGGTGACTAGTGTGCAAGAGCTTAGTTCTCCTTTTTCATCTGATCCGGAAAAGAGGCGTACACCCTGATCATGTCTAAGAGCCACGTCAAGTCCGAGACGTCTGTTACTGTCACTCCCGGGCGTCCGGCTCGGCACTGTTCACCCCCCGTTTCTTGACGACTTGAGTGGGGTCACTTCTCCGAGGGCTGCAAAACCTTTTCTTACTTCACTTCTTTTTTGGGGTTAGACTGGGAAACAAGGAGGTGTCAAAGGCCACTGGTTCCCCGCCAGGACGGGGGCTGAAGGGAAGGACGGCCCTACTGAGTTGAGTCCTTCACTCACCCTGCGCAGTCCCCACGACTAGGGACTGGAGACCCAGGCCCTCACCCCGGCGTCGGGGACCTCAGCCTGCATCTCCAGCGGGGTCCCTCCGGGGAGAGGAGGGGGTGGACACGGGGCCGCCCCGGGCCCGCTTACCTCGTCCCGGCACTGCTTCTGGCACATCTGGCAATACCAGCGCAACTTCTGAAGCCCCTTGGACTTGATCCTGTTGGCGATGGCCTTCGGGGTAAGAAAATCTGATTTCCCCATCGCGCCCTCCGCAGCAACAACTTTCCGCAACCCAGAGCCTGGTTGACCGGAAGCGGAACAGGGCTGGCGGGGGTGGGCAGGACAAATACTCTCGGCTAGTCTGAAGGAGGTGGGGCTTCGGAAGCCTGGGCACCACCCCCCCCAACGCTCGCGAGGCTTCGTTCCATCCTGCGTGAAGAAGCGAGACTGAATGAGACCACGGAGTGGGCGGGGCGTGTGGGGCGCTTCCGCGCAGGCGCGGTGAGGCCTGTCTGACCGACCTTCAGCAGGGCCGGAATCACCATGTTTTCCCCGGTGGGCCTAGCAGGGCTGTCGGCCTGGGCCGTGCAGCCGCAATGGTAATGGCAGCTCGCGCGGGGAACGGGAGGGTTGCGGCGGATGGAGGGGCTCAGGCAGGGGGCAGGGGAAGCGGGTGGAGGCGAGTGGGACGGACCCGGGGTCGCAGGGCCGACCAGGCCGGGGTCCTGCAGAGGCCCCGGAGCCCGGGCTGCAGGAAGCGCTCGGAATCGGGAAGGGCGCGCCAAGTCTCCGGAGGCGGGCTAGGGCGGGGGGAGGGCCACGAGGAGTGCTTATCTGGGTCCTCGAGAGTGGGGCCTTGGGCCCAGTTAATTTCAGGGCAGTCTTGGATCCCCTCAGCTACTAAGTAAATGCTTAGGGAGCCTCTGCTGCGCGCCAGGCGGCGAGCCTCTGGGAGGCCTTACCCGGGCCCTCAAAGTGGGAGAGGGGAGGGCCCCAGGAAAGGTCCAGCGGAAGGTTAAGGTGTGCTTTTTGTCCTTGACGCCTTTTGAAACTCTCCGGTGCAGAGCGCAGTAACGCACAACGCGAACTAAGCAGTGACCTTGCAGCAGGCGCTTTGCTGGGCCCAAGTGAATAAAATAAGTGCCCTCGTGGGTTGCAGAGGGGACCTTAAATATCTGTTGGTGAGGAAGGGGAAGAGACCTTGCACTATCTCGAAACCGTTGTGCTGAATCAGTAACCCTGCAAGGTCATGACATCGTCCCAATGCCCCGAGGAGGAGGATATAGATGGACTTCTTTGCGTCATCTGTTCACTGCCATGCAAGTTTTAGGGATTTTAAACATTGGTTTCCCCCCACCCCCCAGAAAAAGCATCTTAGAAGGCCTAGGAATAGGCAGACAAACGTTGGTTTGTATGGTACCCTGTAATAGGATGAGATGTGATGAAGCTAGACAGAGTCTGGAAGAATTTCAGATACAGTGCTAAAGGGTTAGCTATAGACTGTAGCACTTCCCCGGTTTTACAGTAAAGGAGAATTCTAAGGAGCCACCCCATTAAACTAGATTTTTGTACCTAATTTATGAGAAGGGACTATAAAGCATTAATTAAAATAGGTATGTGTTCATTAAGCAAAAAGTTTATAACAATAAAAGATTTTCAGCTTAATGAAGTAATTAAATCTGATGTGAAAAACCTACATACAAATGTTAGTGGATTTGCCTTGGAATTCAGAGTTTTTTCCTCCTAATATTGAAAGAGTATTCATGGAAAGTAAGAAGTCACCTTAGTTGGATTCTCACTGGTATAGGTTGTCCCTTTTCTTAATCACTCAGCGCACATTTGTTGGGTGCTTGCCCTGCGCCAAGTTGGCACTGTGGAAAGTGCTAAAACGTGGTGAACAAATCGACATGATCCTGGTGAGCTTTGTGGGACACTTCCTCACATGCAGTGGTGCTCTGCAAACATCACCTCTCTTTCCTTCCTTCCTTCCCATCTTGCTGTGCATTAATGTTATCTGTAAATATTTTTAGAACTTTAAGTTATCCAAGTTGATCTTTAAAAATGGACAGTTTCTGAAATGAGGACAAAATACATTACATAAAATTGTAAAAATAACTTTTAAAAAACCTGTAAGATCTTTTGAAGATCTTTTAGTAAAGTAGCATTTAAGCGCTTGCTGGGTCTGAGACAACTACTGCTTAGGGTGGGACTTAAACTGGAACCTCAGTCAGCAAATAAATGTCGAAGTCCTGACCTTACTCTCTTTGGAGTGTTGGTTTTAAATTGTTAGGTTATGAATATTCATCAAACGTCAGTTTCCACCTTGCAAAGCATACTCGGTCCTCTTCCTTTTCATACATTCCATCACTCTAGGTGCCTGCTGTCTTTCCTGCCTCTTCTGCCTTTTCCCTTCCACTCCCTATAATTGCCTTTTAAATTCAGAAACTAAAGCCATCTTAATGTTTCACATGCCACAGAATTAATTTGGAAGGGAAATACATTATACTTTTGTCTTTGCAGAACCAGAAAGAGGCATTTCCTTGGTTGTGTTTTGGTTATTGAAAGCTTTTTAAAATGCAATTTGTTGTTATAGTTTTGGTTTCAAGGAGGTTAGCATACCAACATTAACTAAACATTAGGCTTAATTAAACTTACAGTGAAGTTGTTTTAATTGTTCAGGGTGTCAGTAAAATACCCTAAATTTTTGGAAATTAAACTTTTTTTTAAAGTAGTATTTAAGAAAATGGAAATAAGAAATTTGGGGGTGGGAAAGAGTGATTTTTCTATCTCAAATCAGGGGGAAATACATTTCTATTTCCTAGTTTTCCACATTGTCTAAAATGGAACTATTTTATAATAGGAAACCAGTAGGCTGTAAGTTGAACTATGGACACTGAAAAGGGGGAGAGATGGCATTTCAGGAGAGAGAAGAGAGGCCATCATCTGAGGCTTACATAGCAGATATTTACTTTTAAACGTGAGGCAGCAGCCTGTAGTGTACCCGATGGAGTGGTGCCAAACTGCCCGGCTTTGAATCCTGACCACCACTCGCCTGGCGGTGTGGCCTTGGGCAAGTTACTCAGTGTCTCTGTACCATTTCCTCCTCTGTTAAATGGGGGTAATGCTAGTACCCCATTCATTGGATTAGTGTGAGGATTAAGTGAATCAGTATTTGTAAAGAACCAAGGACAGTGGGAAAAATGCTTGTGAGGATCCAGATGTATCAGTTGAAAAATGAAAACGAATTTATACATACACGTTCTACATAAAATGTAATGTGAGAAGGTTAGAAGCCTAACAAGACTGAATTGTGTGTCATGGTTGGTGATAAAGTTCTGGGGAGTCACTTGGTGGAGAGGCCAGGGTTGGACTTTCACCCAGGCATTCAGTGTTAGAATTAGACATACTTCATAATTTTCTTTTCCTTAGGAATTAGTGGGTGCTGCTTCTTCCTTAATTTTTATATTATTCAGCATTATACACTCCTTAAAATTCATTCAAGCTGTCTGTAATTTCTTTGAATGATACATAGTTCACCCACGAACCTGCTGTGTGATCATAGTAGATCATGGTAGTCTGCCATCTATCTGTGCGATTTGCCCTCTGCTGTATTTGACGTGTTTCTAGTTTCTCAGATAATCTCCCGAGAATTTTTTAGGACATGATGTAATTTTCCAGAACACAAAACTGACACAGAACTTCCTTTATCTTCTCATTTGCAAAAGCTGTATATTCAGTAGAGCAGTTTGTCGCTAGAGGGAGTTCAGATCAGCTCGTGGTTATTTTGCACTCAAATTGTACTTAAAAAATAACTTTGTAACACAGATAGACGTGTTTAGAATTAAATGAAGTCTAAACATGAGAGTGCTTCAAAATTGGGGAAATTAGGGTGTGTGCACAGCAGAAAGAATCACAAAAGATCCTGTATCTTCCTGCATACCTCTCACTTGGGATACATGTGGAGACCCGAACATTCTGTGTTCATCCAGATATGGCATGCAGTTCAGATTTTGTTCCATATGATGTACTCTGACTAGAAACCTGCGTCAGTTAAATTGGAGTGCATGCCTAAGACCATACTGTCCCAGTGTCACTCTTTATAGTCTCTAAATTTAGAATGGGCAAAAAAGTTATTCCAAAAAAAGAAAATCATCCCCAAAATATTACTTTTCAAGTGCCATGATGAAAAAATGTTCATGGGATGGTCATTATGTTGATAAGTCCGCCCTCTGAAACTAGCAGAGCTTGTCAATGTTTGACAGATTTTATCTTTGCCTTTGGGGGATCCACTCTTAAAACCAAACCCCTAATGTTTTCCAGATCATCTCCTTCCTCTTATTTTCTTTATTTTTCTTTCTCCATGGCTGAGTAATACCAGTAGTAAGATACATAAGTCAAGAGATTTTTAAAAAATAACTGTTCTAGTTATGAACTTTCAGACTTACTTTTGTGCACATAAACACACAGAATCACAAAAATGGCATCATATCTTATAGCCTGCATTTTTAAGTTATTATAGACTTTTTTTAGTCTGTTTTTTTAGTACAGTTTTAGATTTATAGAAAAATTGAGTAGCACAGAGAGTTGCATATACCCACACCCCACTCTGGACATTTTCCCCAGTCATCAACATCTTGCATTAGTGTGGAGTGTATACTACAATTAATGAACCCGTGTTGATGCATTATTAACTAAGGTGCATAGTTTCATTAAGGACACTCGTTTTGTTGTACACTTCTGTGGGTTTTGACAAATGCATAGTGACATGTGTCTTCCATTACAGTATCATGCAGAATAGTTTCACTGCCCTAAAAATCTCTCCCTAAAATCCTGGCAACCACTGATATTTTTATTGTTGCTAAAGTTTTTTCAGTTCTGGAATGTCTTATAATTGGAATCATACAGTATGTAGCCTTTTCAGATTGGTTTCTTTCACTTAGCGATATGCAATTAAGGTTCCTCCATGTCTTTTTGTGGCTTGATGGCTCGTTTATTTTTATTGCTTAATACTGCTCCAACCGTATGGATGCACCTGTCTGTTTGTCCATTCATTCATGTATTGAAGGACATCTTGATTCCTTCCAGTTTTTGGAAGTCATGAATAAAGCTGCTATAGGAATGTGAATGCAGGTTGTCATGTAGATAAAAGTTTTCAGCTCAGTTGGGTAGGTATCTAGGGGTATGATTGCTGAATCGTATGTTTAAACTATGTTTAGATTTGTAAGAAGCTGCCAAACCATCTTCCAAAGTAGCCATACCATTTTGTATAACCACTGGTGATCAGTGAGAGTTCCTGTTACCCCACATTCTTGCCGTCATTGGTATTGTCAGTTTTTTTTTTAATTTTTGGCCATTCTTTGGGATTTTCTATGTAGTTGATCATGTCATCTATGAACAAAGACAGCTTTATTTCTTCCCTCCCAACCTGTATACGTGTTGTTTCCCTTTTTGTCTTACTGCATTAATTAGGACTTCAGTACAATGTTGAGTAGGGGTGGTGAGACAGGGCATCCTTGTCTTGTTCCCAGTCTTAGGGGGAAAGCTCCTAGTTTCTAACCATTAAACCTTAGGGGGTGTTTTTATGGATGTTCTTTATCAGGTTGAGGAAGTTCTCCTCTGTTCCTAATTTGCTGAGAGGTTTTTAATCATGAATCGGCATTTGATTTTGTCAGATCCTTTTTCTGCATCTATTGATGATACCATTTTTCTTCTTTAGTGTGTTGATGTGGTGGATTATATATTTGAATTTCGAGTGATGAACCAGCCTCACATACCTGGAATAAATCCCACTTGGTCGTAGTGTGTAATTGTTTTTAATACATGGTTAGATTGCATTTGCTAATATTTTGTTGAGGATTTTTGCATCTATGTTCATGAGAGATATTGTTCTCTAAAATTCATTTCTTATATAATGTCTTTATCTGGTTTTAGTATTAGGGTTATGCTGGCCTTATAGAATTAGGACATATTCCCCCTGCTTCTCGTTCTAATTCTCTTTCTTTTTCTTTTTTTTTTTTAATTTTATTTTTTTTGGCACCAACTACCATGTCTACTGATAGTTACAAATCTGTTTCAAATCTCAATACCTCATATGTTTCCCAGACCTGGTTAGGATTTCCACTTGGTCGCATGGTTTTTTAAACTAAATCAAATTCAAACTTCATTATCTCCAGGGAGATCTCCCCCACCCAGTTTTTCTCTCTTGGTTAAATGACAACAGTGTTCATTTAGGTCATTAAGTTAGAAACCTTTGGGTCTGCTTGCTCTCACATCTGGTCTCCTGTTGCTTTGCCAACCTCTCAGTCCAGGTGCTTGCCTTCTCTTGTCTGGAAGCCCCTTGTTTGGCCTCCATGTCATCAACATTTGGTATCATTTTGTGCTTTTCACTGCCATCGGAGATACCTTACTGAAAAACTAAACTGATTTGTGGGCTTAGAAACATTCATCATTTTTCCAGTACCTATAAAATAATATTTAAACTTATTAACCCAAGCTATGTCTCCAGCTTCAAAACTACATCCAGTTCCTAGGAATGCCCTCCTTAGGCCCTCCTTTATGCACAAATTTATGGATTCTTCATTTCTCCCATGGAGCTTTCCAGGCCAACACAGGTACTTTATGGACTTAAGAGCTACAAGATAATGTATATTCAATAACATGTCTTCACCAGTAAGAGGAGGATCCTCTCGTAATTTATCTTTCACCAACATTACTTTTAAGTCATATCATTTTGACTTTAATGCATCAGCACTTTAAAAGACTGTCGAAAATATTTAATGTAAATTTCATGTAAATCTAAATTTGCATAAATCTTGTTTATGAGATAATAGTATGCTTCTTGTGGTCAGAGACCATGTCCTGGAGCAGAGTAGCTGCTCAGTAAAGAGCTTACTGAATTGAGTTGAAAAAGTTAATTGGTTTAAATAAACTGTACTTTGACACATGTGGTCATGTTAGAATGTGTAGTTGACCCTAAGGGTTATTTGAAAAGGTTTCGGTGAACTGAGGAAGTCAGCAACAATATAGGCAAAGACATAGGGGTGGGAATAGAGCATGTGTGAATGCCATTGTGACTTCAGTGGAAACTTTGTGTTAGATCAAATAGAATGAGATCTTTTTTTTTTTTTTTTTTTGTGGTACCTGGGCCTCTCACTGTTGTGGCCTCTCCCATTGCAGAGCACAGGCTCCAGACGCGCAGGCTCAGCAGCCATGGCTCACGGGCCTAGCCGCTCCACGCCATGTGGGATCTTCCCGGACCGGGGCACGAACCCGTGTCCCCTGCATCGGCAGGCGGACTCTCAACCACTGCGCCACCAGGGAAGCCCTAGAATGAGATCTTTGATGATGTAGGGTTTGGTATCAGTATTGAGGTATTTATGTATACACACACACACACACATACACACACACACACACACACACACACACACACACACATTCAGTCTTATAGATCATTTCTTTATGGGATACTCTTTAAATCAGTTTATCAACTTTGAAAGTTTTTCTTTGAGATATTTTTCAAAAAACTAAAATGTTTTTTACCACCTTTATTCTCAGGATCCAAGTTCGAAATATGGCAACCTTGAAAGATAGTAAGTACTTTATCACAATATGTGAATTAAGAAAAACTAAACTTTGACAAATAAAAATGTGCTGCTTTAGCCCATTTACATATTTGGTCAAAATGGACACAGTGAATCTATGTCATCTCTGTGCGGCATTGAACTTGTTTTGGAAAAGACCCATGTGAGGTGACACATGGTTGTTGATTCTGTTGTCTGTAGAATGATAATGATATAACTAGAAAAAACTACTGTGTGTGTGTATAAAATGTTACGGAATATGTGGCAAAAGGCCATTTTCAGTACCATTTAGTGTTTTAAATACATAATTTATTGATACTATTATGTTGCCATTTTGCTTGTCCTCTCCAGGTAGCACAAGGTCTGAGTTATTGGTACTCTAACATTAAGCCTAGTTTAGCAGCTGCTATTAATTGAAGGTCTAACTGCTAATTATTCTACCTTGAAGTTTAGGAAAATATTTCGATAAATTCACAAATGAAATGGTAACTCCTTTATCTTAACACAGCACTTCTATTTTTCAGTTACCAGGCGACTAAAATCAATCAAAAACATCCAGAAAATTACCAAGTCTATGAAAATGGTAGCAGCAGCGAAATATGCCCGAGCTGAGAGGGAGCTGAAACCAGCCCGAGTGTATGGAATAGGATCCTTGGGTAAGAGGAGAGTGCAGTCACAAATTGCTAAGTACCGTTTAACCTAGAGATGACTGCTCAGGACTCATCTGTCCTGAGTACTTCCAGGCCCCCATCTATCACAGCAGCCCTGTGCGGGTGGGGACTGTCAGAGCTCCCGCTTTGCCGATAGGAAAAACTGAAGCCCAGTGCAGTCATAACTACACCTCTGTGACTTGGCATCTGAACCTATTTGTTAACCACTGTATGTGATCATGTTCACTCTTAAGATATTCTGAAATTTTTCCTAGATTATTAAATACACCATCAAAAGAACTTGGAAGTTTAGTGCATTAGACTCGAATGCTTGATTTCTTCCTGTTACACTGTGATGTGATCTTTTAGGACTGCAGGGTGGGGAGGGGGTGCCCTGCAGTGGAAGGTGACTGGGTAGTCATGGATATGACTGTGAGTACATGAGCGGAATGTTTAAACATTAGCTGTAAAGAGGGAGAAATTTGCTTATTTCCAAATTGAAGAAAAGATGTATCTGTATCATCTGTGTGTTAATGCCTCTATGTATTACATATAAATTACCTTGTGCAATAGTTTTCTTGTGCTCTTCATATTTTTTAAGCATGCATTTATAGCATGCTTTTTTTAATCAGTGTTTTTGGTTTTTTTTTTTTTTGGCTCCATTGGGTCTTCGTTGCTGCACGCGGGCTTCTAATTGCGGTGGCTTCTCTTGTTGGGAAGCACGGGCTCTAAGCACGCAGCCTTCGGTAGTTGCGGCACACAGACTCAGTAGTTGTGGCTCGCGGGCTCTAGAGTGCAGGCTCAGTAGTGAGGCACACAGGCTTAGTTGCTCCGTGGCATGTGGGATCTTCCCGGACCAGGGCTCAAATCTGTGTCCCCCTGCATTGGCAGGCAGATTCTTAACCACTGCGCTACCAGGGTAGTCCAATCAGTTTTTTTATATATAAATTTATTTATTTTATTTATGTTTATTTTTGGCTGCATTGGGTTTTTGTTGCTGCGCGTGGGCTTTCTCTAGTTGCAGCGAGCAGGGGCTACTCTTTGTTGCAGTGTGCGGGCTTCTCTTGTCGTGGAGCACGGGCTCTAGGCACATGGGCTTCAGTAGTTGTGGCTCACAGGCTCTGGAGCGCAAGCTCAGTAGTTGTGGCACACGGGCTTAGTTGCTTTGCAGCATGTGGGATCTTCCCGTACCAGGGCTCAAACTCATGTCCCCTGCATTGGCAGGCAGATTCTTAACCACTGCGTCACCAGGGAAGCCCTAGCATGCTTTTTTTTAAGCATGCTGTAAAGAAACTTCTGTATGAGAAAACGATAGGGCACTAGGCTTCAGTGGAAATGCCTCCTTGCTTTAAAAATGCCATATTTAGGGAATTTCCTGGCGGTCCAGTGGTTAGGACTTGGCACTCTTATTGCCAGGGTTCGGGTTAGATCCCTGGTTGCGGAACTAAGATCCATCCCTGGTTGTGGAACTAAGATCCTGCAGGCTGTGTGGTGCAGCCAAAAAAAAAAAAACAGCCATATTCAGCTTTTCCTAGGAGGCATAATGGAGACTTGCTAAGTTAGGGTTAGCAATCATTAGCAACCCCAGCCGTTTGCTCTCCTGAGTCCTGTTCTATAACCAGCATAATACTGAGCACCTAGTTAGCGGCCCGGTAGAGGTTGATAAATTACTCTAGCCTATTTTTATGAAAAGGTGAAAGTCATTCACTGTTCACCTTTCATGCTGAAATGAATAAGTGTAATAAATTTGTTTCCCCTCAAAACTCTATAACCACAAAACTATCGAATAAGGAAATTGACTCAGATATCTAATTATAGTATTTGTGGTGTGATATTAAAAATTCAAGTCAAGGCTGCCATTCAGCTTCTAAGTCCTTCAAACTAAAAAAATACTAACTGCTAGATATTAAATGGCTAATCATTTAAAATATTTAAGAACTTTAAATAGACATTTTATGCTGTACAATATAAAACAAAAAGAGACTGAAAAGGAATATTTTCTCCACTTCCCTAAACTTTGGAGTTGAGTATTTACCTCTCTCTGCTTTTTATGGAGGGTCCTCAGGTATTGAAATTTGAGAATCACTGCTCTATACTGAAAAAGGCGATAGCAGGAATTTTGTTGAAGTGGGGAATGTGGCAGCCGTGAAGATGCACTTTGTAACTAGAGTGAGCACAGCTGCTGAATCGTCCTGTGTTTTTGCACCTAAGCCATGCTTCCCACGGGCTGCTCCTGGCCAGCACCTGAGCACAGATGGGATACTCAGGTAGGCGTGTTCTTGGGAGACTTGGGGCTCCCTGGCAGCCTCGCTGAACTTTCCCTCAACTGTACAGCGGTCCAGGAAGCTGCCACCACACCTTTCATCCCACTGGTCAGACTGGCATCCTGGTGTGATGGCTATTCTGACCCCCTTCCTATTTTCTCTCACAGGCATTTCCCCAGTAAAATCCATGTATATTTTATCCTATTTAAACACCTCTTGCCTTCTGCTTCTTGGAAGACCAACAAAGTGAGGTTGTTAGTAATACCAAAAATAGGGACTTCCCTGGCGGTCCAGTGGTTAGGACTCCGTGCTTCCACTGCAGGGGACATGGGTTTGATCCCTGGTCCTGCAAGCCACGCAGCCCAGCAAAAATAAATAAATAGAAAATAAAATGGCATCCATCATTTAAATGTCAGCGGTTTTCATAAAAGCTTGCTATGTAGATTATATGAGCATTTCAGTAAATATTTGTTTTCTGCTTTTTTGGTTGTACACTGAAGATCTGTGTTCTTTAGAAATTTGGCAAGTCTAGAGAAGTTGGTACTTCTATAAGTCTGGCCTTTTTACAAGTTTTTTAATTGTGCTAGCAATTTCTTTTAGTCAGTACTTAAGATAATTTGGCCCTTAGGAACCTCTGTCTTAATAGAGATTTAAACCTTTATGGTTTTTAGCCTGATTGTAAATGAAATACATGCACAGACACTTGATTGTATTGAGGCATCATTTTGTAAATTAGGGTTATTGCTGTATTTAGTGTAATTACACATACATTTTTTTTTTTAAGCTCTGTATGAAAAGGCTGATATTAAGGTGCCTGAAGACAAGAAGAAACATCTCCTTATCGGTGTGTCCTCAGACCGAGGGCTTTGTGGTGCTATTCATTCCTCGATTGCTAAACACTTAAAGAGTGAGGTGGCCAATCTCACAGCAGCTGGGAAAGAAGTTAAGATTGTTGGAGTTGGTGATAAACTCAGGAGTATACTTCACAGGTAATTTAAGTATATATTGTTTATGTTTAAAAGGCCGCAAGAATGAATAAAGGGAAGTTTCTTTGATAGTTTATTTAAGCAAGGTGTCTTTTTTTGGTTACCATTTTATACACAGAGGTTTTGTTTTGTTTTGAATTTTTTTCCAGAATATAGTAGAATGGATAGATTTCCCCTGTTTTCTATTTATCTTTTGTTTTTCCTTCTTCCAGACCATAAATGGAATACAGTAGGAATATCAGAAGCTATGGGTTTTTGTTTTGGGGGACGTTTTTCAGTTTTTTTTTAACGAGGACCCTAAGGAGCTCTCACAGCCAGGAAATGCCAGAAATGAATGACAGCTGATTAGGGCTGGAAGGAGAGAAGTAAAGGCAGAGAGAAATGCAAGACAGGAAGGGCCTGGTGTTAGTCCTTAGTTCTTGGCAGGTGCTGAAGGAAAGGGACAATCACGATAATGCAGGGGCGCCTTAACTCAGTGAACACCCCCCGCCCCCCTCAAAAAAGCTTGATCCATAGTGAGTGTGTTTTTTCCTTGTTCTCTGTTCTTTCAGCAGAAGTATTCTGTTAAACTATTTTATGTGACCTCTTCATTTTCTTGTAGGACTCATTCTAACCAGTTTCTGGTGACATTCAAAGAAGTGGGGAGAAGGCCCCCTACCTTTGGGGATGCGTCGGTCATTGCCCTTGAACTGTTAAATTCTGGATATGAATTTGATGAAGGGTCTATCGTCTTTAACCGATTCAGGCAAGAAAAATGTTGAAATCTGAGCTATTTTATGTTTATGTTCAGATTTTTCCATTAAGTAAATGTCTACTTAACAGTTTAAAATTATACTTTTGGAATTTACATTTGCTTTTGCCGTTTCTAGGTCTGTCATCTCCTACAAGACAGAAGAAAAGCCCATCTTTTCCCTTGGTACCATTGCAAGTGCTGGTAAGTAGGTTTTGTATGACAAGTATTTTTCCTATAGAAAGGAGAGATTTGTACATATAGGAAAACAGTGATTGTCAGGGTGGCTTTTTTTCAGCAGTAACAAAAATGACGTTGGGCTGTTTATCACCATCTATTAGTGGCTTCCATGAAATCATAAACATTTATTGTTTGACAACACTTACTGCATTCTTTCATTAATTTAATAAATATCCATTGAAGGCCATCGTTAGATATGATTTCTGTCCTTGGAGGTTGAAGAACTAAGCTAGAATGATATGTTGGCTTTGCAATCTGTGTGTGGGACCCCTCCCTAACCACAAAACAGACGCTCTAGAATAGAGATTTGAACGCTATTCACAACTAATATACGTTGAACAACTCAGTTCTCTTGTTTTGCTGTTTAAACAAAGTGATCATTGCTCAGTGATGCATCCTGGAAATAATACTCAGGAACTGATTTTATTTTCCCTTTCTGTATATTAGATTTCTCCTGTAATAGGTGTATAACTTTTACATTTTATTTTTAAATAAATCTATAACTTTTACATTTTATTTTTAAATAAATCTTTATTTTTTGGCTGCTTTGGGTCTTCATTGCTGCAAGTGGGCTTTCTCTAGTTGAGGCAGGCAGCAGCTACACTTTGTTGCAGTGCGCAGGCTTCTCATTGCAGTGGCTTCTCTTGCTGCGGAGCATGGGCTCTAGGCGCACGGGTTTCAGTAGTTGCGGCGCATGGGTTCAGTAGCTGTGGCTCATGGGCTCTAGAGCGCAGGCTCAGTAGTTCTGGCGCACGGGCTTAGTTGCTCCGCGGCATGTGGGATCTTCCCGGACCAGGGCTCAAACCCGTGTCCCCTGCCTTGGCAGGTGGATTCTTAATCACTGCGCCACCAGGGAAGTCCCTATCACATTTACATTTTAACGTCTTAGAAATTGGGATGCTTCTACCAGTCAATATGTATTTTTTCAGTATGTCATTTTTAATTGGCTATGTTATTTTCTTTCTTCATGGTACATAAAATAGGAGTTATAATCCACCGCATCTTAAATTTGATGAAATCCAGTACTGTCTCAGCACTTTACACTAATGAGTGAATTTTCAAGTCTGCTGCTACGTTTCCACTGCCTAATTACTAAAATGCACAGCAGCCTCTTAACTCTTCTCTCTTCCACATTCTCAGAAAAGCTTTCCCTCCCTTATTTTCCTGAAACTTTCAGATTTCCCCAATAAACAAATGGCTGAAATGGGATTTTTATATTACACTATACGAGTCTCAGTTCTTTCCTTAATTTCTTTATTGAAAAACGCGGTCACTGACTGTTGTGTGGCTTCGTGCCCAGCACGCTGCTAGATACCATCCAAAGGATTTGTATCCGTGAAATGTGGTGCTGTTACTTTAAATGTGGACTTCTTAAGTTTTATGAAGTTAAGCATTTGAAGTAGAATATCAAATGCTTTGTTTACACATCATATTTTTCTGAAAATCTATTATCTATAGTATGGAAATAGATGAAGATTTTAGAACTGAGTCCTTTAACCAATCTTACGTTGACTTCTCTGTAATTATAAAGAGTTTTTCTACCAGGAAGCTGTCTTGATTAAATCAGTCTTTGTGCTGTATCGCTTCAGAGAAATCCATGGCTTGTTTTAACAGAGAGCATGAGTATCTATGATGATATTGATGCTGACGTGCTGCAGAATTACCAAGAATACAGCCTGGCCAACATCATCTACTACTCTCTGAAGGAATCCACCACGAGTGAGCAGAGTGCCAGGATGACGGCCATGGACAATGCCAGCAAGAATGCTTGTAAGCGCTGAGAGAATTCCCTTACGGAAAGCAGCATGAAGACCCTCACGTCAAAAGGCATTAGCGATTCTGGAAGTGGACCAGGAAGCAGGAGAGCTGGGGTCTAGTCCTGGGCTCTGCCACCGATTCTGTGAGGATAGAAAAATTATATTCTCTGCCTTAAAGGAAGTAATATCTTACTTGGTACGCAGTAAGTGTGCAGGTACTTTGAAAAGGTATCTCGTGGAAGAAACAAAACTACCTTCATAAAATTTTTTGACTGGCCAGTTTGGGTAACCAAAAGGAAACAGAATCTTATTTTTGAATTAAGCAACACACGTCTATAAATGAGTTAGTGAAAAAGGTATTCTTTTCTAGTTTTAGATCTTGTTGTCTTTTGTTCTGTTTGTAGCTGAGATGATTGACAAATTGACTTTGACGTTCAATCGCACCCGCCAAGCTGTCATCACCAAGGAGCTGATTGAAATCATCTCCGGTGCTGCGGCTCTGTAAGTAACTGTGCGTCACCCTCAGACTCCGTGTCTTATCTGTGCCTGCTAGTTTAGCCTTTGCATGTTTAAGTTTTCTGTTTTGTTTTGTCTGTTAACGATGAAATGATCCATTGCTTATCTTGTTTCCTTAATCGTAGAACATAAAGTTTGATGAAAATGAGATCTCTGGTGTATTTTGATTGTTTCAGCTGAAATATTCAGGCTTAGTTTCTTCTTTTTAGAAATTAGTATATTGCTAGCTTTCACTTTCTTCAAGTTTTAGGAATAAGGACGTGAATAATTCAGTATCATTTATACTGAATGATAAATATTCAGTATCATTTATAAAATCTGTCTTTGAACTTAAAATATTATAAATCAGGCTTTCTGAGTTACAGGACTGGTTTGGGGTTTGGTTTTATATAAATCTGCAGATCATTGAATGGTGGTTGGGTCCAGGAATTTTTAAATTAAGTTTTCTGTATCAGTACTGTCTTATAAGGAGTTCTTAAAATACCACTTTCCTCAAGAAAATGTCTTGGTTGTCTAGCTAGATATGTTAATGTTTGTGAAACCACGGTTACGATAATGGGAATTCTGTTTTAAAAATTATTAAATTGAACACCCATTATATGCCTCATACAGTGCTAGGCACGGTGTTAAAGGATGTGATCCTTTCTTCCAAGGCATTTATGTGCTAATAGGATAAGAAAAAAATGCAGATAATTATGCTGAAAGATAAAATATGTCATAAGTTTTCTTTGACTCATTCTCTCTCACCTCCTGCTAATTGGTCACCAAGTTCTGTAAATTTTACCTTCTAAATATCCCTTGACCCTTTCCCCTTTATGCCCTCTTCACGCAGATCCTTGTCATTTCTCTCCCAAATTAAAAAACGTATTTTTTGAGTGGCACATATGTTTTTTTCCCTGAAATGCCATCTTTCCCCTGCACCCTTGATTGTACATCTGACTCTGTTTATCCTTCCTAACGGAGCTGGGGTAATCCTTTCTTCCAGAAATCCCCCCTTCCTGGTTTGAGTGGGGCAGCCTCCTATGCTTCCCTTCATCATAGCACTTACACTGTTTTACTAGGAATTGCCCTTCTGTTTGTCTGTCCTCCTGCGGCTTGGGACAGGGAGTGTCTCGTTCAGTCTTATAGCCCCATCACCTGGCACATACTTCCTCAGTAAATATTTGTAGAGTGAATGAATGACGTGCCATGAATATTTACATTTTTTTAAATATATTTATTTGTTTTTATTTTTGGCGGTGTTGGGTCTTTGTTGCTGTGCACGGGCTTTCTCTAGTTGCGGTGAGCGAGGGCTACTCTTCGTTGCGGTGCACGGGCTTCTCAGTGTCGTGGCTTCACTTGTTGCGGAACGTGGTCTCTAGAGCGCAGGCTCAGTAGTTGTGGCGCACGGGCTTAGTTGCTCCGCGGCATGTGGGATCTTCCCAGGCCAAGGATTGAACCCCTGTCCCCTGCATTGGCAGGCGGATTCTTAACCACTGCGCCACCAGGGAAGCCCGCCGTAAATATATTAAGACCTGGAAGTTCAGCAGAGAGAGAAGTAACATTTTATTGGGTATGTGAAAACGTGAATCCAGGTTTAAGAATCAGGGAAAGGTTTATCACTACGATGACATTTAAGTTGGTCCTTTTGTCTCTGGAGGATAGAAATGGGCAGAATGCCAGACACACAAATAAACTGGTTGAGACTGTTTTATAAGTGTTGGTTGGATCCAGCAGGCTTCCTTCTCTTATTTTGCTTTGGAGCGTGAGTTTAAGACTAATCCACCTCTCAGCCTCGTCACTACTGCTCTGTTAACATCAGAGTCCAGTGCAGTGATGAGCGGCCCTGCCGCTTACCAGCTTGATAGACGTGGTTAAGATACTCTCCCTGCAACGCAGTTGTTTTCTATGACACGGGGGCTAATACAGGGATTAAATAAGTGTATTATTCGTGTCCTCCTTGCTGTACTTCCTACTGCTGGAGCCACGCTGACTTCTTCTTGGGTGGCGTGCACGCAGAGGCCTGGGGGAAAGTTTGGACTGCGCTCTTAAGGTCTGGGAGCTGTGAGATGTGGAGAGCCAGGAAAAGAGGAATGAATGCTCGGAATAGACGGAGGCTACAGCCTCTGCAGAATTGAGGACCAGGCTCTTTCTTGATTAGGAATGCGGGGACTTGGCTGAAAAGTAGCAAAACCAGAGAAATGAGGAGAGGGAGATTGGGATATGAAGACCAAGAATTTTAAAAAGAACTCAAATAACTGGAAATTGACTAGTTTTCGCTTTCTGGAAAGGCAGTCTAAATCATTTCTTGCAAGTTAGCTGTGCACCTCACGGTGGATTATTTATATGAATGAACTTGCATGCTCTGTAACCTGTCAGCTCTTCTGCTTAAAGGCTTTAATGCAGACACATTTGGCTCTTTGGTAATAATATAAAAGGCATGAATAAACCATAATATTTGAGGTACCAAATATTTAGTTGCTAGCCTAAAATTTTTTAATATATTGTATGCTGTTTATAGAAAAGTTGTTGTTTAAAGTATGCTTTCATAGTCCTGCCTACTTGCATGAACATGGTTTTATTGCTTCTAACCAGATGCAAGTCTATGACCTTTTGTAACAATCATTGAACTCTGTTTTAAGGGAATATTTTGGTAAGTATTTATATGATATACTCAAGGTAGTGAGTGAGGAAGTGGGCTTTTTTAGTCAGAAATTGTAAATGATTAACTAGCATGGATTGTTTCTTGACCTGCTTGTTTTGTGTTTGTCTTTTTCTTCTAATATAATAACCCAGGGACTAATGAAATTCGAGTTTCATCCTCAGACAAGAGGTAAAGTGGTAATATTTCACACACTCTCCCCTACCCCGTCAGAAAAGAAACCCAGTCAGATAGAACTGAAGGTAATTCGGCAACAGTGAAACTGATTCCCTGAGAGATGAGATGGCCAGGCCATTAGAGCAGCAGCCAGATGGTGGGAGTATGTGGGTGATGTTAGTGGGCTTTTTTCTTCTTCGATATATTAAATAAACTGTAAGGATAAAGAATTAGCATTCTTGGGACCTCTCTGGTGGTCCAGTGGTTGGGACTCCACACTTCCACTGTGGGGGACACGGGTTCAATCCCTGGTCAGGGAACTAGGATCCCACATGGCTCGTGGTGCGGCCAAAAAGAAAAAAAAGAAAAAAGAATTAGCATGCTTTTGAGTTATTAAACAGGCTGGTGAGGAGCAGTGGTTCTCAAATTTCCTGGTCTCAGAACGCTTTGATATCTGACTTCACAGAGGATAGCTTAGTTCTCTCCATTTCTGTATTCATTCTGTCCTGATATTACACATCACATAGGCTCTGGAAAACTCCACCGTGTGTACCTGAGAATGAGAATAAAATAGGCAAGTAACATTGTTATAAAAATAGTTTTGCCCTCACGGACCCCATGAAAGGGTCACCAGACCAAAATTTGAGAACCACTGGTGTAGAGTAGCATTTTATTATGTAGAGTCAGTTCTTTAAGTCCCACCGAAATATGTATTATATCTTGACATCTTTATTTGTTCTGTACTTTTATTTTTCAGGTAAAGAAGATTCAGCCAGCTGATTTTGTTTTTAGCTTACTGCTGTCCTTGTCAGAAGAAATTGTTGGTCCACTGTTTAAATTAGTAAAGACAGCGAGATATTTGTAAATTATCTTACAATAAATGACTCACCGTAAGAAAATCACTGTCTTTTCTTATTATATGAGAACAGCAGTTTTCCAAATGAGATCTTAAAACACTTAAAAATATTAACATGCTACTATTAAGAAGATAGTTGAAGAGGCTCCTCTGATTTTCTGGTTGCCTAACAGCCATGGAAAGCCTGGCCTCCGTGGGGTCAGAGTGGAAGGAAGAGGCACCAGGCCACAACCCCAGCCCAGGCACCTGAGCGCCACACCTTCATAGAACAGCCAGCACAGGGAAGCAAACGCGCTGTCCAGGTCATCTGCTGTTTCTCACGTGTACGGTGTAGAATTTCAGGCATATACTAAATCTAAATAAATTTTTAAATCTTTTCCAAGGACTGAGAAACATTTCAGTAGGATATTTACTCCATATTCGCATTTAGATAACCATTAAGATTGGGCGCGTGAGCTATTCCACACAGCGAGCTGGCCGTGCCAAACAGTGTCAGGGTTTTTTCCTATTTATTTAAAAGACGGCTTAGGGCTTTTATTGCAAAAGTAGTATAGGAATTACAAAAGACTGTAGAACTATAAAAAAATACAGAGCCCATTCTCACTTAACACTTTATATTACTCTTTTTAAAAACATTAAATAAATACATGCATATGCTATCATTTTGCCAATAACTATTCATAAAAATGAACAATAAGTGATACAAAAGTGGATTAGCAACCACAAACCTGTAAAGAGCAGTGTTGCCACTTTAAGAAGAAGGCTGCCAGGGAAAGATAAACGGAACAGAATCTCAGTGTCATTTTCTAGCTTCCCTGAAATGTTACAAGAGGCATTTTGATCTCTGAGCCTTTGTGACATTTGTTTTTCTCTGAAGGCTCATAGGTCTTTACCTGTGTTGCTCTGAAATGTCACAAGGATAATTGTTAATAAGCATCCTTGGGGAAGTGTTTGCACACTTGGACGAGTACTTCTGTGTTCTTAATTTTTGGAAGTGGAATCAATGACTCAGACTATGTACATTTTTTAATTTAATAGACACTGCCAAATAGCTCTCAAAAAAGGTGGTAAACTTGTGCTAAGTGTATAAAATTGATTTCCTCTACTCGCTGAGACTGTCTATCTTTTAATCTTTAATGATCTGATGGGTGAAAAGACAATAGACTACTCATTCATTGCCCATTTTTTTAAGTGAGTTTTTTTCTCATTGAAACATAAGAGTTCTTTGCCTATGAGTGACATCAGCTCATTTGTGTTGCAAATTAATTTGTGTTAGAAAGTTTGCACTTCCACTACTTTCTTGCAGATGCAGCATGGGGTCTTGAGAAATAAAACTAAGCAAGGATTTAACTTTACCAGCCACACGAGTGTTCGATGTATAGAGCAGTGGTTAAGAGCATAAACTTGGGGCAAACTGGGTTGGAATCCCAGTTCAGCCCTTAACCAGCTGTGTTGACATTGGGCAAGTTACTTAATCTTTCAGTTTTATCATCTGTAAAATGATTAAAATAGTACTTACCTCATAGGGTTGTTATGAGGACTAAATGAATCAATATTTGCAAAATACTTAGAAACTGATGTGGGACGAATGCTGTATCTGTGATTAAATGTTCCCTGATCTATGTAAGTGACCATCGGTTCAGTATCGTGTTTCTGATGTTCTGTGTATCAGCACTCTTAAATTCTGAAGCTACGATGATGATAATTATACTTCCCTATAGGAGCTTACCATTTGGAGCAAAGAGAAGCAAATAATGAAAAAAAAAACGTGGTAAGGTTTTTTGGTAAACTGTTATTGAAGTATAGTGTATGTACAAAAGAAGGCATAATTCATAAGTTTGTGGCTCAGGAAAATTTGCAAAATGTAAACACTCATGTATCTACAATCTAGATCAAGATCTAAAAGGTCCTGTCGTCACAGAAGCCTCCCTTGTGTCCCTGCCCTTTTTGTTATCTCCACAAAAGTACCCACAATCATGACTTCTATCACCATAGATGTGTTTTGATTGTTTTTGAAATTTACGTAAACGGAATCATACAGATGAAGCCTTTGGGGTCGGCTTTTTCTTAAAATTCAACAGTGTGTCTGGGAGATTTCATTCACATTTGTAGAGCAGTTTTTTTCATCGTTTTATGTTACCACACGTGATAAATATCTTAGAGTTGAGTAATTCTGTTGATGGACGTTTAGGTTATTTCCAGCTTGGAACAATTATAAATGCTTCTCTAAATCTTTTGTGCACCTCTCTTGGTTTAAATTTGAAAGAATTTCTGTTGTGTACATACCTAGCAGTGGGATTGCTTGGCCATAGGTTCTGTAAATGTTCTGCTTTGGCACTGCCAAACACTTTCACAGAGTGGATGTATTGATACCAGTTTATACTCTTCCTGGCAGTTGTCTACATCCTCATCAACACTATGTATTGTCACCCTTTTTCATTTTGCCATCCTGGTAGGAGTGTAGTGTTATATAATAATACCTTTAGCTTGCATTTCTCTGATGGCCAATGAGTGGGGTTAATCATGCATGTTGGTTGTGTGGAACTTAGATATTCTCTTTCCAAAAGTTTCTGAGCAGTGTGTGTGTGTGTGTGTGTGTGTGTGTGTGTGTGATTTTTGCTTGTTTTCTAATTGAACATTCTATTGAGATAATTGTAGATTCACATGCAGTTGTATGAAATAATACAGAACGATCCCTTGTACAGTTGCCTCAATTCGCCTCAATGGGGGCTTCCCTGGCGGTCCAGTGGTTAAGACTCTGTGCTTCCACTGCAGGTGGAGCAGCCAAAAAAATAAATAAGTAAAAATAAATTCCCGGGGCTTCCTTGGTGGTGCAGTGGTTGAGAATCTGCCTGCTAATGCAGGGGACACGGGTTCGAGACCTGGTCTGGGAGAATCCCACATGCCGCGGAGCAACTAGGCCCGTGAGCCACAACTACTGAGCCTGCACGTCTGGAGCCTGCACGTCTGGAGCCTGCGCTCCGCAACAAGAGAGGCCACGATAGAGGCCCGCGCACTGCGATGAAGAGTGGCCCCCGCTTGCCACAACTAGAGAAAGCCCTCGCACAGAAACGGAAACCCAACACAGCAAAAATTAATTAATAAACTCCTACCCCCAACATCTAAAAAAAAAAAGTAATAGTCTCCTCAGCTGTAAGCCAGGGACAATAGCGCCTACCTCATAAAGTCACTGCACTCAATAAAAAATATCAGCCTTCTACTGGCGTTTGAAAAAGCACACCTTCATTTAAAAATAAAAAAATAAATTCCCCCAATGGTAATATTTTACAAAACTATATCACAACCAGGAATATTGACATTGATACAATCCCAAAATCTCAGATGTCCCCAGTTTTATAGTTGAGAATCTGAACTCATAAGGACAACACTTATTTAGATAACCTAGGAAAATGGGAGGGGGGAGAACAGTAGCTTAAAATGTTGGGTTAGATTCCCCGAATTTGCTTTTTAAAAAAAGAAAGAAAAAAGCCCTAGAATGGCTAAGATAAAGAGATGATTATATCAAATATGGACTGAAGTCCCATACATATACATGCTGAGAATTTAAAGCAGGATAAACACCTTGAAAAACTGGTCGGCAGTATCTACTGAAGTTGAACATTTGTATACAGAGTGATCAATGATTTAAAATATATACTCATGAGAAATGCATGCAGTCACATGTGCAAGATATTCATAGCAGCACTGTTCTTAGTTCAGATAACCATGCTTTAAAAGGGAAAGATTTACTTAAAATGTAATGGTAATTAAGATAGTGTGGTGGTGTTGCAAGGATAGAAAAATAGACTAATGGAACACAATAGACTAGAAACAAATACGTATACAGCCACCTGATTTATAAGTCACTGTAATTCAATGTGGAAAAGAATGTTTCCAGTAAATGCTGCAGGATCAGCTGGATATCTCTATAGGAAAAATCCCTGATCCTTATACCATACACAATTTCAATTTGAGGTCATAGATATAAAAGGTATAATAATACAGCTTTTTGAAGAAAATAGGAGAAAGGCTTCATGATATTGGGAATAGCAAAGCTTTTTTAAACATGACTCACTCAAAAAGAACTAATCATTTAGGGAATTCCCTGGCGGTCCAGTGGTTAGGACTCAGCGCTTTCACCGCCGTGGGCCAGGTTTAATCCCTGGTCAGGGCACTAAGATCCCACAAGCCACACAGTGTGGGGGAAAAAAAAATTAATTTGAAAAACATTGATAATTGGGCTTTATTAAAATTAAATTATCAAACGACTGAGGGAAGATATTTACAATACAAATAAAGCTTGTATATAGAGTGTGTGTGTTTTTAAACATCCACAAATCAGTAAGAAGACAGAAAATCCAATTCTAAAAAATGAGCTTGGGACTTCCCTGGTGGCGCAGTGGTTAAGAATCCACCTGCCAATGCAGGGAACATAGGTTCGAGCCCTGGTCCGGGAAGATCCCACATGCCGCAGAGAAACTAAGCCCGTGCACCACAACTACTGAGCCTGCGCTCTAGAGCCCATGAGCTACAACTACTGAACCCTTGTACCACAACTACTGAAGCCCACGTGCCTAAAGCCTGTGCTCCGCAACAACAGGAGCCACCGCAATGAGAAGCCCACGCGCCACGACAAAGAGTAGCCCGCGCTTGCCACGACTAAGAAGGCCTGCACGCAGCAACGAAGACCCAACACAGCCAAAAATAAATAAATAAATAAATTTAAAAAATGAGTTTGAACTATTAATAGCCACAGTAACATGAATTTCCAGGAAATTATGCTGAAAAAAAATTCTGAAAGATTATATACTATATGATTCCATGTATATGATGTTTTTTATGTGACAAAATTTTAGAAATGGAGAACAGATGAGTGGTTGCCTGGGATCACAGACTGGGGTAGGGGAGTAATAGGAAAGCTGGTATGGTTATAAAAGGGCAGTGGGCACAGATCAAACTGCTCAGGATCCTGAATGTGGTGGTAGATTCTTTTTTTTTTTTTTTTTTTTTGCGGTACGCGGGCCTCTCACTGTTGTGGCCTCTCCCGTTGCGGAGCGCAGGCTCCGGACGCGCAGGCTCAGCGGCCATGGCTCACGGGTCCAGCCGCTCCGCGGCACGTGGGATCTTCCCGGACCAGGGCACGAACCTATATCCCCTGCATCGGCAGGCGGACTCTCAACCACTGCACCACCAGGGAAGCCCGGTAGATTCTTTTTTTTAAATCTATATAGGTAAAAAATCACAAACATATACACACATAAGTGAGTATGAGTAAAGCTGGGGACATCTGAATGAGATGTGTGGAAGGTTATAATTGGTGAGCACATAGCCAAGTTTGGGTGAAGATGAGCTCAGTTTGGGGTTAGATGACCAGACTGAAAAGGCATCCTAGCTTGAAGGAGGTGAGGTTTAAACTAACTCACCAACAGAAGGAGCAGTAACCAACAGAAATGAAACTACTGGGGTGACATAAATCTGGAAAGGTGATCTGAGGCAAGACTGTGAGCACCCCATGCTATGCAGTTTAGACCCACAGAAAAGAGTCTTATAAAGCAAGCTTGAAAGTCCCCCAGGTCACACCCCCTCCTTCTTTGCTAAGCATCAGATCAGTGCAATAACAATGACAAATGTTTGCATTAGTAAGGTTTACTACATAACTTCTTTCTGAGACCTGTCTAGAGAGTATCTGAAGTGCTAGAAATGTTAATTTTAATATTCCAAGATTGAGTTTCCATTGTTATAACTTCTTTTTTCTAATAATTTGTCCTTTAATGAACATTTGTTTCTCTTACTATTTAATATGGGATATTTGCAACTTTCAGAAACATTATTATTATTATTGTTATCACTGGAAACTCTAAGTTTGAAAACTGCAGTTCTGAGCCCCTGCCAACACCAGCTGAATAAAAAGTGATGCCATTGCTGCACTGGGGCCTACAGTCCTCACCTAGAAGACGCATTCTCTGCACTGAGACTGAAACCAGAAAATGAGTCATTGTGGGCCCACAGTTAGAGTGGGGTCACAGGAGGCCAACTAATAAATGGAGCCTTGGCCCAGGTCCGGCTCACACTGGGTTCCCCGGGTTGATGGACCCACTCAGGGTCAATTCCCTGATTCCTGAATGTGTAAGTAGAACACACATATGGGGAAGTTGGTACAATCCCCATGCTGGTTCCTTGGCCTCTGGGGTAAGAACTATGGCAGTGGGAAGGCTGAGCACAAACTTTTGAGATTGGCCCTCCAGTTTGGGGAAGGCGCAGGGGGTAGGGGGAGGCAGAAATCAGGGCACCCTTAAAGACCTAAAGAATGCAGGGGTTGGGGGAGGGGCAAGATAGGGAAAAGGGATTCAGAGGTACAAACTACTAGGTATAAAATAAGATACAAGGATGTAATATACAGCAGAGAATATAGCCAATATTTTATAAATAATAACTGATGCCCAATGTGACAGTGTTATTACCTGATTGGGAAGCAATCAGGTAATGAGGGTGAAGCCCTTATTAATGGGATTAATGCTTTAAATAAAAGAGATCCCACAGAGCTCCCTAGCCCCTCCCACCTTGTGAGGATACAACTTGAGAAATCTGTGCCCCAGGAGAGGGCCCTCACATGACCGTGCTGCACCCTGATCTCAGACTTCCAGCCTCCAGAACTGTGAGAAATAAATGTCTGTTGATAAGTTACCCAGTCTGAGTTATGGCAGCCAGAAAGAACTAAGACAGTAGGGACTACCATAACAGCACTGCTCAGGATTAAAGGCTTCAGTGTTCTGTGGAATTGCCCCAGCTGCACTCAGCTCCTTTGCCTGAGATCACACACCGGTTCCAGGGAAGCCCTCAGGCAATGACTTACCAACAAGGGAATATAAAGGTCCAGCCCCCTTGTCCCAACTCAGGACAGAGGTGATAGGCCATCCCCGAGTTAGAGCTCCCTATGGGATTGCCTGAGGCCCTCCTTGAAAATGCAGTGCAACCCCCTTCCCCTGCACAGGTGTGGATCCCAGCAGCACTCAATAAACCTGCAGGTTGATCTCCACCTCAGAACTGGAGAACTGAATCTGCGACACATGTTTATGTAGGGGAATGTCCCTGTCTGGGGATATACATGCTGAATTGTTTCCGGGTTAAATGTCACGAAGTTTGCAACTTATTTTCAAACTGTTCTGAAAAAAAAAAAAAGGTTTGTGTGTGTGTGTGTGTGTGTGTGTGTGTGTGTGTATACATAGTAAATGTGGCAAAATAGTCAATATTAACAATTGGTGAATCTAGGTGAAGTGTGTACCTTTGTTTATACTTGCTTCAACTTTTCTGTAGGTTTGAAATTTTCCAAAATAAAGGATTAAGGGGTAAAACACACACACAGAGGCAATATAAGAGATGTAAAAGGAGCCTCCAGAAGTATTGGAACAGAAGAGAGCAGGGTGTTGTGAGATCCAAGGTACAAGAGTTTCAAAATTAAGGTAGTGTTCAACATTATCAAATGGCTACAAAATGGTCAAGCAAGTCTAGGACTGAAAAGTGTCCCCCAGATTTAGCATCTAGAAGGTCCCTGATAATCTTGGGGACAGAAGTGTCAGTGGAGAAAACATTATAGGCACCCTGCCACCTAGTATCTTGCTCCTTGTCTACAGATTGTCGGAAGAATCATATTTTCCATTCTACTGGGTTTCTGGGACTTCAAAAGAATTGAATATTATGTTCAAAGTTCTGGAATGGTCCCTATAAGGAAAACGTAGAGCCATGCAGCAACTCACAGTTTATTGGAGAGGCATGTAAACTCAAATACTAAATGCACTGTGATAGGTGCAAGAAGAGGGGAACACAGGAGAGAGAGAAGGGGAAGGTAGGAACACTCCAGAAGCTTTTAGAAGAAAAAAGCACAAAAGGATAGACTGAGTAGGTGAGCCACTGCAACCTGGCTACCCATAGGCTGAATCTGGCTTAACCGTGGGATTAGTTTGGCTTGCAAATTAAAACTTAAAAAATGTATTTTCAGGGGCTTCCCTGGTGGCGCAGTGGTTGAGAATCTGCCTGCCAATGCAGAGGACACGGGTTCGAGCCCTGGTCTGGGAAGATCCCACACGCCGCGGAGCAACTGGGCCCGTGAGCCACAACTACTAAGCCTGCGCGTCCGGAGCCTGTGCTCCGCAACAAGAGAGGCCATGACAGTGAGAGGCCCGCGTACCGCGATGAAGAGTGGCCCCCGCTCGCCGCAACTAGAGAAAGCCCTCGCACAGAACCGAAGACCCAACACAGCCAGTAAATAAATAAATAAATTTTTTAAAATGTATTTCCAATAATTAAAAATATTGATCGAGCTATTGATCACAAAATCTCGGTGTCCCGCATCTGGTTAAGATCTGGCAACCCTTGGCTGGAGCGAGGAGAAGACTGGGGCAGGCAACAGTTCTCCATACACAGACTGTTTCGCTGACTTAAGGACTTTCCGCAGGCAACTGAGTCCTTTCTTCCTTTGACAGATCCCAGAGGCTGGTGAAGGGTACATCGGCAAACTCTTGCTCACAAGCATGCCACCCGTTTTTGTAAATAAAGTTTTATTGAAACCAGGGCTGGGATTAGAAAAGAGTGAGGCCGGAATTCGGGGGCAGTGGTCGGATTTTTTAAAAATTGTATTAAAATATTATTGATCTTGATTACGTTTTCTGCTGCCCCCGTAAATTTTGCCCGGAGGTCAGTGCCACGCTGGCCGCACCCTGCACCCCGCCCTATTGTGAAGGGTTTTGAATGGCGTGCTTAACAGCTTGGACCTGATTTAACCTATACAATGGTAAGCAGCTCTTTTTTTTTAGCAGAGGCAAGCATTGGATTAAATCCAAGTCTGGGAAAGTCCTGAAGTTTCCACGCCCCAAATACCACCCCTGCACTCACAGCCTCTCAGGTTCCCACTCTTGTCTAACACCCGCATTTCAGGTTCATATCCCGGCTCGCTCTTCGACCCCTGAACCACTGACGTTCCCTCCTCCTTCATCTGCGAGCGAGCACCCCGGGAAGGCCCCAAGCACCTGCCTCCTCGGGCGCATCCTCCACCGGCGCTCGGAGCTACCGTTTCCTGCATCCTTCCAGGCCCGAGAGTCGATACCGGGACCATCGCTCTGCTCCAACGGGGCGGAGCTTCCTCATCGGCGCGCTCCGCACTCGGCTAGTGCTGCCTCCCCCCGGCGACCATCCAGCGGGAGGCGGAGCGAGTCCAAAATGGCGGCTCTCAGGCTGGCGCGCTCCGTGCTGCTGTGGCTTTGAGGTGGTCGCCGGGGGTCGGGGGGGACGATTTCCCCGCCGCGGGGGCCCTAGAGGATGAATCAGGGGCTCTTCTAAGGTTAGGTGGCGGGGGTGGAGAGAAGTGGCAGCAAGGACTGCGGTGGAGTCCACGGAGCGGGATGTGCGAGAGTTACTCCAGGTCGTTGTTGAGGGTCTCGGTGGCGCAGATCTGCCAGGCGCTGGGCTGGGACTCGGTACAACTGAGCGCCTGCCACCTCCTCACGGACGTGCTGCAGCGTTACCTGCAGCAGCTGGGACGGGGCTGCCACCGGTACTCTGAGCTGTGTGAGTACCGGGCTGGGTGTGGGAGGGCTGCCTCTGGCCAGTCACGGGTGACACCTCCGCGTTCCCCTTCGCTCTACCGGCGTCCAGGAGGTGTTGGTTCTTCTCCCCCACCCCGCGATTGGGTGTCTTCTCGGCCCCTGACGTCCCTCCGCTCCCACTGTCCCTGGAAACTCGAGTCATCCCTTTGGTCCCTCTTCGTCAGCCGCTAACTTATCCCGCCCGTAGCCCGAGCCCTGTCCCCGCTCCCAGCTCCACAGCCTTTGCCCTCCTCTGTGATCTGATCATCGGTCTTAATCATCGTCTGCTTTTGGCTGCGTGTAGAACCACCTCCAGAATGTCTTACAGCCTCTGTTACTTTGGTTCTTTTCCTCCCTTGCCCGCAAACTACTACAACTAGTTGTCACAGGCGCTCCGTCTACCGGCCGTTTCTTACAAGCCTGGCCATTCTTCAGCTCCTGACAACACATACTCGTTGACAGCTCTGGTCCGTTAGGGACACTGCCTCTTCTTTCTGTATGTGTTCGTTTCATAGACAGCATCTCTGCTTACTCCTTCCCAAGGCCGACTTTGTCGGTTTCACTTAGATTACCTGTGGCTTATGTCTCAGCCACCCATTGATTTCCTCCTCTTCTATATTTTTGTGTCAGTGGTTATCAAAGTGTGGTAGAGGGATCATCGGCAATTTACAAGGCTCCCCAGGTAATCTGGGCTACAGTACATGGTTTTTAAGCAAATGTCTGGTAGTTTGTATAGCTGGTGGCATTTACTAAGTTGGAATATTTAGTAGAAGCAACACATCATCTCATTGATGGGAAGTCTGTGTGTGTGGAGGGGGAACTACCCCTCATTTAAGTTTCGGGGCATTATTTTTCAGGTGTTCAGCTGGAAAACTGGGTGAAGTGTTTTATAGGATATTTTTTGTTAAAGAGGTTGCTCCACTGAAAAGTTGAGACCCATGAATACACTTTACTTCTTAGGCCCCAAATTCCATTCCAGCGCCATAGTGCTGCCAGAATAATATGGTAATCTCTCCATCATGCAAATCTGGTTTTGTCATTCTTAAAAGTATTTCAGTTGGTTACAGGCTGAAAAATCTAAGCTCTCGAGCAGCACACACTTTCCTTTGTGAGCTAGTATTTTTCTTATCTTCTGCCATTCTGTCATCCTAAATCTGCAACCATGCTGAGCTACCTGCCTTTTCCGAAACACTTTAAGCCTCCGTTCCTGCATGCATGCTGTTTCCTAGTGTGTCCTTCGCCCCCTGGTCCACCAGTAGTACGACTTCTAGTTTGAAATTCACTTATCACTTGCTTTAGCAAACTCGTGATGTCTGTTCTCATAATTCTGTGCATTTTTCTGCTATGTTATTGAACACCTTGCTTTGTAATCATCTGTGTATATCTCTCACCCTCCCCTCTCCCCTCCCCAGGAGACAAATTTATTATATTTGTATTCTGTAACCTAGTACAGTGCCATAATAGAATAGGCACCCAGGAAATAGCTGTTGAATAAATAAGTGAACTGATAATCCACCACCATAATAACTATTTAGTCATTTCATCTTTTGAGTTTTAAAAATGTGTATTTTTAGACAGCTTGATTTCATGGATACTTCTAATCTGAATTTGGAACTGTTGAGTAGCTCTCATTCATCTTGATCTTTAAAATACACCACCAGCACACCGCTGTCTGCTTTTGCTTCTCTTCCCTCCCTCCTCTCTTCTGGTGCTTGAGTATACTGTTACAGCATACGTAGTCCAGGTTGTATTTTTGCTACCAAGTTCCCTAAATGAGGACAGATGTTCTGTACCTTTAGGTAATCAGAATAACCCTGAATACATAGTTACTGTTCCTGCCTTATACATGGTACCAGACAGGTGCTGGCACCCCAAGCAACCAGGTATTCTAGAGTCATCGGGTGATCCCTGTTTTGTGTTAATGTGAACCTCGATAATTAACCAATTTCTGTAATGATTTTCTTGCTTTTAGTGAGAATACGATGATCGGGTTCATTCTCTATTGTGGTTTGGTGACTTTTTGAAAATGCTAATTCCTGGTATACTTATCAGTCATAGACTTTTAAATATTCTTTTCTCTACACTATTGTTATTTTGAACCGGAGTTACTGTAACATCAGGTCACCACTATGCAATCTTGTATTCTGTTTCTTTATTTCCTTTGTCTTTCTGACACACGTTTATTGAGCACCACTTATGATCTGAGTTCTGTGCTACATGTCGGAGACATAGGCTTACTTAGACACAATCCCTGCCCGTAAGGTGTGTAAAAGGGTGTCGAAATGTCAGTAAAAACAAACTGATGGTATTTGTTCCTTTTTTAAAAAATGCTCTAAAGTTAAAGCAAGTATCAGAAGTTACTATCAATTCAACAAATAATGCATTTGAAAATTTCCCTAAGGTAACGATTTGCCAAAGCATTCAGAGGCAGAAGTTTCTGTATGCATTGTATTATACATTAAATAATGTGTGTATACACTGAAAGCAGTGCACGGTATAGGTATAGGCAGTAAATGCAAAAGGAATGCGGTGAAGGAGAGACACATGCACACTCTGGGTTCCAGGGCAGGATTCACTGGAAAGGTGAGATTTGAGTTGAGCCGTGAAGCAAGGTTGTATAATGTAGGGAGCATGCCAGGTAGAGAAAAGCATAACCTGAGGTAACCAAGTGGGAGTAAGTGAGGCGGCCAGCTTGGCATATGTAACCAGTTCATTTGGAAGGTGCTAGAGGAAGATGTTAAATGGAGCGAGATCAGATTAGGGAGGGACTTAACAGAGAGAGAAATTACAACGTGGTAGGAAACACTGCATACTCTTACGGAGGGGGATTGTGTGATGAAAGTGATGCTTCAAGACAATTGTGCTGTCGGTTAAGTGCAAGAGAGGCGGTTAAGTGCAAGAGAGGCGCAAGGTGGGAGAACTTGAAACTAGGCTGAGACAGTGAAAGTAGGAAGAGAGAGAAAGGAAAAATTCTGAAAGCCGGTACCCAAAAGGGTGCAGGGGGAACACCAGAAGCTCTTGGGTTGAAATTGCAAAAATGTGGAAGAATTCAAGAGGACCACATTTTTAAGACTGAGAAAAGAATACTGCTTTTAATAAGAATCAAAGAGTTGAAATGCCTGTCTGTCATTAAGGGAAAGAATGAGTATTCATTTTATTTATCCTCTCTTTTTTCTACATCAAAGAAGTAACCCATACTTGTATAAAAATTCAGACTACAAAATCTTTGAAGTTAGAAACGAGTCTCCTGCTTCGACTCTGCCCTTCCCCTGTTCTGCAGCTTTCAGCCCCATAAACTGTTACAGTTGGATGTATATCCTTCCAGAAGTTTCCTTGTGTGGGTGTGAGCAAACGTGTCTCATTTTTATGAACTTTGGATGATTCTTTTCCATTTTACATCATGATTTAATTTCAGACAAACTGAGTTTGCCGTGATCATAGGAGATTATAGTTAAAAAAATAAGCTATTTATTGGAAATCTGGAACTGGAATTTTCATAGAAGTTTTAAAAGATGTAGAGACCTTAAGTTCTGCTAAGGGCAGGCAGAGGAGAAACTTCCTTTTGTAAAGAGAATCTCACTATATCTAATGTTTTATCATTTTATCTCTACCCATTTTATACGGTGTCTTCTAAATACATTTAAATTTTACATGTAAATTACCTTTATGGTCTAAGCCCTTTCAGCAAATTTTCTTGGATTTAGAAAATTGATTCAGTGGTATAATTCATTCAACAAATGTTTATGGAGTGCCAACTCTATGCCAACCGCTGTTGTAGTTTCCAGAGTTGTATCACTGAGCAGTAGAGAAAATGGAATGGACATTTACCTAGCTCAGCATTCTATCAATACTTATTTGATAAAATATAATAATAGTAATATTTATCGGGCATTTACTTTGTGTCAGCCACTGTTCCAGGTGCTGTTGACCATCTGCAAGTTACTTTTGACGTTAGTTCTGTACTGGCTGATTGTTAGTATGAATTGTCTGTGGTGTTCTGGTTGGTTGTCAGATCATATTTAAAATTGACTTTCAGAGTCAACTTTCTAATATTTAAACAATATGATAGTCTATTAAAAATCTATTCAATTTTTTCCAGTGACTGGGTCTTAAGTATGTAGTATATTTGATTCTGAGCTGCATATTTACCTAATACTTTTTTCTTAATATTTTAAAAAATATTCATGGAATTTGCTTAAAATAATTTGCTTTGCTTTTGACTTTGTTTCAGATGGCCGGACAGACCCAATTTTGGATGATGTTGGTGAAGCTTTCCAACTTATGGGCGTTAGTCTTCATGAACTAGAAGACTATATCCACAACATTGAACCTGTCACTTTCCCACATCAAATTCCTTCATTTCCTGTTAGCAAGAACAACGTACTTCAGTTTCCTCAACCCGGAAGTAAAGATGCAGAGGAAAGAAAAGAATACATCCCTGATTACATGCCACCCATTGTGTCTTCTCAAGAAGGTCTGTGGGGTTTTTTGTTTGTTTCTCGCTCATATATTTGTAACTATTTTAACGGGTTTTTAATCTTCTTAGGTTTCCTAACTGAATTACATAAAAAGTTATGCTAACATATAAATTCTAGAAATGCAGTAAAAATATTGTAATACTACTTACAAATTATTCTAACCTTTAAGCCAACAATCTTGCAGCGGGCCTCACGAGGCAGAGCCATGGAATCAAGGGTATGTCTGATGAGGCTTTGATTTCCTTTGTAAATTTTAAGTAGGGGAGAACAGAATGTGACCACAGAGAGAAGTCTGTCAAAGATGTATTATATGAGAATGGGATATTAAGTAAATGAGAAAGCCTTTGAAACATAAAGAAAATTGGGGTAGCTCTCCCCCTTCCCCCCTTATTATAAATGTGAGTTGGATAATACTGGAAACAGTGAGTGAGTGAACATTCACTAATATTATGCAGATTTATCTGGGCCATCAGCAGTGAGAGCATGCTATCTGCATTTTTATGATGAGTAGAAATGTTTATGCTTGGTCATATCGAATTTTTATTGTAAAATAATACCTAATCAGGCACAGTAGTCAATCCATGCAGAGTTCCTTTTTTCCTGCATGATTTACATGTTAATCATTTAGATTCACTAAGATTCTAAAGAGATATATAGTAATTTGTGGTCTTTAACGCAGGTACAGAATATTTTTTCTTGTTAAAAAATGGAAAAGCCGAAATTTCTTTATTTTTTAAAATTCTGAAGCCCTAGATGTGCTTCAGGATAATACCAATGATGGCAGAAATAACTTTCTAACCTTTTTATTGATGTACAGTTCAGTGGTATTAAGTACATTCACATTGTTATGCTACCAACACCACTGTTCATCTCCAGAACTTTTTAACCTCCAGCTCTGTAGCCTTTAAACAATAACTCCTCATCCTCTTAGCCCCTGGCAGCCATCATTCTATTTTCTGTCTATGAATTTGACTACTCTAAGTACTTCATATAAGTGGAATGTTACTTATCTTGTGTCTGGCTTACTTCATTTAGCATAATGTCTTCAAGTTTCATCTGTGTTGTAGCAGGTGTCAGAATTTCTCTCCTTTTTAAGGTGGAATGATACCTCATTGTGCGTATTAAACCACATTTTGTTTATCTATTCACTTGTTGATGGATACTTGGGTTGTTTCTACCTTTTGGGTGTTGCAAATAATACTGCTGTGAACGTTGCAAATACCTGATTCCCTGCTTTTCAGTTCTTTGGGGTCTATACTCAGAAGAGGAATTGCTGTATCATATGGTAATTCTATATTTAATTGTTTGAGGAACAGCTATACTGTTTCCACAGTGGCTGCACCATTTTTCCTTCCCACCAGCAATTCCCGAGGGTCCCAGTTTCTTGTGGTTCATTTCTTCTAATCTCCAATTGCACTTTAATAGCATTTTGAAGTGTTACTTACTTGTTTCAGAGACTAGCTTTAGACATGAAAGAAGTTGTTTTACAATCTGTGTGTCAGTGTTTCCTCATCTGAAAAACTGGATGAACACTGGCCCTAAGTTGTAGAGATTTATCCTGGGTTGGTGCGTGGCCATCAGACACTCTGGATCTCGGGGCAGCAGGCTCTACTGAACAGTGCTGATGCTGTAATCAAATGTGCTGAGGTGAAGTGCTGTGTTCGTGCTTGGTGATAGGCACCATGGGTGTGGAAAGAACTCGCTGTAACCTTTTGGAAGGTTGTCATAGCTTTCTGGCTTGAGTCCCTTAGAAAAAGACTCTGCTTGACAGCTTAGCACTTTTCTGCTTAAAGTTCTTAGAGATTTAATCCTGACTGAAGGCAGCAATCAGTTTCACCGGTAAATGTGATACAAAGGGTGCCTTCAGTAAATGTTCTTGAACTCAATTCAAGTAAACGTTGTTTATAGAATCTTGCCTGTAGAGGTTCCTTGTTTCTCCTTTTCTGGCCTAATGGTACATGAACAGCAGGACTTGGAAATCTCCACATGCATCTCGGTCATCCCCAGCTTTTCTTAGTAGCTGCTAAAAATCTGTCTCCTCCCCACCTTTGAATTTATTTGTATTTGTAACCTTTATTACCTTGGAGGAAATCTTACTGTTTGTAGCTCCCTATGTAAAGTCATTCTCTTTAAACCCCTCATTCCCCAGTGTCAGTGGTTTTGATCTTAGAAACATATTTATTACAGCATCTCTAAGCATATATTTATTTACTTTAAAAATATAACAAATACGTTTCAATATTAAAATTATCAAAGGAGGGTTTCTTGGGCAGAGGCCTGGTAGTAGCTGTATTGAGAAGAACTCCATTTTCTCGTATAAACAGGTCATGACTGTCAGGTAGGCCTGGAATGTCCTTCTTTGCTGTTGTCATTGGATGTGATTTATTCAGCATCCTGGACCTCTTCATGAAAGTAGTGCTAAGTCAGTCAGTGATCTGTCCTCTTGTTCTTTAAGAATAGTCTTTGTATGGCTCTGAAATTTTTAGCTGAAAGGCCACTTAGAAGTACACAAAATTTGGAATTGTGCTAAGAAAACATGAATGGTAATCAAATGCTGGGGGGAAACTGAAGGCGTTATGTAGGAGGAAACTAAAGGAAAGGCACCGTATATAACTGGCACATCAGTGATCTCAGAAGGATATGAGTTTTATGTCAGTGGGTTAGACAGTGGTAATGTGTAATGGCCAAGACTTAGGTTCGTTATCAGTTGGCGTGTGATTCAGTCGGAACTACTATCTTCCCCATGTAGAAAGTTTTAGTCCATTTTCTCGGTGCGCTTTGGAGCTTTCTAAATCTGTTTTGTAGTTTTCATTTCATTCTGTCTCTTGTTGCACCTCCTGTTTAATAGTTATATTGTTTAATTTTTTTCTAGTCTTTTTGAAAATTTGAATCCATATTTGATTAATCTCAGTTCCTGGTTCACATACAGGTTCACCTCTGGTCCATGTAGGGCCTGCATTTATTCATTTAGAGAGTTATTTAATTATTTTTAATAGTGTAATAAGCCCTAACGAACTCATTACTCAAAACCAAGGCTAGGACTTTGATTATAATCTACACTTAACCCTTTTGTTTCATTTTTATGGCACAGTGAAATTCTCTCCAAGTGATACAGTTATCATGTTTAAATACTGCCAAGGAAATGTGACTGAGATAGTAGATTTTTGCTGGGTAGTGAAGGAAGTATGAAAAAGAATTCAGTGATTTTAGCTAGTGACTTCTGTCTGAAATTACAATAGTAAATTTTTCAGTTTCTCTTCTGGATTATTTGAAGCAAAACTTGAATCTTATTTCAAGTTTTCTTCAGTAAAAATTATAAACATTTTAAGAGGAGAATTATGTAAGCCTTGACCACTTCTCTTTTCAGCTAACACTTAGGGATTTTCTAAGGAGCAGAGATATTGCTGATTCATACGATATGCATATGGTTCATAAGGATGTAGTAATGATAGGCAGCACAATAAGATGCTTATCAAAAACTTTTCCCCTTATTCATGGAAAAGGACATAAAATACAGTCCTGTGGTTACCATTTTTTAATATAACCACACAAGTCAACTTAATAAATCATTTACAACCTGACGTCTTTTTTTCCACAGGCACAGCATGTTAGAAAGTATCTAGTATTCTGGTTAGTGGTGCATAGTGTGGTACAGACGTGAACAGCTTTGATAATAACACCTGTTCACCAAGCTTTTTATTTTTTTATTTTCGTAAGAGCCACGGACACGGTCAGACTTTGGTCATAACATTTTGTTCGCAAAGTACTGTCATGGGACTACCCTCTTATCAATTCTTTGACTTGGTTCTCGTCAAAAAAGCGTGTGAACGTCTTCTCCACACACAGCAGTCTAAGTCGTCTGGTGGGGGTGGAAGCCTAGAAGGCCTGAAGGGGCAGCGGGCTGTAGTAGAAGAAGCTTGGACTTCATGGAGCTGTTCAGACGTGACTCAACTAGTTACTGAGTTTACAGTCTCACCAAGTCACTTAACTTTTCCGAACGTCATATCCATCATCCATAGGATAGGTATAATACCTGCCACGTGAGCGATGGTGAGGACTAAGTGAGAGATTTTGTAAGACATTTATATAGAGTAGTACGGTGCTGAACGCATAGGACACGTAACAATGAATGTCCCATCTCTCTTCCTCTTTTTTTTTAAAAAAAAATAAATTTATTTGGGCTTCCCTGGTGGCGCAATGGTTGAGAGTCCGCCTGCCGATGCAGGGGACACGGGTTTGTGCCACAGTCCGGGAGGATCCCACATGCCGCGGAGCGGCTGGGCCCGTGAGCCATGGCCGCTGAGCCTGCACGTCCGGAGCCTGTGCTCCGCGGCGGGAGAGGCCACAGCAGTGAGAGGCCCGCGTACTGCAAAACAAGAACAAAAAATAAATAAATTTATTTATTTATTTATTTTGGGCTGTGTTGGGTCTTTGTTGCTGTGCGCAGGCTTTCTCTAGTTGCAGTGAGTGGGGGCTACTCTTCGTTGCAGTGCGCAGCCTCGTCATTGTGGTGGCTTCTCTTGTTGCACAGCATGGGCTCTAGGCATGTGGGCTTCAGTAGGTAGGTGTGGCACGGGGGCTCAGTAGTGTGGCACACAGGCTTAGTTGCTCCGCAGCAGGTGGGATCTTCCCGAACTAGGGCTCGAACCTGTGTCCCCTGCGTTGGCAGGCGGATTCTTAACCACTGTGCCACCAGGGAAGTCCTGCTTCCTCACTCTTGAGGAAGTTCCTTTTCACTTGAAAGACAATATACATTTGTGAAGTGACTTGACAATAAGAGTAAATCTAAAACAATGTTAATCACATGCTTAGGGGCTGAGGGAACACAAACTTAACAGCTGGGCTAGGGTGCGTGCTCGATGGAAGAGCTCTCTGATTGTCAGCCCTGTGAAGATGGTGTGGGAGGAGATGAAGTAGAAGGCATTCCTGCCCGTTGTATCTGATTAAATGTTTACAAGTGAGACCTCTTTGAAGTATTTTATAAATGCACGTCTTGCGTAGACTATTACAGTTCTGATGGCCGGTACCCGGTGTGTTTCACCAAGAACATTCTCCCGCCAGCCTGTCATACGTATTTTCATATTCACAACAGTAACAAATTTTTCTTCCCTATTTTGTTGTGCTGAGGAATGCGTGAAAAATAGCATTCTCTGCCAAAGTCATTGTTTGGTTCTCAGAGTGTGTTCAGTAGTGTTCAGGTGGTCTGTTGATCTGTCCATAATATTTGACAAAGAAAAAATAAATAGAAACCATCTACTCTGCTTTATTTATTGCAGAAACTTACCAACCTCAACCTAGCAAACTTGGTAAAGATACTGTGATGTTGCTACTTTTAGGGTTTTTATTCCTAAAATATTTTAAATTAACTTTATTTTTTAGAATAGTTTTAGGTTTAGAGAAAAATTGAGACTATAGTACAGAGGGTGCCCTTATATCCTGTACCCAGTTTCCTGTAGTGTTAGTATGTTATATTTAGTATGGGATGTTTGTTATAGTTAATGAGCCAACGTTGATACATTATTATTAACTAAAGCCCATTATTTTTAGTTTTTACCTAATATCCTTTTTCTGTTCCAGGCTCCCATCCAGGATACTCATTACTTTAGTTGTCCTGTCTTAGGCTTCTGTTGGCTGTGACAGCTTCTCACTTTCCCTGTTTCTGATGACCTTGAGAATACTTTTGAGAAGTATTGGTCAGATACATTATAGATGCCCTTCTGTTGGAATTAGTCTGAGGCTTTTCTCATGATCGGACTGGAGTTATGAGTTTTGGGGGAGGAAGACCACAGAAGTAAGGTGCCATTTTCATCACATCATATTAGGGGAACATCCTGTTAACATGATTGATCAGTATCGATGTTGACCTTGGTCACCTGGCCGAGGTAGTGTTTCTCGGGTTTCTCCACTGTAAAGATACCCTCTTTCCTGCTTCCCACACTGTCATCTTTGGAAAGAATTCCTTACACGTAGCCCACAGTTAAGGAGCTGGGAGTTACATGCCCCCTCTTTGAAGGTGGAGTATTTCCACCTTCAAATTAAACTCTTCTCCAGAAACTATTTGAAATTCTTCTCAGTTTGTCTCTTCTCCCCCAGGGCTTACATTATGAAGCTCTTTTATTTATTTGTTTGTTTGTTTATTTATTAAATATTGTTTTGTGTGTAGTTTTTTTAAAAGTATTTATTTTTTATTATTATTTATATTTTATTTATTTCGCTGCGTTGGGTCTTCGTTGCTGTGCGCGGGTTTTCTCTGGTTGCAGCGAGCAGGGCTACTCTTCGTTGTGGAGCTCTAGGCACCTGGGCTTCAGTAATTGTGACACGGGGGCTCAGTAGTTGTGGCTCACGGGCCCTAGAGCGCAGGCTCAGTAGCTGTGGCTCACGGGCTTAGTTGCTCCGCAGCATGTGGAATCTTCTGGGCCAGGGATCGAACCCATGTCCCCTGCATTGGCAGGCAGATTCTTAACCACTGTGCCACCAGGGAAGTTCTATTTATTTATTTGACTGCGCTGGATCTTACTTGCGGCACGCAGGGCTTTTGTGGCCACGTGCAGGATCTTAGTTTTGGTATGCGGTATCTAGTTCCTGACCAGTGATTGAACCCAGGTCCCCTGCATTGGGAGCATGGAGTCTTAACCACTGAACCACCAGGAAAGTCACTATGAAGCTCTTTTAAAAGATAAACATTTACAGGTTCAAAATAATTAACAAAAGTAACACAACCATGTTGAAAAAAAAAGAAATATTGCCTAAGTATATTCAGTATAAAACGAAAGGTCCTCGTTATTTTCCTCGTACTCCCATTCACCATGAATAACATTGTTTAAAGTATGAATCCTTGGGCTTTCCTGGTGGCGCAGTGGTTGAGAGTCCGCCTGCCGATGCAGGGGACACGGGTTCGTGCCCCGGTCCGGGAAAATCCCACATGCCGCGGAGCGGCTGGGCCCGTGAGCCATGGCCGCTGAGCCTGGGCGTCTGGAGCCTGTGCTCCGCAACGGGAGAGGCCACAACAGTGAGAGGCCCGCGTACCGCAAAAAAAAAAAAAAGAAGTATGAATCCTTCTAGATCTTTTAATAGGAAGTGTTTTGACTCCTTAGACTCAAGGATATGTGTCTTTTTCAATCCCTACCATTTATTTCTCAAGCTAGTGCCATCTGACTTCTCCCTCCATCCTTTTCTTGAAGCAGCTCTCACTGAGATCCCAAGTACTGCCTAATTGGTTGACTTAAAGGAACTTTTTATCCTTACTGATCTGTTTTTTTCTGGGGGGGGGGTGGGTATAGCTTAGTGAATTATAAAGAAAATACCTTTTAACCATCTCCCAGTTCAATACATAAAACTTTACCAGCCACCCCAGGGCCCTCCATATGCCCAGCCCCTCTTCCCTCCCTCCAGTGTCCTCACTTTATAGCACATACTGCTTTTCTTTTCTTTATAGTTCTGTCAATCAAACATGTATCTCTAGATACTTTAATTTCTTTACATAGCCCCTCTTTTTACTTTACATGTCTTTTAAAGTTTCTTTTAATCTACAGGTCCTCCCTGTAATTCCCTGCCCCCACCAAATCCCTTTTTTTCCTTACAGTGTATTCGTAGAGGAACCTGGGTGGTTGGACTTATAGTATTTCCCACAGTCTGGATTTTGCTGACTGTGTACTCATGGTGCAGCACAATGTGTTTCTTGGAAATTGGCAGCAAGAATCTGAGGATTGATCAGTACCTCTGGCAAGATAGATGCAGGGTCATTTTCCTTCATCAGGAGGCAAATAATGTCTGGTTTTCACTCTTTTTTTTCTTTGGCTGTGTTGAGTCTTCGTTGCTGCACACAGGCTTTCTCTAGTTGCAGCGAGTGGGGGCTACTCTTTGTTGTGGAGCTCGGGCTTCTCATTGCGGTGTCTTCTCTTGTTGCAGAGCATGGGCTCTAGGCGTGTGGACTTCAGCAGTTGTGGCACGTGGACTCAGTAGCTGCGGCTCACGGGCTCTAGAGTGCAGGCTCAATAGTTGTGGCGCAGGGGCTTAGTTGCTCCGTGGCATGTGGGATCTTCCCGGACCAGTGATCCATGTGGGATCTTTCCGGACCAGGGACCGAACCTGTGTGCCCTGCATTGGCAGGTGGATCCTTTTTTTTTTTTTAACATCTTTATTGGAGTATAATTGCTTTATAATGTTGTGTTAGTTTCTGCTGTATAACAAAGTGACTCGGCTGTACATATACATATATCCCCATATCCCCTCCCTCTTGTGTCTCCCTCCCACCCTCCCTATCCCACCTCTCTAGGTGGTCACCACCTAGAGGGGTGGGATTAGCAGGCGGATTCTTAACCACTGTGCCACTAGGGAAGTCCCTGGTGTTCACTCTTTTTGATACTAGGAGTTTCAGTGCTCAGTGCCTAGGTCTGTTCATTTGTTGGGGTCATAAGGTACTGATAGTCTATCATTTTATTTTTATCTCATTCTTTAATTGGAATAATTTTATAAAGAAATCCTTTCCCTCATCCACTGTTTAGTTACTTAGTTCATACAGCAAAAGCAGGATAAATGCTTGGTTCTTTCATTTTATCTCCCTTGTCTTTAAGATAATGAATTGGTTCCTTGTCATTCATAGGTGACTAATTTTTTTTTAATATATCACTGTGAACTCATAGATTTAAAGATATTTGTTAGGTTTCTTTCATTACAATTCTTACCCTTATTGCAAACCAGATCTTCCCATCTTTTGGCCAGTGGAGGCTTCTTCAGTGTGGCTTCTGAATCCTTTTGACATGATCCTAGTGGTCTCTGATGGTGCCCTTGCTACCTGGTGTCTCACAATGTCCTAGCTCATCTTGTATATTCTTGTGCCACACTCGGAATCAGTCACTTTTCCAAGAAAGCCTTGACTTCTTGGGAAATGGCATTTCCAGTTCACAATCTGGGCAGTTGGGGTACTTACTACAACTGGGTTGTCATTGTTTCTAGGCAATAACTAAATAAATATCTATATCATGTATATACATACAGATGTGTGTGAATACATAGACAGTTAGACAGACAGATAATAGATAGGTGACCTCAGGAGTTTATACAGATATTTCCAATTCAAATTCATGACTCTGGGTGTTTTGCTTTTCATGTTATACCAGTAAATACTTTTGTCTCTAACAAGAATTCTGGTTCCCAGGGATAAAAAGAAGATGATAGAATTAGAACATTATCCATATCCTGGATTACACATACACTATTAAAACTGCCATTCATGATTCATGAAACAGGTAAAAATTTTGTTTTTGCTTATGCTATCCTATTACTCCTCACCCCCAGTTTTCTATGATTGTACCTTGTCAGACCATATAGCTGCTTTCTTGAGTTCTGTCACATCTTTTGAGTTTTCCTAATTTTGATTTATGCTCTTTCATGTCTTCTAGACCATCTTCAAATAGAACATTACAGTTTTCATCTGTTTTTTGAGTATGTTTCTCGTGTACTTTCATTGTCTGTAGGGATGTTATTTTGGTATTTCATCTCCTTTTTCTTATAGAAATTGTGCAGGTGAATGTAGGTTTTCTGAACATCTGGAAGGAAGTTGAGGGTGGTTTTTCTAGCTTTATGTGCTCCCTCTTCTGCTGTTGCTGTGTAATGTGCAGACATAGCTTGCTTTCTGAGATTTTCTGTATCATTTTCTTCCAGCACTTGTATCTGGATCTTCTCTTTCCTTCTTGCCAGCTTGCTTTTCCTTTTCTGCTCGTCTATGACTCCAGGCCCAGCAAGTTTCTTCTCAGTGGGCTCTGTCCTGGGCAGAGGAGCCAAGGGTCAGGTTTGAAAGCTCGGGGGGCTTGACCCTTCCGCCCTCTACATCAATCCCCCCCCCATCCCCGCTTCCCCTGCCCCTGGAAGTGGCCAGACCTTCCCAGCCTCAGCCCCTCCTCTCGTGTGGCCTTCCTGGCTGGCAGTCAGCACCTGCTGGGGTTTTAAGGCTCTCCCTTTTCAGGAGAATCTTCTTTCAGTCTCCCCGTTGCTTCTCACCGTTTGCCCTGGCAGATGGGTAGTGCTCAGGGCTTGTGGCTCTTGGTGATTGGCCCTCACCCTCTGTGTTTTGGTGTCGAGGGGTGTACTTTGTCACCTCATTATAGTAGTTGCTCTATTTTTATGTGGCAATTTGGGAAGATCCCCAAACTGCACTGCCACTGCAGCAGCTTTCTTGTAGGATTCCCTTTTTTGGGCCTTCTTGCTACATTGGTCACTGTTGGGCACCCCTTGAAACTCCTTTTCTTCAGTGACATCGTCCTCTCTTAGTTCTTTTTATGTGACTGATTCACTCTCTGTGCTTCCCATGGGCTCATCTCCCGTGGCTCTTCTACCTCCAGAATGTTGATGCTCCCAAAATTGTATCCTTGACCTGCTGCTTCCCACACTATACAGCGTTTCGGTGTGTGATCTTCTCTACTCTCCTGGTCTCACCTGTCATCTGGATACTGATGAGTCCCCAAATTGTCCCCTCATACCACACCTTTGAGATTCTATATCCAGGCGTCAGGCGGCCATTTCCACATTTCCCATAGGTGCTTCACATTGGCGCGTCAAGGGCTACACACAGTATCTCCCCCTTGATGATCTGTGTTATCTGTTTCTGTTGGTGGCACCATCTGATACCCAGCCGCTCAAGCTAGGCGTGTGAGTGTTGACTTTGGCCCCTCCGCTCACTCTGCTCCTTCAGTCCCATAACCAATTCTGCTAATTTTCTTTCCTAAAAATTTCTAAAACACTACCCCAAAATTCCCTTTGTTTAAACCTTTATCTCTCTCCTGAACTATCCTTATCTTCCACGATAAGCTGCTAAATAAAACTTAAGTCTATCCCATAGCGTCAAACACCTTATTGGCTCTCCACTGCTTACAGGTACAGTGCGTGCTCCTTGTTTCTCAAGGAAAACCAAAAATATCTGTGGAGAGCAAGTTCTTTTTTTCATGCAAGATAATTATAGATTAAAAGAATTTTTTTTATGTAAATGTAGTTTGATTTCCACTTGGGCCTCTTTTTTAAAAAAATATTATTGTATTTAATTGAACATTTCCACTTTTTTTTTTAATGATTGCTTTTATTATTTATTTTTGGCTGCATTGGGTCTTCGTTGCTGCGCGTGGGCTTTCTCTAATTGCGGCGAGCAGGGGCTACTCTTCTTTGCAGTGTGCGGGCTTCTCATTGTGGTGGCTTCTCTTGTTGCGGACCACGGGCTCTAGGCGCGCGGGCTTCAGTAGTTGCAGCACACGGGCTCAGTAGTTGTGGCTCGTGAGCTCTAGAGCGCAGGCTCAGTAGTTGTGGCGCACGGGCTTAGTTGCTCCGCGGCATATGGGATCTTCCCTGGACCAGGGCTTGAACCCATGTCCCCTGCATTAGCAGGCAGATTCTTAACCACTGCATCACCAGGGAAGTCCCTAATTTAAAAAAAAATTTTTTTTTGTTTTAAATTTTGGCTGCACTGGGTCAAGATAAATGTAGCTTTAATCATTCTAAAGAAAAGATGTTTATTCTTCCAACTTAGATTACTTACTAACTGAATAGAAGAGTGCTAATGAGGAAATTTGCACTGCTTTTAAGTCACTAAAATATCAATATTTGTTTATTTGAAAGTAGACATATAAAAGCTTGGCATCACATGGCAAATTTATAAATATTATTTCATTTAATCTTGAAACAACCCTAAGGGCAGATGCTGTTATCACTCCCACTTTACAGAGGAGAAATGAAAGTTCCAAAAAAAAATGTTTCAGTTACCTTGCCTTGCGTTACGTGGTGCATTGGGAGCAGGGCTGGATTCGGGTTTTGGTGATTCCGTTCAGTGCTGCGTGCGTGGATGCCCACAGTGTCAAGTCCTACACGGGGAAGTGGGATTGACAGTAGAGAGGAGAATAAGGCGTCCCCTCTCCCCACTCTTGGGCTTTCCTTCTGTGGTTGTTGGAAATCTCAGCCTGGGCAGGCCTTCCTGAGTGGAGCAGTACCGTCATCAAGCCCGTCTTCTCAGCGGACGGGCTTGCGGAAAGCGTCCTGGCCCCAAGTCCAGCCCAGTGGCCAGCCCTGCACTGGACCCTCTCAGGGTCTCCCCTCCTAACGTCCCAGGGCTGGGGTGCGAAGGTCTGGGCAAAGTTTATTCTGTGTATCCTAGGTGGTTACCTGGAGGCATCGTGTTGTTTTTCTTAATCCTACAGCGTCTGAGCCTAAAGGTTACATCTGAAGTGATAATGAAGGGTTGATATGTGCTGACTTGTCTACGATGTTAAGGACAAATTTCTGAGCGTGAACCTATAGGGTCCTCATGATGAGACTTCTGTCTGCATTTTCATATTAGTTTCATGCCCCTCATTGCTTCAGGCTTTAATCTCCAGAATCATTAACTTGCTTATGTTTCCCTAATGAACCATGCACCTCCATATCTTTGCTCAGGTTCATCTGGAGTCCCCTCCTCAGCCGGGCTCCTTTAGGCGCCATGTAATGTGTGTCTCCATCATCACCCTCAGTACGTCTTGTTCTAATGATTGGTTTTGTCTCCAGAACTTACACTGGTCTTGCTTCCTCTGCACTCTTTCTCCACTCCTCCTTTTGTACAAAACCTAAAGCCCTTTTACTGTACCTGAGTGGTCAGTTCGAGACACAGAGAAAGGTACTGACCGCTGTCCTTAGGGCAGTTTGTTCAGAACGCTGGGGAAGCTGTCTCAGAAAGTAGCTTGTCCAGAGTAATACAGCTGCTGAGTGACAGAGCTGGCCCTCGAGGCCCAGCGTTGGTCTTAGCCCAGTGTCCTTTGCATCACTCATCACCCTGCTGTTATTCTCCAAGTCCAGGTTGAAACAGAGCAGGGTTTATCCTTGGGCTCTTCCAGTGTTCTTCTTTTCCTTTCAGATTGACTCCTTCAGTGCAGTTACTTAAAAAAAAAAAAAAAAAATCACGTTTGGTAACATCTTATTTGATTCTTTCACTTGTGTGAATTTTTGCTTATTATTATTGTCCTTTGATATGGATTTTTACCTACAGCATAAGTTTTTAAATTAGGTTTTTTAAAAATATGGGTATCTTTTGCTTTGCATTCAGACTAGCAGAATCAGCCCTTAAGTAGAGGTGTATACATTTCACAATGGACAGTAAAAGTACCAGCACATGCTGATACGATAGACCACAGTTTATAGTGGACCCGGCCAAAATTCTCTTCCTTGTTGAAATTTTTTCCCTTTAATTTGTGTGGATTTATAAAAATCAGAGCACACCTCCAGTGTTATAATAAATAGTTTGTATGTTTCTAAATCAACAGAGTAATATCAAATGCCTTAGAAAAGTTAAGCATTTTGATATTTTACATACTACAACCACCAAATTTGTCTGTTTCTCCCTTCTAGGCATCCATGACAGAAAAAAATATTTTGTCCGTTTTTTATCAAATTTTAAAAATTTCAGAAGTTTAACATTTCTAATATCCACAGTTAGATTTCTTGGATTAAATTTCCCGTGTGTATGTGTGTGTGTGTGTGTGTGTGTGTGTGTGTGCGCGTGCGTGTAGGGAGGGAGGTTGAGGGGAGTAGGGAGATAGTTGTTACACAGCTGACTTGGGTTAAGACCCCAACATTAGTGTTTTTATTGTAGTTAGGATTTATTCTATCTTGCTTTGCTGAATTTGAATCTTATCTGGGACAGTGCAGTAATTGCGTTTTATTTAACTAATTATCTGCTATGGCTACATAGAGATTTTCTGTTTCAGAGAGAATAATATCAAGTTATTTGCTTCAATTTAAAGCGGTCATATATTTATCCTGTACCATCGGTGCTAAAGGCAAATTCAGAATCATTTTTTCATTTACTCATCAAATAGCTATGGAGAGTCTACTGTCAACCCGGCACGCTGCTTATTTCTGGAGATACAGAGGTGAACGAAAATAGAAAGTGCCAACTCTGCCTTCCTAGAGCTTCTAATCTATAGGAAAGAAGAAAGGTTAGACTAATATTTATAGATGATTCAAATTATTTGAGATGTTTACTTAGTGTGCTGTAAGGATGAGGGACTCGATGGCGGTTAAGTGGCCGACATAAGATGATTCCATGAGTAAATTCTCATGGTGAGGAGGAGGATGGCCTCGAGAGAGAAGACCTGGAAAAGAGCCTGGGTGCAGCTTAGTGTGACCACGCAAGGGGGAGCTGATGGGGCCTGAATTCTGACTGTGGTGAAGCGATCAGAGGAAGGACCGGATTGGAGAGGTGCTGAGTGGACAGGATTGGGTGGTAGATAAATTATAGAGAGTGTGTTAGAGAGAGGAACGGGGCTTCATGCTGGGGAGGCTGGGTGGTAATCTCAGCATCTAGGTGTCCTGATCTTAAACAGATTGGCCTGATCTGGGGATTAACCTTAGAATGGACTTTCTATCCCTCAGGCAATGCTCCAGCATAACCTGTATTTATTTTTTAAAAAGAGGAATCAGATAGAGTTCAAGATTAAATAATCCGGCATGAACCTGGGATGCCAAGCAGACTATGTTGTTTGTTAAGGGCAACAGATGCACTTGCTTTAAAAAAAAAAGGCCGGGTTTGCATATTGTTATCATTGTCATTTTTACTAGTTTAATTTTAGGGCACCTGCTTTGTGCCAGGCCCTGTGCTCCATGTTGGGGGTGCAAAGGCTCTCCTTTCATTGACCTCATGGTGTAATGAGGATTTTTGAAGATGGCCCTGTTTGTCATTGTAGGATACTGAATTAATATGCTTTGAGATTTTAGAACAGAAACTGTTCAAAAACACCTTACGTTAGTTTTGTTACTAAAAGATTAAATATCAACCTTCAGTTTATTAGTTTAGGGCTTAAAGTTATAGATAACGCTCGTGCTGTGATGCCTGTTGTTTGCTGTAGTCATGTGGTGTTTGACTGCCAAAAATTCTAGCTTGGTATTTCATTGGGGTTTGATGATTTAAAGCCTTTCTTTTTTTTTTTTTTTTTGCTTTCTCTACAATATTGTTATGTCTGCTTTTTCCTCTCCTAAGCCCCAGTTCCCACATTTGTAGAATGGAAATAGTAGCCTCCATAGGGTTGTTATTATAAGTGAATGAGGGAATTAACCAGTGGTCCAGTGGTTAGGACTCTATGCTTTCACTGCCATGGGCCCGGATTCAATCCCTGGTTGGGGAACTAAGATCCCACAAGCCACGTGGCGTGGCTGGAGAAAAAAAAAGTGAATGAGATTAATATCATCTATTATTGTAAGTCTTCAACTTGGTCTTTGAGAGCAGGACCACATTTACAATTTGTTCCTGAAAATCTCAGCACCAAGTATGATGGTTGTCATACCATTATACCCTGAAGAAACACTTACAGTACTGTAAATGTACACGTTGGTAATAACACCCAGTCTAATTCTTTCTGATGTGAAAATTCTGGCGGTGTGTGAAGTGCTCGGCACAGAGTAGGTTGTCATCTGCTAGGGTATTTTACTGCCTTCTGGTTGACGGACTATCCTGCCTTTCCTGTGTGAGCTGCACTGCCAGCCAGCTCAGGTCCACAGACTCACACCTGAAGACCACAGCATCACTCAGAATGTTACCTCGCTGGTTGGCTTTGAGAGAAATAGATTGAAGATGTGTGTGAATGTGCAAGTTGTTTGGGCCAGATCTTTGCAGCTATCTTTTATATTTCTGCATGTCTCTTTCATTGTTTTTTGGTGATAGACTTTAATTTTACTGATCCACTTTCAATAACTTGTAATCAACTTTTTCTAACCCTTAGACATATTTAAAATTTTATTTTACATAATACTTAAAGGTAGCTATTTGCATCTAATTTTACCACAGAAAAGAAGCAATACTTGCAATACTTTCTTTTTTGTGAGCCTTGTGATGTTACATTACAGTGTTGATTAATTGTTGATGGTTTGTGCTAATACACTGCCATGTGCACAATTAACGCGTTGATTGATTGTTTTTCCTGCATGTAATCAGACTTGGTTTAAAGTTATTATTCATTTTTATCAGGTATTATGTAGTAAAAATGTAATGTTTAAAATACGCTGCTAGTTCATAATGTTTAATTATCCACTTTATTCTTGCTGGAGACTTCAAGTTCTGCAGTCTAAATAGGAATATTGATTTCTTTTTTTACTGTGGAAGGGATTACAGTTCAGTAGGTGGCACTCTTTCCTTTTCTGTTAGTGTGAATATCCAATCAAATGCCAAGAAAAGTTTTTAAAGTCTTAAGAAAAAGCATACAACTTAACCATAGATGGCTTGTTTTAGAAAGAAAAACAGCAACATTGTTAATAATTTAGTGTCTCTGGAACTTTGCTAGAGCAGTTACATAGGAATATATTTAAAATTTATTTTCCTTAAGGAAACTTTTGCATCTAGACAAGAATTTGCTTTATCATTTAGCAAAGGCCTATGTTATCCTTTCTGAAACTCTGGATTTTCTTTTCAAAAATTTGAAATTATTATCCATGAGTATCTACTTTTCCCTGCGTGTTTTGATTTTTAAACATTATCTTCAAAGTCCCATTAGAAAATACTTTAAAAATGAACACTTTTTCCCCACTCTAACATAACAGTCTTCCTTATTTTTCAGTGTGCCCATCCCTTTTTCATTTATGAAGAGAATTTTTGGTTAATTGACATAGTTAATACAATTTTTAAACCCTTTTTAATTCAACAGTATTTATATTCTGCTTTTTTAAAAATAAATTTATTTATTTATTCATGTATTTAATTTTTGGCTGCATTGGGTCTTTGCTGCTGCACGCGGGCTTTCTCTAGTTGTGGTGAGCGGGGGCTACTCTTTGTTGCAGTGCACGGGCTTCTCACTGCCGTGGCTTCTCTTGTTGTGGAGCACGGGCTCTAGGTGCACGGGCTTCAGTAGTTGTGGCTCGCGGGCTCTAGAGCGCAGGCTCAGTAGTTGTGGCACACGGGCTTAGTTGCTTGTGGGATCTTCCCAGACCAGGGCTCGAACCCATGTTCCCTGCATTGGCAGGTGGATTCTTAACCACTGTGCCACCAGGGAAGCCCCTATATTCTGCTTTTTTAACTTAACATTTTTGTCACCTCTTTTCCTTGTTTCTGTGTATTTTATATTTACTCTTTTTTAAAGAATGTATCATAATTTACATAGCCATTGTCTTATTTTTAGAGACTTTTAATGTTTTTCAGTATTACAATGTTGCATCGAGTATCTTTGTGCACGTTTTTCTTTTATATTATTTCTTTATGATAAATTCCCAGGGTAGGAGTTTTTAGGTCAAAGATATAAACACATGTATGGTTTTTGACATGTATTACACATTGCTTTTCAAAAGAATTGTATCATTTTGCGATGCCATAATAAATTTGTGATTATACCAATATCCTAGAAGTCTCACTGGAATTGAATTTCAAAGTATATATTTACAAACTTAGGTTAAATACATTTGAGGGGGCATTTTGTTTTAAATTTTTTAGGTAAAAATTGGGAACTAAAACCAAAAATCTCCCACTGGAACATAACCACTATTATTACTGTGATGTAGTCCTCAAAGTAAGTGTGTGTGTGCGCCCTGTTAGTCGTGATAGGGTGTGTGTAAGCAACAGTGTGTTTTGAGTAGGGTGCGGGTATGGAGGTGCTGCAAGTGTGTTAAAGATTTTGATTTGTGGTACTTACTTAGTGAATATCTGTGAGTATATGCCTCATAGCAGTTAGGTGTTCAGCTACAGAGTGATGTTTGAGAGGTCTCATCTGAAATAAAAGATGAAGAATATTATTCCATGTTCCTAGATAGTCTTAAAACCATCATTTTATTTTATTTTATTTCTTGGCCACGCCACTCAGCTTGTGGGATTTTCAGTTCCCCGATCAGGGATAGAACCCGTGCCCCGGCAGTGACAGCTCGAAGTCCTAAGCACTGGGCCACAGGGAAGTCCCTATAGCCATAATTTTAAATGACTGTACGATAGGCCATCCCTTAGTCTTGAAGATTTAGGCCTCTTCTAAGTTCTAACTTACATGAATACCACTGCAATATATGCTTTCATTCATGCAGTTTTCTCAGTATTTCAGATTAGTTCTTATGATTGAATTTCGAAAGTTTAACTATTGAGTTAAAGACTATGGAAGTTAAAAGAATTTTAATGAAATTTCTCTTAAAATATTATATTAGTTTACAGTACTGCTAGTAATACTGAATACCCATTTTATTCCATCTTTCATTTAAAAGTGTTTCTAATTTAATAGATGGTTTTATTTACATTGAAAAATTTTTAATTTTTCTGGTATTAACATTTAACATAATTTGAGAAAAAGTATTCTTAACCTTCGGTGTATTGTTAGAGTTGATTGGCTCTAATTTTTTTTTTTTTTTTTTTTTTGCGGTATGCGGGCCTCTCACTGTTGTGGCCTCTCCCGTTGCGGAGCACAGGCTCCGGACGCGCAGGCTCAGCGGCCATGGCTCACGGGCCCAGCCGCTCCGCGGCACGTGGGATCTTCCCGGACCAGGGCGCGAACCCGTGTCCCCTGCATTGGCGGCGGACCACCAGGGAAGCCCGATTGGCTCTAATTTTGTTTTTGAGTTTTGAGCAGTTCTTACTGTCTGAAAGGATTGGCATTTCATGAGTTTTATTCGTTCTTAGATGCTGTCAAAGCACAAAGAGAAAATTTATTTAATTTTTTTAATTGAATAAAACTCGTTCTGCCTTGCCATTACCATATGGGTCTATTGCACCCTTTTATAAATCTAAGTTACATTATGGGATCTTATGGATCATATTTTCCTGTATCTTGAAACATCTTGCTATTTTCTCATCATAGGTATTATTTTATTATGACTCATCATTACTCATCAGTTATTCCCAAGTATGCTTTTAAAAAAAAGACTAATAAAATGGAAGAAGGATGAAATCACCTAGATAAGGATGATCCAATAGTGAAATAAATTGTCACCCTTCATTTTTCTAATTTTGGGACTTTTTTCTAATTCTATATTCTGTTTCAAGAATGTATGTAAGAAGATGGGAAACATCATTGTTCTAGCTTACTTTTAGGGTTAATTGAACATAGTTGAAAATGCAGAATTTTTCATTTTCCCCTCGTAATGGAAAAGAGAAAAAACTGACATTTCATAATTGTTAGACAAATCACAAATAAATGCAGAGATAGCAACATTTCTAGCCTTGTTTTCACTATCCTTTTATTCATATTTCTGTAAATTATACATAAAAATAGCTTAAAAATATGAAGGTTCCATTGAGCCCAGATGTCAAATGGTAATAGCTATTTTTCCTGATATACTGAGGGTGAAAGTAAAAATTATTTGTTGGATTTAATGGCACTATTACATTTTAACACTTCCTTTTTAGTGTGTAACCCTAATTATGTCTGACAGACACAATTGGGAATAGTTAGAAGGAAACAGTAGTTCTGGACCAATCAGCAATGGAATGGAAAACTCAGGAAGTCCCAGTGCCATGGTAAAGGAGAAAAACTCACTTTTCATTTCCTTTCATGTATGGTGTGTTCAGATTAACTTTAAAGGAGACTGAGGTGTAGGTTGGAAGATTTTGTCTGCAATTTTGTGTTACCTGTGTGTGGAGCCCATCTCAGCAGGCATCGCGTCGTCAACTCACAAACCTTGCCAAGTCCCCTGATAGTGGCTGGGTATCCTATTGCAAGTTAAATATGAAACAGGGATACACTTAGTTTTGCATTTAAAGGGTTTCTTAAAGTTCAACTTCAAGTGAAGCTGGTAGTGCCTTCATTTTTATTAAAGCTGGCTTTGTTGGGAAGGAAAGGATTGCCAGAACTGTCCTCTGTAGTATTACCAAAATTGCTTTGGGAAAAATTTTTTTAAATGGCATAGAATTCTATACCTTTACATATCTGTGCAGTAGACATTGTAAGTCTTCTTACAAATACTGTGCAATTGTCGAACCTGCCAAAGTGGTATTTAACCCACCGTGGCAGTAGAGCCTATCAGTAAACTCGTGTTTATAGTTTAACAAATATTAAATGTTTCAACAAATGTGTCATGGCAGCGGGTATTTTTTTTTTGAGACTTTATTTTTTCAACCTTTCTAAACTTTAACAGCAAAAAGGTGTAATGCATGGTGAGTTTATATCACACCTTGAGGGACAAGAGACTAAATGCTGGATTTGATGAAACTTGGTGAAAAACAGCAGCACTTAGATGCCCTGACTTAGGTGCCACACGCTCTTCTGAGGGCTTTACATATACTAACTCATTTAGTCCTCATCATAACCCTATGAATTAAGTGCTGTTATTGTCCTTATTCTGTAGATGAGCAGACTGAGGTGTAGGGATGGTAAACTTTTAAGATTACGCGTAATTGGGGGATCCAGGATTTGAATCCAGACAGTCTGACTCCAGAGGACTAGTTTTTTTTTTTTTAAGTTACTTGAGCTTTTTTGTGCTTAAATTGTATTAATGTGATATTTCCATTTATAAGGTTCAAAGATCCATAATGAAGATTTCCGATACTTTATGCCACTGGTTTCATCCTGTAGATCTTGGACTTATGGGAAGACTTGAGGTTATTGCCTGGGTCGTGTGAACTTATATTGCATAAAGCATTGTATGTAGGCTGAGTAAAAGCACTTACGTGAGCATACATGTAACTATATTTTAAATGAGTATAACAGTTGTGGTTAATAACATACAGTTTCATTTAGTTCATAGCTGTTTGTTATTATGTATTTCCCTAATTAACGTACACTAAAATTACAGCTGTATTGTTGTGGGCGTTCATGATATCCTTTGATGTTAAAAAAGGGGGCATTATTTAGTAGAAACGATTGGGAACCATCAAGTGACAGATTTCAGGATCCCCATGTCCTGATGAATCCTCTCTGTCTGGGCCAGGGTGAATTGCTCAGCCAACAACAACAACAAAACCCGGTGATATTTTCTATTCTCAGTGATGTAACTGTAGATTAAATGTTTATGGTGTTTTAGTTAAGAAGCACACTCGATGGTTACTACTCTTTTCATCGATTTCATTCATTTTATTTTGGAATTGTAGGGCAACTCTTGCTGTCAATTTGGGGAAGGCATGTGGGAAGCAAAATCCATACCATATGTAAATTTAAAGTTAAAAATGGATATTATTTAAAATATTGGCCTTGTAATACATATTCATTTATTGAATTCATTCAGCACATACTTACTGATCTCTGATTGTGTGTCCCAAGCTCTATTATGAACACAGAAAATACATGTGGGCAGAATGGACAATAGTCTTCGTCCTTATGGATTTTACACTTTAGTGGTTAGAATAGACAGGAAATAAAAATAACAAAAATAAGTAAATTGTATAGTATTCGTGGAAGGGGATAAGTACTATGAGAAAAAGTAGAGCATTATGAGGGGTAATGAAAATGCTAGGGTTGGGGAAGAAAGTTGCAATTAAAAATGTGGTAGTCAGGTAGATATCATTGAGAAAGGGACATCTGAGCAGAGACGTAAAGGAAGGGAAGGAGTTAGCCATGCAGGACATCTGGGGAAAGAGCCTTCAGCAGAGAAATCTAGTGCAAATCCCCCAAAAGGTCATGTGTCTGGTGTGTTTGACCTGGGGGTGAGCATGACTGGTACAGAGTGGTGATAGAGGGGCAGAGTGCTAGGAAAGGAGGTCGGGGTGGGGAACACCAGAAGGGATCATCCTGGGAGGCCTTGTGGTTGGAGTGTGCCTTTTATTTTTGGTAAGATGAATAGCTATTGAAGTATCAATATTTAAACATTTTTTATTATAGAAAAATTTCAAACACACAAAAGTAAACAGACTCCAATAATTAAATTCCATGTTTCCATTACCCAGCTTCAGTATCTACTCATGACTTGTCTTATTTTGTCTATACTCCCATTCATTTCTCCCCCTTCCATATTATTTTTATTTTTAACATCTTTATTGGAGTGTAATTGGTTCACAGTGTTGTGTTAGTTTCTGCTGTATAACAAAGTGAATCAGCTATACGTATACATATATCCCCATATCCCCTCCCTCTTGCACCTCCCTCCCACCCTCCCTATCCCACCCCTCTAGGTGGTCACAAAATACCTACCTGATCTCCCTGTGCTATGCAGCTGCTTCCCACTAGCTATTTTACATTTGGTAGCATATATATGTCAATGCTACTCTCTCACTTCGTCCCAGCTTACCCTTCCCTCTCCCCGTGTTCTCAAGTCCATTATCTACATCTGCGTTTTTATTCCTGTCCTGCCCCTAGGTTCATCAGAACCATTTTCCTTTTAGATTCCATATATATGTGTTAGCATACGGTATTTGTTTTTCTCTTTCTGACTTACTTCACTCTGTGTGATAGACTCTAGGTCCATACACCTCACTACAAATAACTCAGTCTTCCATATTATTTTGGTTTTTGGGGTTTTTTTTGCAGTACGCGGGCCTCTCACTGTTGTGGCCTCTCCCGTTGCGGAGCACAGGCTCCGGACGCGCAGGCTCAGCGGCCATGGCTCACGGGCCCAGCCGCTCCGCAGCATGTGGGATCCTCCCGGACCAGGGCACGAACCTGTGTCTCGTGCATCGGCAGGCGGACTCTCAACCACTGTGGCACCAGGGAAGCCCTTCCATATTATTTTGAAGAATATCCTTGACATCCTATCAATTTGCCCATAAATGTTTCAGGATATATCTCTAAAAGATAAGAACTAGTTTACAGCATAACTACAATAGTATTATCACACCCTCAGAACTAATAATAATTCTGTAATATCAAATAACCAGTCTTTTTTCAAATGTTTTGTCTCATAAATGTCATAAATGTTTATTAGATTATTATTTAATGTTTTTTTTGAATCAGGATCCAAATAACACATTGTCATTTGTTGATGTCTCTCTCTCCCTTCCTTTCTTTTATCTTTCTTTCCCTTTCACACTTGTATATTTGTTGAAGAAACTGGGTTGTTTGTCTTATAGAGTTTTTCACTCTGAATTTTGCTTATAGCATCCTAATGGTTTTGTTTTACATGGTCCTCTCTATATCATATAAATTGGTAGTTGGATCTAAAAGCTGGATCATTGTCAAGTTTGATTGTTTTGGCAACAATATTTCATATTGGGATGTCTAATTCCATCTGGGGACATGTCATTTGTGTGTGTGTGTGTGTGTGTGTGTGTGCGCGATTTAACAAATATTGAACCTTTAAATCAATAGAAGTTGCAAAATGATAACAAATTCTATCCCTCTTTCTTCTTTTGTTAGCTGAAGTACTTCTATAAGAAAAACTTCTGTTCATCTATTGTTTGTGTACCTAGTGATACAGTTTATATAGGATAGGCTAGATAAGTGTTTGATCTCTTTTCTTCATTCATCAGTGTTCAGAATAATGACTTGGTTCCCTGGCTTCTTCCATCGGTCACCAACTAGTTGTGCCTGTGTTTTCCTAAGTTCATTGTGAACTTTTTGTGAGCTCATGGGTTTAAACAAATGTGATGGGTGTCAGCCCGTGGCAGCTGTCATCCTTACTTGTATTCAGATTGTCCAGTCTTTGGCACATAGGGCCAGTGGTAGGCTGGAGCTGGCTCATACCCACCTGCAAGAGCCAATTGTTAAATATTCAGGAAACTTGTGGGTTGGTTGTTTAACATAGCCTTTATTAAAAATAAAATCCTATACACTTACAATTACCTAAATTGTATTAAATGCAAAGATACTCAAAATTTACCACATCCTGGTGACTTTACTCTCAAGGTTAAGTTTCTTGTATCTGTATAGTGGAACACTGTATGATTGTGTGCCACTGTATGCGTCCTCCCAGCTGCACATCCACAAACCTCACATTGGTAGTTTGAAATCAGCCATGGCAAGGGTAGTTACATCAAAGTGGTGGTGAAAAGTGTTGAAAATATAAATTCACTTCAAAATGTATACTGCCTGTAACCGTTCCACTGAATGGTACCAAAAAATGAAAACGTATTCTTCCAGGGTTCTAAAACGAGTCTATATGAATTACCTAAGAAGTTGCTCGCATAGTTGACAAACAAGTGAAGTTCTGACGTAAGCCCCAAGCCCCACTGACATACCTAGAGCTCCCAACTGTCTTTTTAGCTCCACTCTTAAACATGAGCAGATCACCAAGGATTCCCAGACAGTGGAGAAAGCTCCTAATGTGAAAGAGAACAAAACAAACAACAGAGCAACCTGGAGGACACGGAATCATGCAAGAGGAAAAGCTGGAAGTTGTTCTGTACTGATATCCGAAGAGAGTTAAAAGAACCTATTGTAATGGTGAAGCAGGAACAGACTACTACTTTGAAGAAGGAGATGGAGGAGAAGTAGAAGCAGCAGAAGCAGCATTCATTCTGAGACTGAAAGAGCGCTTGGAAATTTAAAATCATGGTATCAGGGAAAAAAAGAAAAAAAAACTCAGTAGAGAATTAGAAGATAAAGGTGAGGTAATCCTATAGAAAGCAGAACAAAAAAAGATTTTAAAAGAAAAAAGTTTTTTTTACAAATTACAGGACCAGTCCAGGAAGTCCAATATCCAAATGACAAAAGTTCCAGAAAAGAGGCCATGAAGCCACAACCAGCCCAGTAAAATTGAGCACCACTAGAGCCAGATTGTTGTCTTGAATTTATTTCTCTCTGAAAGCCAGGGCTCCTCAGAAAAATGGTTGTTTCCTAGTCTGGGGTCTTAGTTGCAGTACACAGGATGTTTCGTTGTGGCACGTGGGCTTCTCTCTAGTTGTGGTGCTCAGGCTCCAGAGTGCGTGGGCTCAGTAGTTGCAGTGCACACGGGCTTAGTTGCCCCGCAGCATGTGGGATCTTAGTTCCCAGACCAGGGATCGAACCCACGTCCCCTGCATTGGAAGGCAGATTCTTAACCACTGGACTACCAGGGAAGTTCCAAGCATTTATGACTTTTGTTTTTATATACTTTAATCAATTGCAAGCTTATAGGATCTGATTTTAATTAAATTAATTTAATTTTCTCCCTTTTTGTAATAGATGTATATCTGAAAAAAACGATGTCACTCAAGGGCTTCCCTGGTGGCGCAGTGGTTGGGAGTCCGCCTGCTGATGCAGGGGACGCGGGTTCGTGCCCCGGTCCGGGAGGATCCCACATGCCGCGGAGCGGCTGGGCCCGTGAGCCATGGCCGATGAGCCTGTGCATCCGGAGCCTGTGCTCCGCAACGGGAGAGGCCACAGCAGTGAGAGGCCCGCATACAGCAAAAATAAAAAAATAAAAAATAAAAAAAAAAAAACAAAACGATGTCACTCAAATTTTTAAAAATAGAATATAAAATACAGCCAAAATGCTCCCTACTTAAAGGATACTTGCCCCTAATCCTTTATAAAGTGATGAATCCTTCTGAAAAGCAAGTAGTGATCTCACTTCCAGATTAGCTCTTTGAGGGACATCTATCTATATATATAATTAAAACCCTAAAAACCAAGAGAACTCTCTTAAACTTTTAGCTCCCTGGAAGGAAGATGGATGGTGCCTTGTATTTAGAATATTATGATAACGATATTACAGTTCAATCACAAAAGACTATTAGGACTAGAAATCCCCCTGTTAATGTTCTAAAATTTCTTTTGAATTTACTTCTTAATGGAATCGAATCCGCTTCTCTTTTTGTTTGAGTAACGATCAGTGCAAGTAAGCACTTTGTTTCTAAGGTGATATTATTTGGTCATGCTGGTGCCTAAAATAAATGTGAAAGAAAGTAAGGAAGATAAAGGAAAAAACAAGGGTTAATTAAAATGCAGGATCTTCAGCAAGCCACACAAACTCCTTTCTGATGGTGTCTCTCCTATCACAGGTACATCATTTCATCCCATTAGCAAGTTAGAACTATTTCTCACCACTGCTCTCATAGGCGATCTGTGTAGGGGAAGGTTCTTTGGAATTGGAGGAGAAGCTGGCAGGATGCCTGCGGAATAGCAATGGGTACTCCCAGAGAGTCAGGGACTTGGTGCCGGAAAGTCTTTGGAACATTAAAGTAGACACTGGATAGTGTATTATTTGGGAGACTGTCACAGGACTCTACTCAGACTTGTTCTAAAGTTTTAAAAGGCATTTTGATTTTATGTTGCTTGAATTCTTCATCCTATTTGTGAGTTATTTCATGAAAGGGTAATTGTATTTTGATTTGAGGGAATAATGACTTTTTTCTTTCACACGGGTATAAATATCATCCAAGGAAAGCTCTTAGCTTTCTCGTAGCTTTCTTACATGATTATTTACCTCAGCATCTTAAGCGACGTTTTGTTAAGGTTAAGAAAGAAAACATAGGAGAAAATTAGAGAAGTTATGAAACTACTATTAGCTTTCTAAATTCATTAGGGCAATACTCTGATTTTCCACCGTACCACACCCCAGGGTCCTTTTCAACATTTCTGAAACATGTTTTTTTTCCTGCCAACCTTAGGGGTTTCTCAGAAACTTTATCTACCTGTCAGCTGAATTATTTGGGGGGAGGTGGGAGTAAGGACGAGTGGAATTTGAGGATTTATGGGGTTGACAGATTACGAATAGTTTTAAATGGCCTCAGTAGCATATTAACTGTTGAGCTCTGTTTTATTACAAATGGGGACGTGAGATCATATAACTCTCCCTTATAGCCTATCCCCTAGTAGAAGAACTACTCTTTCAAAATAGTAACTGACCTGGCTGTTAAAAACGGTCTTTCCCAAGGAATTTTAATGGTAGAATAGTAAGCTTTTCATCTTTATTCTAAAGCCACTAGTTTAAAAATCATCAAAGAAATGAGTGATATTACAAGGGATGTCCAGTACTTTTGTATAATTTGGACTTGGATTCTAGTTCCTTCCCTGAATTTTATATTTAGTTTTTTTTCCTGGCACTTGGTGCTTTAGAACCTCCTATATGATGTAATCATTTATGTCAGTGTCAACTGAAAAAAATACACAACCTGAAAGTTGAGAATTATGTTTTATCCAGCGAATTTTCTGAGGACTTAAGCCTGGAAGACAGCTTCTCAGGTCACTCTGAGGGACTGCTGCTAAGAGGCCAGGGAGGGGCCAGGATATACAGGAGTTTGGGGGAAAAAACCAGGGAGTGGGAACATCAAAAGATTAGTATTAATTAAAGAAAACCAGACATCTGAAGTTAAGGAATTTAGCACTTTTCTGTGTATGGGAAGATGCAAGAGCCTGTGTCTGGGCTCATTGAGATCGTTCCTTTGATAAGCACCTGAACTGTCTAGGACCAGTCTCCTGCTTTTCTCCAGCCTGAAGAACCCCCTCAGGGTGCACAGGGTGGCTGCAGTGGCTGGTGGCCTGCTGGCTGCAGCATCCTTTGTTTTACTGATACGGCAGGTGACGTTTTTCATCCACATCAGCCAAGCTACAATTAGTATCATTAACGAAGTTGATTTATTCTTGGATACATACTTAACTAGTTTTTCACGAGATCTGGTCATTCCTGACTAGTTAGGAAGACTCCAGGCTTTCTTATTCGAGTGTGGTGCAGACTGGAACACAGAACTGGGAGTCAGAAAGCTCTAACATTGACTCCCCAATTCCTAGCTGCATTATGTGGAACAAGTCTTAGGTTGTTAACTGAGTTCTGTCTTTTTGTTTGTTTTGACCCTCAAAGATACATCTGTCGTTAACTAGAAGTTACTGTAGGGTTGTTGTGGGTTTAATGCATATGACACACTTGGAAAAGTGCCTGGAACTAGTCAAGCACCCGACTCATTAATTGTTTTAATGTCACCTTCATCACCATCATCATCAGATCTGCTGGTACATTACAGGTTTTCTTTTTCACTTTTGTTTGTTTGCTTGTTTAGATCATCCAAGGTACTACCTTACTTTGTTACTTGTAGGACAAAAAAGTGAGAATGTGTGTGCAGAGTTGCGCCCCTTGCTCTGCGGCCTATCTGGGACCTGTTCTCTTCAGGGTGGAGAGAGGTGGAGAACTGGGTGTCCTCAAATAGGAAGGGCTGAGCCCTAAGCAGCCTCTTCCCCTGACTCCCCAGACAATGAAAACAGGCTGCTGTTACTGACTTTACAGACCCTTCCTTGTGGCTTCTGTTGATAATACTGTCTGACCAAAAATGGCCAAACCCTTCTAGCCCACTTGTTTCAAGAAATATGACAGCAAAATGCCAGCATTCGCACAAACTTTACTTAGTCGCTTATGGGTTGTTGTAATAAGACTTTGACCTGCTGTGCCTTCAGCCAACACTTGATCTTGAAGGCTTGGTCTATCAGATTTCAGACCAAGGCAGCATCACCCTGTTGCTGCAGCACTTGTGGCATCTGCTTTGTCAGTGGAGCCGGAAGTGGAGTTTCTGTGTTGACAGTTAGGAACTAGCCAACTTATTCTGAGCATCCACCGTGTGTGCTCATTGCCTCAAATACATCATCTATTTCATCCTCATAGCCACACTGCGCGGTAGGTCTTTAATCCTCATTTTAGAAGAAAAATTGAGCCCCAGAGAAGTTACATAATTTCTAAGATGGCAGAGCCAAGTTTGAAAGCCAGGTTTGTAGGACTCTCCGTGTATCTGTTTTTAATTGTTTCTTAATCTTTTATCAAACAAGTGTGAATGATAATTGGGGATGCATAGGGATTCTGAAAGTTATGTTCTTTTTCTCCTGTTGAACCTCGGTGACCTGAGGCTTGTTGGTGGGGATGACACCAGAGCCTTTGCTGTATGTGTGTATATATATGTTCTGTTTTCGTTTTTGTTTTGGCCATGCAGCGCAGCATGTGGGATCTTAGTTCTTTAATCAGGGATCGAACCTGCACCTCCTGCAGTGGAAGCATGGAGTCTTAACCACTGGACCACCAGGGAACTCCCTATGTGTGTATATGTGTGTATGTGAGTATGTGTGTATGTGAGTATGTGTGTGTATGTGAGTGTGTGTGTATGTGACTGTGTGTCCTACTTTACTCCTAGCATCCTTACCTTCAGGTCTTTAGTCACATGTCATGTTATTCTTGAGACCTTTCTGGAGCACCTTGTTGAAAATTGGAATCCTCTTCTATATGTACATATCCTGTCTTCAGATCTTGCTGTGTGGTTTCTGGGTTCCACGAGGGCAGCCGTGATTTCTGAAACACCTGACATGGGCTTTTCCTGCAGCCCATTCCAGATTGGGCTGCGAGAATAATGGGAACCCGTACTCCAACTTTCCCACTTCCTGACAGCATGTCCAGGGAGAGACTGTCTGCTGTTTACTGGCCTGGTCTCACCTCATTCATTCCTTCTCCCATGTCTTTGCCCTTGATAGAGACAAGAACTTGAGACCATCCTCAGCTGAGAATGAGGTAAGGAAACAGAAAGGGATTCACTTGTGTTTTGCTCCATTTTTTTTTCCTGTGGTGCATTATGGCTGCACTTTACATATTTTACCCATTTAGTTTGTCTGTCTGCCTCTACCAGAATGTAATCCGTAAGAAGGTGTTTTTGTCCCTTGTATTCACTGTTCCATTCCTAGCGTAGCCCCTGGTTTGTTGAACAAATGGCTGTCTCCTAGAGAATTTATTTTGTGACAATTATTGTGTATATTGCCCTAGCATTGTGGTTTTGTGTCTCCCCATCCATCTTTTACTAAATATAATGGCAGATACTTAGTCTAAATTCACCCTTTGAAATTTTATTTCAAGAAATGAATTCTTAAGTGTTTGAAGTTCGTTGTTTGAAAAACTTTGTTGATTTTTAAAAATCGTTGGTACAGTAGGGAGATATGATCCATGATGCAATAAAATACTGCTTTTTAAAAAATTAAATTGATTTATTACCTTTAAAAGTGTATATTAATTCCTATAACTAATTGATAACTAGTAAGAGCAAGTACACAGTGGACTAGTCATACTGCTGATAGCTCTATGCTGAGGCACCCTGGGGTGACACAGTGAGCTCACAGGGGTGTGCGGGGTACCATAGGATATTTTAAAGTTTCAAGGGAAAAACAAAGATACTTATACTGTGGGACACTTGCAAACTACTAGCTCAAGGTACTTTATAGTTTTAACATTAGATGACGCTAAATTCTTCTTAATGATGTCATGTATTTACAAAACTAGATTTTTAGTGGTTGCTGTAATTAAAAACCAAGAACTGTATGAAAACCACTGTAAAACAGCTGAGGGTGGCTGGGTCCAGTCTGCAAGGTTAGAGAAGTTGTGCAGGACTGACAGACACACAGCCAGTTAGAAGTGACTGGGTTATTTAAGACTAAAAAACAAGTTCTAAAAGAATGTATGTTATTCGATTTAAATAGCTACTAGGTTGTTAGGATGTAAGTACTAACTATTGGTACTTAACAAATGGAATGGTTCTGTACTTCTGTTGGCTTTGGTGGACTGTGAAAAAATTACTGAGACTTGCTAAGGGCTCTATGAACTGAAAAAGTTTGGATACCTCTGGACTAGTCTGGGAAGAGGTAGTGATGCCATCAGCAAGTTTTTTTTGGTTGTTGTTTTTTGTTTTTGTTTTGTGGAGGAAGCAATGGAGAGATTGTATAAGAAGCTTGAAGAATTTAAACAATGGATTAGATTTAACCAGAGGTCCCTATCAACCTTAGTTTCTATAGTCCTATGAACATTTCATATATATATATGAATTTATATATAAATAATGTTTATATTATATATTATAGTTATTATATTATTGTATTTTAACAATTTGTATTATATATTTTATTTTAAATACGTTTAAATATTTACATTATAATATAATATGTGTAATAAATTTATGTGTATGAATTTATTAAGCTTTGGTTTAAATCTTAAGTTAATCTTTGGTTTAGTGAACTTTTTCCAAGGAGTTTTACTGTAAAACTGTTCTAGAATCATTTGTAGTTAGCAAACATATGGAAGCCATGTAGATCTTTAGGTCACTATTGGATTCCTTCAGCCAGGTTTGTGCTTTTGTCTTTGGAAAGGTTTTGCTCTGATCAAGCACTCAAATTTCCGTATCCCAGATAAGGCATTGCTAGTGCTGATGTTTTTAAATGGAAAGCTTCTATCTACCTATTTTGAAAGTAGTCTTAGAGGTTTAGAACTGAGAAATTGAAATGACCTGTTAGGTTATTTTGCCCCATACCAATCACAGCCTCTTTCTCCTTCCAAAGTAATCTCTACATTGATTTTTGATTACACATTGGAATTATTTTATAAGGAGACACTTCCTCTCATACTATTTGGTTACCTAATGGGATAGTATAAAATAAAAGTCAGGATAAATGCTTGCTTTTTTTTTTTTTTAAATATACTCTGTTTTCAGGTTGACAGAGTGATTCATTGTTACCTATGAGGTACCAATTACATTTTATTTTATTGTGAGCTCATTGATTTAACCATATATAATGGATTTTAATTCATTTAAGTTCTTATCCTTACTGGAGCCCAGTAGCCCAATCTTTTGCTAGCAGAAGGCTCTTTATATTTGCTACTTATTCCTTCTGACATATCCTAGGGATTTGTGATAGGTTCCTTGCTGTCTGATATGTTAAAATGCTACAGGCTCTTAGGGTAGGTCTCAATTGACTTCCATGTCTCTTGAGTATGGATCAGATTTGCATACATCTAATAATTTTTTATTATTTTCTTGACTGTGTTAATGATCCTTTGTAGAGTATGGATTCTGTTATCCTTTGAAGAGTGTTGATTTTTTGTTTCAGCAGGAAGTTAACTTGGTTCAACTCAAACTCCAAACTGTCTCTCTTGTATGTTGGGCAACAGCTGAAATCTGTTTAGTGTTTGATTTTTCCCCCTGGATTATTGTCTTAACTTTTTTTCCAGCTTAATTGAGGTATAATTGATGTGCACTATGCTTCACAAGTTTAAAGTATACATTCTGATAAGTTTTGACCTATGTGTATACTTGTGAAATCACTGTCACAGTCAAAATAATGAACATGCCCATCTCCTCCAAAAGTTGCCTTAAGCGCTTTGTAAACCATGTCTCTTCTGTCCTCCCTAACTCCCTCCCCAGGCAACCAGTGATCTGCTTTCTGTCACTGTAGGGTAACTTTGCATTTTCAAGAATTTTATATAAGTAAAATCATAATATATACTATTTTTCTGACTTTTTTCACTCAGCATAATTATTTTGAGATTCACCTATTTTTTGGCAAATATTCATAATTTACTCCTTCTTATTGCTGAGTAGTAGTATTCTGTTATGTGGACATATCACAGCTTGTTTACCCATTCACCTATTCATAGACATTTGGGTTGTTTCCTGTTTTGGACTATTTTACATAAAGTCGCCAGGAGCATTTATGCTTTCGTTTTTCTTGGTTAAATACCCAGGAGTCGAATGGCTGTGAGTAATAAACTGTTCTTCATCTCTGAGCTGGGAGTCTGGTGTCATCTACCAAAATCCATGAAACTGTGGCAGACTAACTTTTTAGGCTGAAAGTAGAGTAGCATTTCAGATGCTTTATAGTACTTGACACTAGATTCTTTACAATTCCATATAAAAGTTAGGACAAGCCTATAAATTTCTACATGAATGACTCTTGGAATTTATATTGGGACTGCATCCCATCTACAGACCAATTTGGAGAGAACTGAAATCTTAACACTATTGAGTCTTCTGATCAATGGACATGGGATAACTCTCCATTTATTTAGACCTTCTGTAATTTTTCTCAGCAGTGTTTTATAGTTTTTGGTGTACAGCTCTTAAACATATTTTGTAAACTTGTATTTACAAAAATAAATGAGTATTTTACATATTTGATGCTGTTTTACAATACATGGGATTAAAAAAAGACTTTATTTTTTAAAATAGTTTTAGGTTCACAGCAAAATTGAGCAGAAAGTACAGAGTTGCCAGTTGTCATCTGGGGAAGGCTTGTCTGACATGTGCTGTTCTGCCATTACTGGAAGCTGAACTCCAATCACCAATTTTTCTCTTGGGAAATGGTATTTCAGAACCACAGTCTAAGGCTCTGGAATGTTCCTTGCTGTTGGGTTAGCCTGTCACTAATGGTCTTTTCCTTTTTAAAATCATTTGTTCTTTTTACTTATACACTCAAAAGGATTTTTTTCTTTTTCCTAAAAAGTCTACAGATTTTATCAGAATATCTTGGCATTGGTTGTTCTGGTTGATGTTCTCAGGTACATTGTGTCCTCTTTCAATATGTAGTTAAAATCTTCAGGAAAATTTTCTTGAAGTATTTCCTTCGTGTTTGTTCTATTCCTTTAGTTGGGTTTTCTTTTTCAGGACTTACCGTTAGCTATGTGTTGGGGCTTTTATGCCTTTCACCAATATTTGTCTTTTCTTTTTAATTCTTTCTAATCTTTTAATTTTGATTTATAGAATTTTCCTTTTCACTTTTATTTCTCTTCAGGCATTACTGGGTTTATTTGCTCTTTTGCTTTTTCTAGTTTCGTCTTTGTTTCTAAAATGTTTTTCTATCACCTCATTTCTGAATTTTTCTAATTCTCATTTATGCATTTTTCATAGCTTATATAATTTTCCAAGTGTTCTTTAGCTTGTTTTTAAATAGTATGTTTCAGTGCTGAACAATTTCTGTTTTTTGCCATGTGTTTTTCAGTTTTGCTTTCATTTTTGATGGAGTGTTAATCTGTTTCTCCTTTTTTCACATAGTAACTTAGTTTGGGTTTTGACCTTGATAGTTCTCCGATGACCTTTTTTTTTTCTTAACATCTTCATTGGAGTATAATTGCTTTACAATAGTGTGTTAGTTTCTGCTGTATAACAAAGTGAATCAGCTATACATATATGTATATACCCATTTCTCTGCCCTCTTGCGTCTCCCTCCCACCCTCCCTATCCCACCCCTCTAGGTGGTCACAAAGCACCGAGCTGATCTCCCTGTACTATGCGGCTGCTTCCCACTAGCTATCTGTTTTACGTTTGGTAGTGTATATATGTCCATGCCACTCTCTCACTTCATCCCAGCTTACCCTTCCCACTCCCCGTGTCCCCAAGTCCATTCTCTACATCTGTATCTTTATTCCTGTCCTGCCCCTAGGTTTTTCAGAACTTTTTTTTTTTAATTCCATATATATGTGTTAGCATACGGTATTTATTTTTCTCTTTCTGACTTACTTCACTCTGTATAACAGAATCTGGGTCCATCTTGCTCACTACAGGTAAGTCAGTTTCGTTTCTTTTTATGGCTGAGTAATATTCCATTGAATATATATGCCACATCTTCTTTATCCATTCATCTGCTGATGGACACTTAGGTTGCTTCCATGTCCTGGCTATTGTAAATAGTGCTGCAGTGAACATTGTGGTACATGACTCTTTTTGAATTATGGTTTTCTCAGGGTATATGCCCAGGAGTGAGATTGCTGGGTCATATAGTAGTTCTATTTTTAGTTTTTTAAGGAACCTCCATACTGTTCTCCATAGTGGCTATATCAATTTACATTCTCACCAACAGTGCAAGAGGGTTCCCTTTTCTCCACACCCTCTCCAGCATTTATTGTTTGTAGATTTTTTGATGATGGCCATTCTGACCGGTGTGAGGTGATCCCTCATTGTAGTTTTGATTTACATTTCTCTAATGATTAATGATGTTGAGCATCCTTTCATGTGTTTGTTGGTAATCCGTATGTCTTCTTTGGAGAAATGTCTATTTAGATCTTCTCCCCATTTTTGGATTGGGTTGTTTGTTTTTTTAATATTGAGCTGCATGAGCTGCTTATATATTTTGAAGATTAATCCTTTGTCAGTTGCTTCGTTTGCAAATATTTTCTCCCATTCTGAGGGTTGTCTTTTCGTCTTGTTTATGGTTTCCTTTGCTGTGCAAAAGCTTTTAAGTTTCATTAGGTCCCATTTGTTTATTTTTGTTTTTATTTCCATTTCTCTAGGAGGTGGGTCAAAAAGGATCTTGCTGTGATGTATGTCATAGAGTGTTCCACCTGTGTTTTCCTCTAAGAGTTTTATAGTGTCTGGCCTTACATTTAGGTCTTTAACCCATTCTGAGTTTATTTTTGTGTATGGTGTTTAGGGAGTGTTCTAATTTCATTCTTTTACATGTAGCTGTCCAGTTTTCCCAGCATCACTTATTAAAGAGGCTGTCTTTTCTCTATTGTATATTCTTGCCTTCTTTATCAAAGATAAGGTGACCATACGTGCATGGGTTTATCCCTGGGTTTTCTATCCTGTTCCTTCGATCTATATTTCTGTTTTTGTGCCAGTACCGTACTGTCTTGATTACTGTAGCTTTGTAGTATAGTCTGAAGTCAGGGAGCCTGATTCCTCCAGCTCCGTTTTTCTTTCTCAAGATTGCTTTGGCTATTCAGGGTCTTTTGTGTTTCCATACAAATTGTGAAATTTTTTGTTCTAGTTCTGTGAAAAATGCCATTGGTAGTTTGATAGGGATTGCATTGAATCTGTAGATTGTTTTGGGTAGTATAATCATTTTCACAATGTTGATTCTTCCAATCCAAGAACATGGTATATCTCTCCATCTGTTTGTATCATCTTTAATTCTTTCACCAGTGTCTTATAGTTTTCTGCATACAGATCTTTTGTCTCCTTAGGTAGGTTTATTCCTAGGTATTTTATTCTTTTTGTTCCACTGGTAAATGGAGTGTTTCCTTAATTTCACTTTCAGATTTTTCATCATTAGTGTATAGGAATGCAAGAGATTTCTGTGCATTAATTTTGTATCCTGCTCCTTTACCAAATTCATGGATTAGCTCTAGTAGTTTTCTGGTAGCATCTTCAGGATTCTCTGTGTATAGTATCATGTCCTCTGCAAACAGTGACAGTTTTACTTCTTCTTTTCCAATTTGGATTCCTTTTATTTCTTTTTCTTCCCTGATTCCTGTGGCTAAAACTTCCAAAACTATGTTGAATAATAGTGGTGAGAGCGGGCAACCTTGTCTTGCTCCTGATCTTAGTGGAAATGGTTTCAGGTTTTCACCATTGAGAATGATGTTTGCTGTGGGTTTGCCATATATGGCCTTTATTATGTTGAGGTAAGTTCCCTCTATGCCTACTTTCTGGAGGGTTCTTATCATAAATGGGTGTTGAATTTTGTCGAAAGCATTTTCTGCATCTGTTGAGATTATCATATGGTTTTTCTCCTTCAATTTGTTAATATGGTGTATCACATTGATTGATTTGCGTATATTGAAGAATCCTTGCATTCCTGGGATAAACCCCACTTGATCATGGTGTATGATCCTTTTAATGTGCTGTTGGATTCTGTTTGCTAGTATATTGTTGAGGATATTTGCATCTATGTTCATCAGTGATATTGGCCTGTAGTGTTCTTTTTTTGCGATATCTTTGTCTGGTTTTGGTATCAGGGTGATGGTGGCCTCATAGAATGAGTTTGGGAGTGTTCCTCCCTCTGCTATATTTTGGAGGAATTTGAGAAGGATTAGGTGTTAGCTCTTCTCTAAATGTTTGATAGAATTTGCCTGTGAAGCCATGTGGTCCTGGGCTTTTGTTTGTTGGAAGATTTTTAATCACAGTTTCAATTTCAGTGCTTGTGATTGGTCTGTTCATATTTTCTATTTCTTCCTGCTTTGGTCTCAGAAGGTTGTGCTTTTCTAAGAATTTGTTCATTTCTTCCAGGTTGTCCATTTTATTGGCATATAGTTGCTTGTTGTAATCTCTCATGATCCTTTGTATTTCTGCCATGTCAGTTGTTAATTCTCCTTTTTCATTTCTAATTCTATTGATTTGAGTCTTCTCCCTGTTTTTCTTGGTGAGTCTGGCTAATGGTTTATCAGTTTTGCTTATCTTCTCAAAGAACCAGCTTTTAGTTTTATTGATCTTTGCTATCGTTTCCTTCATTTCTTTTTCATTTATTTCTGATCTGATATTTATGATATCTTTCCTTCTGCTAACTTTGGGGCTTTTTCGTTCTTCTTTCTCTGTGTGCTTTAGGTGTAAGGTTAGGTTGTTTATTTGCGACGTTTCTTATTTCCTGAGGTAGGATTGTATTGCTATAAACTTCCCTGTTAGAACTGCTTTTCTGGTGCTCATTTTTGTTGAGGTTAGTTTTCTTGAACTTTTAGGAGAGGGCTTGGTTCAGATAGCTTTTCTGTCTTCCCAGAGCTCCCTCTTTTGGCCTCTGCATGTAGTGTTAAAATATACTGCAAATTGATTTCTGAGGTCATCTGGCTGCTTCTCCTCGTCCACTTTGTATGACTTCATCCTTCTTTCATCCCTGTTGTCCCTGTTCTGTGTCAGTTCTGGTACCCGTCCCAGGGTTTTCTCCTGCTTATGGAGCCCTGTTGTGGGAGGGTGCCCTGGCCTTCACCAGCCCCTTTCAGACTTCACCCAGAGACTCATCTGGTTTGGAGCGGCCAGTACCTCTGCAGTTTTAGCCACTGTTCTCAAAGTGGCCCCTGCACTTTCCTGTGAATGTCTGTGGGTTATTATTAAGGTTCTTCTCTTCTCAGGTCAAGTCCATGGCTCTGTTGCTTCTACTTTTTTCATAATGTCCTGATGATAGACAGGTCATGTGTCTCTTGTTTTTTTTGTCCACAACTGGTTGTATATTGGACTTGTTGGGGATACCTTATCCCTTAGTTTTGTTGTAAATATTATCTATGGGTTTCTGATTTTGTATCTCATTGTCCTGCTTTTATCATATGGAGATTCAGAGAGATCCAAAAATTATGCTGCTACTGCTTACCACCATTTTCCCGGAATTTTCAAGATAATTTTTTTAAAATGTGAATCATCGCAGTAAGTTTCTTGTGCCCCTTTGTAATCAATTTCCTCCCTTCCCTCCACACCCCACCTTTGCACCCCTCCCCCACAATTGCTGCTCTGTTTTCTATCCCTGTGATTTTTCCTTTTCTAGAACATCATAGATGGAATAGTTCACTATGTAACTTTTTGAGTCTTCTGTTACTTGGCATAATGCTGTTGAGATTCACTCATTATATATGCACCAGTAGTCATTACTTTTTATTGCTGAGTTGTAGTCCATATTATGAATATGCCACAGGTTTTTTATCCATCACCAGTTGATGGACCCTTTAAAAAAAGTTTTCGGCAATTACGAATAGAGCTGTTACATACATTAACGTGTAGGTTTTTGTGTAGGCATGTGTGTTCATCTCTCCTGAGTAAGTGTCTAGGAGTAGAATGTCAGGGTCACATGGCTTATTTGTCTTTTTATTATTGAGTTCTTTATATTTTCTGATCACCAGTCCTTTATCGTATATGCACATTTTTTTTGGCAAATATTTTCTCTCAGCCTTTGTTTTGTCTTTTCATTTTATTAACAATGTCAAGGAGCAGACATTTTAAATTTTGATGAAGTCCATTTTATCTTTTTTTGTTAATACTTTTTGTATCTTGTGAAATCCTTGCCTATCCCAAGATCGCAAAGATTTTCTCATGTTTCCTTCTAGAAGTTTTATAATTTTAGGTTTTAGATTTATGATCCATTTTGAGTTAATTTTTGTGTATAGAGTGAGAATAGGTTGAGGTGGTTTTTATTTTTTTGTTTAGTTTCTTTGTGGGGTTGTTTTCTGTGTGTGTGTGCATGCGGGTGTCCTGTTGTTCCTGCACCATTTGTTGAAAAGTAACCCATTCTTTATTGAATTGCCTTGAGTCCTTTGTTGAAAATCAGCTGACCCTATGTGTGTGGAGAGATGGTCTTTGATAAGACATTTCTCCACTGTTATGGGAGAATCCTGTAGAAATGCAGAGAGATTCCTAGATTTGGTGAGGGGCTGGGAGGGAGTTCCCAGTTGTTGACTTCTGAGTGAAGCGTGATTCAGGGTGATGAGCAGAGAGTGGTGAGTCAGGAGTGAGCATCGGAAGGTTGAGGAGAGTGGAGACGGTAGGAATAGTGGTTCAGAGAGAAGGAAAGCAGGCCGACCAGAAGGGTGCAGTGCGATTGCTGAGCTGGGTTGAGGGCCTGCTTTGAGGCTGGAAGTAGTAACAGGCCTGCCTCTGTTGTTTCACTTTTGCTGTCTAGCAGTTTGGTTGCAGGCCCATGGAAAGTGGCAACTGGGCTCATCTAGACTGAGGGGTTTTCACAGGCAAGAGTGAAAGAGAAATAGAAATGTTAGTAAAGGTATTTGTCTTGAATAGGTGATACTTTCACTTAGCTCGAAAATCAAAACAACAGAAGAAAGTACACACTGAGAAGGTTTCTCCCCTGGCTTTCCCTCTCCATTTCATTCCCTTCTGTTCCCTGTAGAGCACTTTTATGTTTCTCTTTGCAGTGTTTATTTATGCAGATAAAAGCAACCGTGACTCTTGTTTTATCCTCCCCCCATCATTTCCTACACAAAGTGCTGCATTCAGGGTCCACTGTCCTGCGCCCTGCTTTGCGCTTTGCTTAGCAGTATAGCCTCTTGCTCTTTCCCAATTGGTAGTTAAGAACTCTTGAGTCATCTTTGTGATGGATATGCCAAAATATTAATAGCAGTTTTGTTTGGAATGTAAAATAATTTTAAAATTTTTTTTTGTATTTTCTAAGTTCCTTCAGTGTGCATATGTCACCTTTATGATTAGTAAACTTGGAAAACTAAATTTAGCTCTGTCAACAGATGTCTCCTTCGTGCCATCACCTTTCTGAGCACTGAGGATGTGGCAGCAAATAGAATAGGCAGAGGGTCCTGCTTCCTGGCGCTTGGGTTCTATCTCGTGTGGCCTAATAGTCACCAAAGAAGAAAAGAGGAAATGATGGCACGTGTTATGTGTGTAGAGATTTAAAAGAAGGGGTATGACTGTGACCCGCCCTGGGATGTCAGGGAAGGCCTCCTTCAAGAGGGGAGCATTTAGGCTGATGTCTCGGTGACCACAAGGAGGTCATAATCGGGGAAGAAGAGGTTACGAGGCAAGAGCAAGCCGGTGCCAGAGTGTGAAAGTAAGATTGGGATTGTTTTCCAGACCCAGAAATGAGGCCAGTGCCTCTGAGAGGTAGAGGGGTAGAAGATGCAGCAGGGGTCAGTCCTGACCTGGTACTCAGGGAGAAGAAGCAGGATTTTATTTTAAGTGCAACGGGAAACCCTTGAGGAGTTTTAAGAAAGAAAACAGAGCTATAGAAAAGGCTGCAGTTGACAGATGAGTCGGAGGAGAACCTGGAAAGCCCAGTTGGAAGCGACTTTGAAGAAAACCCTGCGGTGTTCAAGGCATCAGGCGGATGCCGAGGTGGAGGGCTGCAAAGAGTTTATTCATTGTTTTTCTGGTGCGCTCTAAAATGTAATCTACCCAAAATGGTAACTCCAGATCTAAGAGATAAATTCAATTTTAGATCAATATACAGTTTAAATTCCAAAGTGAAGAATGCTGTTTTTAAAGATGTGATTTCAAGTATACATTTAAAAGCTATTTTATATTTCAGAGTAGGGAACTAGTACTTAGTTACTTCTTTGAGAATTATTATGCTGATACTGAGGGTGAAATGCAGTGTTTAAACTGGAGCTCAAAAACAAATATTACCCAACTCATTAAAAGAAAAAAAATAGCTCTGGCTCCGAATTAGCCAGGAAATTTGTGTTTTACTGTTACTAGAACCACAGTGTACGAGAATATATATAGAGATTCTGAAGAAGGTACATGCTCATTCCATATGGAGGAGATAGGGTGGCTACTAGAAATTTAAAGGAAAGGGTTATAGTCTTGCACTGCTCTGAATAGGAAGGAAGATTGGTGTATTTGTTAGTCAAAATGAAGAGTTAGATTTTTATTATATTGTTTGACAAGTGAAATATTCTAAAATAAAATAATAGAAAATCATGGTCCAGTAGTAGTAGGAAGAACAGTAGCACAGCTAGAGTGACCACTGAGGGACGGAGGCAGTAACACCGTGGTTAAACCCTAAGGCTTGTAGGCACACAAGTCTTGGGTTCAAATTCTGGAGTAACTCTTTGTAGCTGTTTTATTGGATGAGATGGTTAAACATTCCAAGTCTCATTTCCTCAGTTGTGAAATATACCTCACAAATATACATACCCTACCTCATGGGGTAATGGAGAAGATGAAATTGTAGTCTGGGTAAAGATCTTAGCGCCCTGTCTTCTGGCCCCTAGAAAGTGCTGAGTAATCAACAATAATATAATTAATAATCACTCTAATTTTGTTATCTGTTTACTCCATAAGGAAAGTATTAATACCCTTATTTTTCTGATGAAAAACCCACTTTGAGAACTTTAAGAAATTTTCCTAAGGTCACACACCTAGGAAATGCAGAGGTAGGATTTAAACTTAAGAAGGTCTGACTTCAGAATTCATGCTTTTTTTGTTTTGTTCTGTTTTGTTTTGCGGTACGCGGGCCTCTCACTGTTGTGGCTGCTTCTGTTGCGGAACACAGGCTCCGGACGCGCAGGCTCAGCGGCCATGGCTCATGGGCCTAGCCGCTCCGCGGCATGTAGGATCTTCCCGGACCGGGGCACGAACCCGTGTCCCCTGCATCGGCAGGCGGACTCTCAACCACTGTGCCACCAGGGAAGCCCAGAATTCATGCTTTTAATCATAACTGCATATCATCTTCTAAAAAGATCCTTTTAAGATTAGAATTCAGATCATTGGATTCAGAGTTGAGAGTGTAAACCAACACATCATAGAATGATTCCCCTATCTTGTCTGTTAATCTGAAGATTTCATACTATATTCTCATATCCTACTTTTATGTTAAAAATAAAAGCTTTATTATATAAGAAAGATATTAAGTAAAAAAAAATTTTAAACCCATATAAGAAAAGGAAGACATCACTTACAATCACACTGCATAATGGGATCCATCCTGATTTCTCCCCTGGGTGTGTGTATGTAGGTATAGTTCTTATTGGTTCTTTTTTTCCAGAATAAGAATACACCATGCATACTATGTTCTGATTTGGTTTCCTTCCCACTCTCTTATTTTATTATAAATGTCTTTCCATGTCTGTAACCTTATCCTAGTGGCAGCTTACATTGTTACATTGTTGCATTATATAGGTGTGCCGGAATCCATTTACCTAACTCCTTGTTGTAATCTTTAGGTTGTTTAGAGTTTTTCACCATCTTAGCAATACTTTCATGAACACCTTTGGCCACATATCTATTTGCACTTTCTAATAATTTCCTTAAGAGAAATTCCTAGTAATAGCATCGCTGGATTGATTAAAAGGTTGCCGCATTTTTTAAAAATAAATTTATTTATTTATTTATTTATTTTTGGCTGTGTTGGGTCTTCGTTGTGGTGCGCGGGCTTCTCATTGCCGTGGCTTCTCTTGCTGCGGACCACGGGCTCTAGGCGCGCGGGCTTCAGTAGTTCTGGCTCGCGGGCTCCAGAGCACAGGCTCAGCAGTCGTGGCACACGGGCTTAGTTGCTCCGCGGCATGTTAGTATCTTCCTGGACCAGGGCTCCCTGCATTGGCAGACGGACTCCCAATCACTGCACCACCAGGAAAGCCCGGGTTGCCACATTTTTAAGGATACATGTTCCAAATTGCCCTCCAGGAAGGTCACACCAGTGTGCTCTCCTGTGACAGCATGAGACTACTTCTTCCCTGACACTCACCTCTATCCTGGGGGTTATTTTTCATCTTTGCCAGCCTGGTGAAGAAGGGCTATATCTTATGCCTTTGATTACTAGTAGGTGTGTTTATGAACTATTTGTTTTCTTTTCATTGTAAATTGCCTCTTTTTATCCTTTGCCCATTTTATCATGCCTGACTTCTGAGTTTTGATTGGTCCAAAGAAACAATTTTCAGGAGTTTAAATTCTTGGGTGGACTATATTTGATTTCACTTTACAAACAGTTAAATTTAGGGATTTCAGGTGCACATCCTTTTTATTTTTTTAAAGATCATGAGGAGAAATGACAGATGATCTATAGTAATATAGGTATCAGAAAAGGCCAAACAACTTGCTCTAAGGATTTGTCTTCTTCCCTCCTACATGTTAAACAGAGACATAACTTTGAACTCATTCTTATGAGTAGGAACTTTAAAAACGCTGATCCCAAGAATGATCGATTGGATCCTTTCCTTTTTGTAATCCATAATTCCTTCTTTAATTTTGAAGATCTTCACAGTCATCGTTGTACTGTTGTGCTTTAAAGTACATACCAATTCTGACCCTTTAAGAAAAAAATCCTCAGATCCATCAGGATATACTCACTCCATTTTCACGTGTAATGTAATTCTCTGCTGCTTACATAATTATTTCTGTTTCTTCTCTTCCAGTGGTCAGTTTGAATACAGTTTCTTTCCTAATTGAAGATATTTTCTGGTGGTTCACTATAAAAGCAGTGTTCATAATATAAATTGTATTTTTCTGTTGACATCCATTATAAAATTGAAAATTAACTGCTACTGAGAAATGGGGGTTTTTTTGTTGAAGAAGAGTCCAGTGGTAACTGGTTAAACCATCAGCTGAACTCTTCTCACTTGAAAGTTTTAGCCCTTGCCCAGCAGCACAACTGGAGACATTTCTGCCTCTTCCTCTTTTTCTCAAAGTCTGTTCCTTGGATCTCTCAACAACCCTCCCCCTGCCCCCACCACAGACTTTTTACCCTCTTGCCTGACAGTTTCCTGCTTGTGCCTTCCTTGTTCTCTATCCCTTCCTCTACCCCGTTCTCCCTCCCACCTGGATTTAAGTTGCTGAAAGACTGTATTCTGGGCATCACCTTTCTTGAGTTTCATGTTTTATAAAACAAATTGGTTTCCTACACAGTTATGAAGTTCTTGTACTGCTTTTTAAATTACAGTTTCCATAACTTAGATTGTATGTATCTGTGATAGAAATAAACTGTTTATAAGGAAAAACAACAGGAGAGTTTCTTCAGCTCTAGATGTAAGGAATAGATTATTTTTGCTAGATTAAAAATCGTAATACATTGAGGTCAGTTGATGTACTTGTTCTTAAACTCTATTTTTTTAAAGTTTTCTATCTTACAATGTAGATTCAAAGATTTTAAAGTACTTGTAACTTTAAGTCTCATACTGTGATTTCTTGTAAATCAGATTTCATGTGTGGTCAAGTATTTTACTTCAAATACAAGAACTATAATAGTAACAATGGTTGTTTTGTTATTGAGATCCATATGCTAAAAGTAAGCATAGATTGTTAATTGTTGCTGAAACCAAGGGTATTCTTGCAGAAGCACTTACTAGTTTAAGAAATACTAGCTAGTTAAAATAAATAAGTACGAGAAATAAATTTTCTCTGAATCTAAGTTGATCACTAATAACTATTGTTATCTCGATATTATGACATCTTATGCATGATGGACAGAATTAGGTAAAAATTCATAGAGTGAAAATTTAGTTTCTTGTACTAAATATGCAAATTTTAGATTAAGAAATATTATTTACAAATTATCCAAATATTTCTAATATTTATCATTTAAAAAAAAGCATTGTCTTATACCCAGATGGTATAGTTGTAAGCCGTATTTCTTAAATTTAGTTATTTCAAAACTCTAAATTTCATTAAGAAGCTTTTCAAATATAAAGTTAAATATTAATTTGGGTTTAAAGTGACACAAGTTGAATTTGATTATTTATATTAAAAGAAGGCAGCAAAATTTTCAGTAATTAAAGTTCGCTCCGGCTTTAGTTTCTGAGTAAAATGTTGTTTTTCTCTGCAAAGTTTGACACTTACCAGTAGAGGGCACTGTTGTAACACGGTAGATGTGTTTTATTGATTCACTAACTCCCCCATCTGCTTTTGCAGTTTGGAAAGTGTTTTTAAAAGCAGTGTTCTCTGTGTAATTAAAATCAGTTCCCTATATAATTAGCAATGGAGCCTTATTCTTTGTGGCAGAGTTTGTGGATGGTGATTTTTTTTTAGCCTGTACTCTTCTATAGCCAGTGCCAGAAACTATTAAAATGCAGAAAGTTATATTGTGGTTTATCAGCGCTATATTGTAGATGGAAATATACAAAATCACAGTGTTTTATTTAGGTGCTCTGAGCAAATTATTTGATAGGAAACGTTTAAAATTCCTGGTTCTATCTTGAGAAATAGCAGAGTTAATGTGCCATAGTAATAATATCTTGTGTTCAGGTGCCCTGAATAATAATAGAGGACAAGGAATTCTTGCAGGGTTTTAAAAAATGTATCAGCATTAGTGTGCTGCTTTAAGAAACCACTGATCTACTTAGCAAATTCTCTATGTAATTTCTTTTTCGTGCCTTTTTAAAGTCGAACTACTGATGTAGATATTTAGCTAGTGAAATAGTGAATATTAAAGCACAATTAAAGTTAAACCTCTCTTTCTGAAAGGAACATAAATGTTACATAAAGCGACAGTAAATGTGCATTCACTGCCTGGCTGCCTTGGGAAATGTGTGGGGGGCAGGGAGGCTTGAGAAAATCCAAGCCTGAATTTGAAGTTGTCAGGGCTGTGATTCATAAAGTCATAATTTATCCATAAATCCCAAAGTAGCTTAAAACACACAGGAATCTTATTTGAAATCAAATTATAGATTACTAGTGATATAATTTTCAGGAACTTAAAAAATTAATAATTTAATGTGTTTGAAATTAATTTCATTCTATGCTTTAATATTTGTAAAACAAAAGTATTTGAGAATTAAGAATCTTAATGGTTTAGTTTATTTTTAAATCTTTAATTGGCAGCCATGTGAAATTCTGGAATTAACTAGCATTTTCTTCAAGTTTGGGGGTTTTTTTTTTAACTTTATATAATACTCTAGTTAAGGGTCTAATCGACTGTTGAAATTGTGTTTATCTCAAAACAGGCCTCTATTTTAAAAGGTGAAGAAGGACTTGCATTGGCCTACTTTATGTATCGTATCACAGACTTTGAAAAGCTGAATAGGTGATTTAATGTTGATTTAGCCATTCACTCTGACAATAAAAATGCGGGGTAAAACTTGAGAGAGGAGTAAGATGATTGAGGGGAGCTACCAATGTAATTTTTTTTAAAAAAGCATTTAGAAATATCTTTTATGCATTTTATGGTCACTATATGTATATTTTTAGAATATTTTAGAGGAATTGGAACAAAGCATGAGCTGAAGATTGGAATGCGCCTTAAGAAAGCTCTGTCATTTCCCCCTAAATTCCCCTGACGTTGCAGATGTCGGAAGACCTAGTTTTCTCCCCTTCCTCCCATCAGTCCCACACTCTGTGCTTTAGGTGTGTCAGGAGACAGATGAGACCAGGTGTTTTGAAGAAGCAGCCACATGACAGAGGATATATAGAAACTGTACTAGTTTCTTGTTAGGCAACTAAAATATTAGGTCGATTAAAGAAAGTAACTTAATGCTATTTATCCATAGATATAAAGCTATTGTCTTCTCATTGCTTATGACCACAGTGAGAGTAAAACAAGTTTTCATTTTGTGGAAGCCTTTGTATCGAGTGCTTACAGTTCCTGTATCATCTTGGTAATGATTATTGCTGTGTTTTCCCCCTGGAGAGGCCATCACAGGTTTTAGTTGAGGCTATTTGTATTCAGCAAGGTCAAGATAAGTTTTATCTCTCCAGATAAGTCAAGTGCATTAGGATCGATAAGTAATTGTAAAATGCACTGAAAATATTATTGCCACGCTCTTAACGAATTTGTAAAGCTGTAAGCTTGTCATATAAAATATACCTCTTACTGTTTTTATTTATTTGTATGGAGCTCATGAGTGCAATTAATTTTACAAGCATTTTAAAGAAGAGAAAAACTGAGGAACAGATTAATGTTTTTAGAAGTCCTTAATTGCTCTATATTTAAACCTGTACTGCCGAAGTTTTAGAGGCTAATTTTTTTAAAGAAATGCAAAAGAATAAATATTACAAGGCATTTATAAATTACACATATTAATTGAGTTTACTTGTTAAGATAATCATTTTTATGAAGTTATATATATCTTTACCTCTGGACTTTCCTGCAGAAATCAGATTTCTGCTTCCTTGGTTGGGGGATGGTGGTAGGAAAAAAAGACCTTATACTTAATCAAGAGATGATGGTGAGTATTGCATTATTTTGGCACTTCTGTTCTAACCCAAAGATACAAATAAGCTCTACATGTTTAAAGACAAAAAGGATTTTTTGTTGTTTTTTGTTTTCTTTCTTACTTAGAGGAATACTTTTATGACATATGTTCATGAATATATTAGAAAACGTAGGCTCTAAAATGTTACGTTTCGTCATAATATTTTTTTCAGTTAATTTTCTGTGGGAAACAGGACCACGATGTTAGGAGAAATGTCAATTGAAGTAATTTTGTCTCAAGGTGCAGATTACTTGGAAGAATTTTCCCCAGATTACTTGCCTACAAATATCACATAACTATAGAGAACACGTATACTAAAGAAGTTATATACTGAACTTGAGTCCCTTTTCCTCTTCAGTAGTCTTATTAAGAAGAAAGCCTTTCTGAACTTCGTGGGTTTATAGTTTGGAATCACGCTGCCCCTGCTTGCATTCATATTTCTTAATTCTCCAAAATGCACTGTTTTGCCTTTAGCACTCAATTAAAGGTACCAGTTTGTAAGTTTTCCTTGTTTTAAATGAAGCTTGCTTATCTGAGCCATTAATTGAAATAAGGACTGAAAGCAGCCTTCATGTTGATTTTAGGTATTATTTATCAGTCGGTATTTATATGGTAGTAAATAAAAAACGCTATTGCTCTCATAATCGTCCCTTCTTACTTTTTCCCCCTCTCTCCATACTTCACACATTGTTTATTTATTTAACCATTTAAATTGAAGGTAATGTAAACATCTGGCACCGTTTCTGGAAATTGTAACCGTTTTCTTTGCAAGTTCCTATAAATGATGGTCTCTGAGCCTCACATTTATTCATCTTTCTAATATGGGTCTACATTTCTACCTACTTAGCCATTTCTCTTTCTGGCTGAAGAATGACACTTTGCCCTCAACGTTAGGTCAATTTGTTTTATTGCTGGATTGGCTAGATTGTGTTATAACAAAGAGAAAATCCAGAGGTGTGGAGGAAGGTATGGCCAGCTCCACTGAGAGCAGACAGGCTGTATTGTAGGGTGAGTGGGACCAGGACAGCGGCTGGCCTCGAGGGGAAAAGCAGTTTGAAATAGTTCACTGTTTCTTCAACAGTTATCTTTGTATGGTGGTCGTAATGCAATATTAAGAAAATTAGAGCCTTAAAAATAGAACAATGGTCCTTTTTAAATATATCTAATTTAGTAAATTTGCCCCCCATCTCTGGTGTCTAATTACTCCAAACAGAAGAGAAAAAGGAGAAATCCTATCTACCGACAGAAAAGTGCGTTGCAAAAAGTGGCACGTTTTTACTTCTTTTTGTGGAGAACATTTTAATTCTACTTTCATCAGGAGGGCAATAAAAGCAAACTTGGTTTCAAAAGCAAATAAATTTTTTTCCCCTCATAGAACTGTTTTACTGACAGAATATAGTCAAACTCCAAAGAAATGATAGTAATCTCACATTACTCTTAAACTTTAACATTTATATTTACCAAAAAAAAAATTTTTTTTTCTTCCTTCTTACTTACGGTTTGTCTCTCCTGTATAATGAAGGCAGACACCTAATGACCAAAAGGTAAATGTTACATGTGTATAAATTAGTTGGTGAAGTGATTGATATTTTTCTTTTCTTTGTTCCTAAATAGTCAAAACAGAAAATTTCAACAAGAGAAAGATGAGACTGTTGCTTAGGGACTGTTGCTTAGGGTTAATTTCCTAAAATAATGTAAAGTGCTTTTTTTTCTTTTTTTTTTTTTTAATTTAAAAAGATTGTTAGTGGAAAACAGTGCTTTACCCGCAATGTTCAGGAATCTCCATATTCTTGATTGTGGACCTTGTCATCTCTAAATTTAATCATGAACAGTCATCTAGAGGTATTTTATTTTGAATGAAATGGGCCATGTACAGATATTTTAAAGTGCAGATTGCTTTCGAAAAGTTTTCCTGTTGGTTGTGTTAAGAATTAAGTTTGAAGGAACGACTTATTTATTGTCACAAAAGCTACTGAAATGCTGTTGTCGGAAATGCGTTTATCGTACACGTGGGAGGGAGAAGCCAGTCAGAGTCTCACATGTTCATGAACGTGTGAGCTGTGCACAAGGTCATGGGTATTAATTGTTACGTCACGTTTTGTGCATTTAATTTTAATTAGCTTATTTGAAAATATAAATGTATTGTCCTAAAAGTTGTAAAAGCTCTTTGGTTACTTTCTTTACCTATGGAGTGTAGCCAAAATCAATTTTACTGAAATCTTTATCTACACTGTAACTTTTGTGCCACCTATTAAAACTATTTTTTCACCTCCACCAACAGATTGCTTAAACGTTGAAAGTGCATGATTCTTCCTCCAGACTTTTTCCTTGTACTGGAAATAGGACGGTGCTAAACCCATCACTTTTACTTTGATTTGCTTCCTTTATCTTTAGCAAATCTAAATAAAACTGTCATCCTGATTTTCAGATCTCTCTTTGAACTTCCTTTACCCAAATTGCTCACTTCCCTATCAGCTTACTCCTTTTTTTTAAAAATGGAGATTCCACATCCAATGTTTATATTTTCCTGTTACTATTCTTTTTTTTTATTTTTAAAAATACTTTTACTGTATAACTTACTACTTGTTACTCCCTTTTTGTAACTACAAACTTCGTTGAGAATCTTACAGAAAAATGAGAAAATTGTCAGCCTCTGAGTCTTTAGGAGTAATTAATACTGACTTTTTAAATGTTTTAACGATACCTGAATTTGTAACCTTAGAATTCATTGGTAGGGATTGAGGAGGTGGTAAGGGTGTGGATACCTAGTAGGTTTTTTTTTCCCCCACATTTGAAGTTTTTTACATAATTAATTTCTTGGTATTTTAAAAACTTTCAGTAAAGTAGGTATACACACTTATTAGCCCAGAATAGTCAACAAAAGTTTTTTTTTTTAAGTTGGAATTTCTTGCTCAGTTCTTAAGACACACAGAAAAAAATTAAACTACCTGTTTACTTAATTCCTAAATATTCAGAATATGAATGAGAATATAGCATAATGTATTATTAGAATTTTCAAATACTCTTTTAATAAAAAGTAGAAATACTTTTCTTTTATCATTATTATCTTACAGTAAGAGAGTCTAAGAATCATAGAACTGGAGAGACCTCTGAGATTACAACCCTTCAAGGTAAAAAATAAGGTGGTTCAGGCTCATAGTGATAAAGTGACCTGACTAAAGTCTTAAAAGCTAGTTAGTGACAGATGGAGATAGAATGAGGTTTCTTGGTTCTTACTCCACTTTGTAAAACTGCATGATAAATTCAGCGTCCCTCTTTCCCCTTCACATGCCCCTAATACACCACGTATGTTGTTTTGAGAAGGGCCTGGCTAGAGAGGTAGTTCCCATAGTGTGATGACAATTCAAATGTGAAAAACATTTGAGCTAATGTTTCTGTCTTACCTGTCACGGTTTCCTTTCAATGATTTTTATTGTACTTTCCAATTTGGCATTTATTCAGTAGACATTTATGAGTACATATCATGTGCCACTTTACTGCAAAACGATAGGTCACAGATAGTGTGCCTCTGACCTTCCCAGGCTATTCGTTGTTCTAAAACATGCCTTTAAAAAGAATACAAGACCATCCTATGGATATACCCAGGAGCACATCTTGGTTTTGTGAGGCTTAAAGCTTATACAACTCCGGGAGCCTTCTTTAAGCAAGTAATATAAAATAACAAATACAAAAAAGCAGATTCAAATTCCTATTGATGGTGGAATACACACACACACACACACACACACAGAGTCACACAGTGTGGAATATTATATGTCAATGAAAAATGATCTCCAACTACAGACAATATAGAAAAATCTTTCAAACATAGAGTCAGTGAAAGAAGCCAGACCAAACACAGCACTGCTTCTGCTCTTAAAAGAGTGTGTGATGGTGACCTTGTAGAGGGTAGGAGGGACTGGAAGCATAGGATGCTGGTAATACCCTTCTCTTGATCTGAGCGAAAATTCGTCAAGCCATATGCTGTAATATATGTACTTTTCATATACTTATTATATTTTAATAAGAAATTTAAAAAATTAGATATACAGCCTTAGGGAAATCCAAGGGCCATTAGCTTCATGGTAAACCTCCCTCTAGATACACTGTAATAAATTCAACCAGTTTACTTTTTTCAGACATTTAGGCTGCTTCCAATACAGATATCCTTGTGAAGTTAAAAGTTTAAACATTTGTAATTTTATGAAATGTTAAATATGTCCATGTTTGGGTTTTTTGTTTAAATACTGTTTCCAAATAGCAGAATAACAAGGAACTTTTATTTCCTTTCTCCATTTTCATCCTTTTTATTTTAAGAAGTTATACCTTTGGCATAAAATTACCTTGACCAATTTTAAACATTAAAATGTACAGTACTTGCAAACTTGTCTATGAAAGATTTTTGGAATTATATGCTATTAATGAAATGCAACCTTGCATTTCACTTGGTTACATGCTAATACATATTTGATTATATATATTTATCTTGTATAGTTTTGAGTCCGAACTACTTTCAGTTTATATGAAGTGAAATGATGATGCTCACCCTCATCTTTGTCACAAGGTTAAGATGAACAACAACAAGGAACTGTTTTATTTGGAAAATGGCACAGTTATTATTTTAGATGATATTTAGAAATTTATTGTATTAACGAGCCACCAAATGGACTCCTAAAAGAAATACAGCGTGTAACCACAGGCTTTTAAAAAGTAAGATAATTCAGACAGCATTCAAAATAATGGGAGATGTTTTCAGGATATTTAGTTTTCTACCTCTACCTGTTAGGTAACTTGCTTTGTCTATCTAATGGACCATAGTTATTTACCTTTCTGGCTTTATGTGTGGCTTTTCAACTATTGTTTTAATTCTGGTTTTGTTTCTTAGTTTTAGTCTTACCAACATGTATCATTACAGATAAAAAGGCATGTAAAGAAAAATACATACTTGGATTTAAAAAATTTATTCCTTCTACTTTTGGGGAAAATAAAACCTCAGTTTCGGAGAGGGCCTTCATTTGAAACATTTTTGCACATCTGAAAACAAAAAATATTTTCTAGTTAATGTGATCATCTGTATATAAGGTCCGGTGAGGGTCTGGAGGGAATTAGTGGATGTGAGAAATCAAAAATATACAGTATACAGTTATTCCAACCAATACCCCTAGCACTATAAAACACTGCTTAAGAGAACTTAAGTAAACAGTTGGGTAACAGAAGCTATGTCAGAATTTTCCTGTATTGCCCCATCCTCTTGGATTGTATGATAGGTATCTTGATGCCATTAGTTTCCTTTGAGAGCAATTTCTTATAAATGCATTCATGTTTCTAGAACAAGCTATTCTACACAGAAGAAATTGTTTCTTCCTGTGCTTTAAGTCCCTCTTCTGTGTGCATTTTCTGAATGGTTTCTGTTCCTGCTAGCAAGGTTACCAGAAGCAACTCCTTACTACTCATCACTGAGCTATTTACATTGTAATTTGGCAAACATCATTGTTGATGGTGAGTAATATAAAATGTCTAACGTTTCAACTGTATAACCCATTCATATTAACTTATCTACATTTCTGCAAATCCAGCATATCAGTGTTCACAGGGACAAAGAGATAAATTAGGGCGAAATTATTCACCTCACCAAAGGATTCCCTTAAAAAGTTAGGTCTTTGAAGATACTATTTTCCCACAATGTGTTGCAATACTGTGGCGTACCTTAAGAATCTTCAGTTATATTTTAATACCCTGGGACCCTAACCTTTAAGAGTTGCCTTTAATTAGTACCTCTGTGTCAGCAGTATATAAAAATTCCAGAATTCCCTTTTAAAGAACCATATGTTTTATAAAACAGGGTGATCTAATAATTAAATTAGGAAGGAGATAAACAAAAGACTCTTGTCTCTCAGACATATAAAATGGACAAAAAAAAAAGAATAAAATGGACGGTGGGTTTAATGCAAAATTTAGCAATGAAGCATGAACTTTATAAATAATTTGTTTTTTATATCAAATATGTTTATATATGTTTTACAAATAAAAAGAGCAAGACACGCCCCATTTCTAGAGAGGTCATCAAAACGTGATAGAGTAACAATTGTGTGTTTAAATGTAATGAAAAAATTATCCTCAAGGAAGCATTCCAGGATCAAGTTGGCAGAGTGATAGGATACAGTAGAAAGAGCTCTGACCGGGAGTGGAGGGGAGTGGGGGGGAGGTTAGGCCTGGGTTCTAGTTCCAGCTTTAAATCTAATTCACTGTATAACTCTGGATGAGTTACTTACCTCCTCTGCCCTATTGGACTTTTTTTTTTTTTTAATTACAGAACTGCATTTTGTGATTCATAAGCAGAGATACTATCACTAGGGACTGTTTATATTAGATGTTGATCGGCTTCCATAGGAGTTGTTCCTGTAACTTCACAGGTGTGTCATAGGATGAATAATGGAAAGAAATAGTAAGGTCAGTTAAACAGCTATCGATTGGGTACTTACAGTGGGTTCAAAACTATAAATCAAGCAGGTTTGATTTAACCACAAGTCTTCACAAAAACAGCTATTTCCTAAAGTGGTGGGTGCATTATATATTTTACTGGATTGCAGGGAAACAAAAATTTATTCAGATTTTGGAAAATTAGATATAGCTTGTGGCATTGCGCAGAGATCCGCTTACTGGAGAATATCAAAGAAACATTGGTCTTAGCATGTTGGATTTGGAGGTTTGGTGAGTCCAACACGTGCATTCAGATATACCATGTGTCAGTGGCAGGCATACAAATACTCCACAGTCCTTGCCTCTAAGAAATTCACAGTCTGTGCTAGGATCTGAGAAGCCATCTAGTCCACCTACTTCATTTTATAGTGGAGGAAGTAATATTATTAAGAGGCTGAGAAAAGAAATCTTCAAAAGCAAGAAAATGAGAGCAAGAAGTTTGGTCTCGGGAAAAAAAGAACATGTTACCATTAAACCTAAAGTTGGTAGAAAGCCTTTAAAAGGTTTTAGGGAAATAAGACTGTAACCACAGGAAAAAGCACATAGGTTTGATAGGTGAAAAATACACAAGGCATAGATTGAGACTCAGTATAAGGAAGAACTGTCTAACAGTTACAGCTGTCTGAAGATGCAGTGGTTCATATTGGAAGGGGGTCGAAGGAGTGAGCGAGTCCCCGGTGGGCTTCGGGAACTGCCCAAGAGAGCACTTGAGGTTCTTGCAAAAATATTAAGCAATAGCTGGTTTAATACACTGGATGATTTTGTTTTACTTTCTACTTGGAGATAGTATTGGACTTACAGAAAAATTGTAAGACTAGCACAAAGAATCCCCCATATATTCTTTATTTATATTTCCTAAACATTAACATCTTACTTCATTTGCTCTGTCGTTCTGTTTCTGTGTGTGTGTGTATATATATATATATATATATATATATATATATATATACATGCTTTCTTTTGTCTTTTCCTGAACCGTTTGAAAGTTGCCAACAAGATGCCCTTTTATCCTTAAATATGTCAGTGTGTATTTTCTAAAAACAAGAAATTTCTCATATGTAACCCCAGTACAGTCATCAGAATCAGGAAATTAACATTGATATAATGGCATTATCTAATTTACAGACCATATTCAAATTACATCAGTTGTCCCTATAATATCCTCTACAGCAAAAGAAAACAAAAGTGTTTCTGGTCCAGCATCCAGTTAGGAATCACATGTTGCCTTTACTTGTCACGTCTCTTTAATTTCTTTAATTTAGGACAGTTCCTCAGTCTGTTTTTGCCTTTCAGTGACCTTGCTGTTTTTGAAGAGAATAAGCTACTTATTTTGTAAAATGTCCCTCGATTTGGGTTTGTCAGATATTTCCTCATGAGATTCAAGTTATGTGTTTTTGTCCGAAATCCCATAGAATAGTGGTGGTGTGTTCTCGTGGGCCGTGTGAAGAGCCTAGTTGTGTTGATATCATGTTGACTTTCCTTGGTTAAGGCAGTGTCTGCCAGGTTTCTCCACTGTCAGGTTATTATTTTTCTCTTTGTCATGGCTAACTTTCTTGTGGGGAGATGCTTTAAGGTGATGTAAACATTTTGTTTTTCACCCAGTTTTATCCACCACTTTTAGCATCCACTAATGATTTACACCTGGACCAGTTATTAGCATTATAGTTGCTGGATGGTAAATTTCTAATTCTGTCCTTCCTTCTACATTTATTAGTTGGCATTCTACTCTAAGGGAGCTTTTTCCTTCTTTCTCACTTATTTATTCATGTATTTATATCAGTGTACACTTGTGGATTTCTTTTTTTACAGCTGTGTTTTATTTTATTTATTTATTTATTTATTTATTTATTTTTGGCTGCATTGGGTCTTTGTTGTGTTGCGTGGGTTTCTCATTGCAGTGGCTTCCCTTATTGCGGAGCACAGGCTCTAGGCGTGCGGGCGTTGGTAGTTGTGGCATGTGGGCTCAGTACTTGTGGCACACAGGCTCCAGGGTGTGCAGGCTTCAGTAGTTGTGGCTCGCGGGCTCTGGAGTGCAGGCTCAGTAGTTGTGGCGCACAGGCTTAGTTGCTCCGTGGCATGTGGGATCTTCCCAGACCAGGGATCGAACCCATGTCCCCTGCATCGGCAGGCGGATGCTTAACCACTGTGCCACCAGGGAAGTCTCCACTTGTGGATTTTTATTTTAGTCAATGGTTATACTCCATGACTGTCGTCGTTCATTTTGGTACTTAAATTGTCCCTGATTTGGCCCACGCAAGCCCCTCAAGCTGCCTTGGTGTTCTTTGACATGTTTCCATCATTCTCGGAGCCCTTCGTTACTCTCTGGCCCAACAAGATGATCCATCTCTTCTTGTACTTCCCAGCTCTAGCCCAGGAGCCAGCGATTTCTCCAGCACCCTGGCTCCTTTGTGGAAGAATGGAATTTAGAACCCAGGATCTGGGTACTAGGACTGACCACTGCTGCTACGCTGTCCTTTCTATTAGGTGCTCTTAGCAGACAGAGCTAGGAAATACATTCATGTGCACGCACAGACATCTGTATCTGTTTCCATAATTCTCTCTTCGAAGTAGTAACAGCAGGAGTTTATACTGCCAACTCCAAATTGGATCCAAAAGCACAGAGTTTATTCTCTCATTTGCTTAACTCTAGAGTATGTGGAAAGGAGCTTCAGAATTGCTAACCCATAGCAGTGTGGGAAACAATCCTACTAACTAGATTTCAGTTTTTGTTCACAGTTATTTTATTTTTTTAATCTTTAGTTTGAAGGTATGTAGTCAAAATTTTGTGTTAAAAGTTACTGGAAGGGCTGGAGGGTTATTGCTTATTTACCAGCTCTAGAGTTTCTGTTTGGGGTGATGGAAAAGTTTTGGAAATAGATAGTGGTAGTGGCTGCACAGCATTGTAAATGTAATTCATGCCACTGAACTGTACACTTAAAAATAGTGCAAGTGGACTTCCCTGCTGACGCAGTGGTTAAGAATCCGCCTGCCAATGCAAGGGACATGGGTTCGAGCCCTGGTCCGGGAAGATCCCACATGCCACGGAGCAACTAAGCCTGTGTGCCACAACTACTGAGCCTGCACTCTAGAGCCCATAAGCCACAACTACTGAGCCCATGTGCCACAACTACTGAAGCTCGCGCGCCTAGAGCCCGTGCTCCACAAGAGAAGCCACCGCAATGAGAAGTCTGCGCACCGCAACGAAGAGTAGCCCCCGCTTGCCGCAAATAGAGAAAAGCCCACGTGCAGCAACAAAGACCCAACAACGCAGCCAAAAATTAATTAATTAAAAAAATAAAGTACCTCATATAAGTGGAATCATACTTAAAAAAAATAGTGCAAGCGGCAAATTTTATGTTATATATATTTTACCCCCCCCACACACACACATCGCTTGGATTGGTCCCCTTTTCTCCTGTCGACAGTATAGGTATGTGTATTATTCATTGGAAATAGAGTTAGGTTCATTTGTTTCTATTTATATTCCTTTTTAGGCTTTTCCCCCATCCTTGAGGTTTCTTCCTTATGTAAAATATTAACGTGGCTCCAACAATTTGCAAGTGTCCTCAGAGAAGTGTCACTCCCTCATTTTATCTGCCCCACCCCCCATCCTTTCCTCTTGTTGCCACCACCCAGTAGGTGACACTGGTCACTCATCCCGTTGGTGACCATTCTCATGAGCTTCTGGCTTACCCTTCATGTCTCCCGTATATTCACTTTCTCCTTTGTGTCTCTTATTTGATTACAAGCGTTTTTAATTCAAATACCTCTGTGCCTTTGCTCTTGTTCCTCTGGTGCTGTATCCACTCTCCCCCAGATGACCAACCTTTCTTCCCCACGAGGACAAGCGCACCTGTGTTTTCTCCCATAAACAGGCGCCCCACCTTCATTAACACCTTTTCTCCACGGGGAGCCTCTTTGAGCTGAGCGCTCTCATGGGCACTGCCCCAGTGATTATTTCTGATCACCTGTCCTCGGGTTTTAAGTTTGAAGAACCCCGTCTAGGCCAGATCTTCCCCGTGTTGATGCTTTTGGACGAATCGGCCACATTCAACATGACCAGCCGCCCCTCCCCTCCTGCCGCTGCCCCCTCCCTGCCCAAGTGCTGGCATCACCTGGAGCTCCGGTCCCTCTTCTGTTTCTCAAGCAGTTTCTTTGCTTTCTCCTGCCTCTTTCCTTTATTACTGTCCTTCCATATAAACCTTTTAATTTTTTTCTCCTGAATATGTAACTATTCCTGTTTTCTTTCCTCACCATATATAATAACAGAAGAAAAGTGTGGGCTTTGCACTCCTAGACCTGGCCGAGAACTCTGGCCTGGCCCCTCAATAGCTGTATGGTTCTCTGAGCCCCTGTGAACTCAAGCTTCCTTATCAGCAAAGTGAGGGTAATCATATCTCACAGAGTGGTCGTAAAAGTTAAATGAGATAACGTATACATCATAGCACATAGCAGACATCCAATAAGTGTTCATCTCCTTCCCAGTTCCCCGTCTTAACACTAATATTCACTTTACTTTCAACACTTATAACCTGATCTCTGCTCTCGAGTAACTTCTGTTAGTCTTATTTAGGAAGTGAAACTTATACTCATGACATGAATAGGAAAATAATATAAACCGGAGTAATCACATATTGAAATTATTTAAAATATGTTCTTTAAGAGTATCTTTAAATTTTGTTTGAAATGTTCTCTTTTATATAAGGAATACAAGCTGGTGGAGGAAATGATTAGGGAAATAGAATATAAAGCAGTTTCTGGACGGATACCATTGTTAAAGGGGTACTAAGGAAAGTGAAGTTACACCGGGACTTGCCGTCTTACGTAAAATAGTGTAGCTCTGAGGCTGGCATGAAATGCTGCTTACAAAATTGTTGCGAGTGTGGAGAGAACTTTTTGTGATCGCACAGAGTCAAGAAAGGCTTTATCCTCGTGGTGAAAAGACTCCGTTTGTAGCTCTTCTCTTTTCCTCTCTCTCTTTCTCTTCTTTTTTCTTTCCCCACTTCTGTTGCTCATAGGGAGAGGAAGCAGGAGATCAGAGAGCAGAGTAGATGAAAATGCAACATAAGACTTTTCCCGGTGATAACTGTGAACTGTTTAGGAAGATGAATTGACTGCCTGGGACTGAAACAGATAAGAACCCCAGGAGTGTTTTGATGCTGAATCATCTGAAGTCTGAGAACAAACCTCAAGAAAGCCTTTTCAATCCATGCTAGAATTGGGGGTGATAAAGACAAAGTTAAGGATTAGAGAGGAAGATACCTGATTGTACCCTTAGGTTATTAAAATTCTTTATAATTTTAATTGGCCATTTAAAACAGAACGCCAGAGGAAATTATAGAGTTGAAAAGTGAAGCATTTAAGTCTTAGATACCAAATCCTCCATGTGAGCTCTTTCTTGGTCAGTGGTTCCAGCTCCATTCCGCAGAGCAGTAATAGAGTAACTTGGGAGGCCTTTTTATTTCTATTTATTTATTCATTGAATTTTTAACTAATTAATTAATTTTTGGCTGCATTTCGATCTTCGTCGCTGCGCGTGGGCCTTCTCTTGGTGTGGTGAGCAGGGGCTTCTCTTGCTGCGGAGCACAGGCTCTAGGCTCTCGGGCTTCAGTAGTTGTGGCTCACGGGCTCAAGCGCAGGCTCAGTAGTTGTGGTGCACGAGCTTGGTTGCTCTGCGACATGTGGGATCTTCTCGGACCAGGGCTCAAACCCATGTCCCCTGCATTGGCAGGCAGATTCTTAACCCCTGCACTACCAGGGAAGTCCCTATTCACTGAATTTTAAAATTCAACATCTGTTATGGAAAATTGTTATGAAAAGCTAAATAGACTTAACCACATTTCGAAATCAGATTCATCTCATACATCTCAGTACTAGACAGGCCTGTAAACTTTTCAACCTTTAAATTTGTGCTAGTTTGGGGGATTTTCTTAAATAGAGATTTCTAGGCCCTTGAATCCGCCTTTTAGAATGCTGCTGCCATTGTGGTGAACTGACTCACCTGGCCAGCATCAGGTCCATTGCTCTGCATCCTATCACCTCTCGTTTCCAACTCTTTCTCTCTATCCCCCCTTCCCCAGCCTGCAGACACTCTCAGATCTCTCCCATCTTAAGAAAAATGTTGAAAGCCCTTCTTCAGCTGTCTTCCTCTAGTCCGAGAGCCATGCCCCTTCCCTCTGGGTCTCCCCCATGTCCATGCTTGTTCAAGCGCCCCCATCATCCATTTTGTTCCCATGGTAGAAGCCCACGGGGTCCTCTGACATCTTCTCTTTCGCACTCTTCTAATCAGCTCTCTCTCGAATTCTTGTCAATTCTACCTCCTAGACATGAAATCCATATTCTTTTCTGACCCCAAGGGCCCAGTTCGAATTTCACAGCTACCCTTCCTCCCTTCTCTGTCCACCATACTGGGCTAGAGCAGTATTTCTGAAATCGAGATCTGGTTACTTCTCTACTTGAAGTTCTTCAAATTATTCTGCCTTCCTGATAAAAATCAAAGCCTTGGCCGTGGCAGGTAGGATGAGCCTCACCTTCCATCACCCCCCTTTGCCCTTTACTCACAAGCCTGCAATGCACCGCCCGCCTTTGTTTTCTCTGCTTCAGAGACCACTTCTTCTTATCTGCCTGCTGAACTTCTATATCCTTTTTAGGATTTAACCCCTTTCAAGTTCTCTCTGACCTCTCCTTGCTAGCCAGGCCTGGCTGGGTGCTCCGAGCATCGTGTTCCTGTGCCTGTGCTGGTGCCTTATCACTCATGAGTGAGCTCCTGCATCTGTGCTCCAGGTCCCAGCTGAGTCCATAGACGCTCTTATCAGACCTCAGCTGGTCAGTTCATCACAGAAAAGAAGTTAAAGCGGAGAATTGTTTAAAGAAAAGATTCATATATGAAAACTGTAACTTGATACTCAGTTGAGACATATAAATGTCCCTCCACCTGGCTCTCTCAGTGGGGTCAAGGCACAGTGAGTGTTGGTTGTCTGGTTGGAATTTTTTTTTTTTTTTTTTTTTTTTTTTTGCGGTACGCGGGCCTCTCACTGTTGTGGCCTCTCCCGTTGCGGAGCACAGGCTCCGGACACGCAGGCTCAGCGGCCATGGCTCATGGGCCCAGCCGCTCCACGGCATGCGGGATCTTCCCGGACCGGGGCACGAACCCGTGTCCCCTGCATCGGCAGGCGGACTCTCAACCACTGCGCCACCAGGGAAGCCCTGTCTGGTTGGAATTTAACATGACTTTTCTTGCATCAGACACCCTCTGGTACATCATCTGTGATCTCCAGTTTTACTTTCCTTAAATTGAAGTTAGAACTTTAAAACCTTGCAAAGTAATCAGTGCAGAATCCTTCTAGATTTTAACTCCTAATGCTTCTAGTTTGTTTTTTAAATCCTTGCCCACACTTATATCAACAGACATTTTCCCCCCCAGTGATGGGTCTATATTGAGCCTTCCCGAAGCGTGCAATTTACTTTTTGTTAGAAACAAAACACTTTTTGCACTCATATCTCCTTGGTTAATATTCAGTTAAGCAACATAGCTGCAGTAACAAGTACAACTGGCAAGAACTAGTTTGAGAACAGCACAGCTGATTTTTGGTAAACACATAGCTCAACTAGTGGAGGCCAATATTTATGGGACTGATGGAGAGTAGCTCCAGGCTTTATTAGCTGCCTGCTTTCTGCAGACTGGGAGTGTCAGCAGATATGTTTTGGAGGAAAATTGAAGAGCATTAGTTAATCTAGTGAGTCACTTAAATGGAGGTTGCAGGCTTTTGATATAGGTGAAGTTATCTTTCTTTGGTTGGTTGCTGGTCATAATTTGTTTTTTTAGCTGCTTTTATGGTTTTACCCATTTTGATACGTGGGAGTAATTTTGTGAATGAGCTTTAATCTTTCATCTTTTATTTATTATTTGTACCACTAATTACTTTCAGCAAAGACTTGAAGATGCTTATTGTAAAAGACACAGATACAAATTACATTTTGTACATGCAACTGTTTAAAAAAATAAGGCCCAGCAAATTATATCAGTTTCAGGAAACTTAATATAAATTTAGTTATTTCTGATTATTTGTGTGCTAACTGGTAATGCTGTGAACTAACCGGTAATGTATTGAAAGGCATGGTTGATTCTTATGGTGTACTACGTACAGAGGAAGTTACAAAAATATGGTTTTTTCCCTAAAAATATCAGTAAGCTTAAAAAAATATTTTCTTTCTCCTCTTTTTTCTCTTTACCCTCTTCTCTATATTCTTGTTAAAAAGTTTTTTCCTTAAGATATTTGATTATGGTATAAGGCAGCTAATTTAAGCATCTGTTTATCACTGCCTGGCTAGACTGAATGTAAAATTTCAATTGAATTACCTCCCAAGAGGGCTTTGAGCTCTTAGGGTAAAACACATCATTTTCTCTTTTCTCTCCCGGGATTGTCAGCAGAAAGAATTCATCTAAATAGTTTACATGCATTTTGAAAATGTTGTATCTACTGGACTTAGCTCTGTTGTTTGCGGAACGTTGCCAACATAAATGGAATAGCTACTTTGCTTGTTAACTCAAGCACAATGGTGTTATGTGGTCTTACAATATGCGTATAAATTGTAGCAGTGAATGACTTTTGCTTATAGTTAACTTATAGCCAGTTTTCATATTAACAAAGAAGAGATTTTCCTCTTTTAACAGTTTGTTTTCAAAACCTGGATGTTTTGAAACATCAGTCATTCATTCAGTCATTAAATATTTATTGAGCAATTTCCATGTATACAACTTTATATATTACAAAATTCAGATATACATTGTAAATGCTTATTTTGCCACTTTTCTCTGAAAGTTTTGGGTTTTCTGTGCACTTTCATCTGTTTCGTAAGGGCTTGGTTAAGAACTAATTGATTGAACTGAACTAAACATATCAATAAACAAATTCAGTGTATTCTGTCTGTCAGTAACTGTAGCACAGACAGGTGTGTCAGCTCCTGAGCTTTCAACTTGGAGGACTCTTCATTCCTTTTTTCAGATACTACTTTCATAAGAAAGCACCGTAATTTTCTTCTCTTTATTCTACTTGATTGCAAAAATTTTGCAAATATAAAAAATGCAGATGAAAACTCGATTGCTCCAGTTTTTCTTCTTTTACAATAAAAATGATTATTTTAAAAAGCAGCACATAATATTTCAAAAATTTTAAAACTGTGTTAAAATATTAAATCTTACCATGGCAAAATAGACTATATTGTCAGATTAGTAAAACAAAAATATTTGTTATCTCTAATCATTAGTTCTGCTATAAAGTTTAGGTTGGTTTTTGAAACACATTGGGGTTTGTTTGTTTGTTTTTACAAAATTCCAACAGCATATGTATCTGTTGGTTGATCCTTCTGTTGGTCAGTTATCCATCTTTGAAATGTCAAAGAATCTAAAATGGAAATCATTCTTTATTACATTATTTCAATATATTAAAATTTATTTTATAAGTAGGCTTTAAAATACAATCTTGAGTATTTGAGATGTTTATTGAGAAAGTTGCTAATTATTTTGTGAACTCTTTATCTTTTAAGAGAATAATGTCAAGGCCTAAATTACTGAAAGAAAGCTTTGTTATTTAACAATGAATTAGTATAGGCCTTACAGGGAGGAATGTTTTGTCTTTGGTTTTGAATTTATCATTTGAAATGTATGTGCCCTTTAAGATGAGATAAACATGTAAGAAGTAGGGAGGAGCCATTCAGTGTGTAAGTTTCTGCAAGTTGTCCTGTGAGGTGACCCAGCAGAATCCCTACAGAGCCAGGAGTTCGTTTTACTGGACCAAACTTTCATCTTCTCAGGTGTTTTTCTCTGTGCTTTGTGTATCTCATCTGGCTTTTGTGCCTTAGATGCTTGTTTCCCTTCGTATCGTTGCTTGTATTTGTCACTTCTTTTCACTCCTATAGCCGGATCTTTCCTGGTCGTCTTCTGCTCTGACTGCTTCCCCTTCCTTCTCATTGATCCCCTTGCTCTCAGCACTGTCCTAGCCTATCTGATGTGAGTTTACCACAGTTCTCTCCTGCCCGTCCAGCTTCAGCTGCTTACCTCTCTTTTGCCCATATCAACCTTTTATCAGATATTCTCAGTCCTTATTAGGAGATTTCTTATATAAATTCATCCTCATAATTAAAATACCACCTCTTTTAATATTTCTGTATACCCCATGTCTATTTAATCATCCTTCTCAAAAGAACTCTTGAAGAAAAACAGAAAGAAACAGGGTCAGTTGTCTTCTATCTTTAACCGAATGTTTTGCCCAGCAGAGTAGGTACAAAGGTCAAAATACATTTCTTCTTTCCTACTGTAATCGTCTGCCCTGTATCACCAAAGGAATCGCACATTTTATTTTATTTTTATTAGGCCTAAATCCTTACCCTTTTCCATTTTTATGTTGTCTTGAAGTAAACTCTCAGTTGACAATTAGCTGTTCTAATGGAAGCAATGGAATGTAATCCAAAGTTGTAGTTACAGCTATATTTGCCTTGGGAATGTTGTACATTTTAAAAACTTTCCCTTTCCCTAACCAATAAACACTGTCCAATGTCATAAATACTGTCCCTACTGTCAGCAGGGGGTCTTAGCCTTCAAGGTTCATAAGAGCAAATAAGAAGAAAATGAGCGTATAAGGTAGAAAATAGTAAGAGAGAAAAACAAAAACAACCAGGTAATTGTTGCCTGTGTCACATCTCAATGCTGTCTGGTTTCAAATGTAGGAGAGGAGGTATCTGGTCATCCTGGCAAGTGCGGTGTGGTATGTGAGTGAGCTCCTTGGTTCCTGTTTGGCGAATGTACATTGAACTGTTGAAAGTGGAAACATGATTTTCTGTTGGTCAGTGTTTTAAATTGGAGTTCATTTCCTGGAAACCTCTTTTCTATTCATTTATCAGTCACTTAATGTTTATTGAGCACTTACTATAAAAATATCAAAATCATCTATGAACATTTTATATATGTTTATTGAATATATAAAGTCAAATATTTAATATTTTAGTGTATTTTCTCAAATATTTAATATTTTAGTGTATTTTTCTCAAATATTTAACTATTTTAGTGTATTTTTCTCTTAGAGAATTTTTCTTGATGGGCTGGGATATAAGCTAAGACTATTTAAATATGAGCCTGATGATGTTTTGATCAAAAATACCTTCCTCTTTTGCTCTATATAGGAAGGCTTCATTGCTCCAATAACCTTCAAACTGTATTCAAAGTAAGGTCTTTTGCTCTTGAAACATTTCATGTTTTCTTTGATGTGCTTTTAAGCTCCTACCTTTCTTCACATGGTAAATCCTAAACAAGGGGTGGCTTCCTTGGTGACTGCTTCAGTGAGCCCTTGCTCCCTGTTCTATCGGCGCATTAGATATCTGCCTAGAATATTTGTGTCTTCCTTTTCAGCGATGTCAGCTGTTTGGGAAAGTTCTTGATATATCTGTAATGGCTTCAGTTTCCCACTAAAGTTAGAGTTTGTGACAATTATTTCTCTCCTGAAGCTAGCAGACAATTCTTACTTGTTTCTTAGACATTTCACAGCTCTGCCTTAAGCATTTTGAAGAGATGCTTAAGACAGATACTTTTCTTAAAATCAGTGCATCACATTTCTTACTGATCATTGACATGTCGGCAGTCATTACCTTAGGAGTCTTATTTACAATAAAAAGGAAAAGAGGATAAAAGCAGAGGGTTCCTGGTTGAGTCTTGGTAAATTGGGCCATGATTCTAATTGGGGAAAAAAAACAAATGGGCTTTGGAGTGAAATTTTCCATTGCATAAATTCTTCCACTAATTGTGTGGCCTGCACGTTGTATAGAACCTGTGCTTTCTCATCTACAAGATGAGGATGACAGTACCTCCTTCGTAGGGTTGAGGTGAAGATGAAATGAGATGATTCGCACAGGTTTCCTGGCATATGGTGGACATTCACGGCGTTGGTGTTGCAATCACAAGACAGGGACCGACAGTGCCTTCAGTGAGTGTGGGGCTGACTGTGTGCAGGTGGGAATATCCAGTTGGGCTAGTAACTGGACTAGTAAAGGAGTCGAGACTTGACTTGGGCGTAGCGGGCATGGAAAGCAGAACAGGAGCGTCGGGGCAAGAAAAGAAGAGGCGTGAGGTTGCTGATGGCAGATGAAAGCAGGTCCGAACTGTTGCTGCTGATTGATCCTCGTGCTTGGTTTACCTACCCCTGGAATCCAATATGGAACCTTGCTCTATTCCATTATGTTATAATATAAAGCTATAAAGCTAGGTAAAAAGCAAGTCTGTTTCAACCTTCCGACTTTCTAAGAAAGTAATAACCCTTCTCTTTGTTGTTTCTCCCAGATCTTTTAATGTTGTGCTTTGGTGAATGGGGGTGGGGGTGAAGAGCAAAGCCAATTCTTGCTGAACCCAGACTCATCCTGGGTTTGGGGCTAAGCTCTTATGCCATCCTGTGACTGTTCCCAAGGAGGGGCTCCTAATACCAGGGCGCAGGCAAAGAGGGGGCTCATACAACATTGCATCTTAGACAGTTTCTCTTCATTTCTCACAGTTTCTGTAGGTCAGAAGTCAGCTGGGTTTTCTCCTCAAGCTCTTACAAGGCCAAAGTCAAGATGTCAGCCAGCCTGAGCTTGGGGCCCCTTTTCCAGTTTTTCTGTGCTAGCAGATTTCTGTTCCTTGCGGCTGTAGGACTAGGGTCCCAGTTCCTAGCTGGCTGTACTGCCCACATTCCTTGTTCCCTCCCCTCCATCCTCCCGCCAGCAAGGACCCATCAGATCTTTCTCATGCTTTGAATCCTTGGCTTTCTTTTCTGCTACCAGCCAGAGAAAACTCTCCTTTTAAAGGATCCGTGCCATTGGATTAGGCCTCCCTGGCTCCTCTCAGTTTTGCATAATCGTAAGAGCGGAGATCTCATACTCCCGGTGTCACTCACACTCAAAGGAGAGGGCACTGTACACAAGCGAGAGCCACTTGCAGAATTCCGCTTACCACAGGTCGTTTGGTTGAATAAAAAGTTCTAAACTGGTATTTATTTTCCTATAGAATTTTGAACAAATGACTCCATTATCTTAGCGTTTAAAAATATAGTCAAGAAATCCTGTACCATTGGGAATCCCAGTCATGCATATCCTATCAGTATTTTCTCTCTAGCAAATTTAGATTTTAGAATTTCACTTGGATTTGCCTCCGTGGGGGTCTCTTTCTTTGCTTTCATTGTACTGCTGGGCACTTGGTGGACTCTTTTAACCCCGTTCTCTGATGAGAAACCTCACGTCTTCTGCCAGAGTGAAGAAGGAGTAGGTGCCTGGACGCTTACATTGGGAAGGCCATCTGGGGGCTGACTTGTAACCCATTCAACCAGCCCCCCTCTGGTGGCCCCCTGCCCGTCCTTCAAGGGGTCTGGTGCCTCTGATTCCCCAGCTTTTCCCTGTCTGTCCTGGGAAGCAGAGTGTTCACTCATTTGCATTTGCAAGTACTTGAAATATCAACTTGTCCTTTCCCTTCACCCGGCCACCCCTTCTCCATCTGCTAAAAACAGCGACGTCTCCACCTGTTATTCTCTCTTCTCCTGCTTTCTTTAGCATTGTAGGTTTAATACTGTTTTAAGTTTCTTTAATAACTTTTTGGGGAGGAAGGCAGGAGAATTGGATAAGAACAGAAATGAATCCCTCTTTCATTCTGCCATCTTGCTTCAGAAATTCTGCCTTTGATTGTTTAATCATGATTATTTATCTTGCTTTCACTATAAAATTCAGTTTTGTGACACAGAGGACCAGGTTACAACATAGTTCTTCTTAAAGTCAACATGTAAATGTATATTCCGTGTGCAACAGCATGCTAAATGTTGGGAAACCAGACCAGAAAGGCAGTCTGTGGCCTCAGGAAGCTTCCAGTCCTGTTGATGTCGAAGAACACAAAGGAACACAGAGGAAAAAAATGGAGGGAAAACCTAAATGCCCAGCAGTGGGAACATGCTCTGGACTATAATGTTAAGTGAAAATGGGATGTAGACTGTTTAGTATGATTTCAGTTATACAGGAAAAAAATAGAAATGTGTGTAGAAAAAATTAAGAGAAAATAAAAACCCTAATTATATTAACAGTGATTTTTATCCCCCTAGATTGTGGGATTTGGGTAATTTTAAAAGAAAAGTACCTATAATTAGGATTCCCTTTTCCCCTCATTTTCTTCAATTGCCATATTAACTAGCATCTACTTACGTTAGTGCTTCTTTATTTGCCTCCCCATTAATTGTCTACTAGAATATTTTGGAGAGGAGTAGGTATTTGTATGATGGTGTAAAACTTATGCCAGAGTAAAATTCACTGACTGGATAACTTGGCTAATTATCCCTGTACTCTTGCCTTTACCTAAGGGTTTCAACACCAGAAATTTAGCCACTGCTTCCCATTTTCCCCGTTATTTCTTATTGTCAAAGTAAGTCTTCTATTCTTTAAAAAAGCCAAGAAATGATGAAGAGTACAATAGTCTTATATACATGTTGATGAATTACACTTTTAATAGAGACATTTGTCTCAAAATCATGTTAATGGAGAAATAACTAGAATACTGTATCATTTCTTGGGATTTTCATTGATTTGGGGAGCTAGAATGTTGCTGATAAAATGCATGACTATTTTATATGTAACTACTTGGAAGACTGAACAGGGAGCCAGTGAGCCAGCTACTATTGTGTAACTCTGCCAGGAACCAGGAAACAAGCACAAACATTGTATAACGCTGGCATCTTTGAAAACGTGTGCCATGTGGACTGTGAGATCCAGTCTTGGAAAATAGAGTAGAAAGTTATGAAATGGTTCAGATTCTTTGAATTACTACAACAGAAAAACTTTTTATAGAAATTGTCACACATAGGATATATTTAAGAAGCAATTTTTCCAATTTTCAGAGAGATTTCATAAGGAAGGCGTTACGCAAGCGAGGCACACCTACTTGTAGGGTCTTGTTTGTTTTTAACTTATTCTGATTTACAGAATTTTTTTCTCTTTAGGATTCATATTAACAAAGATTTTGATTGGGAGCATGTGAATTTTATCCTAAGTTAGCAAGAAATCATAATTTTTAAAATCATAGCAAATTCATCACAAAACAATTCACATTTAGGATGCCATATTAATCTTTAAAATTATTTCTTAAAGTCATGCTTCATAAAGTAGTAGTGTATATAAGTATTTATAGTTTCTTTCAGCAGGCTTATGGAAACTTTCCACATGTTCAGTTTTTTTTTTTAAACCCAGACCAATCATCCCAAAACAAATTTTTAGCTTACACATTTAAAGTTACTAAGATCCATTGCATTTGATTATAATTTACTTAAGAATGCTTCATATTTTAAATCCTATTTTCTTTATGACGATTTACTTAGGCATATACTGTCAATGATATTATTAAAGCTATTTGTAATGGAGTTTAAATACTATAACACTTAATGTGTATCCTTAAGGTAAAGAAAAAAAAATACTAGAAGAAGCAAAATTTGTAAACAAATAAAAACATTCTTGGAGTGTTTCCAAACCTAAGCATAGTCCATGCCACAAAAGTAAGAAGTCTTTTTGAATGAAGTTAATTACCCACAGGGTGCATGTTGGTCACTCTTTAAAATTCTTATAAAAACAAAGAAATTAATTATCCAGTATAAAAACGAGTCATACTCTTTCTGGCAAACATTCAATTAACTTTTTAGTGCTTGCTACTTAATGTTGTTTTTGACCAACCAACCATTGAAAACTACTTTCCTTTGAAATTGGGCTTGAGTGGAAAACAGTGTTGCATGTAGCTGTTTAGATGGCCTGTTCCATTGGATCGTCAGCTTCTTTCCCATGATCTGTGAATTCAGTGGCTCGTTATATTTTAGACCCACTGTGAGGCTTGCGTGGAGCCCAGTTATTTTGTGTGTTTAGTGTTTAACAGAGTTAACCTCTGTAATCTATTGGGAATAATCAGGAAAATTCCTCAATTAGTATTTCATATTAGAACATTCCAAAAATGTCATAGCATTAAAAAATTTTCCATCTGATCAACTAAAGCTGGTAACAGTTACATTTAATTTTTTTTCCAGATAATAAGTGCTTGCATTGCTTTTCTTTTTGATATTTTGACTGATAAATACCTTTTGTTTTTAAAAGCTATATTGCAAATTTGATAATTTTAACAATTTTCCACATTGGCTTTTTTCTTTGAACACACAGGTAGGTACGTGCGCGCGCACACACACACACACACACACACACACACACACACAGCCCAGGCTTTATTTTCTGAACCATTTGACAGTGATTGCAGATATTATGACACTCATCCCCTGTATGTTGATACTTCAGCATGTTTTTCCTAAGAACAAAGACATTTTTCCTACATAACCACAAATTAACACACTTAGGAAATTTAACATTGATGCAATATTATTGTCCAATATTCTGTTTTCCCAATAATGTTATTTGTAGCTATCTTTTTTACCCCTCAATTCAGGATCCAGTTAGAGATCACACACTGTATTTTAAGTTCTATCTTTTTAGTCTCGAACAATCTCTTAGCCTTTTTTCCTCTTAAACCTTTTACTGTAGTGATATTATTGAAGAGTCCAGGCCAATGTGGATTTTTTCCTCATGATTAAATTCAGATGGCAACGATTTTGGCAACGATACTTCATAGATGATGTTGATTCCTTTTCAGTGTGTTACATCAGAAGATGTATAATGTCTTTTTATCCAGTTTGGGGTTTTTGGTAATGATGCCAGATGCTCTTCATTGTAAAGGTAACTTTCCCCTGATGAGTGTAAGGGGGAAGAGTCTGAGACTGTGTGAATATTCTGTTCCTCAGCATTCATTTAGCATTCATTGATGATTATTGCTTAATCAGTTAGTATAATCGTGGTTGTAAGGGTTGCTTTTCTGTTGTTTTCATTTCTTCTGCATTGGAATTCTGTCCCTCTCCCACTTTTAGCCTCCTTTTAAGTTATTAGGCAGGGCACAGGATTCTTTTTTTATTCGATGTGTAATAATCTGTTCCTGTCATTATAGCTCTATACAGTCGGCCCTCCACATCTGCAGGATCCACATGCGGGGATCCAACCAACCAAAGATTGAAAATACTTGGGAAAAACTTTTTTAGAAAGTCCCAAAAAAACAAAATTTGAATTAGCTGTACACTGGCATCTATTTACATAGCATTTCCATCATGCCAGGTAATGCAGGTAATCAGAGATGTTGTAAAGCATAGGAGGAGGGAGATTATGTGCAAGCACCGTGCCATTTTATATGAGGGACTTGAGCATCTGCAGATTTTGGAGATAGGGGATGGGAGGTGGTTCTGGAACCAATTCCCCTCAGATACCAAGAGATGACTGTTCATCTTCTTCCCCTGTGAGCGTTGGAGTTTGAGGCCCCTGAGGTAGACAGTCCAGAGCTGACACCTGTCAGGTGAGGTGATAGTTGGGAAGAGGAAACGGTGACAAGTGCGCCCTCAGAGAAGTGGGAGAGTCGAGAGAAGCGTGTGGTTTGGGGGGAGCCAGTGATTTGGGTAGAGTTTTTCCTAATTTTAACTCAAAGCATTGATTATTTTCTCTCTTTTAGACAGAATCTGTTTATCTTCATATACAATGAAAATATAAGTATCCCTTACGGTCCAACTTCATTCACATTTTGAATTTTGTTAGAAAGAGTTCATATAGCTAGAGATGCTTGTGTTGCAGTCTATTTTTGAATGTTTTTATGAAGTTTACAACTCAAGGGGTAAAAATATTGCAAGGCAATAACATTACTTTAGAAACTTAAAATTACGCAAAGATTCTGCCTTATGGAGTTTGTACTTTCAAAAATTGTGGTAAATGCTCCAATTTTAGGCAGAAAGTTATATTCCAAAAGTTTTTTTGGCAACCGCTAATCAGGCAGAAGGGAATTTAAATAGGATGGCGTTTAGTGAACTACATCACAGGTCATTAAAGATGCTCCCAGGATAGGAGCTGATGCTCTGAGGAGACTCTTTGGCTGCTTGAGTACTTTAGAGTATATATATTATGCTTCTTCTCTTGTTGTCTAATTCTTTTCCCCCAGCTTTCCTTTAATTTTTCCTACTGAAGTTATTGTTTCATGGTGTCATCTTTAATTTGAATATCAGATGGTAACAGTCCTTTCCATTGCTGGCACATAGCCAAGAAGTAGAAAAAAGCAAGATATCTGATAATGCCCATGTTTAAATAGAGCAGGGTTGGATTAGTCGGTACCCCTTCTGACAGAGCTAGCAGAGACAGGTGGTAACCACAGCTACACGATTCTTATTCAAAGGAGAAACCTTATGTTTGCTGATTAGGATTACCATTCTGAAGTTCTCTTCTCCTTTCAGAGGTAAACTTTGAAAAAAACCAGTAAAATTTGGAAGGATTTAGGAAGGTGGCTGTTTTGGGAAAACTTAAAGATTTCTGCTGAGTTGCTTTTAATTTGCCCTATGGAACCAGGATGGCAGCAACAAAAACATGGTATTCTTTTGTGGATCTCTTATAGCCGTTGACACCCCTAACCTAATAGCATGTTTCATATCTGACACTGCACACGTGAAGTCTAGCCTTTCTGACACTCTGAACTTTCTCCCATGCATCCTGGGCTGGAATTTAGGTGACTGTCCTTGGGCAAACAGTGTTCATTAGGCCAACTGGCTTAGCCTTCTGTAGACTCGAATAGCTTGAATAACTGTTAGCAATCTTTGTGCTCTGAACCCCAGGCTCTGGCACATGCAGGGCACCACCAGTGCACATGGGAGCTCTGGGGTTAAAGCCAAGGTACATCCACATCTCTGGTCGGTCGTTGTGTTGTTGCCTTAGCACTCGGAGCACCAGGAGACCCAGCGGTCCTTCAGGAGGTCTGACACTGAGACCTGACTTAGAGCACAGAATTGTCATGCTCGTGAGATTGTCTAAATCCAGTGTTTCCTGAAGTGTGAGGTGCACATCCCTGCTGGCAAACAAGGTGATATTAGGTGACAAATTAGCGTTTAAGTTTAGTTTTTGTATTTTAACGTATACTACAAAAACATAATTAACACAAGGATCTGGTGATTTCACAGGTATTATTGTTTAGAACAAGGCTAAAGTGGCATATAAGTTAAAAATTAGCTGAATTTTAAGAGAAATAAAGGGATAATAATCCACACTTTATGCCAATATTGCAAAAAAATGGTAAAGGTAATATACAAATGCCAGAAGTTTGGGAAATATACAAATGCCAGAAGTTTGGGAAATACTGCCTCTGTTGAACCACAGAAAGAAAAATGAAAAGTGAAATGTCTTTCCCAAAGTTAGGTGGATGATTTGTAGTATAGCCTTGTAGTGTCTTATCTTTTGTATTGCCTTTTATTTGCTAATTATACCTCAGGAGAAAATATACAGTACGTTACTGGTACTGCCTGTTTTTTCAGAGTGCTGCTGTTTCAGACAACCTGTCAGGTTTCTGTCTGTCTCTCTTCATAAAAGGAATACTAGTTTTCTGTTCCCCACACTTTATACATGTTGTTGTGTTCTTCTTGCTGTACTGTTTAACTTAGAAAATAGATTGCAATCAGCCTGACCCCTGGTTGAATATCTTCTTAATACCAACTCCTTTTCTTTTTCCAGAATATTCAGGATGTTAATTATTTTTCGTTAGTTTGGGTATATGGGTGGTTGTTTTAGTTTTTTGTTACTTTGGGAGAATAGAATTTTCTTGGGACTTAGTACGTTTAGTTTATCACTGGCTTGCTTTCTAAAAGGGTTATAAGTCTACATTAGAAACAAATAAAGCACAAATCAAACTGTATTTATTAAAGATAAGGTTAAGCTGCAGTCATAAAAAGGCCAAATAAACAGTGGCATCAAAAAGACAGGAGTTCAGTCCTGCAGCTACCAATGTGGCTGGTCTAGGCTTGCAAGACAGCTGTCTTTCCCGAAGTCCTTCAGGGACTTGGGTTTTGCCATCGCATTGCTGAGCTGTCCCCTAGGAGAATTGTCCCAGTCTACTTGGGGGAAGCAGAGTTACTGCCAGCTGGGTGTCCCCGAATCCAGCGAGGCTGTTTTGACTTGGAGATGACCCACAGTAACATGCTGCCGTTCATACCCACTCGGCTCTCCTCTGGCACACGCCATACCTGGGTTCGAGGGAGGCTGCAAAATGGCATCTCTAGCTGGACAACCCGGGAAGAAGGTGAGAACTAAATTGTAAGGGACAATTAGAGCAGTTTCCATGTTCATCTTTTTAATATATTTATCTCCCAGGTAAGCTTTTTCATTAAAGAGAAGGTTCTGTGTCTTAGTTTGAAAGCTGCTATTATAATAATGTGGAACCATGAAAGGTTTTTGGCAAGAAGGCAGAATGATTAGATTTGTATTTTAGAAAGAACATTCTTAAGGCAGTGTGGAGGTTGGACTGAAGCTGGAAAAGACTGCAGGGAGGGAACTAGTGCAGTGAGTTCTGCAATAATCAGCAAAAGTTGGTGGAGACTTAAACTAAGTCAGTGGCAGCAGGAATAGACAGAAGGCGATCGGTTCAAGAGATGCTTAGGAGTTAGAAATACCAATGATTCACAGTCATCTCTAGGATTTGCCCTGTGCCCACGCGTGCTGATGATTCCCCGTCAAAGCCTTTATTCCCGTTTCCAACCTGCTATAACTCCGTTGTTCCCTTCCTTCTCCGTCCCCATCCCCTCTGTATATAAATAGACATATACTTTTGTTTTTCAAAGCAGGTGCCACAAATTCATGCCTTCCAGTGCCAGGAATTAATGAAAATGATGAAGGAGCCTGGGGGTCTGGGCGGAACCTTTGAACTAGAGGGCGCCTTCCCTGTGGAAAGTGGGTGGCCTGGGCTGCTGCTGCTCGTTAGCCCAGCTGTTTATCCTCGGGCAGGCATGCAGGCTCTACGTTGCCAGGTTTTTTAGTTTTAAAAGTAGAAACCTGAAATGTCCTGATTTTTAAATGTTGGTAACTTTAAATACTCTAAATTCTAACAATAGCTATTTCATGGGGTGGCCACAAAGATTAAATGGGTTCATAAGTAAAAAGATCTTAGAATAGTACCTAACACCTTGTGTCACCTGTACGTCATCATTGTCTGCATCCCCATCTTCACGTCCACCTTCTCTCCTGCTTCTGCGTTACTGAGAGCTGCTAAAAAAAAGTAACAGTAAAGCATCCAGGCTACTCCATGCTTCCAGAGTCACAAAACACATAATGAGACAGAAGGGAATATCAGACATTTTTCAAGCCATGGAACCCTTTCTTCGACAAATGCTTACATGGAAACCTGGTATGTAAGAAAGATTAATTTGGATGTGTTCTGTTTGAAGTGTTTGTGAGGAACTGAATAGAGCAATGGTTCTTCAACTGTAGTTCAGGTCAGAATCACTTAGAAGGCTTATTAAAGCACAGACTTCTGGGCCCTAACCCCAGAGTTTCTGAGTCAGTGGGTCTGGGATGGGCCCAAGAATTTTCTCTTCTAACAAGTTCCCAAGAAATGCTGCTGTTGCTCGTGGTGTTCTAGGGGGACCACATTGAGAACTATGCTTAGAGGTTACATGTTTTACATCAAGAGACTTGCTTTGAAAGGAAACGAATCTGAGGAGGTGTGTTACTTCTCAGCCAGGGCTGTGGCCATCCCCTCTTCCCTGGATGCCTGTTGTCCAGAATGTGTTCAGTGGTCTTGACAAAGCTGGTCCACTGGCCAGCAGCATCAGCATCACCTGGAGCATTTTAGAAATTCAAGTTCAAGGGCCCCATTCCAGACCTGCTGAACCAGAATCTCTTGGGAGCCCAGGATCTGTGTTTTTTAAAAGCTTTCTGGTTGATTCTTTTTTTTTTTTGCCGTACGCAGGCCTCTCACTGTTGTGGCCTCTCCCGTTGCGGAGCACAGGCTCCGGACGTGCAGGCCCAGCGGCCGTGGCTCACGGGCCCAGCCGCTCCGTGGCATGTGGGATCCTCCTGGACCGGGGCACAAACCCGCGTCCCCTGCATCAGCAGGCGGACTGTCAACCACTGCGCCACCAGGGAAGCCCCTGGTTGATTCTTTTACATGCCGAAGTTTGAGAACTGCTGGCCCTACTCAGGAGTTGGGAACAGCTTACAAAACGCCCGTGGGTAGAACTCTGTTCACCACTTCCACGACTTGGCCTCCACCAGTGTCTACCCCTCAGAGCAGCGCTTGTATTAAATGAACGGCCCTGACTCCCTCAGGAGCTTCCGTGGCCTTCACTGTTCTGGTGTCATTGGCTAAACTGCTGCATCGGTTCACAACTTAATTTCAAAAAATGATTCAAATTGTAGGAAATGAGATGGGATGACAAGCCAGTTATGTAGAGAGGGTGATGAATTAAATTTTAGAAATATTATTTGTGGTTGATGGCTGCAAATTTAGGGCAAAAGGAAACTAACATCATTTATTAGTCTAACATATGCCAGATGCTTTACTAGGCCCCATTTAGTTCTCATAACAGCCAAGAGAATTACCACTGCAAAGCAGGTAAGGGTATCTTCATTTGCAAGAAGAGGAATCAACTAGGAATTAGCAGAGGCAGGATTCGAACCCAGGTATTTATGGCACTAAAGCCTCTGCTCTCGGCACTCTGAGCTCCCGCAGCCCTTAATCTCCTCCTTAGGCTGAGCACTTATCATCTGTAACCACAGAATTTTTCCTACTGTATTTGGCAGGACCTATCTAATAAATACCTAATGTATAGTACGATGTGTTGCAAATAGGCAGCACTGACTACTGTAGCAAAAACATTCCTAAATATATCAGAGCTTTTAAAATTACTTCTATATTTTATAAATTTTAAACATGTTTCTGAGTATAATAATTCAGTTAAAATTACTTTTTAGGAACATTAACCTAACTGCCAACCAAAAGCTAGGAATAATTTGGTGGATTCTGACCTGAATTTAAATATCTGTTTGTATATGGACTCATGAGCTGGGCCAGAATTTTTAAAATATATAACAATAAGTTCAAACCAGGAATAATGCATACTTTCTTATGTGGGACATAATTTTCATTCATCCTGCAGACATGTGTTGTTGGACTTACACAGTGTACTTAAAGTCTTTTCTTTTGTTGCCAACATTTTTAATTTGAATAAGCTTTCCACACCAAATAACTGGTTTTTAGATCTTTCCTTAAAATTTGGAAGATTTGGGAACACTGAGCTTCTGTCCCTAATGGCCACAATGACCTGGAGCAGAGACTCCCCTCTCTAGTGTGCTCTGTGGCACCTTCATGTGGTATATCCAGCTTGCTTTACTTGTAGACCACACTTTCCTGGCCCCTAAAACATCTGGGTTTGGGACCCCTACTTTAAACAATGCCTAGGCTATTACAAGGAATCACATTCACTCTAATAATTTTGTCATCCAGGATTCTGAAATCAGAACTATTAGTGATTTACGTATTCTTTTTATGTACATTTGTTTCGGGAGCACTTCTTTATATGTGATAGGGAAGATATTGTGCTCATTACCTAATCGCTCAGGAAACGTGTCTTTGAGGAATTGAAATGGAAAAATAAAGAGCCCGTAGATGAAATAAAATTTGAACTTGAGTTTATCTATGAGAACCAAGTACAATTAGGAGAAAAATTCTTAAATGGTAATTTTTATGAGTAAGAAACAACATGGTGTAGTGGGGTGTAGTGGAAGAAAGGAACAACAATTTGGGATACTTTTGTTCTGGGACTAATTAGTTTTATAAGTTCAGTAACTTCAGTAGATCTTGATTTCATCTGTAAATTAAGACTGAATGACCTAACCCTTCCAGGTATGGAAGTTACGGTTTTCTTAAATTTGGAAATACATGGTCATTCTGAAGGAAAAATCTACCTTCAGCTATCTTTGGATATTACCAGGTGCACCAGTCAGAAACTTGAGCACAGTAGAGTTAATACAAGTAGATGAGTTAACATTTTCCCCCCAATCCAAATCCCAGCCAGCAGTTACTTGCCAGTGGCTTGATCTGTCAGCCCAGGTCCTCTGACCTGAACAAATACTCATTGGGGAGTGAACTGCATCCAGGTGCTTTTCTGTTTCTTTCTGAATTGGACCTCAGGATGCCCTCTGCTAGTTACTTTCACTATTGGGTTTTTAGATAGAAGTGAAATAAGAGTAAATAAGGGGTTTCTTTTAAATGCGGGTTAAAGGTGAGAATGTCACACAGCACTACTTAAGCTATTTGTCCCTGCTGCTCCAGGCAATGCCTGGCATCCTTTTCCTACCTCTTCTCTCAGAAATAATAGAAAGAGAGAAGTCAGAAGCACTTCCCACTTCTAAAAGGTTGCCAACCCAGTTATGCCATAGGTTTTAAGATTAGTGTTTAAAATCCTTTTCAGTGAAGAACTCACCACCCAATTTACAAACCTATGTGTATAAATGCATCTTCTCCATCTTCATCTTCCAAAGAGTCTTCCTTGCCTCTTACTTTCAATTCCTCAACAACACACAGTTGCCCCTATGCCAGGGACACTCTTCCTCCCTCTCTTCAAATCATCCCAGTGACGAATTGTGACAATACTAAAAGTGGGACAACTAGACGTATGTGCCTCTAGTGTGACACAACAGGAAGCACACTGCATCACCCATGAAGGGCTCTTGCCAAGCAAATTGAACTTGAATGTAATTAAGACTTTAGATCCAGCTACATGCTTATAGGAAAAACAGAGGGTAGAGGAGCAAGTGAAACAGTACCATGAGGAGGGAAGCAGCTGAGCCCAGAGTGGGATATTCTGCCAAACAAACGACCCAGCAAATGAACAGCATGAAAAGGAGAGGAAGGCGAACTGTTATTGCCCCAAAGAGATTTATGGGTCATAGCAGCTCATTGCAATGCATGGTCCTGTTTTAGATGCTGATCAAAGAAACCAACTACAAAAACACATTTTTGCAGTTTTTGAGGAAATTTGAATATGAACCATGCATTTAAATTCTTATTAATTTTGCTAGGTGTGATAATGGCAGTGTGGTTATACATACCTTTTAAATGTCTTTTCTGTTAGAGATACATATGGAAGTATCAATATTTTCTGGTGAAATAACATAATGTCCGAGATTTGCATTAAAATACACAGTGGAGAAGGGTGGTAAAATACACTGGTTAGTGCCTCGTCCTTTAGGTCTTGACTTAACGTTACCTCCTTGGGCATCCTTGGCCAGAGCCGGTGTTTGCCCCATCCCATTATTTTTGATCATGTTGTTTATTTCACAGCATTTATCATAAGTGGTAATTAAGAGTTTGTGTTTATTTACTTATTGTCCTTTTTGCCCCCAAACTGCAGACTCCAGAAGGACGGGGACCATCTCTGGTTCACCACTGTGTACTCAGAAACTAGCACACTGTGTGGCACTTGGTAGGCAGTCAGTGAATATATATCAAAAGAATAAATGAAAGAAAATCTGATTTCATACAATGTTTGCACTTGAGTGTTTCCAAATTTGGACTTGCACTGTAGTTTGTCATAGTCTATTGTAAATGGCTAAAGCCTCTTTGCTTACCTTTTTTTGGTGAGGGTGGGGAGAGACAGTACGTGCTGCCTAAGCTTTTGTACTTAAGAACTCAAATATGAGATAAATATGGACATTTTAAGTAGTAGTCTCTTTAATAGTGGGCACCTTGTCGTTAGCATTGAAGGTGGAGCAAAAACTTTATTGTTAAATCATTGACCCATTAGTCCTTTCCATATATGTGATAAACATGTCTTTACAACACGCACCTATCATACCTTTGTATCTCACGCTTTCTCCACTCCTCAGTGCTTTCATGAGAATCCTGTTGCTCTTACCTTTGTTCTCACTTTCCTACAGGAGTGTGAATTCCTGTTAGAGTTTAGGAAGAGGACTTTTTAGGCTCCTAAAGAACTATGTCATCCTAAGTTTAACGCCGTGTAGCTTTTAAAAAGCCCCAGTCTCGGTAAGAGTCTAAACGGTCTACTGTATCTGTTGTATCTAAATGAGTGACCGGTTTGTAAATTGTTTCAGTGTAGTTCTTTCACTTAACCCCAAAGTGTTTAGTTTGGATGCTACCCAGTAGTTACTTGTTAAAGTACTACACAGAACAGAAACCTTTTTTTAGCCAGGTAGCTAGTTTCCTTCGTCCTTTTTTTAGCCAGGTAGCTAGTTTCCTTCGTCCTTTTTTTAGCCAGGTAGCTAGTTTCCTTCGTTAATGGATTATTACATTATGTCTTTGTCTTCAGGTAATTACTGTAGGTATTCCAGTTTTGACCGTGTTTTTAAGTTGCATGTATACAGAAACTAAGTGTGGAATATTCAAAAAATTTTAAAAGGTTTTTTGTTATGGAAAATTTCAACCGTATACAGAAATAGAATAGTGTGATTAATTAATTTCATGTAACCATCACTCACCTTCAACTCCCATCAGCTTCATATGTGGACCTTAGCTATAAAATGTGTAAATATAAGAAGTTAATTAATTTTAAGAATATAAGAACTGGATTAATTCTAAAAATGTCAGTGTGTTTGTTGATATATCTACATGTATCTCAATTTTAGTAGAGTTTGTTTTAATAACGAACACCACATCTATTACATAATTTTCTATTTAACATAACCTCTCAGCTACCTGAGCTTGTAAAAGGCATGTCTTTCCTATCAGGTGAGATTTTAAAGTATGCAGATTTAATTTGTAAATCCCAGTTTAACTGCAATTAAAGGAATCTTTTAAAAACTCAGTTTTATTTTTGTGTTTATAAATTTGAACTGTCATGTATCTTGTTGCTTTAAACCAACCCAAGAGTGTATATAGTTCTCTTTTTTTCAATACTGGTTCCTTATCTATTTTGTTTACTATTTGAGGTATATCCTTTATCTTAAAACATAATGAATAATTTTGAAGTAAGTTAATGGACTGACCAAAAGTAACTGAATTGGGCTTATACTTATTTATCTAATTTTCTTGAGAAATATAGGCAGTATGTTGTATCTTAGAAAGAACTTAGGCTTCAGAATAATAGGGACCTGGGTTTGAAGCCTCTCCGCTACTTACTAAGTTCATTCATTCAACAGATATTCATTGCATACCTCCTATGTGCTCTATACACATAAGCTCATTTTTTGACATGGGAACTATATACATCAATATATATACATCAGTGCACAAAACAAACAGGGTAAATCCTCTAATTGTGCCCGCATTTTAGTTGGGGAGACAGACAATATAAAAGTAACTAAATAAACATTTGACAAAATTCCAGATAGTAGTAAGTACTGTGGAAAAAATAAAGCAAGGAAGGAGAGTGAGGATGGGGAATCAGGAGAGGCGGTACTTTGGATGGAGCAGTCAGGGTGTCATCAGAGCAAACCTGATAAAAAAAATCCAGGTGGATGTGCCCCCCACCAACCTTGTGTATATTTTAGGTAAAACTATTTCAAGCAGAGGGTGCAGCAAGGACACATGCTCTCACACAGAAGCAGGCTTCACATTTTCTAGGAATAACAAGGTAGTCTGTGGCAGCACAGGGCCTGGAGTAGATGGTAGGAAATGAGCGTGGAGAGGTACGGGGATTTGAGAGGCTGGTAGGCCTTGGTATAGAAGAGTTTGGATTTGTTCTAATCTAAAGGCAGTTTTCATCAAGGGAGAGGCATGATCTAATTTGTGCTTTGACAAGCTCCCTGTGGCTGCTCTTTGGAAGACTAGCAGGTGGGGGTCAGGCTAGGAGCCGGTTACCAGGCAGTGGGAGAGTTGGTTTGCATTACAGAGGTGGCGGTGGAGGCCCTGGCACAGGGACTCGATAATGTGTGGGGTGTGGGGTGTGGGGAGAGGAGAAGGCGCAGATGCCAGTGAGGGAAAAGGCAATTAAGAAGGAAATACTTTCGAGAAGTTACGTAAGAAGAAAACTGAAAATGGCCCAGTGGCTTTGGCAGGATAGAGGCCGTTGTTGGCCTCGATGAGAGCAGTTTCGGGAGAGGGTTGGGGATGAAAGTCTGATTGGAGGGGTTCGCAGAGCGGACGGGAGGTGAGCAGTGGAGGCGGTGAGCAGGGCAGTGTCAAAGCGCGTAGACAGGACAGAGCAGACGCGTGGGAGAGTGGCGGGGCCGAGGAAGGGTCTTGTGTTAGTCTAGTTTTGCTTTTCAGATTGGAGGTGGCATGGTGTCTGCTACTAGGAAAGTTCCACTTGAGAGGAGTCAGCTGCTGGGTACCAGAGAGCCTCAGTGGAGGAGCGGAGTCCTTGAGTCAGCCGGCCGATAGAGGAGCCGCAGGCAGTGCTGGTTGCTTCCACTGGAGACAGAAGCAAAGTAAGAGGCCGTTAAGGGCCGAGAGGGAGAAGGGGGATGTTGACAATTTGATTAGAGAGGAGAAGGCATGAAACAGTCTCCAAAAAGATAGGAGAGAGAATTATCTAGAGAAGTGTAGGATTGCCAGGCAGTGCTCTGGGCCCATTTGAAATGAATGTTTCTGTGTTCAGAGAGAGTCCAGATTTAGCCAGTTGCATAGAAACTTAGGGGAAGTGAAGAGCTGGATTTAACCAGGACTGGGATTTGGCCCAGCCCGGACCATGATGGGAGACAGGAGCAAGCCCGCCGAGAGGCCGCAGAGTGATCCAGGGTTGGTCTAAGGCGCCCAGCCTGGGGAGAGAGGGCACTGAGAGCATGCGGAGGGTTGGGTGCTGAACCCATAGTGGCTCCGACTCTGTGATTGTCCTCCTGCTACAGACAAGGCTCCGGGTGGTCAGGCAATGTGCCCACCAGGAAGGGGTACACGGAGTTCAGCTCTTGGCATTCAGCCTTTGAAACCACTACACTGATATTGTTTGGGTCACTTGAGTAGAGGTGGAGAGAACAGGAAACTGGGGACTAGAATCTTCCAAAAGCGAAGAGGACTAACTCCTTGGGCCAGGGATGAGCACTACAAGGAGAGTGGTGCGATGGTACCTGCTGGTGTGCGCTTCTCAGGGAGCGCGGCGGGGACGGTGGTCGAGAAGCAAACGGGACTCACCTCACCTCGGGAAAGCTTGGCATGTGGTGCAGGAGAGAGAACATGGCGCCAGTGGAGGGGCTGTCATGGAAGTAGTATCCTCAGAGGTTTCACAGAAGGTGAAAGGAAGCCTTTGCAGAAGACCCTGGACACACAGCTTGTGAGTTTCGGAGGCAGAGTCTGGGCAGATGGGGCTGGAGAGCCATGCGGGAGTGAGGCGCCTGGTGATGATGGATGGACAGCCTGGGAGGCTTAGCTTCTGCGATGAGAGGAGACAGGTAATCGGGGATGTCCAGTGAGGCATCAGCCTTGCTTTCCTCTGAGCAGTCACATCTGCTCTATGATAGGCCCCTCCTGGGGTTTGCCTTTTCTGCCCCTTGCCGCAGCGAGGTAGACAGTACTGAGCCTGGGAGGGGCGGCCCCACCAAGAACCCAGCGGTCCTTGCTTCCCTCTCGCAGAGTGCGTGGTCCTGCGATTACTTGGATTAATTGTACATGTGAGCAAGTCATGTGGCCTTCCCAAGCTTCAGTGCTGTCACCTGTAAAACGGAGATACGTCCAGGCTTGCAGGTATTTAAGATTTAGAGATAATGTATGTGTAGAACCCCAGTAGGTTCTGGGGATATAGCAGATGCTTCATGACATTTCCCCCCAATATGTACATAGAAAGGTATATATATATAAAATGCTTGGGTCATTTTTTGGGTTTTCTCCCCCACTAGATGAATGCTGTGGGAATTGTGTGATCCCAATCTCTGTTTATAATGTTGAGGTTTTCATGCTGTCCATTTTATTCTGCGATATAAATGATAAAATGTATTTCTAGCGGTCTTATCCGCAGTAAAGTCATATTGATTTTTGTGTAGCATATAATGAAATAGAAAATAATCTCCTGGTGTCTATTCTGTATTATTCACAGAAACAATTTCTAAAGAACAAGTCTGCATTTGTACAATATAAATGCCTTATCTTGTTTACTTGACATAAACTGTCATTTTTGAATTCAGAACAGAGGTAAAAATCGCAGTTAAGGGCTTCCCTGGTGGCGCAGTGGTTGAGAGTCCTCCTGCCGATGCAGGGGACACGGGTTCATGCCCCGGTCCGAGAAGATCCCACATGCCGTGGAGCAGCTGGGCCCGTGAGCCATGGCCGCTGAGCCTGCACGTCCGGAGCCTGTGCTCCGCACAGGAGAGGCCACAACAGTGAGAGGCCCGCGTACCGCAAAAAACAAAAAACAAATCGCAGTTAATTGTTGTCCTTCTTTAACATAATATGGCTCAACCTGAAAAGCTTTTTGATTTGCAGGTAAAACATTTCTGAAATAAAGCTTATATTTTTGCCAAATACTTTAAGGAAACTTGGTAGCACTGAAATAGAGTGAAACTGTTTTTGTCAGTTTAGAAAGTTAATAATTTTGTTAACAGTGATTTATACTGTAGCTAAAAAGCTCTTGGTAGTTTCCCAAATCTTAAAGCTAACTGACCTTGCATTTGAACCCAGCTGTAATGTAAACATTTTCTTGAGATGGTGAGGGCTAGGGCCAGACAATCTGGAGGATATTAGTGGTATTCTGTTTGAGGGAAGTTGGAATCCCCAGATAATTCTCAGGAGCCCTCTTTTAGGTCAGAAGCTGTCTTAGACATTGTATATTTCTTAATTCTTTCTTGGTCTTGTTAATAATGCATACTATTCCTCTTGGAAATCTAATTAGTAAAAGACATACCTTACGCTGAAGTAGGACGGTAAATGTAGTTTTATCTGGTAGTTTTCCTACCCTTTCCACATTATTTAGTTGCTAAAAAAATATAGTGTTCAGGCTACTGAGCTTGAGGTTACTGCCCTACTACCTTTAAAAATTCTTACTTCTTAGTATTCGGTTACTTATCCAAAATATTTTGTTCAAAACTAAAACCTACATCAACTCCCTTTGACAGCTCCCCCTTTTATTTAAAAAAAAAGCTTTCCAAGATGTACTGAGCAGTGTTTTTCCAACTTCAGGTCATGACTCATTAATGATTGTTAAATCAGGTTAGTGGGCTGAAAACAGCATTAAAATTTTTTTAAATAGAATTCGTCACTCATAGAGAGGTTAGGTATTGTCTCATGACACTTTTGTTGTACTTACACAAAGATGTGTGTCTCTATGTGTAAGTATGAAAATGTAAAGTATTTTTTACTGTGGGCCGCTGTCAAAGTCTGGAAACATACTACAGAGAATATTTCAGGTAAAGGTTTTATAGTCTTTCTATGCAAGTTTACATTTTAAAATCTTGAGTTTTCAGCTAATGGTCGATACTGTTGTTAGCTGAATATTTTAGAAGTTTAAAAGACAGCAAAGTTTTCTGTTTTTTAAAAGTGATTTTTATTTTCTAATTCTGACATTATCATATGATCAGAAGCTGAAATGCCAGAGCTAAGCAAAAACCATGCTTCTCTTAATTCAAGAAACATTTAAGGATCTCATGCCAGGTAATAGACATATTTGAACTATATAAGGTACAGTTTTCCATCTCCAAGAAATCACAATCAAATTTTTGTCAAGCCTATGTTGAAATATATGTGTTCATATTTGTTTTATTTTTTCTCTTTAAAAATGGTGACCTCTTAATAAATTCAACTCTTCAGCGTTCAAACTCAAAGGAATTTTTAAAAGGACTCTTTGCCCCTGGAACCTTGTCAGATTTCTCCAGGCTCTAATTGAGTACTTCTTCCTGCTTGAATTTTTTTCTGCTTATTAAATAAACTATCATTGAACTAATGTTAATTGTTAAATGGTTTGGACTAGGTTTGTATTGGGGTCCTAATATGGTGGATATCTTTATTGCTTTTTCTGGAATCAGGGGAGGACCGATTTGTGAGTTTTAAACTTGTGCGATTTTTCCATTGTGATATTTGTACTATCTAATCTCATCCTTAATTTCTCCAAACGTCTTTCCTCTTCAGTAGGCTGTAAATGATAATCAGGTTGTACTCCAAATATCAAGCAGATGCCTCAATATCTAATTTAAAATAATCTAATACTCAAATCCCCAAGACATTACAAATGACAGTGTGCTGATTAGTAAGAGGGGGGCTTGGTGTTTTTATGTCAAGTACCTTTTGGATAAAAGTACAACATAACTGAGATTATAACTGAGCCAGGCAATTAAGACTTGATTGTTGACTCAAAACAATTGTACTCTGTCCTCAAATAATCGCTTTTTAAAGCAGATGGCTAGCAATCCCTTGATCATGGTTTATTACTTAGTTATTAATGTTTCAATGTGTATTTTGTCTACTTACTGCCAGTTTTATGTACTGGAACTTATAAAAGGTATTCTGTTTTAAAGCAGTGTTACAGAATAATAATGCTACTCCTTGAAACATTAAGAAACCACTAGGAGTTCATTTTATCTCAGCCACATATCACTTTAGAGAAAACAAAAGCAGATTACAGTTCATAATTGGAGCACTGTATTGGTCTGCCATAAATAATAGGTTTATTAGAAAACTTGTGTCTCCTAGCTTATACATTTAAACCACTTAGTAACATTAGGTTCTTTTAATATGTATAATCTTCTATATAAGATTTCTGGTCAGCCTACCAAACAGTTAATTTCCCCATACTATCTTTATTAAAAGTTTTTTCTTTCTATGTGAGTAAACCCAAATCATTAAAATGAGCAGCTATGTTTAAATCCTATTATGATTATGACAGAAATCTCCAGTAGCAAAAGAGTTCAAGTTGAAGGCTGACATTTTATATCCATGATTCATGGTGTGTGAACAAAAATAGAGTCACAGGAGCAGAGTATCAGATGTAATTGAAAAATGCTTTTTGTCACATCTTAAGTAATAATATATGGTTTATGTGTCTGTTTATTAACCTTTTTGTCATGGGTTTTGTGTGTATATGTCATGAAAATGGACCCCTGTGTACTTTGGAGGAGGGCTTTGTTTATTATCTGTAATCTGTAATGTTACTTGCATGAAAACTAATGCTAATTTTAATTTTTCCAGTGTTTACCACATCTTTATGTTGAAAGCAGTCAAAAGGAGCTTAATTATTTTCTTCTGACTTTATTTTTGAAGTTAATAATTACTGTGTTTGCTGTATAGTAAAAACAAGTCTTATCTTTTTTTGCATCCACCTCTAGTTGTCACATTAGTCCCCAGTTGTCTTGATGTTCATCCTGAATTAAATACCGTAGTTGATGCATGATGACACTTTTTTTTTCTTTTTAGTGAAAGGGCTACTTGATTGATTGATTAACTGATTTTTAATTTATTAATTTATTTATTTATTTTTGGCTGTGTCGTTGCTGTGTGGGGGCTTTCTCTAGTTGCGGCAAGCGGGGGCTACTCTTCGTTGCAGTGCGCAGGCTTCTTATTGCAGTGGTTTCTCTTGTTGTGGAGCATGGGTTCTATGTGTGTGGGCTTAAGCAGTTGTGGCTCACGGGCTCTAGAGCACAGGCTCAGTAGTTGTGGCGCACGAACTTAGTTGCTCTGCAGCATGTGGGATCTTGCCGGACCAGGGCTCAAACCCATGTCGCTCGCGCTGGCAGGCGGATTCTTAACCACTGTGCCAACCGGGGAAGTGCGATACATATTTTTTAAGGAATACCTTCCTGCTTTAGATATAAACAAAACATGGACTCTGTTCCCCAATTTTTTGGATTCACTGTACAAATACTGCTGTAGTTGACAGTCCATTGAATTTGAATAAATGGAAAAAGAATTAAATTTTTACACACATGATTGACTCTTTATTACAAAAACCAAGGTTAGATATCTTGAATAAGAAATTTATAGAGCTAACATTTGAAGTGAAGTAATAATGAAACTTTATTTTCATTTTGAAAATAAAGGACCATTCCAAGGTATAAAGTATATTTCATACTTGAATTTTATGAAATTTGATAGAAACATTAAAACTAGGACAGTTGAACTATGCAGTTCACAATATTTAGGCTATAATTTTATTTTAAAAATTCTTTTTGAGCAGCCTCATACCATTAAAAAGAGAACGTTCAGCGGTTTCCCTGTCAACATGAGTAAGTATGAGTATCTCATCCTCAGACAGTGTTTATTACTTACTGTTTTGTACCTGGTGCCAGGATGTTTGAGAGGCAAGGAGAAATGGAGAGCCAAAGCTGATTTTTTTTGTACACAAAGTTTGTTTCATTTTGTGCTGACTTGATGAGAAAATATATTGGTATAAAAACATTGAAGAAAGTGACAGTTCTCTGCTAGTGTGTTCTGATTTTAAAGTACATCTGAGCAGTCTGAGCGTTTTGTCCTGTCAGGAAGCCAGTGTGAATTAGTGTCTGTGCTTCGTTTATCATTGAGGAGTTTGAAATTTCCTGCCTATCAAACCATAACAAACACAGAAGTCAAGCATGTGGGTCATTCACACGGCTTCATGGGACTACATCTTCTCTTTTCTCTTTAACCTTTCTCAACACCAAACTTGTTCCTTTTGGTGGAAGTTAAGAGTTCACTCTCATGGTGGTGACCTTATAAGTGATCAAATGTTTAAAAATCTATTCAGGTTTATTTTTTCTTTTTAAATATGCACAACATTAAAGAAAAATTGGAAAGTAGAAAAGGAAAACACCCATAACCTCACTACCCCAGTACAACTATCTATGCTTTTGGTGGGGCAAGGGGGCCAGAGGAGGGAAATCACTTTTAAAACTTTGAGGAAAAGTCCTAGTTCTTTAGTTGTCACATTAGTTTCCTTCTATCAAAGGACACAAATATGTCCAAATCTCACTTCAAAGATACGTTACTCAGAAATCATAGGTTGCGAAATAGTCTGCTTTTTGAGTAATCATGTCAGTTTACTTTCCTGATACTTTTTCTTACTACTGTTCACTCAAACTATATAAGTAATTTTTTCAAAATTCGTTTGTTTGAATGTGTAGGGCATCCAGTTTTACCCCAAGGAGACCACCTCTTTTTTTTTTTTTTTTTTTTGGCGTTATGTGGGCCTCTCACCGCTGTGGCCTCCCCCACCACGGAGCACAGGCTCCAGACCCGCAGGCCCAGCGACCATGGCTCACGGGGCCCAGCCGCTCCACGGCATACGGGATCCTCCCAGACCGGGGCACGAACCCGCGTCCCCTGCATCAGCAGGCGGACTCTCAACCACTGCGCCACCAGGGAAGCCCCACCTCTTATTTTTGATTCATTTTAAACTTCATAAATGTATAATTAATTGCCTAGAATTGTAGTTCTTTATTGATCTTTGGACGAATTGTGTTCCTTATACGTTTGCTCTTATAAGGTTGAACAGGAAGGTCTGTGTTTGCTCACGTATGTGACTCTGTGAGTTGCAGGCCAGGAGAGCAGCCACATGTGTCCTCGGCTTCTTCACCGTTACGTCCCCAACACCTAGAACAACAGTGCCCGGTATGCAGGAAGCGCTCAAGTGGTTGTCGAATGAGCTAATTAAAATAGTTACACGACAACAGAATTACCCTTGCCCTACATCTTTAGGTAACTGGGGGAGTTCCATAAATGGATTTTCTATGAAATTTTACCTTTTGAGTCAAAAATGCCATTTTAATGCATTATGGACATTTTCAAATTGTATCATCAATTTTATTAATTTCTTAACTGGAGTACTCCAAACATACTTCATCTACTGACATCTACAAGGATGTCATTATGAATAATAATTGCTGTAATTCCTATGTGGGCAGGTGAAGCTTGTGGGACTGCCTTTCTGTTAATAACCGTGAGCTATTGTGCTGGTGATGTAGAACAGATAAAAACTAATATTCTAATGGCTTTTATAAGTCCTGCCTACCTATAGTTATCTAGGCAATAGCCTAAGACTGGCTCCCTTTCTCTTATCAAGAAATGCGAATGATCTTTTTGGCAGAGAGTTATTATTTAGTAGCTTTTGTTTTCAGGTTCAGAGAACTGTCTGGAAAATCTAGAATATCAAGAATTTTTTTGATGCCTGACCTCTAGAGAAGTAGGCGTATTATAAACTAGGTTACACAATGTAGTTGAGGGCATGTGCTTATGATAAAATTCTCATCTTCAAAGCAGAATTTTTTTTTAGTGTTTCCCATTTGTTTGCACTGTTTGAAATGGTTAGTTATCATAAATAATCTTTAGTTACCATAAGCAAAATTCTCATAAACTTGAATTTAATGTAATAACAATATTTGTTCTGCAGTGCATAGTTGTGTTTTAAGGGAGGTTTTTTGCCTTTCAGATTGTTCTCCTTCTGCATTTTATTCCACTCAGAATGATTTAATTTCTAAACGTTAGAAAATATTTTATACAGAGACAGGTCTTCCTATAACTAGAACTACAAGAATCCCTTCATTTTCATCAATTGAGAGATGTAAATTTCTTCTCTGTTTTTGATAGCAGTCTTCCACAATCTCTGTTATTGTCGTCAATTCAGTGCTTTCCAGTTAAGGATGATTGTGCAGATTCAGATGAGGAGAAGGAAGCTGCTCCTCCGGGAGCTGGGCTATGTGTGGCATTTTGTTTTGCTCTGTTCTGTTTTGATGTTCCACACTGCTTCTCTGTGTTCTCTACTTTTTAAAAATAATAACCCTATATTATTTAAACAACATTACCAATAAATAAGAAGAGTGTAGAATACTGTTTATGTTCATTTAAGAGTTGAGCTTTACTCCAATTTTATAGTGGTTCTGAAGTAGTAAGATGCAAAAACAAAAACCAGAAATGACAAGAAAAGGGAAAAATAAGTCAGAGTGATAAACCCAAGTAAGAAATGAAATTTCTGTGTAAATATAAAGGACACAGCTTAAGAGAGATCCTAATAGGCAAGATAGATTTTTAAGTAGGAGGTGGGTAGGTAGAAAAGGAGAAGACAGACAAATATATACTTATCTGAAGAGATACTTAAGGTAAATATTATCAAATATATTTTTAATACATTTGCTTTAATTAGACTTCATTGGCATATTTATAAGCTCACCTCTGGTAGGTCAGGGATTTTTTTCAGCTGAAAATTATAATACTTTTTTTCCCAGCCAGAAACATTTTTAAATGTATTTGTGTATTTGTATGACACTGCTTCATGTAGGTAACAGTACCGTAAGACGTTCTTGTTGATGCTCCTATAAAACCATAAGCTTTGCCTTTCTTTAGTTAAACCAAGCTCCAGAGAAAGCTTTAGGGAATCTAACCAAATCCTAGGTCATCACCGACTGAGAAGATCCTGGGGTAGGTCTGTTTTAGACTTTCCAGTGAGGGTTGCAGACACAGATCCCGAGAGGAGCTTGGGGACATGGTGACAGTGAAGCGCCCCCCCGTCTCTTGCGGGCAGCCTCACTCTGCCCCAGTGGGTTATGGCCTCATGGGAAGGTGGCTGTGGAATTTTAGATCTTCTGATGTTTTTTATTTTTTTAGTAAAGGCAGAAATTTTAGATTTTTATTTTTTGACATTTCTGGATTCTTAAATCCTGGCAGTTAACTAAAAATGTTGAAAAACATTACGTACCACCTCCTGTCTACTGTCCCCCTCAGAAGACACTTCTGAGCCTTGGGTTGCTGGTTGGAATCTTCTGCTCTTAACAGGAATTTGACCACCTCTCCTGGTCTCCCCTGCCTGGTCCACACCCCAGACACCTCTCCCCTGGGCCACTGCAGTCGCCTCCCATCTTCTCTCTGTGTCCCTGTTTGCTCCTCGAAAGTCTGTTCTCAACCTGGCAGATCTTGGGATTCTGCTGAGATCCCATGTAAGTCAGGTCTCATCCTTCCTTTTTGCCCCACAAGCCTGCTGAGCCTGCACTCAGGCTCTGGGCCATGGCTTTTGCTGGCTCAAATGTCAGGCTCACCTCTTGGTTCTTCTTCTGGATCGCGCTCCTACAATGCAGGCTTCCTGGTGGCTCTCTGATGCCTTCAGGGAGATGGAGAGAGCCAGAGAGGCGAGGCGGGAGGTGGAAGAGGCAGGGGGCCAGTGCTCAGGTCTTCTCGACATTGTCTGCACGGGCTCACCTGCAGCAGCCTCCGCAGCCCGTGCCCGAAGCAGGCCTACTCCCTCGGGTCCAGTTGTGGTCCAAGGTCACTTCCAGAGCCTAGAGACTTCCTAAAGGGGAGAAAAACTGGAAGGAATGTATATAAGAAACATCCAAATAAAATGTTGCCTAGACGGAAGGTATGATAATGAAGGTAAAGAAAAGGTGGAGAGAATTCAGATGTCCTCCCTCAAAAAAAAGGAGAGAAAGAAAGACTGAAAAGAGTCCCAGGATGAAAAGCCTTAAATGCGAAAACTGTATTGCCACACACAGAAGCTGCCACTTAATGTCCCTTCTAGAGTGTCTAAATGAACCATCTTGAAGGTATTGCTTACTCAGCAAGTAAGGCCTCCCTTACGACTTAACATTTATTGCCTGCCTAGAAATATAGAAAAGACGCTTCCCCGCCTGTGGGCCTGCCATGTGACACAGGCAGCTGGAAGGAGGAGAAGGCAATAAAGTTGGCTGAAAATTGATGGACTACTTTGCTTTCTCCTATTTCTTTCTCCCCCGCTCTCCTGCTCTTTCTCTCTCTTTTTTTCTCTCTCTCTTTCTCTCTCTCTCTGTCTCAGCTGAATTCCCTACTCTACTGTTTAGCCACAGCAGTATTCAGAATATAAAATCCATATGGTAATGATTTAAAAAATAGTTATAATAAAAAGTATTTAGTGATAAAATGACAGGAAGACAGATATTTTAAAAATAATTCTCTTTAGTGCACCACGTTAGGTCTTACAATAAAGGATAAACTCTAGGAGAATTCTGTTAGCACAGGGTGTCTGGATTCCCATTCTGCATTACTATCTAATTATTAAAACACCTGAATACAGGTGTCCGACACATACACATGGTCTCTGCTGTATGTGGATGAAAACACCCTTGTCACCTCTTCCCCATTTACAGCAGCACGCCTCATCACTCTGTCCCTTTATCCTGCCTTTTAAAAAAAATATCATGTGTATTTGAGTTTTTTGCTTTCTATCCCAGTGAAGGCAGTGCCAAGAGGAGTGCCAGGCATACAGTAGTCATTCACATGGCTGTTGAGTAAATGGTTGAGTAAATGTAAATTTTATTGAGAGGTAATTCACACATCAGGCAATTCACTCATTTCAGGTGTACACAATTCACTGGTTTCTAATATATTCACAGAGTTGTGCAGCCATCACCACAATCAATTTTAGAACATTTTCACCTTCCCCCCAGATAAACCCCATTCCCATTAACAGCCACTCCCCATTTCGCCAGTCCTAGGCAACTGTTAATCTACTTTCTGTCTCTCTAGATTTGCCTGTTCTGGCCATTTCATATAAATGGAGTCATATAATATGTGATCTTTTGTGACTGCCTTCTTTTGCTTAGCATAATGTTCAAGGTTCATCCATATTGTAGGATATGTCAGAACTTCATTCCTTTTTGTTGCTGAATAATATTCCATTGTATGGACATACCACATTTTATTTATCCAAGAATGAATGAATTTTTAGTAGCAGGTATAGCATTCCAAGTTGATGTCTCCTACTACAGAGCATATTTCTGACCAGTGCACGCCCCCCCGCAACTGCCATATAGTGAAATCTCAGCAAAGACAAGTAATTTTCATATTCATCTGGAATAAATATAATTATACTTTGCACATCCTGGAAAAGTGTGATTCATTTTAATTCAACAAAGATTTGTTGAACCTGATGCCTGTCATGTCTCAGGTACTGTAATCCCATTATGTGGCTCACATTTTATTTCTTTGGGATGGTGCAGCTCTTACTATTTGTTTCTGAGAGCCTTAGCACTCTGCCCTTTTTTGGGGGGGGGGGGGGCAGTGCCATGCCCGGCTTGTGGGATATTAGTTCCCTGACCAGGGATCGAACCCAGGGCCCCAGCAGTGAAAGTGCAGAGTCTTAACCACTGGACTGCCAGGGAATTCCATCTGCTTATTTTTTATTATTGCAAACTACCTCATTTTTTTAAATAAATTTATTTCTTTTATTTATTTTTAGCTGCGTTGGGTCTTCGTTGCTGTGCGTGGGCTTTCTCCAGTTGTGGCGAACAGGGGCTATTCTTCATTACTGTGTGCAGGCTTCTCACTGCAGTAGCTTCTCTTGTTGTGGAGCCCGGGCTCTAGGCGCGTGGGCTTCAGTAGTTGTGGCACATGGGCTCAGTAGTTGTGGCTCGCGGGCTCTAGAGCACAGGCTCAGTAGTGTGGCGCATGGGCCTAGTTGCTCTGCAGCATGTGGGATCTTCCCGGACCAGGGCTTGAACTCGTGTCCCCTGCATTGGCAGGTGGATTCTTAACCATTGCGCCACCAGGGAAGCCCCAAACTACCTCATTTTAAGTGATACATGTGTTTCTCAATTTGTAACTTTCCCATAGGTGAGCATTTTGAGGGTCTTTTACTTATTTGGGTCCTTAGCTCCTGGTGCCCAGCACATAGTAGGTGCACAACAAACACTGTTGAATAGAAGCCCCCCTTTTGTCGACCTTCTCCATATAGCTTCCAAACCTTACTCTAATCTTCAGTGTCCCTGCCAACACCCTGCTCGCTGCTGGGGGTGTCTGCAAGCCACCAAAGTCAGACACTGCCAGACTCAAGCTTAATATGGCCACGAAGATTAAATACTTCCCAGTTTTCTCTGAGGTCAAAGCTTGCAGATGGTAGGTGCTCAATAAATATTAAACGCACGATTTGTGCCTCTTCGTTTTTTTTTTTTTTCTGGTGCCAGCTAGAGTTCTAGAAGGAGCTAAAGGTAAGCAAAAATTAGCTCTGTGGGTTTTCAGCTTTCTTTAGGATACATTCTAAAGCAATTTCTAGTGAATTTGGAATCACTGTCTCTGTCATTTCCATTTATTAACAAGGGAAGTCAAGAATTGAGGTAACTGGTTTGCCTTATTTGGAGGATAAGCAATTAAAAAAGAAAACACATTCCCCCCTTTGTAGACTGTGTTTGAGCAGCTGACTGTCCTAGGGTTCTTTGTACTTTGAAAATGGGATGGCTTTTCTTGTTTTGTCTGCAACTGATATTAAGGGGAGAACACAAAACTATGAATCCATTCATGAAATGTGCTTTTAAAATTATTCATTCCTTTTTTTTTTTAATGTTGGTGTGTGTGTATGTGTGTGTGTGAGAGAGAGAGAGAGAGAGAGAGAGAGAGAGAGAAGACAGAGAGGTAAAGAGAGTAACTTATTTAGGCACAATTGTTAATTTTTTTTAATTTTCTGTCTACTTATTGCTTTGGATAAACATACTGGAATACTGCCAAAAATTCAGGTAGCTGAATACTAATTTTGCTGAAATTCGCAGCAATCCCCTGCCCATTTTCTGTCTAAATTATGCAGAAATCTGACTCTTGCAAGACGTAAGTCTGGTCAAAAATAGAGTCCTAATTTTCTAGTTAGTCAGTAAGACCTTCAACTGACTAATTCTTCTTGTTTCAGCTTTTACTTTTCAGGTAGGAAAAGAAATCCAAGAAAAATGAAATGCAGTGAAAGTTACTGGCCATGTTTCTCATGTGACCCAAATGTAGATTTACAGTGTTAAAGAACATGGCATTCACAACTTGTCGGGTGCAAAGCAGGAGTGAGCCTCAGAAAACAATTAGTGCATCTTACAAATATACGGTAGTTATTGAATAATTACTCAAATAATGGTCAGTAATGGAATACAAAGGGTTATCTCTTAGCTAATCCTCAAGTAATGGAATTGGTGTATCTCTGATTTTCCTGTTAGCCTTCCAAGGTTTAGAAGAATGAGACAAAAGTGATTGTGGGAACCAGTGGAGCCACTGGAGGCCAGCAACGAAAAGGAGACCTTATCTTAAGCAATTAATCAAGAAACTCATATTGTGGGACAATTATTCAGAGCTAATTCTAAAAGAGCTTTAGAGCCCCAGGTCTTGAGCTATTTTTTCCAGAATTTTGTCAAGGTCATTTTGAGCATGGGGACAATCCTACATTAGAATAAAGGTTTGGTTAAAAGTATGTATACTCTGTACCTAGAAGTCTGTGCAATGTAAAAATCAATCAACTTAAATGTAGTTGTAGTTTTTTACTTTATTTTTATTTTTATGGTAGCAAACTGCGCAAAATAGAATAAAGTATTATCCCAAAGACAGATGTCCTATCTTGATCTACCGTAAGTGCGTTGCCCTCTGGCACGTGTCTGCTTCACTGTGTAAAAGTGGGAGAGCAGTGCTGATATGCATGCTCAGTGACTTTTTATATGTGTGTAATTTCATATAATAATTGATTTCCTATTGGTGTGGTTGTGTTAAATGCAGCCAGCCCTTTAATTTCTTTCCCCATGAGTAGACTAAAGAACTGTTATCTTCTGGTTCTTTTGTTCGCCTTACCTAATAGCTGGTCTTGTTCATCCATCTGCATAGTGAGCATTTTGATACCTCTCTGTAGCAATCTTTGCTACCTTCCTCTGTCTTTTCCACTCTTCTGATCACGCTTCCCGTTGAGCTCAGACACACTCCTCCACGCGCTTCGCCTCCAGCCAGCCTGCCTTTCCTCCTGTTCCCACAGCATGGCCTCGCCCTTGCCGTCTCTTCCCTGAGATGCTTGTTCAGGAGATCACCCCATGCCTCTAGCTTTCTCACGAACCTGGTCTCAGCTGAAACATCACTTCCTTAGTGAACGTTCTATCTAAATTAATAGCCCTTTCCCTCCACAGATAGGCGATCTTGTTTTATTATCTTCCTAGCACTTAATCACTATTAATTATCTTTTGTATATATCTGTTGCCTGTCTGCCCTACCAGCATGTAAAGTCCATGAGAAGGGAAACCTTGTTTTTTGTTTACTTATTCTGTATGGCCTGTTGTATATAGATCGTAATAAATATTTGGTGGGTGAATGCATGGATGGATGCATGGATGAATGAATGAATGAGATGGTCTTTACTTCGTGATACGTTCCTTACCCTACCGCCCTCCAGCTTTTGCCTCCACCACTACTAAAGCTGTTTACTCAGCTCACCAGTAACCTGACTAGTATTCTTTACACAGCTGCTGGAGTAATCTTTTTCAAGACAGATCAAACTATTTTAAAACTATCACTGACGTCCCATCAACCTTTCAGTAAAGCCCTGTCTGCCTCTCCAGCCCATCCCATTCCGTCTTCCCCTCCCTGACTCACTGTCAGCACACAGGCTTCCTGCAGAGACCCCAGGACAAAAACACGGCCGCTCCTCGTGCTGATCCCTGCACCCAGATTGCATGCCCCCTGGCCTGCTTCTGACTAGCTGTTCTAATTATTCACATCTCTGTTTAATTAATCAGTGTTTAGATAGTGTCTCCACTCCATCTAAGGAGGCAGCATTGTACCTTACACTACCCCCCTGGTTGTTATTTTCTATTACTTTATCCTATTTAATTATTTCATAGCTCTTATCATGGATCATAATAATACTTTTCTTTTGGCTTATTTGATACTTTTCTGATCTTTGGCACAACTGAATACTCCCTACTTGTTAAAAATTCTTATACTTGCTTATACATTCTCCTCTTCCGGCTTATTGGCTAATTCCATCCCATTCTCCTTCTGCCACTACTTTACATTTTGCTGTGTCTCAAAATGTCAGTTCTCTGCTCTTCTCACTCTGTGTGTTTCCCCATCGGCCTTTCTTAAACCCATGGCCTCAGCCACCACCGCAGGCAGGATAGCGTGCTCATTAAGAGCTGTTGCTCAGCAAACATTAAGGGCCTTCTCTGGGTTAGCTGCTGTTTTAGACACTGGGAATATAGTCCAGAAGATACAGTTCCTGCCCTCAGAAAGCTTACATTTTAGTGAGTGAGACAAAAAAATAGCTGAGCAAATAAATAAGACGATGTTAGGTAGGACTGAGTGCAGTGGAGATAAAGCAGGGCGTGGAGTGTGGGGACAGGCAGGCCGCAGGGGCTGGGGCCAGAGCAGACCCCCTGTCAAGGCGACACTGGACATGTGCGTAAACTGAGAAGAGAAGCAGAGAGAAGACCTGGAGGAGGAACGTTCTAGGGAATCAGCTTGGCAAGTTTGAGGAACACTGAAATACCAGTGTGGTTTGAGAAGAGGAGTGGTGAGTGAGGGCAGGGGGAGATGGTGTGAGACCTGATGGGCCACAGCGAGGCTGGGATTTTACTCTAATTGTGATGGGACAGGACACCATCGGAGGCCCTCGAGCAGGAAGGCTCTGGTTTAGCATTTGGAGTTGGAGAGAGTCAGTTCCAGTCTCATCCGACCCGTGGCCTTGATAGAACGGACAGCTGTCATATTAGCCTTTTCTTAGTCAAAACTATTTCTTTGTAAAGTCACACAAGTGCAATATTGTAATGACATTCATCCGTGAGGCGTTGGGACTTCCTGACACGCCTTTTACCAAAGAAAATTTAAATGACGTTCCAAGTCATTTCAGTGTTAAAAATCAGTACCTTTTGCTTTTGATTTTTAAGAATTTTTTAATCCGTATCTCATGTGTGTGGTAACTTTCTGTTACTCACAGACTGGTTAACCTCTGTGCTCCTCCCCTAATCCCTATCCACGCCAGGAAAGAGTTGATTGTAATTTCATAGCATTTTCTAGTCATTTTTATGCCGTTGTGAATTGCTTGTTTTGTGGCTTGTATGAGGATGGATTCTTAGGGTGTTCTTTTGTTTATTTTGAGTCAGCAAAGTTTGAGAGGCCAGCAGCAGATTTTACAGGCTGTCTTCTAAATACGAGGATCTTTGGAGTTAATAGAGTGAGGCAAGGATAGACACGTAAAAATCCGAACGTAAATACTGAATTTCTTTCCCCCTATTAAATTTACCATTTGGTCCTGAACTAATGTTTCTCTTACCATTTCAAACTAGAGTCATCCGAAATTTAGTCTTCTTTCTAATCTTGCTTTGATAACAGCCATTGTGTAATTATACCAAGCTTTCGTTTGAAATGATTTTGCTAAGATCTCTGGGATTATACATGTGTAGTTGGGGGAAGCTCACTGCTGGAGCAGCTCCTCTGGGGGACTGGCTCGGCAGCTGGGGTGGGCAGGGCTGCTGGTTGGGTGGAGGACCGTGGCAGTGGAGGGTCTCGGCTGCTGCCACCGCCTCTGACACCAACTTCTGTCTGAACAGTTTTCAAAATGATTTCACGTTGAGCTCGTGCTGACTGTGCACGATAATCCTGGGAAGTAGGTAGGGCTGGCATTATTTTGTGTGTGTGCAGAGAAAGAATCTTGTGCTCATTGTCACAGAGGAACGTGGAACCAGGGTCGTCTTCCAGTCCACTGCTGTTCACGCTGTAATGAAACGCTGCCTTCGTAATAACGTGGGGCTTGGAATAGAGCTTGCTCCTAAACACTGCCCCCAGCGCAGAGGTCACGGGCCAAATTAGTCTCATAGAAAGGACTGATGCACGACCTAGTTGACGGGGCGGGGAGGTCTTATGTAAGTGGGCACAAGAAGAGGAGGAAAATGGAGAGCCCTGGGCGACGGCCAAGCTACCACTTACCTGAGCCATTCCCTTTGAGTCGCAGTTTGCAAGTTCTCGTGGGTCTTCGTGGACCCTTGAATTTCAGGTGTGTCCAGTTTAATGTTACTTTAATAACTAAAACAATTTCTCTGTATTATTTAGTAAGGAGCATAGTAAACATTTAATAATAATTTGGAACGGCTATCATATTTCACTGATCTTAAGACACACCAGGGCTTCCCTGGTGGCGCAGTGGTTGGGAGTCCACCTGCCGATGCAGGGGACACGGGTTCGTGCCCCGGTCCGGGAGGATCCCACATGCCACGGAGCGGCTGGGCCTGTGAGCCATGGCCGCTGAGCCTGTGCGTCTGGAGCCTGTGCTCCGCAACGGGAGAGGCCACAACAGTGAGAGGCCCGCGTACCGCAAAAAAAAAAAAAAAAAAAAAAGACACATGATCAATCATAAGAAGCACCATTCTTTTATGTACCACTAGGGGAAAAACAGCATGCTGCCAGTTAGTCTTATCATACAGATGTTTCTTTTTAACTGCATAGAACTGAAGAAGAATGTTTCTTCTTCAAATTTTTAAATTGTTTGTTGACTGAAACACTGGTGTCCAGTCATACTACCAGGAATGATGGTCAGGTTCACCCATGGGCAGGCAGTGACTGCTCCATCACTACTGGGTCTCATCCAATAGAGACAAGAAGATGCTACTGATTATTCTAAACATAGCAATTCCGAGATACACACTTCTTCATATTTTGACAACTTAGAATCAGAAAAAATATGGTAAAATAGTTTTTCTTACTTTTCTAATAGTAATGCTGCTGAAGGAAATATTGATTATTAGCCATGGATGATTGCTTTGCAGCCAAGGGAAAACATGGTGAAGCTTAGTTGGGGAAATAGATTTTAAAAATGCACTAACAATCGAGCAGTTACAAACTGTAACTCATTTTGGAGATAAGGCATGACCAGGGGATACTTCTTTGAGAAGTGCTTAAGCTTAAGACTCAAAGGGTGAGAGACAAGCATGGAAGTAACTAAGGGAAGAGTGTTGCTAGTGGAGAGGAGCGGAATATGTGGGTATAAAGACCCTGAGAAGGGAAGGAACTGGGTATGTTCCAGTAAGTCAAAGAATGATCATGTGGCTTGAGCAGAATGTTCTGCACATAGCTGCTTCTTTGAATTTAAACTAAAATACGTCCCAGTTTGGATTTGGGAAAATGTCTTGCCAGGTATAATCACAATGTTATAGTTCATAAGGCACTTTTCATCTTCTTATTAAATACCTTCTGAGGACTGGAATTACTTTTCAAGAAAAATCTTTTCTTTTAAATCAGTTGTTCATAAAAATATTTGATGTTGATGGGTTTGTGTCCATTTAATTATATGTAGCCGACCCTCATTATGCACTGATTGTGTATTTGTGATTTCGCCTGCTGGCTAGAATGTACTTGTAACCCCCAGATCAGTGCACACGCTGCTTCCACAGTCATTCACGGACAGGCGCAGGGGGGCAGGAAATTTGAGTTGCGCACATTTCTAGCTGAGTCTAAACAAAGTGACACTCTGCCTTCTTATTTCAGCTCAGACTGTCAACAGGTGGATTTTCAGTCTATTTGTTGCCATGCTTTTTGCACTGTTTGCTTTTTTTGGTGATTCTGCTATCTAAAGTGTCCCCCAAGCGTGACGCTGGCTGGTGCTCCCAGGTGCGAGAGGGCTTGATGTGCCTTAATAGAAAGAATAGAGCAGCTCCGTACAGTACTGTTGGCCGTGAGTTCACTGTGAATGAATCAACAGTATATATTAAATGAGATGTCTTTAAACAGAAACACACATAAAACAAGATTCTTTATTGATCTGCTGGCGAAATTGTTGTGACCAAAGCCTCGTAGGAACCTAACCTTGTATTTCCTTTGGGAGCAGTGGTTTTCACTGACTGAGTGTTTGCAACCCCTTTATAGAACATAATCACCCCCAAATAACATGAATCCACTGTACATGTACATGTGAACACATGGTTAACATGTTGCTGTGTAGCAAGCCACCCCAAAGACTAGTAGCTTAAAACAGCAACTGTTTACTGGCTCATAGTCGTGGGAGTTGGCATTTGGGGTTGGCTCAGCGGTGCAGTCCTTTTGCTGGGTCTGGCTGGGCTCGGTTGGACATTTGCCATCAGCTAGTAATCGATGGCATCACTCATATGTCTGACGGTTTGGCTGGGGCTCTGAGCCAAACAGTTTTCATCACCCAGGAGGCTAACCCGGGCCCTGGGGTGGTTGCAAGTCTCCCATGAGCAGCAGGAGGGCAAGCCCCAGTCTGCACGTGGTTTTCCATCCTGTGCTTGTGTTGCATTTGCCAACTCTGACCCATCAGCCAAAGCAAGTTACCCGGCCACCCAAATCAAGTAGGCTCCACCTCTTGCCGAGATCTGGTGGAAAGGGCATTGATGCAGGGAGGAAAAGGATTCCTCTTACTGTTACTCAAAAGCCAGAGAGTTAGTACTAGCTGTTAACCCGAATGGGCATAAAAGGAAAGGAAAGTTCAGAAAGATTAAGCAACCACACAGCCAGTAATTGGCAAAGGCGGGTCACACATGTCTGCGTGATGGCAAAGTTTTCATTCTTTCTCTACTGTTTAGCCTTCTGATAGACGAATGGCTAATTTGCCTGGTTTGTCTAGTTCTGGGGAGGAAAAAACAGCAGTAAGATTAGTCTCCTCAATGCAAGAGAGAAACAACTGTCATTGTCTTGTCTTGGAAAAGAAACCGTATCCTATGTGCAGTCTTACTGCTGTGGTGAGTTTAAGAACATCATGGTGGTAGTGATTTGTGAATGTGTGGGGCTCGATCATGAATTTGATTTGCACAAAGGGCTTACATCCTGGATATGGAATCTTAGTTGTAATAGAGTTTATTCTGAAGGACTTAAAGGAAGGTGATTAAAATATTAGAGATATTGACATTGTCTGAAGAGATCTCCTTGTATTTATTTCTTTTAAAAAATCCACAGTATTACCATAGCCAGACCCTATTATGCTATTGTAATCATAGTTGAACTAAGAAGGGTGACTAACGGTAGCAATTTATTGTATCTGAGGAGGAGAGAAAATAGGAGATGTTGTTGTTATCATAAATCATATCGTAAATAACCAAAAAGAAGCACTCAGAATGCTTGTGTAGTGTCAGCAGCCAGCCCTTTCAGGCACGCCAGCCCAGGATGTAGCCATAGAAACCCCAAAGTCATACTGTTATCTTAGCCTTGCTGCAGTTATGTGATACAACAGTATTAACATATAGATTAGGCCATTTATAATACCAGGTGTCATTTCAGGTTGGCTTGCTTATATAGCATTTTAGTTTTTTATTGTGCAGAATGTTAGTGAAATAGTGCTTTTCTGCAGGTCAGTGTTTATATAGGTATTTATAACACATCAGCTTCACTCTGCTGTCAATTTATTGTTATTGATTGGTTGTACTGTATGAATTGTCCTTGCCTAATTGTCTTGTCTTTGCTAGTCATTTCATTTTTTTAAGTAAACAGGTTTGTTTAGAAAATACCTACACACTTATACATGTTGAGTTGTGTTTCAAGGGTCTAATTTCAGTCCCATTATAGACAGGACAATTTTTAAAATATTTTATGAGGGCACGTAGATGGGATTCGAAAAAAATTTTTGGCCTCATTTGGAACTAAGATAAAATCATGGAATGGGTTGTTTTAATATTGCTGCTCTTCTTGCATTTCCCAGGCATCCAGTGTCTGCCTGTCATCCTCCAACTGCCCTAGACACGCCCCCCAACAGCAGCAGCCCACCAGAGCCTCCCCGTCTTGGCAGCACCCTGGGTTCCAGACCCTCTCCATCCTCAGCATTCTGTCAAATTACTTCACTGAAGTACCGTTTACTCAGAGTCTCCTTACCTCAAAAATTAGGATAGAATCATTCACGTGTCAGCTTTACAGTCTTAAAAATATTTTGGCAGCAACATCTTAAAGATACTGCCCTTATCCAAGGCATAAATCAAGTGGTCAGAATGCCAAGCACTGTAGCATGTGGTCAGTGAGATATTTAGGGGCAGAAAGAACTCTGTCCTGCCCTTTAGATCATCCCCCTGCATGTGGAGATGGCCCTAATATTAGAGACCTTCAATTCTTCGAAGCAGAAGTCAGATGTCAATACTTGTGTGTGTGTATTTTTTTTTACTTTGATTTTTAAAATTTTTTATTGGAGTATAGTTGATTTACAGTGTTGTGTTAGTTTCAGGTGTACAGCAAAGTCATTCAGTTATACATATACATATATCTACTCATTTTTTTTTTAGATTCTTTTCCCATATAGGCCATTACAGAGTATTGAGTAGAGTTCCCTGCGCTGTACAGCAGGTTCTTATCAGTTATTTATTTTCTGTATAGTAGTGTGTATATGTCAGTCCCAATCTCCCAGTTTATCCCTTCCCACCCCCGCACCCCCCAGTACTTCTATTTTGCAGATGGGAAAACTTAGGTCTGAGAGAGTAAATGGGCTGTGCTAGGTCGAACTGTGGCTCTGGTAATGGACCCCAGATATAGTTTCCATCCACTTCCTCTCTAGTTGACCTTGGGATTTCTGTCCTCGTATCCCTGGATGTGGCTACGTACATGCCTTGTACCGATCCTTGCCGGATCGGTTGGCCACAAAATGTAGTTGCACTTGAACGGATGGCCACAAAATGTAGTTGATTCTTCAGGATAGGAAGTCATGTCTTATTTGACTGTATGTTCCTAGAATCTAACATGGTGCTCCCTGCACTGGTGTTCACAAGGCACTCGGTAGGTGAACGAATGATTGAATGATGAGTAAGGAGTGAATGAATGAATGTAAGTAGTATGGAATCACTTAAAGTAACTGGTTGTAATAAACATACCTAGTATAGAAAGATGTTTTTTGAAAAATGTGCATTTTAAATGAATCCTTTCATATGTGTTATAAAAACATCAGTGTGCATAAACTAAAAAGACCGTAAGAAAGTTCATGTCATCGTTGCTAGAAATTAATTTCTGTATGTGTATTTCCAAAACATTACAGGAAATCTAGTTTTAAATACATTTAATTTTTGGTGAAACATATACAGATAGCATTTTATTGTCCCTACAAAGTTCAGTAGCACAAGTATATTTTCTGCTTAAGATCATGAATCTGTGTAGTTAATGAGATAAGAAGCTTTCATGCCTTTGCAATTTCCTTTTTTTCCTAATGTCCATGAGCTTTTAAGATTATAGTGTTTCTTTAAAGGCATTTATTATTCTAGTTAAAAAGATTTTTTTTTAAGATATTTTATTCTAAGTCAATATTTATAGTAGCTTAGAACTAACCCCTAAAAATCCTTTTGGTGTGTTCAGACCATATTGCCTTGTTTCGGTTTTGTTCGATAAGTTTGGTAAAGAAGTGCGTTTTGCTCATTACTCCTCCGGGGAGTATAGGGAGTGTAGATTACTTATTTGTGTCATTAATGAAGGAAAATTGGAATGGAGTTTGTATTGTCTCCCTCCACTCCTCTCAATATTTGTGAAGCTTTAAAAAAAGATGGACATGGGACTTCCCTGGCGGTCCAGTGGTTAAGACTTCGCCTTCCAGTGCAGGGGGTGCAGGTTCAGTCCCTGGTCGGGGAGCTAAGGATCCCACATGCTGCGTGGCCAAAAAACCAAAACATAAACCAGAAGCAATATTGTAACAAATTCAATAAAAACTTTAAAATTGGTACACATCAAAAGAAAATATTTTAAAAAAATAAACATTTAAACAGTAGAAAATAAGTTCTTAGTTTTCTGGAAATAAAAAAAATCTTTAAAATACTCCTCATATCGTAACATCACTCTTTTGACTTTCGAGCACAGATTTTATTCTTGTGTCTATATTTGTGTTAAATTAGAAAGAGCTTGTGACTCAAAAAATTTTTTTTGTTTTTTTTTGCGGTACACGGGCCTCTCACCGTTGTGGCCTCTGCCATCGCAGAGCACAGGCTCCAGACGCACAGGCCCAGCGGCCACGGCCCATGGGCCCAGCCTCTCCGCGGCACGCGGGATCCTCCCGGACAGGGGCATGAACCCGCGTCCCCTGCATCGGCAGGCAGACTCCAACCACTGCGCCACCAGGGAAGCCCCTCAAAAAATTTTTTATACTGTTTTTTATACCTTTATATAATAACATGTCAAAAGATAAAGTATCTTGTAATATTAAACTTCTGTTAACCAAATTATATGCTATTTTATAGTAAAACTGTTTTCATGGATAAGTATAGGAAAATGCTAAAAACCATTTTTAGGATATTTTACAGATTTTTGGTGAATCATGCTCATTATACACATACACACAAGGAATACTTCATTGCTGTTCACCTGTAATCAAACTGAGATTAACCTTCAGGTGGGGGTTTGGATGATGGTAAAGAATAAACCATTCAGTAGCCATCACATATTTATCTTACTCCAAACTCTTAGAACACAGAATTAAAATAACTCATGTAATAGAAAGCCAGACACTGGTTATGCAAAATCACCAATTAAGTCTGTGTTTGAGCAAGCATAAGCTAGATCAGTTGTATTCATTTGTTTGCATTTTGTAATATTTTAAAAATAAAATATATTCACTCAAGTGGAAAACTTTAATACTGTGGAGAATGGATTAATAAGTGTGGTACATTTTTACAACAGTGAAAATGAATGCACTACAGCTACCTGAATGGACATAGGTGATGCTCAGAAACATAATGTTAGGGGCAAAAAAGCTGAAGAACGTTATAGTATGATACCACGTATATAAAGTTCAAAAACAAGTCACTACATACAAATGTGGTAAAACTGTACAGGAAACAAAGAAAGGAAAGATATAGAAAGACCAGTAGTTACCTGGAGATGGGGGTGAGAGTGGAGAGAGGAGAGGATGAATTAGAAAGGAACCAAGGGGCGTTGTGGTGATGATGCTAATGCTGTCTTCCGGAAGTCGACAATTGTTTTACAGGTATCCGTTCACTATTATGCTTTATGCATATCACTTATACGCTCTGCAATGTACCAGATAATTTCTAATTCAGAAAATTGTTGTAAATATTTTCACACTTTAAACATTTCACACCTGTTCTTATTAAAGCTGAAGGCTTTCTCTTCCAGCAAAATTCCCTTTTCATTTTGATTAATTTTGATGCTGCAATTGAAGCTTTCTTATAAAATCTTTAAGCGTAAAAAAATTGTAAATTAAAAGTAAACATTTATATATTTAAGTATTCCTAAAATCAGCTCTTGTAATAGTTTATTTTTATAATTCATTTATATTCCTCTAAACCACATAAAGCTTCTAGAGGCATACAAGTTAACAGCAGGGACTTGAAATAAACAAACAAAAAAAAGAAACCATAAAAATAAAATAACAGAATTGGAGTAATCCCTCCTAGCTTGTGGAGACCGCTTTGAATTAAGTTTTAGGTTAAATTTTTCTCACTTAAATGTAAGCAACAACCATTAATTTTTAAAATATTTTTCTGAGGTACTTGAGCTCCAAATTCTAAATGAACCAGTCTGTTTTCTAAAGTATTTGCTGGAAAAACAGTCCCATTTTCCATAGCCCAGTGTGACACACATCCTGCAGTTCAAATGCCTATGTGGTAGTCATCTTGCCAGTTCCAATTTGACAGAATTATTGGCAAAGTAGTACAGTCTTAAACACTATGTGTAGAAACCCAGTGCTGAGTTGAGCTAACAGTAGTGATGGGGAAAACACATGAAAGGAAACAGAATAGAAAGCAGTTCACAATTCTGATCTGGAGAAAGAGGGGAAAGTGCAATAGCAGCATGGCGTGATGTTTCTCACTTGGGTGACTGGATGGATGACAGTATTATTCTCGAGTAATGGTAGCAATAATTGTGTCTCCAGTTTGTCTTGTTCTCTGTAGTTTACAAAGCGCTTTCAGGAACATTACGTCTTCCCCGCTCAGTGTTGCCCTTGGAGGGACTTCCGCTGTGAGCCTTTGTTCTCGCTGCCCTCGGCATTTGACTTTGTTCCTGAGTCCTCCCCTTGAAAACTGTTACCCCCCTTGATCTCTTTGACCTCTCCTGATTTCTCTAGTGCCTCCTTTTCTCTTTATCCTTAGAATATCTAAACCTGACTACCCTGATTGCTCCCTTGCTGACATTATCCATTATTGTGATTTCATTGAGCGCAGCAGAGGTTTCTCTAACACCCTGTCCTGTTTTCTGAATACTGTATCTCAAGGATTGAGCTAATTCATAATCATCTTCCTTCTCTATTTGTTTACTTCCTGTTTGTATGAATGACTGCATTTCTCACTCACCAGGGCTGAAAGCCTTAAACCTGTTTGAATCCTTCCTCCACTCTTATACCTAATCACTTATCAGATTCTGTTCATTCTCTCTTCAGAATATCATCTACCTCTTACTCGTTACCGCTCTTCTAGTTCAGACCTTTCTTGTCACTTCCCTACATCATTTCATAACCCCTAACCTGTCACCTCTCCATTAGTATCCATTACCTCCCATCCATCATATATGTTCCTGCCAGAGTAATTTTGCTAACATACACTCCAGTCATTTTTCTCCCTTGTCTAAAAATCTTTACAAGGTCTAAACTACCACTAGAATAAAGATCATGTTTGTTTTTCTGGAATTCAAAACTTCTAGGATCTGGATGTAAGCTTGCTAAACTTACTTTCTCCTATTTCCCATCTTGCACCCTACCTTCCAGACAAATTATTCCCTGGTTCTTATACAACTTCCTATGTGCACCCCTCCATCTCTGTGTCATCTGTTCCTACATCCTGTACTTCACCATTATCAATCTCCAAATATCCAAAATGCTACCTGAGTAGTCAAGTGTGTCCCAGATCTTTGGCATTGAGGTATTCTGTTTCTCCTTTGAACTGCTGTGGCACTTCATTTCTCTTATGCTACTAATCACTTTCTATGTGCTAGACACTTACACGGCGACTCCTGCTGAACTGTATGCTCTTTCAGGTCGTGGTTTATTTCTGACTTATTCTGTAGCTCTTTCAGCCTTTACCATTGTGCATTACGTATGGTAGATGCTTAGTTAATACGTGTGGAGAGAAATAATCTGACCCCACAGCAACTCAGTCAAGTGGGTAGGACAAGTAACGTCAGCCCCTTTTGAGAGGTCAGAAGACAGCCTCAAGGAGGTTAAGAGATTGCCTTAGGCCTGTTGCTTTGTGATGCCTGAACGCCTGCTGAAACACCAAGCCAACGTTTCCTTCATGTCCCCACACTGCTTCTCTAAGTGGCTGTCCTCAAGCCAGCAGAATAGAAGACACAATAGCGTATGAATGGTGTCCGGGTTGGAGATTTACCTTTTCCAAACTCCAAGAATTAAAATATGTTATGAAGGTTCTTTTAAAAAGTATTCTTTTCTGTCATTTCTGAGGAAAGTAGTCATATACTAACCCATCTCTTGATTTTTTTAAATATTTATTTTATTTTTTTATTTATTTTCCTTATTTTTTTTGGCTGCGTCATCAGGTCTTGCGGCACATGGGATCTTCATTGAGGCATGCAGGATCTTTCATTACGGTGTGTGGTCTCTTGTTGCAGCACCCGGGCATCTCTCTGGTTGTAGCGTGAGGGTTTTCTCTCTCTAGTTGAGACGTGTGAGCTCCAGCGCGCATGAGCTCTGTAGTTTGCGGCATGCAGGCTCTCTCATTGAGACGTGCGAGCTCAGTAATAGTGGCGCGTGGGCTTAGTTGCTGTGCGGCGTGTGGGATCTTAGTTCCCTGACCAGGGATCGAACCCGCATCCCCTGCATTGGAAGGTGGATTCTATACCACTAGACCCCTGGGGAAAGAGGTAGGGGTGTGTGTGTGTGTGTGTGTGTGTGTGTGTGTGTGTGTGTGTACACATGTACATAAGAGGAGGCAGAAAACAGAAAGGCAGTATTTAGTCAAGTTAGGAAAAGAATTAATTAAGGAAGCAGAGGGCAAACAGGAAATCCTTAGCAAACTCCAGATCCTGCATTTAGAGCCACACCACTAGAAAGGAAAACGGTTTGTATATCTCCTGTCACTGGTTGCCACTCTTCAAAGCACGACAGCATGCAAGTTTGGAAGGTTCTAGAAAACTTACCACTTTACTCTCTAACAACTGTCAATAATTTCCTTTCTTTCTTAGAAATCATGTTTGAAGCATTGTTTTCATTTCTTAGGTTTTATATATATGTATGTTCTAATACTTCATTTTTCTTCCTTCACCAGAAGAAGAAGAAGAGCAGGTGCCCACCGATGGGGGCACATCAGCAGAAGCCATGCAGGTTCCCTTGGAAGAAGATGATGAACTGGAAGAGGAGGAAATTATCAATGATGAGAACTTCTTGGGTAAGAGACCGCTGGACAGTCCAGAAGCTGAAGAAATGCCCACGATGAAGCGGCCACGCCTGCTAAGCACTAAAGGGGACGCCCTGGACGTGGTGTTACTGGAGGCTCGAGAGCCACTCAGCTCAATAAACCCCCAGAAGATCCCACCAATGCTGTCCCCCGTCCACGTCCAGGACAGCACGGACCTAGCTCCTCCGTCACCAGAGCCACCAATGTTAGCTCCAGTGGCAAAATCACAGCTGCCAACTGCAAAACCGTTGGAAGCAAGGTCGTTTACACCTAAAACAAAGACTAAAACCAGTTCTCCAGGGCAGAAGACTAAATCACCCAAAATGACTCCATCACCAGCAATGGTCGGAAGTCCTATTCGGTCTCCAAAAACCATATCCAAAGAAAAGAAGTCTCCTGGACGTTCGAAGAGCCCCAAAAGCCCCAAGAGTCCCAAGGTCATCACTCACATTCCCCAAGTACCCATCAGACCTGACACCCCTAACAGGACTCTTTCAGCTACAATAAGTGAAAAAATTAGTAAAGAGACCATTCAGGTGAAACAAATACAAACAGCCCCCGATGCTGGGAAACTGAACCATGAGAATCAGCCGAAAAAGGCCGTCGTGACTGATAAGACCATCGACGACTCTATTGATGCTGTGATTGCACGGGCTTGTGCTGAACGGGAGCCAGACCCTTTCGAGTTTTCTTCTGGGTCCGAGTCAGAAGGAGACATTTTTACCAGCCCTAAGAGGATTTCAGGTTCAGAATGTGCTACCCCAAAAGCTACCACTTCCTCCAGCAACTTCCCCAAGTCCGGGTCCACCCCTCTCCCTCTTTCAGGCGGAGCTTCAAGTTCTGACAATTCCTGGACAATGGACGCATCCATCGACGAGGTGGTCCGGAAAGCCAAGATGGGGACCCCTCCCAGCGTGCCCCCCAGCTTCCCTTACATCTCCTCCCCTTCAGTCTCTCCTCCCACCCCTGAGCCACTGCACAAGGTATACGAGGAGAAACCCAAAGCGCCGGCCTCCACGGACGTCAAAAAGAAGCTGAAAAAGGAAATGAAGACGAAGATGAAAAAGAAGGAGAAGCAGAGAGATAAGGAGAGGGACAGGGACAAAAGCAAGGAGAGAAGCAAAGAGAAGGAGAAAGGGAAGGAGACCAGCAAGGAAGCCAAGTATCCCTGGAAGGACTTTCTCAAAGACGAAGAGGCAGATCCCTACAAGTTTAAGATAAAAGAGTTTGAAGATGTGGATCCAAAAGCAAGACTGAAAGATGGAATGGTGAGAAGGGAAAAGGAGAAGCACAAAGACAAGAAGAAAGATAGAGAAAAGGGCAAAAAGGATAAAGAGAAGCGGGACAAAGAGAAAACGAAAGAGAAAGGCCGAGAAGAGAAGCTGAAGGCTGCCCCAGTCCCCCTGGTCCTGCCCCCCAAGGACATGGCGCTGCCCCTGTTCAGCCCCGCGGCGGCCGTGAGGATCCCGGCCATGCTGCCCTCCTTGACACCCATGCTTCCCGAGAAGCTGTTCGAAGAGAAAGAGAAGCCCAAGGAGAAGGAAAGGAAAAAGGACAAAAAGGAGAAGAAGAAAAAGAAGGAGAGAGAGAAGGAGAAGGAGAAGAAGGAGAAGGAGAGGGAGAAGGAGAAGCGAGAGAGAGAGAAGAGGGAGAAAGAGAAGGAGAGACACAAGCATGAAAAAGTAAGCACTTTATCCTTGGGGGCCCTGTCTCATCCAAGTTCTATTGAAAGCGCAGGTAAACAAAGCCAGCAATTGTCTTTTTCGGATGTAAATCACCCACAGCTTAACTGGAAACACGTCTGTAATGCGTTTACAAAATTTAATTTTAATTCTCAAACCCATAAACTTGTCATCAACCCCCCTCCCCATACGCTGGAAAACGTTAAAAATTCATAGCCTAAGAGCAATCTCATCACAGACCATCAGCTCTGTGTTAACCACACTAATCTCTGGCAGTTTGAAAAGATCTGTAATCTTCAACAGTGAATAATATTTTTGTAATTATCAAGTCTGCAGCATACTAATTTGTACCCAAATATTAGATACCAGGGAAAGGCAGCACCCAGTTTTCTAAGAGCAGGTAAAACCATGGCGCTGTCCTAAGAGGACAGCAAGGCCCATGGAGTCCTTGCTCACTGACTCAGTTTTGTTTGGTGAGCCATTTTTGCAAGTATTTAAGGTTATGCCTGTCTTCTACTTCCTGTAGCATCTCTTATCCTTCTATTTTCTGCCTTTTTTTTTTTTCTCTCTTTTGCGATACGCGGGCCTCTCACTGCTGTGGCCTCTCCCGCTGCAGAGCACAGGCTCCGGACGCGCAGGCTCAGTGGCCATGGCTCACGGGCCCAGCCACTCCGCGGCATGTGGGATCTTCCCGGACCGGGGCACGAACCCGTGTCCCCTGCATCGGCAGGCGGACTCTCAACCACTGCGCCACCAGGGAAGCCCTGCTTTCTTTTTTTTAACAGGATATTTTAAAAATTTTATTTATTTATTTTGTTTGTGGCTGCGTGTGGGCTTTCTCTAGTTGCGGCGAGCGGGGGCTACTCTTCGTCGCGGTGCGCGGGCTTCTCATTGCAGTGGTTTCTCTTGTTACAGAGCACGGGCTCTAGGCGTGCGGGCTTCAGTAGTTGTGGCACGCGGGTTCAGGAGTTGTGGCTCACAGGCTCTAGAGCACAGGCTTAGTAGTTGTGGCGCACAGGCTTAGTTGCTCCACGGCATGTGGGATCTTCCCGGACCAGGGATCGAACCTGTGTCTCCTACATTGGCAGGCGGATTCTTAACCACTGCACCACAAGGGAAGTCCCTCTTTTCTGCTTTAATAAGATTAGGACACGTCTCTGAGTATCTAGCTCATCTGGCAGCGTGGTTGGTGGGTAGAAACTAATTCTAAGTATTTTCCCATGTAAGTAAGTCAGGCTTCCGTAGAATATAGCCAAAGAAACTGATGTTCATCGTGCACTTTGTAGCAAGCAGGACCTCGATCCTATGGGCACAAGATGCGACCTCTGCTTTTATAGCTTTGCTCTCTCTCCACAGTTCTTTGGGTTATAGTGGTTGACTTGTTGATGGAGAAATTTATTTTAAACTTTCTTAAAAAGTGTCTAAGTGTCTGATGCCATACGTACAGATCCTCAGGTAGCCTTTCCCTGCCCTCTGGGAGCATTCCTCTTTGAGGGTGGCTACAAAATCATACCTAGTAATTTTTTCCACATGATAAAATATGCTGTATTTGACCTACAGCAGCTCCATTATCCATACTTTTGCAGTGTTTTCCATTTCAGACTTAACTGGGAAGATTAGTTTAGCTGACAAGCTAGGTAACCTCTCACATTTTTCTGCCTAACTTTTTTCTTTCTCTGTCCCCCTTGGCTATTATTCTAAAATATAAGGCAGTGGAATGGAACTTCTGATATTAATAACCGAACATCAGCAAGTTAGCAAGACACAGAAATCCAACTCTTTTTTCCATTTTTGAAGTCACTTTATCATTGTGTTATTTTTCCATGGTACCCGGAAGATTTTAAAGCACTTCCACGTACCTTAGTGTCTCCCCCGACACACCCGTCACACAGGTCCAGCAGATACTATTATCAACCTTTATGGATGAGAAACAGCCTGAGTGACTTGTCCAGGATCAAGGTCACACAACCAGCAGGAGCCGGGTCATTTACACACAGACTTACTTCCTGTTTAGAAATGTTTACGGCTGGTGATCCTGCCCGGCAGCGATTAGCCGCTTACCCATCGGGTACCTAGTAACTTGGCAAGTGAGCCCTCAGCACATCAGAGTACTGTTGCTTTCATCACCATCTCACCTCTGGAAAGTCAGTAGAGGTGTTTCAGAGGCCACTGTGAACTTCAGTAAAGCCCATCAGGTTAGCTGGTAACAGCGGCCCATGCTTTTCCTCAGCACCTACCTGACTTTGGCAAAGACATGTCTCTCAGACCATCTTGGCTAGAGGCAAAGGGTCAGTTATGAGTCGCACAGATTTCACCTAACAGAGGAATACAAGTCCTTGTATCAGTTTTGATGGTTATGGATCAGTTTTTAAAGATAAAAACTTACAAAAGTCAGCTATCAGGGCTTTAAAAATAATAAACGTAATTGTCTCTGGAGTTAGGAGTTCCCATCCTGACTTTTTCAGCCCTGTGAACTTGGGCAAGTGGCTTAGGTGAGGATTAAATGAGATAACATCTGAGACCTGCTTAGTACCATTTCTGGCACATAAGTAAATGCTGAATAAGTGGAGAAGGCGGTGATGGGGATGGCGAGTGTTATTATTCCATTTTGAATCAACCCCTAAAACATAGAAACCTGAATAGAGGCGGCTGCTTCATTGGGCCCTGGTGACTGACCTGTGTGTGACAGGGTGAGTCAGCTGTGGTTCCAGTGTTGAAAAATTATGTCTGCTTCCTGGGCATCCTTTTAAATTTTAGCCCTTTGCGCAGCTAGGAAAGGGTAAATCTATTGTAACCTGTGGGATGCCATTGACAAGGAGTAGAAATTGAGATATTAACTTAAACATTAGGACTTCTCTTTTTTCAACCCCACTTAATCCCACAAGTATCAAGCCATATGAGTAAATGAAAGTAGACGTGAAATTGAGTTGCATATGATCTAAGAATTTTCTTACATACGCACAGAAGACAACAAGAGTAAATCAAAACAAGGCGTATATAAGCTGCCCCAAGAAAACGTCTGCAGTCAGAAGGCCGAGGGCCGTGGTTTCCTTCCTCCGGCTCCTCAGCAGCTCACAGAAGCAACTGTCCTGGACACGGACCTGGATCAGCAAGCAAGGGCATTTTTTTTTAATTAAAAGAAAAATCTCCCCATATTTACTTTACCTACCTATAAAGTTTTTACCAGTCATACCCACTTTTATCAATACAAGAACCAATAAAGATCCCATTAATTAAACGGGAATCTGCATGGTAGTTAGAAAGAGCCTTGGGGTTTGGAATCAGGCAGATCTGAGGCAGGTGTTTTAGTTCTTTAATCCATAGGCATTTCATCTTTATTTTTCATTTTATTTTATTTTATCTTTTTGGCCGCACCATGCGGCATGCGGGATGTGCCCCGACCAGGGATCGAACCCACACCCCCTGCAGAGGAAGCATGGAATCTTAACCACTGGACCGCCAAGGAATTTCCCAGCATTTCATCTTTAAAGTGGGATATGATAATCACACTTTTTAAAAAACTGCAGACAGTAATAGTTAACATTTATTGAGTATTTACTGTATGCTAAACACCATATATAAGTTTAGTTCCTTATCACAACTCTATCAGGTAGATACTGTAATTACTGTCACTTTAAGATAAGAATCTGAGGCTTAGAGAGATGAATAAACTTGCCCAGGATCACACACCCAATAAGTGGTTGAACGGGAACCACAATTTCAACCCGGGCCATCATCAGCTACTATAACTAATGTTCTTAACCACTCTCCTTTCCTACATTTAAATTAAAAATGGATTAAGTGAAATAATTTATGGCACCTGGTTCAGTGATGCCCCCTCAGAAGGAAAAATCGTTTTTCTAGTAGTGGTAATAATCCAGCATATGGCGATTCATGCAGTCTTCTAATTCCCCTTATGGGCAGCTAGTGTGCATCAGTCAGGGTTAGGAGCGTGCTCTTTCATCTGTTGCAAGTAGAACCAAAGTAACTTTTTATGGAAAACATACTAAGAGCAACGTGTTAAATGGTCACAAACTTGACCATAATAACTTTAGCTGTGATAAACCTAATAGAAAATTTCAGAGCAGTTTAAATTTTTGTTATAATTTTGTGTTTGTGTTTGTCAGTGTATGTATTACATGACTTTATTTCAAACCCTGGCTCTTTTTACTTGTGGCATTTTCAGTAAAAAAATAAATAAGAAAATGTCTCATTTATGTTAGTGGAATTGAAGGTTCATATAACCTTGTATAGAAGACAAGCCAAAATCCATCTGTCGAACTTGGAAATATGTCTTTATGCTCTTATTGGAGTATGATCTGAGAAGACCTGGTAGAGTTTCACCCCAAAATGATGACGTCACAGACTGTAGATAAAAAGGCCCAGTACTGGGCCTTGAAGAGCCTGGGCTTTGGCAGTCAGACTGACCTGGCTTTTGGTCTCAGCTCTGCCACTTCTTAGTTACTCACCAGCCTCTCCTAACCTCTGACCCTCTGCTTCCTTCACTCTCTACCTCCTCCCATTCGACACCGGGAAGAGACCGCGTCATTATAAAGTATGCTTTCCCTCTGTTTAAGAACAATAGTTTTTATACGTGCTCTAAGAATATTTTGGCTTAAAAGGCTTTCTCTTCTGCCTTCTCATAGGAAACACTGAGTGAAGACTAGTTTGTGTCATTTAAGATACATGGACTCTGACAATCCAGTTTCTTTACAGTAACCAAGAATGCTGATGATCAACCCAGAGATAATTGGGGTCTGTTTATAATGGAAAGCTCATACTTCTATAATGGAGCTCCCCGCGCCCCCCCCCCCACCCCCCGTTTTTCTCCTGCTGCCTGATCACTTGTTTTATTTGAGCTAACATTGGCAATTGAGTGAGCTAACCTGGTGGTAAATGACATCAGCACACACTTGGTATTTAATGAGTGAGTCCGCTTGGTCCTTGTCAGGCCTGGCCGACAGCTCTGAGGGTTGAGAAAACTGCACAGGGAGGTAGGGTAACTTGCGGACAAGCTGTGACATGACCCAGGCCTGTCTGGTTAAAGCCCGTGGGCTTCTCAGGCCCACGATGGAAGCTGGTGAGGGGGATGAGAATGGCTCACAATCTAGAGTAAAGAGCCATCGTGATTTTTAGAAAACTTTAGTCCCTGATCAGCCCATAGTGAACTCCCGTTCAGCTGCCGTATTTTAAAGGACAGGCAGTGGCGGTCCTCAAAGCTTGAATGATTTCAGTCATCAGAACAATTAAAATGTCTCATGTTTCTCCAGTCTATCCCCAAATCCCTTAGCATCTGCCCCGAAATAGTCTTTTATTGAACTTTAAACAGTTTGTTTTTTAGAGAATGAGAAGTGGTCTCCCCGGTTTGTGCCTTTGAGAGAAGGTCTCCATCGTCTTTCCTTTCTATGTAAAGTACTGTTGACTCGTTTCCAGCCTTTTCTCATCAGCTTTCATGATTAACTAGTGAAATGAAGGGTTTTCAGTAAATAAAATAACCCCAGTAAGAAGGGGGAAATATTCCCTGCTGTTTCTTATAACTATTTGTTCCAAGGGGAAGCCAGTAACTTAATGTTTAAGTGAGTATGTTTGAATTTATCAAAGTTTCCTGAAGTCCATCCCCAAGGCTTCAGAGGAATGAACTGAACACTTACTGAAAGCCCGAGTCCTGTTTCATTGTCCTCGCGGGATCCCACTTGTTATACTTCACCACAACCGTAGATCTTCTGTCTGTTGAATATTTTAAACAGTCTATCAGTGTTAGACTATGTTTCTGAATGGAAATAATGTACAGACCTTCATCGTTAAGAAAGATAACAGGATGGTTACCATTTGTCATAGTTCAGCATCTAGAATATTTGGTTTTTAAATTCCGCTTTTCACCAGTAGTATTTCTGGGTGTTTTTCTGACATATTAGCATAGATAGACATCTGAACTAGTGCTGGCTGAACTTGCTGCCACCCTACCTAGCACACATACATAGGTTTTTGTTTGTTTTTTTTTTAATGAAAGAAGTTTAACATTTAAAAAAACAGGAAGTAAAACTTGGCCAGATTATATTGACAAAGCTGCCCATTACCTTTGCAGAAAGTCCCTGTCAGAAGATAAACTTTAAAGCTGGAATGCATGAAAGAGTTCCAAGATAGAATTTAAATTTAAACTGATTCCTTATAGATAAGCTTTTTAAAAATCCACCTCTTTGCTTCAAGTCAGGATTTTAAAAATAAATTTCCCCTTTAAATCTCTTGAGCGATTTTCATTTTTTGCAAGGCCGCACTGCTGGTGTCCCGGAAAAATGGAGAGTTAGAGCTTTATCAGTTGGTGCCCTGAGGTATGTGGCAAAGAAGCTAAATCCTTGAAGATTAGCAAAAAAAATGCAGCACATGGCAATAAGGGGCTTATATGACTACTAGTATTAGTTCAGGTGAAAGAAGTATTGCTTATACATAAAACTGGACAAATCCACTGACAATGTATTTTTAGTTAGCTACAAAGGAGTCTTATATTACTGGACTTTGCCTCTTTGGTGAATTGGGAAGCTTAGTAATCCACTGTAAATGCTCTTCTGCGTGCCCCAATTCTCAGCATCGCTCTAAAGTACTGTTCTTTTATTTTAACCCTTACAAGCTCTTGTTTCCCCCAGATTTTTGCTTCATGCCATTAAAAGATGGCAGTAAATAATTGAAGTCATTGTCATCTAGTGTGTTGATTGCTGGAACGGACACATGAGAAATTATTTCATGATTGTAGGAAACATCCCTGTGTTTTTATTTGGGTGGGCATTCAGATAAAGTTAACATAAACAAAAGTCTGGTGAGGAATTTTTATTTAGAAACTGTACTTTCTATATCTACATTGTTAGCATTCTTATTGGTCTTTTTCTATGCTTGCTTCAATTTTATCTTTAAGTTAAATCTGCTTTAACTTCTTTAAAAATGAAATTAAAGTATTTAACTATTTTTAGGTAGGGTTGCAATATGTCCTGGTTTGCCTGGGACAGTCCAGTTTACACCTGTTACATGGTGTAAATAACATAGAGAAAAAAATATATTTTACAGTGTACCCTAGACATCTCACAAGTATATGTCATTCATCATAAAAGACATTGACAAAGAGACTAAATAGCTCCATGCAAGACATCAGCATTACCAGAAAAAAGGACTCAGAAATGTTTGGCAAAGAGTCACGAGTCGTATGGTAGAACAGAGGATGAATTTGGTGCCAGGAGAACTGGATTTCAATCATTTACTTACTAACTTTGTAACTGGCCAAACCACTTAATCTTTCTGAGCCCTTAGTACATGTGAGTAATTATAGCTTCCACACCTACCTTATAGAGTTGTGAAGATCAGATTGGATTATGTATATGGGACACGCTTTGTGAAGTGCTATACCGGTAGGTTATAATTATTGTGTAGTGTGGTAATAGCAGTGGACCAAAATACAATGTGAAGCATAATAATAGTGAAGAAGATTTTTTGAAAGTTAGGGCAAACAGCTTTATTTTTTAATAAAGCTTAAGAAAGTATTATTTAAGTGCTTCAATAATAGTATTGTGGGTTGAAGGAACATGGAATATTACTCCCAGTACTCAGGTCAATTAGGAGTGTGTGACCCTAAAATTTTTTAGAATTGAAGAAATATAGGAACTTTATATAATTTTTCATTCTCTGAATAAAAAAAAATTGTATTCAGTCCTAGTTTTGCTATTTTTGTGACCTGAAAACAGAAAAGGAAAAAGAAACAGGAAAGAAAGGAAAAATGGTTGCTTCATGTATGATCAGTTTCTCTGTAAAATGGAAACCATACCCCAACCTGTTTGTTAAAGAACCTAAATGAGAACATCTGGAAAATAACCAGACACAATGCCTGGCAAACATTAAGTGTTTTATAAATGTTTGTTTTGGATATATTTGTTTATTTTCCCACAGATAACACAGAATGGTGAGAAAAATGTAGAAGCCTTAGTAGTTTACAAAATAGGCTGGACCACTGGTTTTCAGATTTGTTTAGATATGGAACCCTGTGTTCAAAAAAAATAGAGGAGAAAGTGAACACAAAAATTTTCCATGGGTCTTTCTTTGCCCCCTCCCCAGTGACCCTTGACCCCCGAGGCCTTGAGGAAAACCACTGGACTAAGAACTGGGCAAATAAAAGAGACATCTGCCAAAAGTGAGACCATTTAGAGGAGCAGGTTTTCGTGGGGGAGTTGGTAAGTTAAGATTTAGATGTAATGAGATGAAATCCTTATAGGATATTTAGCTGAAAATGTTCAGTGGGCAGCATTATGCTTTGGTCTTAGTTCCAATCAGTGCTGGTCTAGAGAGGGAGATTTTGAAGACATGCCATATTGAAAACTTAGGATTGAGGGAATTCCCTGGCGGTTCAGTGGTTAGGACTCGGTGCTGTCACTGCAGGGGGCCCGGGTTCGATCCCTGGTGGGGGAACTAAGATCCCGCAAGCCACATGGCACGGCCAAAAAAAAAAAAAGTTAAAAAAAAACAACAACTTAGGATTGAAACCATGGACATGGATGAGGTCAGTGGAGAAAGTATGGGAGGACGAGAGGAGAGGACTTTGCTAGGGACAGGGAAGGAGCATGATGAAGACCTCAGTGAAGAAACAGACGGGACATTCGGAAAGATTGAGTGTCTAGAAGGAATAGTTTAGTGGCGTGGTTGGGCCAGAAAGTAGAGTGGAGTTGGGTGAGGGATGAAGGAGAAATGGAGAAATGCAGACGATGAAGTGAAGACTAGAAAATGTGAGAGGTCGTCAGTGAGAGGTTGAAGGGGAGGTAAGTTTTTTAAAGGATAGAGTTGAGCGCATTTGAAAGCTAGATGAAAATAATGAGTGGAACTGAGAAGTTGAAGATGCTACAAATAAGGAGGAAGTCTTTCGAAGACTGGAGGAGATGGACCCTAGTGTAATTGTGAATGCAGAGAAGTTTGTAGGGAATTGAAGGAATTCTGCTTAGTGGCCTCAGTATTTTGTCCTGTGGGGTTTGAAGGGCAAAAGAGGAAGGAACTCACGGGATGGGTCTTAAAAGCTGTAAATAATCGCTTCCGATTAATTTTTAAAATATATCTTAAGCACTTATGTGTCAGACCCTATGATAGGCACTGGGAAATAGCAACAAACAGAACAGGCATGGTTTCTGCTCTTAACTAGTTTAGCTGGGAATCCAAATAAGCAGATAGTATTAAAGGCACAGATGAAATTGGAGTTTTGATGGCAGAAGTTTGTACAGTTTTAAATATTTTCTTTGGAATTACTCAGTGCCCTAGAGAATGATTTTAGATTGGTCCTGGACGAATGGTGAAATGACCAAGAGGCAAGGGAGTTGAGGGTGCTTGCAGGATAAGTGGTTCATTCAACAGACATTGGTTGAGTACCTCCTGCGTACCATGCACTGTTCAAGAGAATGATAGAAGTCATCGATCTTGATGTGACGGTGGGATTTAAAAAAAAAAAACAATTCAGGAAGGGGACAGGTAAAAACATATGAAAAAAAATGATAGATTTGATCAATGTGCAATATATTGATTATATGATATACTATACTGAGCACTACGTTATAAATTCCTTCCCCTTTAGAACCACTGCACTGTTCTGTTATGATTTAACTCTTGAGCTTGAAATATATAAATGAGTGGTTTGCACTAGTTGTCACAGTGACTAGCAGTGTCCTACTGGCATGTAGGGATGCTAAACATGTGGCCGTGCCTGGGACCACCAAGGAACCATCCCACCAAAAATGCTGGAAGACTCTGATGTAGATAATAATTTGAACTGCACATCTCTTGTTCATTTTGCTCATTCAAAATGTCAATTGTTCTATGTAGGATCTTCAAGCCAGAAATTGTGGAGAATCCCTTTCACACCATACTCAATTTGTGTATTCCCTTTCTGATTATTAGCTCAAATATTTGTGAGATCTTCAACTTATTCAGCAGTTATTGCCTTTGCCATAAATCCTTTCTAAATAAATATGTTTTGTCTTGTACAATATTTTAGATCATTTTTCTACTAGCCAAAAAATGGAACAGTTCAGTGCTGTAATTACACTTAGTGTGTTGGTTTTCTTTTATGACATTGTAAACATGAGATGAGTCTAATGTTTTTCAAGACCCATTAATAGATTCATTTTATCTTATAGTGAAGCTATGACTGCATTTTTTTCTGTTTTTGTTAAGTCTGGCAGTTACTTAAACGTTCCACTGAATGACCCAGGTAACAGTTTCTGTTTAAAAATTCTAACAATAAAATCCAAGAAATTAGTCAAAACTAAGAAAATGCAGAAATAACTCCCATATTTACTAGTGTTTAAAGTTTATGGAATTTTCCATGTTGCCTGGTAGCCTTCAGTTGTTGGGAAACGAAAACAAAATAGCCCAGTTTATCTTTACATCTAGCATTTTAGGCACATTTGAAACTTAAAGGCTTATCAAGTTTGTGGAGATGAGGAAGTAGGAGAAAAGGGAGGAGGTACTTTTGTTGAAAAAAAAGTATTTGACTCTAACATAATATCTTCAACAGATAAAAGTGGAGCCAGTGGTCCCAGCCCCAAGCCCAGTGATCCCCAGATTGACTCTCCGAGTTGGAGCTGGCCAAGACAAAATGTAAGTACAGACGTTTCCAGTTAGAGTGCAATAGATGGAACTTAACCTTCACTACTCTTTCCTAGTGGACTTAATTCTATAGACCTTTTCCCAGTGTGAATATATAGTAGGGTCAAGCTGTATTTTGAAAAGTCTTCATTTTCAAATTTTTACTGGTTTCTTCCTCAGAGTTAATGCTTATTGCTTTATTCAACATATAGGATCCTTTGTGTTTTGGGGGGTTTTTTCTGGCACTTTTTCTCTTTTGTAAAGACTAGCACAGGACATTGTTTCTGCATAGTTTGTAAGGCTCTGGTTATCTGAAAAATAAGAAACTATGTATTGAATGGACTGACTACCATGTTACGCCCAGGTGGATGTAATGTTAAACCTTTTCAAGTGTGTGTTCTCTGTCACCAGGACAAAGAATGAAGATTCTTTTCTTGCTCAGATGGCACATGGTTTTATTCTGTGCATATAAAACAAGGATACTGCCAAAGGCTTGGCGAAACAGTATATAATAGTAACTGAAGTCTGAATTGTCTGCTCTTTTTTTTTTTTTTTTTAAGAGAGAACTGGAAATGTAAACCCCACGTTTACTGTTTATTTTCTTAATTTTCACGGAATCATCACATCCACCCACCCTTCTTCAAAGTAAATTAGTTGGCTATGTTTCTTTTATTCATTTTGAGGGTATGAATTAAGGCCTACAATGCTATTATATGATCCTAATAGGGTAATGAAGCATTGATTTTTTTTTTTTGTAAATCATGTTGAAAATCATTCATCTAAAAATCATATTATACATCATTTAAATGAATTTTACAAGCTCAAAGTACAAGTTTACAACCTTACTTTTTACCAGTAAGCCTGAAAATGGATTAGTTTACATTGCAAACAATCAAATATTATGTAGAAAATAGGCTTACAAGGCATTTAACTTTCATTCAATTTTTAGCCATAAAAATGAAAGTAGTAGCCATGAACTTATTTATTTAGTAGGTACAGTAGACAACAGGAAATTTGCTTTACATTCTCATGGTTGGTTCCATCTTAAAGTTTGTGTGTAGCGTGTATTTTATGCAGCCGCTGCTTCTGTTAGTTCTAAGTGTAATACAACGAAAAATCCCAGCATTATTCTGACGAGAAATTTTAGTAACATCCTTCTCCCTCAACCATCAGAGGACAGAGGGCTAGTTAACAAAGAGACCCAACCAAAATAACTGTACCTACCATCTCCTTGGAAATCCTGTACTTGGGTTCACTACTGTAAAGGGAAGATGTTCTTATTTATCATTGGACAACTACTTTTCTCCTACCCGTTCATATTTATTCCAGTTTTCTCATAACTCACCATTACTTCATCTTTCCTTTCACACAGAAGTTTGGCTTGCTTATTCCTTTAGAGAAATAAGGTTTGTAAAAAGGCACTGATAGTAATATTCATCTCATCTACCCTTAAGCGTCTTTCAGTTATTCTGTCGAGTAATTTCTTTTCCTCTCGATAAATCACTCATATACCTAAGATATTGGAAGATGTGAGAAATAGATCCTATGACTCTGGAACAAAATGTTCAGTATTACGGAAATTATAGTACCCAGACATTCTAGACAAATTGTCCTTGAAAGTATAACTTTATGTAACATGTAAACTTTCTGACATTTAGGTAAATAACTCCCATATCATATGAATAGTCAATCACTTGACCAAAGTGAGACACGAGGAAATACTTATAATGAGCAAAGGAATAACTTAAGTGAAATATATTACATTTTAAACTTAAAAAGAGAGAGAAAAAGAGGCCCAAGTCACATAGCAATAGGATTTTATATAAAATATAAGTTAATGATAAGCGTTGTTTTTTTTTTTAACTTGCTTGTTTTCTGTTTTTCTGTTTTAAATCTAAATCAGGGGTCAGCAAACTATGGCTGTGGGCCAGTCCATCCCACTGTCTGTTTTTTATGACTCACAGCCAAGAATGTTTGAAAAAAATTAAAAGAAGGATAACATTTTATGAACATGAAAATTATATGAAATTAAAAGTAATCTTTTATTGTCATAGCATAAGGATACATGGCTTATTCCTTGGCAGTAATAATGGAAAAGAGATGGTAGATTTATATAAATGTGCCTTTACTTAGTTTGTATACAGCCGGGGGCGTGTAATGATGCTCTTTTGAAGTGGAATTAATGAGCAGACTCGCATTCAAATGGAGGAGTTTGAATAGTCTATGGGGAGGGGTTGTCTACTGCTAAAGAACAGGCAGAGAATAGAGTCTTTTGAAACTACAGGAAAAAGAAAAAGCTTTACAGCGTTCAAATTTTACACTCTCGTTGGAAGATCTTTAAGGCAATATTTAGTTTCTAAATCTTATAAAGAAATTATGCCTTTGACCCGTGATCCAGGAAGGTACTTTGAGGTTAGATTATTTCCTCTATTCTCTATTATTGTCCCTTGAAGCCAGACAGAGGGCCCTTGTTTTCCGCTTCATTTAACGTGCCTGGAAACTGGATTCTAAAGGGTCTGTGGTCAGTCCAGTGCCTCCTTCTGATAGTGTTAAAACTCAGGGTGACTTTACAAGGACCTCAAATTCCTTCAGTAAGTCTCCCAGTAATGGGGACCCAGAGTTCCTGTTAGTCTGTATTGAAGATGAAACTAAAATACTAACCCTGAAGTTACAATCTCAACATCCGTAGTTTGTGGGGGTGATATGAATGGGGAGAAACAATACATTCAAATAAATCATGAAATAACTGAGTCTGGCCCAACAGTCAAGTTTTGCCTTGATGCCGAGAAAGCAGGTAGGTTTCAGCTTGGCCGGGAGCAGCACCTGGAGCCATATGGATCAGGATTTTGAGGTCTCACTGGACGTGGTGACAGAGAGTACAGTGCGTGTAATGCCCACTACGGGATGGGCAAGTGGCAGCACAGTCGCCATGTTATTTGTTATCCCAGTCTTACCATCCCTTTATTTTGAGCAAGTGTGGGAAAATTGGGCTAACTTTCGGCATTTGTTCATTTATTTATTTCTATGAAGGATGTAAATAGAGCAGAGTAACGTGAGGAAGGAAGTACCTTAGTGCGGGACTGTTTAGGTAGGATTGTTGGGAGAGACCTGGCAGAACATTAAATGTGTGGTTATATTTATAAAGCTCAAAACTCTGTTAAAGGAGCTTCTCATTAAAAAAGATAACTTCAGGTATTGGTAAAGTATTAAGAAAAAGGTCAAGGCTTGTAAAGATTTGGGGGTGAATAATGGTAGTGCTTAGGGGGTTAAGCGTTCTTTCCCCCTCACATTTCTCAAATGTATCCTTAATGCTGTCATCTCCCTGGCACTGGGGAGGCAGCTCTGTCCTTTTCTCCATCTGTTCCTTGGCTCTTCCGAGGGTGGAGTGGCTCTCCCGCCAGGGAGCTTTGGTCTGGTCGGTAGGGTTACTGTATTGGAGAAGTTGGGAGCTGGTCCTGCTCTCAGGACATTGCTGCCCTTATTCAGTGAGCTCACCAGGGAGGGGATAATGAATTGGGCTCCTCCAAAAATCCAGTAAGGCTCAGTTATTGTTCCAGTTAGATACTGTATTTGATCAAGTGACACAGAATCATTTATGGTACCTTTCATGAAAACAATATCATTATCATTAATAATCCTAAATTTTCTTTTGGCTGAGAGGTCACAATAAGTATTCTCTTTCACAAGTTTAATCCTTTTCCCAAAATATGCAAATTATGCTGGGATATTTTTCAATGACCACTTTACTGCTGGAAATTACAGTTTTCTTTCTGCTAACATTTTATCACCACAGCTATGAGTATTATAATACTCATGGTATTATGTATTTCTTATAATTCAGGAAATTCTTTCATTAATCAAACCTCTTTTAACAGAGGTGCTGAAAATTGGACGCTTTTTTTTTTCATGTAAGTAATTCAGTTTTTTTATTGCAGTTTATAGAGTTTAGTTTATGCCTGGGAGGAGGCTTCTTAATACTTGTAATTTCTAAATTATATATGCTATAAAAATGGGAGCTAAAACTTTGCTCATTAATCTTGAAAAATAACGCTCAACCTTTAAAAATGTAAAATATGTACAGGTATTTGTTGTCTTTTTTGTGATCCAAACTTTTCTGATTAACTATTTTTGATAGGACAGCCAGAAATAGAGGGTACCATGGGCAATTACAAAAATAACCATTTAAAATATTTTTAAAGAAAGTAAGTGTTTTAGATTTTTATGTAGCCACATTTCACTGAAAGACATATAATAGGTGAAATGTGTATAGTGGTGTTTTAGTGACAAGTTCTTTAGAAAAATAATAGCAAATGATTTATATCTCACTTTCTACATTTCTTCCTACACTTAAAATGTCGTTTATTCATATGTAGACTTTTTTCCAGTCTAAACAAATTTAAGGGTGACTTAAAGAGAGAACATAAAGATACTAGAAAATACTAGGAAACCAAGGCCAAGGAGAGGAAAAAGAAGCAAATGACTGCACATCAAATATGATTATGGCTTCCTGGCAATTAGTGCAGAGTGAAATGCAGTTTTAAAAAGGAAGGTACCTCCTAGTTTCTTAGGAGAGACAAAGTTTTTGAAGACACTAAATTTGAAATTTTATTTCCATAAGGAACCAGATGGCAAGAACACCTTTTTTTTATTTGACTGTTTCTTAAACCAACCCCTGATCCAAGGATGTAACATAGACGCACACTCAGTGAAGGTGCCTCTATAAGGAGTCTTCCCTTCCCTAGTTGAAACACTTTCTCTTTGTATTAGTCAGGACCGTTGGTTGCAAGTAGCAGAAACCCTAATCAAACTAGCTCAAAGAAATTGGCTTTAGGCAAAGTGGTAACAAAGGTTCAAAAAGTGTCATTAAGACTCTGCTCACTTTCTTTTTCTCTGTCTAACCTCTGTGTGGTGGCAAAGATGGTGCAGATTGCTCTTGGCTGGTGTGGTTCTTAGTGCTCACAGGCTGAACTGCCCACCCCGCTTTTCACAGCATCTGCTGTGGGTTCCCATCTAGGAACCAGCCCCAGTGGGAGGGGGGAGAGCCCTGTTAGAAGGGGAAATGTTAGGTTCCAGAAGGAAAGAAGGACTCTCCTACCAGAATAAGGGATGAGGGGCAGGCAAAAACAATTGATATATTTTTATTTTATTTAGGGAAAGGCAATCAGATTCATATTTTTATAAAAGTATACTGAAGAGGCAGGGCAAGGAAGCTTATTGGTTAAAAAAAAAAGATCCTTTAGAAATAAAGTTTAAGAACATTTCAGACCATCATCCTGTCAGATTTGGAAGGCCTTTTGTTCTTCTATTTTTAATTTGTTTCCCTACGGATAAAACTGTCTGCTTCGATTTTTTTTAAAAAAAGAGAGAGAGAGAGAAAGATTGAAAAGTGTTGATAGTTTTCTTTGTTTTGCCCTGGTTAACTTGCCACTGATACTGAAACATTTCATAGGTTATTTTGCCTATATTAGAAGCTAACTAACAAGAACAGTGACCCACCCCCCAAAAAAATAAATAAATAAGAATAAAAATCTTGAGTGACTGTATTTAAAATTTATGGCAAATGACTTATTTTAATGCTAGTGAAAGATGGTAACATTACAAATGAAACTTCCTAGCAGCTGAACAATGAGAACACAAATTGTGGGTGGTATACATTATTCTTGCTAACTTTTATACTTATAAATTCCACAGACCCAAACCCATACATCTCAGTTATAATTCCAAGAGGAAGCAGGTGGTTAAATTTTTTCTTACTCGGGTCTTCAGCCCTTTTCTGATTTTTCCAGACTAGGATATCTTAACCTCCGTATATCACTCTCTCATTTTTACTGAGCTAAAGTTATGATGGAATCCCCAAGTTTAATTTCTTCCTCTGGCACATGGTAGTTTGTTGATTAACACCAAAGATGCAGTGTATTCAAGAGAAGAAAGTAGTATGCTGTCAGAAAAACTGGCTTTAGGTTTTGGGAAATGTTTTTACTACCCAGTAAAACAACTGGAAAGATTATAATCAAAGCATTTCCATCTTACTTGTAAACAATTACAGCAGTCCTTACACGGATGCCACATTACAAGACTGGGGAAAATTTACTGGATTCCATTCTAATGCAATTAGAGCTAATTTTGTTCTTTAAATGAATAAAAGGTCAGCTAGTAAATCTAGCTTATCTTGAGTCCAGACTTCAATAAATTGTTTTATTTAATTTGTTGTAAAAGATCTTATCCTTAATGGGTCTAGGTCTTATTAGTTCACTTAGGTTTTAAAATATTTATGACCACCTTTTTAGATATGATTTGAATGATAGTTGGAAAGTTTCTCCCTGCAGTGTTATCAAGGCCCAAGATCACTAATTGAGTGAATATAGGAAGGTACTTAAGATTTGTTATCTAGACAAAGCTGATGCGGACTTCCAGAATTTAAATGTTCTTCAACCTGTGACAGGCAGAGGTAATTTAGCTATATCATGGTAACCTTTTGGATACTATCTGACTATAATTTCCCCTACAGATCAAACTACTCACACTTCTAGTGTTTAAAGAGAATGTATACCTACTGATGAGAACACTCTTACTATTACTGACAGCAACATAGAAAATTTAAATTCTTTGCATTCTGTTGTTCCCTGTCTTTTTAGGGGCTATAACATTAAAATACTTACATAGAGACTTTAGAGGCGTAGTGTGATGCTTCTTCCTTCCTGTTGCCACTCCAGCCTTTGTAGCTCGTGAGATGGAAATTTGTGTCACTGCCCGACCTCTGTGATTTAGAACAGGGGTCCCCAACCCCCAGGCCGCGGACCGGTACCAGTCCATGGCCTGTTAGGAGCTGGGCCGCACAGCACGAGGTGAGCAGCGGGCGAGTGAGTGAAGCCCCATCTGCCACCCCCTGTCGCTTGAACCAACCCCCTCAACCTGCCCCCCACCCCCCGTCTGTGGAAAAATTGTCTTCCACAAAACCAGTCCCTGGTGCCAAAAAGGTTGGGAATCGCTCATTTAGAATATTGCAGCCTTTTTCAAATGTGGCTGCCGTAGTCTGAACACATGGGTTGGGTTGAGGGACATGTCACCGTGGGGACTGACTAGCCGCGTTACCCCATTTGGATTTACTCTTCTGGGTTCCAGAGCTGCATCTGTCCTCATGGCTTGTCCTCCAGGGTCCAGCAAGGAGCCCAGCATCCCTCCTGATCTTCAGGACCAGCTCCTTCTCCATCCCCGCCTTTCCTGACCCCGCCCTCTCCCCCCCACCCCGGAAGTTCTTTCCCTTCCTTATCTCTTCTCCTCTGTATCTTTCTCTCCTTCCTTCTGGTATCTTCCCTTCAGCCTTGGGTTCTACCATCTTAAACCTTCCCACCTTCACCAGCCTCCCCCTCTAGATGAGGGAAAGGCCATGTAACTTCCTCTTTTCATTCTCGCTTCTCAAAGCATATTCCTTGTATGTACTTTGCTCCAATTTTTTTTTCCAGCTTTATTCCTAAACTCCCTATGCTCTGGTTTCTGCCCTGGAGACTTTTCTGAAGCTTCCCATTAACATGATTAAATGCATCCCAAGGCGGTGCTGCAGGCCTGTGACTTCATCCTTCCTGCTTCTCAGATACCGTTGTTCCCACCAAGCCCTTTATGAAACTCTCTATTCCTTGGTACTCTCTATTCTTGGTACTACGTGCATCTGATTCTCTTTCTCCATCGTTGCTTCTTTCTTTGATCACTTTTTCTTTCTCTTCTTGCCCTTGGCCTACTACTCCCTAAAGTTTCTTTTTCACTCTTTTCAAAATTAGGTGATGATGATTCCCAAATCTTTACTTCCAGCTCAGATTTCTCCCCAAAATGCAGACTAATCTGCCCAGTTACCTGTTAGAAAGTCTGGAAAGACCAGAGGCACCTCAAACATGGCCTCTCCAAATTGAACACACCATTATTTCCCCAACCTTGTACTCCTTATGCTTTTTATTTGTTGATGATGAGATCAGAGCCTCCATTTTCAAGCTGTCTTAGTTTCTAGAGTAACTTGAAATTAGACAAATACACTCTGGCTGGGAGAATTGGGAGATTTTATTTATGTCATATCACCAGATGGGATATCTGAAAATTAAGACATGAATGTCTCCCAGCTCCAAAAGTGTTGTTTTGAACAAAACTTAAGGAAAGAGAAAGACCCTTTCCTGTGAGGTCTCCTTTGAATGTCACCTGAACTCTTATACCTCCCAGTCACCATCTTCAAATTTGGGTCCTTCCTCCTTGTCTAGACTCAAGTAGTCATCAGCACCAGAGGAGGAAAGATGTTGATGCCTATTCACAGCCCTCTGGAGCTGCCCGCCCCCCCAACACCAGGCAAAGATGCCTTTGGCTTGGAAACACAAATGCCCTTCGCTACTGGGCTATTTTGCCTCCTAGAGAGAATAACTATTTTGCCTCCTAGAGAGAATAGCTATTTTGCCTCCTAGAGAGAATAACAGATTTTTCAGTTTTCCACTTTTCAAATCAAGTGCCCAGCGCCGATCACCCTACACCCATCTGAGCTCTAAGCTCTACCCTCTAACTGTAAAAGCTCCAGCATCACAGAAACCCAAGGCAGGGGGATACCTCCCTCCCTTACTCCCAACCCCTCACCCACCCAACAACCAACCAGTCCCCAGCCCCTCCCCGCCTTACCGACAATATTTGTCAATTCCTTACCCTCTTCTCCTTTTCCTGCTGCCTCTCAGAACTGTTCTCCATACTTAATCCCTCCAGAGCAATCTGTCCAGAACGCTTATGCTTTATACGTTGTGGCGCTTCCAAGCTGCTTGCGGTTTCCCATGCAGAACAGGATGCCTTGCATCTTCATTCCTTTTCTCAGGTTGTCCCATCTGCCTCAAATGCCTCCACCCCCCTGCCTCTTCATGGGAGTCACTCGTATTCATCTTCTAAAACTGTCAGTTGTCATTAGGGAAAGTGATCACAGCCCACCTTCCCACCCCTGCCCCAGGCTAGCCATCCTTCTGCCAAGTGCCCAGAATACACTGTTTTCATCCAAATTGTTCAACTTCGTATGCTTTATCGATCTACCTTTATGTGACTGTCTTCCCCCGTTTCTTGGAAATTGAGGGTGTGCCCCATTCACCTTGAACCCAGCCACCCAAGGGTAGGAGACGTAGTAGACGGGTGATAAATATTTGTTGAGATGGATTCACGGACTGAAACAGTCTCTCATCTGTTGAACCATAGCACTGATTTTCACTCTGTTTGAACAAGCTTTCATAGATTTGAAGTGGCATCAAAATAAAGTTTAATTGAGTTACTTTTCCAGAATGGCTGTAACATTAGGAGTTGGTTTTATCAAGTAAAAACCCCTTAAGTGGGCCCATGAGCCATGGCCGCTGAGCCCGCGCATCCGGAGCCTGTGCTGCGCAACGGGAGAGGCCACAACAGTGAGAGGCCCGCGTACTGCAAAAAAAAAAAAAAACCCTTGAGTAAGAGGGCTGAAGGGGATAGAGGAAGCTTACTCTTAGCCCTGGAGTACAATGGGAAGGCTACGTTTGGTCTTGAAATCTTCTGTCAGAGATTGCTTCTCCTTCCTAAACTGTGACTCTTGGTATTCTGCCTAACTTTAGCGGTCCTTTGAATAATAAGAGGATGCTGAAAATAAGTTGCTTAAAGGAATTGGAAGATCCTACAGATGGAGTGACTAAGTTTCCAAATGTGTTTTATTAAATAATGTAAAGTTGGTCATTCTGTAGTCTATGTAAAAGGGAAATGTGGATTTTTTTAAAGACTTGCATTATCTATCTAGTAACAGATGCACCTCTCATATACTCTGGATAGATGAAAAATGACACCCCTCAATATGAATCTGCTTTTCTTTGAATCTGGGAGTAGCTTTTCTCCCAGAGCACACTCACTGATTGCCCATCTTTGGCTCTCTATGCCATATGTACTTAGGATTTTAATCAATTACTTCTGCTTCTTTAGTCCACAAAGGTGAAAAAATATATATGTGTGTGTATACATCTCTGTATACAGCACATGCTATAAGTATAGATATATTTTTTCCATGCTATTTACTGAGGAAGATAAAAATTCATGTAAAGCATGGTGATTTTTGGTGAAGACACAGCAGCTATTATCAAATTTTAATATATTTTGAAGTAGTAGTGTTGGGTTCTCCAAGCATGACTTCAGTAATAACTGAATATTATAACACTACAGTGAGATACAAATCTTAATCACAATCCTGTTCATTTTTCAGGTTCACTGAATATCATCTTACTGCTTTTAATGTTTTCAAATAACTGGGATGTTATTTAATCCTAAAATGAATGAATGAATGAGTGAAGGTTTATCTTTTATGGTTAACTTGCAACTTTAGCATATGTTCATGTAAAAGCATCTCATCCTCCTCTGTAGACTCCAGGCTCAGAGAGGATTAAAAGTGAACTTTCGGGGCTTCCCTGGTGGCGCAGTTGTTGAGAGTCTGCCTGCCGATGCAGGGGACACGGGTTCGTGCCCCGGTCCGGGAAGATGCCACATGCCGCGGAGCGGCTGGGCCCGTGAGCCATGGCCGCTGAGCCTGCGCGTCCGGAGCCTGTGCTCCGCAACGGGAGAGGCCACAACAGTGAGAGGCCTGCGTACCGCAAAAAAAAAAAAAAAAAAGTGAAGTTTCATCAGTGTTGAATGTTCAGTTTCATTTGGTTTTGCTTTTTCCTACTAAATGTACCCTTTCTTTGCTGTAGAGAAGCAGAAGCTTTTCTAAAATCACAAAATCTTTTAGAAGTTCTGACTCCAGGGAATTTGGTTTTTGAAAAGAACCCTGACAGTGCTCTAGACAACACCCTCATGGTTTTACATTTTTTAAAAATTGTTTTGCATTTGAAAAACACTAATTTTGATTATATACATAGTAAAACTGTGTCGAAGGAGATACACTTGTGCAAATGGTAAATTTGAATCAGATGTTGGTTCTTCTCTCAGGAACGTAGATGTAAACAATCATAATAGAGGTAGAAAGTGTTCAAGTCTATAAGAGATACATCTCAGATGATACAGAAGTTCAAGGTGATTGCTTCCAGCAAGGAAGGATCAGAAAAGACTTGGGTGGAGCAGAGTCTGAGGAGGTCCAAAGTGCTGACCTCCTAAAGTCACCTGAAATAACTCTGTGTGTGTGGTTGTGTCACCAACAAGATATGCATTGAGGTTCCTTCCTTTCCATTTATTTTTGACTTGTAGGCAACTTTATAAATTTAATTTTCTGAATATGTAAGACATTTACTTGCCCCCAAAGTTGAAACTACGTAATATGTTCAGAGACGTCTTGCTTTCTGCCCTTTCCCTCTACCTTTATCCTCCTCGACCTATAGCTTACCATCTTTCTTTTCTTAAATTATCCTTTTGTATATCTGTTTGCAAAAATGAAGAAGTATGCATTATTTATTATTTATCTAAGTATTCATGCCCTTTTAGGGTATTTTACAGATTTTGAACATTTGACAATAGAAGTCTAATCATTTGGATATCTTCTTTGGAAATGAAGATTCTACAGTGGCTATATTTTCCTCTAATTACTTCATGCAATCTGTTTCATTTTTCAAATAGGTCATGCCTGAATTAAAAGACAAAATGTTTGCTACTTGGTATGTACTTGGGCTATGACAAGATAAGATGATGTAAATATTCAAGAGGCAAGCCATGAGCTTGAGGAATTAAATCCATTTACAGTTATGTGCTAATTATATGAATGCTGAAAGTCGAGCTGTGAGGATCAAGAAGAATAAGGATAATGATTGATTTGAAGAATCAACATAGCACTGATTCTCATAATTGTCTTTGTTATTTGTTCCTTTTGATCACATGTGAAATATGGAAATGACTGTGTTACACTTTGGCATTTTAAGTACCGATGCTCTAAAATATAATTTCTCCTAAATTCTGAATATTTGTTTATGTACCTAAATGCGATAAATTAAATACTTGGTATATTAATTTTATATTCCCACGTATAACAAATGACCCCAAAACTTAGCAGCTAAAGCAATAAACGTGCTACTTCCTAGTTTCCCGTGGGTCAGGAATTCGGGTGGTCCTGACTCCAGTCTCCGTCAGGCTGCTGCCCAGGGCTTCAGTCACTGGAAGGCCTCACCAGGGCTGAGGAATGCAATGCGGGCTCACACATGGCTGTTGGCAGGAGGCCTCAGTTACTGGTCACATGGGTCTCGTCCTAAGGCAGCTGCAGTGTCCTCATGACTTAGCTTCTGAGTTCCGCAGAGCAACTGATCCAAAAGAGAGCAAGGCAGAAGCTGCAGTGTCTCATGACCTAGCTCGGATGTCACACACAGTTGTTTTCATGATATCCTGTTAGCTATCCAAGTCAGAGCCCACCCAGGCTGCGAGGACACTCCACCAGGGTGGGAGGAGCCTGCCTGACATGCTTGGGCTTAGTATTTCCGGGACTTTTACAAGAAAAGTAAGAGAGCAAAACTGTGACGTTTTAGATAACCACAGACACAATGATCCGGTTTTATAGTAATATATAGTGAAATCTTAGCTTACAATACAACATGGGAATCTGTTTCATGTGTATCTCAAAAGGTGCATGGTATTTCTGAGATTGATCAAAGTTCTAAATCTGAAGAAGAAAATCAAGTTGTGGCTTGAATGTGTGTGTGTGTGTGTGTGTGTGTGTGTGTGTGTGTGTGTACATATATATATATTTTTTTAATCAAAGTGGGTTTTCTCCCAGACATCAAAGAACTTCCCTGTTGAGAAGTTTATATAACATTCATGGAGGTGCTTACAGTAGTCTTTACCTATGGCATCGTTTTGTCACCATTTAAAAATGGCTGTTGGCTTTTGAGGCAAGTAAGTGAGCCACGTGAGGGAACTTTTGAACTTTGTGCAGCTCAGTAGCCAGTCATACGGACTTTGATAACTTTGATGGCCGGCTTCACAGTGTTTGCACACAATCGCTGACTAATGAGGATCATTAAACTCCCCATGTAGACGTATCCAAATGGTGTTTGCCTCTAACCTCCGAGCCTCTGTGTGGCTGGAGAGGTGAGGACGGGCCCTTTGTTGACTTGTCAAGCTGTTGAGTTTGCATTACAGGCCAGGCAGCGCATGACCCACTCTATTTATTTCAGTGTTTTGTGCTGGGGAAACAGGTAAAGAAATCCTGCCAAAAATCCTCCTTCTGCATGTTTTTATGAATAACACCAGTGTTTATAGCAGCTAGAGCCCTCTGATCAAATCCTCCAAAAGATGTAATGTTAGCAGCATGGAGCCATTGTGGGACCCAGCTGTGGGCGGTGTTGGTTACTCTGAAGACATTGCTAATTCAACAGAGAGCTCTGGAGGAGAGCTTACTATTGCAGTTAAAGAGGAGGGAGAGTGCCACTAACGGAAAGAAGTACAGAGAAAGTGCTGTTTAGAAGTAGGAAACAATAAAGATCGGTGGTGGAGGCCAATAGGAACCCCAAATTATTTTTACAATGATCATATTAGGTTGAGTAATGATAGCTTATCTCACAAGTGATGAGAAATTATATCATGTGATACTGTTTATGTATTTTTTCTGTAATGTTCAAAAGTAAAGAGATAATAAAAGAATTGTTCTCAAAACTGTGCCTCCAGTTACCACAAAAGCAACTGAGCAGCTAGAATCAAATAACTTTCAAACTCTGTGAATTTTCTGGTGAAATTCAAAAGAGTTGGGAAAGACAATTCACTTGAGAGCCCATATAATACCAATCTAACCTCTTGGAAGCAGAAAATTAGGACGTGTTTTGTCTCATCAGCACTGAGTTACCCACTTTTATTTTTTTTCCTTTTGCTACTCAGAAAATTTGAATGAGAAATATAAGTATATAAATCAATACATAGCAGATTTAAAGGGGAAATTTAATTGAATTGGAGGAATATTTGGCATTTTGGAAGGATTACCTTTATTATGAGTTATTTTCATTAAAAGACCATTTCTCTGAGTTGAAAAATAAGATTTGTACAAGTAGGTATTTCTGAGATTTCAGGTACTGCCCCATAAATTGATCAACAGTCTGTTTACGTCCATTGGCTGCACTGCTAATGCTAAACCATTTTCATGGGCACCATTCACAGACCTTGTAGGAAAGGGAAAAATCTAAGAAGAATAGAAAGAGAATGAAACGGGATTGAGAAAGAGTCAGGCAAGGCAAATAATATTCATTATGGGTTTGGTATAGCTTAAAACAACTTAAAAGCATTTCACATAAAATAATGAAACCTTCATGATGTGTTTGTACCTTGCATTGGTGTCGTGATCATTCTTGGTCTAAGAATGAGTAGACAGATGAGGAATTAGAATCCATGTTGGCAAATAGAAATCTCAGTGGTCTTGGGACTCATTAAGTAGTGTGGAAGGAAGGTAGGCAGGAAGGAAAGAATAGAGGAAACTGACCTATTTTTAAATATTTTAAACAGGCAAAAAATATTCAAAAGTAAAATAATTATTCTATAGGAGCATTCTTCCTGTAATATTAGGCATTAAACATATTAAAGTTGATGAACATGTATCAAGACACTGTGTCTAATACTGCAGATAATTCAAAGACAAGTAAGATAGTACATACCTTACTCCTAAGGAATATACCACCTAATGTGAGTGATAAAGACAGATATACACACAGTTAGGATACAAAGCAGCCATGGATATTGTATATTTTTGAGAAGGCCCAAGACTGTTATTTCAAAGAAAATACCTGAGAGCGTTTGTTATAGATGATAAAATTCAAGCTTTTATGTGAAAGTTAGAATTTTGGAAAACATATCATTACAAATTGACAGCTCCTCAACAATTTAAGAAATTTTTGATGAGATGATGGTAACACCAACAAATATGATTTTTTTAATATTATATAATGTATAAATATTTGAAAGATCTGCATAGTTCAGTGAACCAATATTCCAGATCACCAGTGCATGATGTTATAAAATCATGCATTGGTAAAATATCTATTCAAAGTGCCAGACAGATCAATGGACTTTAATATAACAGAATATCAAAAGCTTATTGATATGGTTTTAGATTGCACATTGCAACTAACTTGTAGGAAACTGCCACTTGCTTTTCATTAAAAAAAATGCTACCTGTTAACGTGTAATGGGTTTGTTATTGTTATCTTTAAATGAACTCTCTAATTATTTTTAAATTTCTCAGTTTCAATTTTTAATATGGTAAGTGTTGGCAGATATACTGCACATAAACAAAAGTTCTTTATGTTTCTCACTAATTTTTAGATTGTAAAGGGATCCTAGGACCAAAAAATTTGGGAATTGCTACTTTAGAATTTCTTTTAGTAAGGGTCCACTGGTGGCAAATTCTCAGATTTTGCTTGCCAGAAAATGTCTTTATTTCATCCTGTTCCTTTTTTTTTTTTTTTTTTTTTGCGGTACGAGGGCCTTTCACTGTTGTGGCCTCTCCCGTTGTGGAGCACAGGCTCCGGACGCGCAGGCTCAGCGGCCATGGCTCACGGGCCCAGCTGCTCCGCGGCATGTGGGATCTTCCCGGACTGGGGCACGAACCTGTATCCCCTGCATTGGCAGGCGGACTCTCAACCACTGCGCCACCAGGGAAGCCCCTCACCCTATTCTTGAAAGATGTTTTTGAAGACAAAATTTATTTGCCTTTAGCATATTGAAGATGTTATTCCACTGTCTTCTAGATTTTAGCATTGCTGTTGAGAAATCAGCTGTCACCTATTTCCTCTTTGAAAGTAATTGTCCTTTTTTCCTTTGGGCTCTTTTCAGACTTTTCTCTTTGCCTGTGATATTTTATCTTTTCACTCTGATGTGTGTATGTATAGATTTCTTTTTATTTATCTTGCCTGGGATTTGTTGGGCTTCTTAAGTCTGTGGATTAGTATCTTTCATCAGTTCTGTGAAAGTCAGATATTCTATGTTAACATTTTACCTCTGTTTCATTCTCTTTCTAGAATTTAGATTAAACAGTACTAATTAGACCTTTTTATTGTATTTTCTTTGCCACTCCAGGCTACATTCTACATAATTTCTTCTGTTCTATTCAGTTTATAGTTCTCCCATCCACTGAGTTTTAAATTTCAGTTACTGTACTTTCCATTTCTATAAGGTCTGTTTGGATCTTTTCAAATCTGCTAAATAACTCTGTGTAACCTCCTATTACTTGCAGATAATTTCCAGTTTTGCCTTTTATTTTTTTAAACACTGTAAGCAGAGTTGTTTTGTAGTTGATAATTGTAGTATCTGCGGTCTTTATGGGTCTCTTTATACTGTCTGTTATTTCTTCTGGTTCTCCCTCTTGCGGCCTTGCTTCCTTATATGTTTATCTTTGATTCTGTGCTGCTTTTTTCCTTAAATAATTGTCTGTATTAATAATATGAAGCCTAGATTTTAAGTTACTTCCTTTCAAGATGATTAGTGCTGGGTACCTAGGTGCATTACAAGTCCAAATTACTTTAACTATGTTGTCCTGGACCACCAGAGTTGAGAATTCATGAGATCTGATTCATTCTTACCTAATTGGTATAGCCTGTTGGGAGTCCTTAATGTGGGGAGGGAGTTCTATAAGACTTTCCACTTTGACAGGCCCTGGGCTTTGAAACCTGTCCCCTGTATCAAAACCAAAGATCAGATTCACCTTATACAAATGCCCTCAGAGTGAAACATCTGTGTTCTACTTAACTCTCTGGGTTCCTGCTTTTCCTTTAGTTTTGGTTCCAGCACCCTTATTTTATTTTATTTTATTGTTAATATCTTTATTGGAGTATAATTGCTTTACAATGTTATGTTAGTTTCTGTTGTACAACAAAGTGAATCAGCTATAAGTATCATATATCCCCATATCTACTCCCTCTTGAGCTTCCCTCCCACCCTCCCTATCCCATCCCTCTAGGTGGTCACAAAGCACCGAGCTGATCTCCCTGTGATATGCAGCAGCTTCCCACTAGCCATCCATTTTACATTTGGTAGAGTATATATGTCAGTGCTACTCTCTCACTTCGTCCCAGCTTCCCCTTCCCTGCCTATGTCCTCAAGTCCATTCTATACATCTGCATCTTTATTCCTTCCCTGCCACTAGGTTCATCAGTACCATTTTTTCAGATTCCATATATGTGCATTAGCATACGCCAGCACCCATATTTTAAACCATTATGGGAAACTGCCTCCCAGAACAGTGTTTTTAAATTTTAGTCTAACCATAAGAATAAGGAGTCGCTTGCCCTATGGATATAAATGCCATAGTAATAACTTGGACCTCTCATCCTACATGTAAGGCAAACCTCACTCAGTAAGCACAGAGGGACAGCAGAGTGTAGTTGTTAAGATCACGGGTTCTGAAATCAGGCTGCCTGGGTTTAAATCCTGGCTCTGTCTGTGAACTTGCGCAAGGTACTTAATCTCTGTGCCTTGGTTTCTTCCTCTACAAAAGGAGGATAAATATATATCAGCACTTCTTATTTCATTTGGTTGTTATGAGGGTCAAGTGAGATAGGCAAGTAAACATTCAGCAGGTGCCGGCATGCACTTGGCTTTCCAGCACTCACAACAGCTGGGAACTTGGTTACTACTGGATCAATATTCACTATGAATTACATTAAGCATCTATTGAGTGTCTCCTGGACAAACAGCCCATGTTAAATTCTCTTGGTCTTTGGCTACATTCGAGTTAGGAAGGTGATCACACTCGCGTGAAACAAGTGGAGAGCAAGTAACAGCACTATTTATTTGCTTGTGTAATGATGGAATTTTTGAAATACTGTTTTATAGTCTTCTGATCAGAATAGCAAAGAATTGGTGCTTTGTAGGGGAGGTGTTTTTCTAAACAAGGACTTTGAGAAAGAGGCCCTGTGTGGATTGGTCATGACAGTGCTGAGCATGACATGAGCAGTGGCCATGACACTTCACATTTGTACATAGTTCTTGACGTGTTCCGCCCTATTCAGGTTCTCACCATAGCCCTCACAGGCAACTATCTTTATTTATACTTTGTTGATCAGAAAAGCAAGGTCTAGGAAGGTCAGTGTGGGATCGTAGGAAGAGGTAGGTCAGTGCAGCCTATTTTAGAGAACAGCTCCAGATTCCTAATAAAGGTGAAACTTTATGCCTAGGAATATAGCCCAGGGAGATTCATCACCATATTTACAAGTTAACATGTAACATTTACAAGGTGATACATACAGTCAGTAGGGCAATGGGCAAAAACCCTTTGACTTATTCATACTATGGAATACTATATAGTAATTAAAATAAGTAATATATACCGATAAGTCAAGAGCATAAAACTAAGTGGGCAACTAGTAAACAAATAAGTTCTAGGGATCTGATACACAGCATGGAGATTATAGTCAACAATACTGTATTAACAAATGTCAAGGTTGCAGGAGACTAGATCCAAACAATTCCCTTCAAAAAAAGAAATGATAATTACGTGGTGTGATAAAGGTATTAGCTGAGGCCACTGCAGTAATCATTTTGCAGTTTACAAATGTGTCAAGCTGACACATTGTGCAAACTTACACAATGTTGATTATATCTCAGTTACAAAAAAAACTAGGTGAGGAAAGCTAGTTGCAAACGATAAATACAGTGTGAATTGTTTGTATACTTGAAACACATAAAACAGCGGTACGACATGCATTGTTTAAGGGTATCTGCAAAGGCAGAAAAAGTTCAAAGAACAAAAATTTAGAAACACAGCTCCCGGCTGGAGGACAGTGGTTCCTTCTGGAGGAGGGAGGGAGGGAGACCAGAAGCAAATATGTTTTCTCTAAACTTGAGATGATATCCTTTTTTCCCCTCAAATAAAGGCACTTTGTAAAAAGAAAAGAAGAGTTTCAGAATCAAATAGACCTCGGTTCTAAGCCTGCCACCCATTTACCCAAATTCCTTTCTCTCTCTAATCCTGTTTCCTCATCTATAAAACGGGGTCACTATAACTTCTTTGAAGTTGTTGTGAGGACTAGATGAGGTGATGTATGGAGAGCACCTAGTATAACATCAGCTGCTTAGAGGTGCACAGTAACTAGTACTTTTATTTTTTTATTTTTTTTAACATCTTTATTGGAGTATAATTGCTTTACAATGGTATGTTAGTTTCTGCTTTATAACAAAGTGAATCAGTTATACATATACATATGTTCCCATATCTCTTCCCTCTTGCATCTCCCTGCCTCCCACCCTCTCTATCCCACCCCTCCAGGCGGTCACAAAGCACCGAGCTGATCTCCCTGTGCTATGTGGCTGCTTCCCACTAGCTATCTATTTTACATTTGGTAGTGTATATACATCCAAGCCACTCTCTCACTTTGTTGCAGCTTACCCTTCCCCCTCCCCATATCCTCAAGTCCATTCTCTAGTAGGTCTGTGTCTTTATTCCTGTCTTGCCCCTAGTTTCTTCATGACTTTTATTTTAGATTCCATATATATGTGTCAGCATACGGGATTTGTTTTTCTCTTTCTGACTCTGTATGACAGACTCTAGGTCCATCCACCTCACTACAAATAACTCAATTTCGTTTCTTTTTATGGCTGAGTAATATTCCGTTGTATATATGTGCCACATCTTCTTTATCCATTCATCTGTCAATGGGCACTTAGGTTGCTTCCATGTCCTGGCTATTGTAAATAGAGCTGCAGTGAACATTGTGGTACATGACTCTTTTTGAATTATGGTTTTCTCAGGGTATATGCCCAGTAGTGGGATTGCTGGGTCGTATGGTAGTTCTGTTTTTAGTTTTTTAAGGAACCTCCCGTACTGTTCTCCATAGTGGCTGTATCAATTTACATTCCCACCAACAGTGCAAGAGGGTTCCCTTTTCTCCACACCCTCCCCAGCATTTATTGTTTGTAGATTTTTTGATGATGGCCTCTCTGACTGGTGTGAGGTGATACCTTATTGTAGTTTTGATTTGCATTTCTCTAATGATTAGTGATGTTGAGCATTCTTCCATGTGTTTGTTGGCCATCTGTATGTTTTCTTTGGAGAAATGTCTATTTAGGTCTTCTGCCCATTTTTGGATTGGGTTCTTTGTTTTTTTGATATTGAGCTGCATGAGCTGCTTCTAAATTTTGGAGATTAATCCTTTGTCAGTTGCTTCATTTGCAAATATTTTCTCCCATTCTGAGGGTTGTCTTTTCGTCTTGTTTATGGGTTCCTTTGCTGTGCAAAAGCGTTTAAGTTTCATTAGGTCCCATTTGTTTATTTTTGTTTTTATCTCCATTTCTCTAGGAAGTGGGTCAAAAAGGATCTTGCTGTGATTTATGTCATAGAGTGTTCTGCCTATGTTTTCCTCTAAGTTTGATAGTGTCTGGCCTTACATTTAGGTCTTTAATCCATTTTGAGTTTATTTTTGTGTGTGGTATTAGGGAGTGTTCTAATTTCATTCTTTTACATGTAGCTGTCCAGTTTTCCCAGCACCACTTATTGAAGAGGCTGTCTTTTCTCCATTGTATATTCTTGCCTCCTTTAACTTTTACTTTTAAACGACTTACCCCAGGTCACATGCCGGCCTATGGAAGACGTAGGGTTTGAACTCAGATATCCTGGCTCTGAGCCTAGTTCTTCTTCCCCGGCATGGGTTCTGTGGGTAAGACAGTGTTAATGAAGAGACAGAGCAGCACGCAGCTCTAATCACGACTTGGCGACCTCACCAGGGAAGGAGCTGGAGCCTCATCCCCCACTGCCTGACATCTCGGCCAGCCGTGACCGAGCAAGTGGAGAAGCAGGTTGCGGAAGGGCCTTAACCCTGAGCTCCATCGCTCTCTAGACTCTCCAAAAAGTCTTTTACTGCTAGAAGAACCAAGTGATTGTGCGATCATGTTTTTAGCTACCTGGCTTGACTCAACTATGTGTTTTGACTTTTCCTTTTCTCTCTTTTGTTGACAGTGTCATCAGCAAAGTGGTCCCAGCCCCCGAGGCTAAGCCGGCGCCTTCTCTGAACAGACCCAAGACGCCACCGCCCATGCCAGCCCCCGCCCCTGTCCCTGTGCACGTCACCCCCGCCCCCGTGCCTTTGCCCCTTCTGGCCCCGGCCAGCACGCCCCTCACCGGGATGCCCGCTCCGGCCCCCGCAGCCTCGGGATCTGCCAGTTCCAAAGCCCCCGTCCGGAGTGTGGTCACGGAGACGGTCAGCACTTACGTGGTGCGCTACTTTCTATTTTTTGGAGTATTTAAGAAACAGCCACTTAAGAGCTCACTCCTTCCTCATGAAAATGTTTTCAATTAAAAATGCAGCGTCAGATGAATCATTATTGAACCTCAGAGGCAATTCTTTATGACTGGAAAGGCATTTTCATTGCACTTTCAAGCTTTCAACTGAAAAGTATTGTTAGGATGTTTGCATATTTAGTCTCCATAAATAATGTCAGAGCATTGTTTTTCTTTATTCGGCATTGTTTGGGAAGATGACTATATACCTATACACAGCACAATCAGTGTATAAATATAGAGGTGAATAGTGATAGTTAAACCCCTCATTGACTTTCTTGATCAAGCAGTGATTCACTTAAGAGTATAATTTGTGTGATATACACACGTCTGATGGGCCAGCTGCTCTTTCTGGGCAGCAGCACTAATTATAGTAACTCATTGGCTAAGGTCCAGAACATACCAGGGCCTGCAGAGTGAATGGAAATGAACTTTTAGACACAGAGCTTCCTGAGTCCAAGCCTGTCTTCAGGTGGAAAAACTCACCTTGATGAATGAGTTCGCACGGTTGTCATGGAACCGTTTTTATGTGTTCTCCCCATACTTACTAGTATCAGATCTTACTCAAGCCCTGAATTCAATCAAGTAATAAAGCGCTTACATAAATATGTTCTTTGAGCTCTGTAGAGTGACACATAAACAGGCGACAAAAAGATATCAGGCACATAGAGGTCCTAGCTGAGCTGACACAGCCGAGATCACCAAGTATGTGGACTGAGATCTGTCAGCCTAGTGGCGGTTCGGGTCCTTCTGAATAGATGGGACTGGAGGGTGGCGGGGTCAGACTCCTGCTGTTGTTGTTATAAATCGTGCAAGTATTACATCTCTAAAGGCATTTGGGAAGGAAACTTCAATGAATCATTAAGTATTTGAGGCACTATAATGATACGAAGGATAAGAAGAAAATCTCAAAAATCTTCAGAGAGGATATAAAGACATGAAATATTAACAGGAAGAAAAATATTGGCCATTCAAGACAAAAATAGAAGACATGGTACAAAAATCTGTGATCGTCAAATCAGTCCATTCAAGGACCAGTTGCTACAGGTGTTTAATTGAGGCCGCATCACCCCAAGATGGGTTAATCGGGGAGGATTTTACACTTAATCTCCTCGGCCTCCATTTCTTCAGGTGTAATTAGGGGGTTGATAGACTAGGTGGTCACTGATTTCTGATTCTCCAGTGGATTTTTGAGTTAACTCCCTGGAGATGGATCAGATTTGCATAGACAACATGGATGAAAAGCCTTCTGTCTCCTCAGAGACACTTTGTAGACAGAAGACAAAATGTGTGAATTGAAGGAAAGACACAGGCTATACAGCAAAAGGGCTGATTTTGTCACTGCCCAATCTGTGACATTGGAACTGTCACTGACATTCCCTTAGCTCCAGTCTCCCCATTGCTAACCTAGCCAAGCGTTGTTTTAGGATGATGAAACCAAGTAAGACATTTGAAAGAACTTAGTAAACCGTGAAGGGCTGGGCGTTAGTTATTATGGGTGCTGTGGTAGATTTCTCATGTCACAGGGTCACGGCCTCCTAATTTCAAGAAAGGTCAGCCAGCAGCAGGACTGGCCATGCATGGCAGCTTCAAGGCCCAGGGCGCTGGGCCAGCCTTCGCCCCAGACAGCTGGCACGTGCTAACTGGTGGTCTCTCCCCTTGAAACTAGAGAGGACCGAGTCAGGGATGTAGCTGCCCACAGATTTGTTGAGGAAGCCTTCACATCAGCGTCCTCTGCCTCTGTAGAGACTGTTTTGAGAATGGTCAGCCTTAAACTAGTGCATCAGTGGAATGCAGTATCTCTGCCCCCCGTACACCCATCACACACACAGAGAGCCATCTCTCCTGCACATCTAGTCAGTGTTGTATTTTAAAGTACCAGAAGAGACCATAGCTTGCAAAATAAACTGAATGAAATTATATGCTGTGTGACTGGAAAAACTTCAGAAAATTATCATTCCTGGTTTTGAATGCCCGTCATAGAATTGTTTCTTCCAAATCGGTCTTGTTCATGTGGAACTTGAGGAAGTTGTTCAGTTAGGGATGCTTCTTATTTGGAACTGCTAAGTTAAGTAAAGCAAAGTTCAGAGCACAGCATTATTTGTTGCAAAATAACATGAAAATGTGTGGCTCTTTGGCCTCCCGCGCGTCCCTTACTTCATTTGCCCTTTAGTTGATTGTACTTTACTGAAAATGTCATAAAGGGAATGGAAAGTTACTTAGTAACAACTCTTTTATATCCTTGATCTTATCAGCTAGTTCAGGAGAAGGGTTTGGCTAATAAGTAATAAGGCGATACAGGCACGTTGGCCGTATTTATTAATTCCAGGCCTGTGAATGCGATGGAGGAAACAACATTGAGTTGAGCTCAATAGCTTTCAAAAATATTCGTCATTACTTCCATGAAAACCCTAGTCATTCAGGATGTGTGTGTTTACAGTATTTCTTTAGATAAAAGTGGCTGTAGGTCATATTGCTTACAGAAATAATTATAAAATGCTTTGTTTTTATGACTTACAAAAGAGAGTTTAAAATATTCATTAGAAATGTCTTGGGAGTTCCTTGGTGGCCTAGTGGTTAGGATTCTGGGCCTTCACTGCCGGGCCCTGGGTTCAATCCCTGGTCGGGAACTGGGATCCTGCAAGATGAGGGCCAAAAAAAAGAAAAAGCAATGTCTTATCACTGAACACTTAGTAGCCATTTGCTTTTTCAGGTGATCCCAGGATATCACAGCTTTACTAAACTGTTAACTACTGGGTTTTTTGTTTTTGTTTTTAGTTTAATCTGTCTGTGTAGTAGCTTCACAGTGTGAAGTAATGATCCTTATTGTGCCCTTTTTTGGATACTTCCTCCTCAAAGCATCTCTGTTTTGCTCCCTCCCCTGCAACCCCAGATCCGAGACGAATGGGGGAACCAGATCTGGATCTGTCCCGGCTGCAACAAGCCCGATGACGGGAGCCCCATGATTGGCTGTGATGATTGTGACGACTGGTACCACTGGTGAGTCCCCATCGTGGCCCTGGGGGGAGGGGCTCTGCACACGGGGTGTGGGGGTGCCTCTGGCCCGTCCTGGCTTTTCCTCCAGGGCAGTTCCTCTCCGGAGAGCAGCGTACGGAGCAGAATCACTGCCGAGAGAAAGGCGTTCATGTGAATTGCAAACATCACGAGTCTTTGGACTATCATTATTCGGCCTCAATTCCAAATGTGTTGCTTAGCTTATGTGCCCCCTGCTTTAACAAAGGACGAGGAGCTAGAGGGGGTTCCCTTGCCTTCTCGCCAGTCGTTTTCTGTAGCAGCTGCAGCGCTTGATGGCAACGCTAAGGGAACCCCCGTAAACGTGTCACACAGTGCAGAAGTGAGGGGACGGCTTGTGTGGTTTCTGCGCCTCTTCAGCGCCCCCCCAAAACCGAAGAAACACCATCGAAATGCATGCAAACAGCCTTCCCGTTTTATCTTGAAAATATCAGATATAAAAAGATAGGAGTCCACTTAGTCACGTGCTATATGATATCTCTGAGATAAAAACAAAGCCGTGGCTCAGAAGCATTAGACTATTTCTGGCTGAAAGGATGAATGAGCTAATTAATTTCTCCAGCGGGGCCTGGAGAGGGGCTTTGTGTAAGGTGATCACCCACACGCCCAGCAGTAGCGCAGCATCCGTCAGAGCTATGTGACTTGGATTTCTGGTAAATACACCACAGACTTAGGACATTATTTAATGACTTGAAATTCTTTAAAAACACAGGAAAAGAATGTGTGGATAAATAAAGCTTGTTTGTCTGAAGCCTTTTCTTCCTTGGTAACCATGCAGGCCCTGCGTCGGAATAATGGCCGCACCCCCAGAAGAGATGCAGTGGTTCTGTCCCAAGTGTGCCAACAAAAAGAAGGATAAAAAGCACAAAAAGAGGAAGCACCGGGCGCACTGACACCCCGGGGGCCCCTGTCCTGACGCCTCGGGGGAGGTGCTGTGACCCCGCCTCCGTGTCACCTCCCACCATGTACCTGCAGGTTATGAACCTCGCAAGACTGAGGACAGAAACACACCACCCACAGGGATTTTCCTTCTGGAACACCCCAGCCCGGGGCCACATGGTCGTGACCGAAGGAAAGCTCACGTGGAGGCGGGCACCGGGGCCACCTTGCCTCCGTTTTCTATTACCAGTGACAAGTATTACTAATAAAAAGACCATAATCTTCCCTTTCGATTTTCTTGATTCTCTCCAGGGCCTTTTCCTTAAGGTGTTAGATGAGAAGTGGCTTGTGGCCTGCCTTGACCGTGACCGAGGGTGACGTTGGTAGTCTGTCTGCGCCTCCAGCCTCCTTCCCTCTCTAGTGAGATAATCATAATCACATAAAAGAAAACTCCAGGTGGAGTGTCGGTAAATATTTTTGTGATGAAAAATATATGAAGCTTCCCCTCCCTCCCTGTTTTTAGTACTAACATGTAAAATGTTCAGGCTTTTTGTGAAATACCTTATATTTTTTAAGAAAAAGGTTTCTATCATGTCCTGTTGGCTTTTGTGCAAATTATTTTTGTTGACTCTCACCTATTTTCTTTCTCTGTTGCCTCCCGACTCTGCCCATTTCTCTAAACTGCTGGTGTTCTTCTCACAGCTTATCCATTTCATCAACTTGTATAAAAACTCTTCGGACCAGGAGATCTCCCCTAATGTAAATAATAAATATTTATGAAGTAGTTATTTTAAAAAAATTTTTATCGTGTTTAATTCTGGCTTTCTCTGAAATCTGCTGTGATTTCAGCCATGTCTGTAATTACTGCTGTACATAAGCAAAGAAGGCTAGAAAAAAAGAGCCATGCGTAGTTCAAAGTTACCTACCTTGAGCTGAACCCATGCAGTACCCAAAACACTGGGGGAAAGGACCCGAGCAGTTGGAAGGAAAACAAGGCAATTTAAATCTGTGGTTTATGATTTGAAATTGTTTTGTTATCTCTTGTTTCTGTAAATTTCTTTGACTTCCTTTTGTTTCAAAGGACATGTAGATTCCCTGAAAGTTAAAAAAAAAAAAAGAAATTATATATATATATATATATATATATATATATATATATATATATACTGTAGCATTTTGTGTTTATATTGTTTTATTTCTGCAAATCTGTTCATTGATATTGTGGTTTAAGGCTGAAATGAAGTATATTATGAAATTTTTTTTAAAGAAAACTCATCAAATTTCAGGGTATCACAAAACTTTATTATATTACTATACTGCCCACTATTTATTATATGTTATAGATGTCTGAGAGATAAACCAAATATTTTATTTTTAATGTAAAACATCAAATTTAATTTTATTAGCATATTTTAGCAACTTTGGAATAAACATGGACTTTTACTTGATTTTGAAGTAATCCCAACTTGGGCCAGTGTAATGGATATCTTGAATACTAGAATATGGGCTTTGAACCTAATACAAATATATTAATAGAAATTGTGATTTTTTAAAATGCCAAGTAAATTGATATTAGTGTATGAATCATATTTTAAAACATATTATGTGGTTAGAGAAATGAGGCTTTCTGCCATGAATGTTAAATTGCAAATCAGTGGAAATGGAGTCACCCTTTCAAGACTGCAGTATTTCATTGCCCTCCTTGTTCTAGAAGTCAAAGTTTTTCTATCCCTACAAAGAAACAAAGCGTCTATGTTGAGACACGTGTTTTTTGTTCTATTAATTTGAGATCATCCTAAATACTTTATACAATATTTTCACATGCACAAATCTACCCATTAGTGCTTTTTGGAGAGGGATGGGGGTGGGGAAGTGCAAAATAAAGATTATTGGCTATTTCATAGTTTGCTTTTCCATTTTCTTTATTTAGGATTTAGTTCCTCGAGGCATGGTCAGTGTATCTGACGTTGCCATGTCTAAGTGACCTGGTCATGCCACTGAAATAAGAATGGAGGTGCCGATATATAACCTTCCCCCAATCCTACTGTCTGAGAGACTTCAGCCCAAATGACATTGAAGGAATTTCAATCAGTTTGTTGTCCCTTGCTATTTCATGGTTGCTTTCCTAAATCCAGTTCATGATTTTATAAATGGCCTTTGCAATAATAAAACCAAAGAATCATTTTCAGGGGGCTGGAGAGCTCAAGGGATTAGTAATGGAATACAGAGCCTTTCACCTCTAGGTCAGTGAGTTGAATCCAGTTCAGGTCACCAGAGACCCAAGGTTGTTACCGTCTTCTGACTGTTCAGTGGCCTGTATGAAATGGGCTGGTGGTCTCAGTCTCTACTGGATGCCTGTCCGTACACCAACCAAAGGAAGTCTGAGAAACCACAAAAGGAAATGTGGATTAGAAAATGAAACCCTGGTGTTCCAAAGCAAAGTTAGAAAGTTGGGCAAAATCATCCTCCATAAAGTCACACTGAAGAAAAAGAGAGTAATCGCAAATGCCACAGACATCACAAAGAGACTGGAGATTAATTCACTTGGCCTAATGAAGTTGAACTAAACAGGGAAAGGAAAAACCTGTATTGGACCAGAGGGGAGAGGGTTACGTTGGGCAAGATGACAGTTTAATTGGGAGAAAACCTTGAGGGGACCCACGCAAGAAGAAGAAAGTGCGTTTTGACTTTTGAGGGAGAAGGAAATCATAGAGCAGCAGACATTTGAGGAACTACCGGAACTGAGAAAATTCGATGCGGAGGCACCAGGAGAGTATTTCCCTAGGGAGCATGAGAAGTCTCCCAGGGGTCGGGAAGCTGGTGGACCATTGTCACTTATGCCAGCACTACCATCTGACCTCAGCACTGATGATGCTTCGTGAAGAGAAGTAGTCTGGAAAAAAATTGGCCAGGCTAGTGATTTAATTGGAGGGGTTGGTATTTAAGAGGGAGAGAGAGCCCTCCCTCCCAGGAACCCCATTCCTCGGGTGAGCTGATCTGCCCGCGGAGCCCTGAGGACCTGGCCAAGCGCGATTTCTGTGACTGGTGCACTGTTTGTCTTCTAAAGGTGTCTGCACTGAAGCACAGTGAGGGGCTCTATCCTCCAGCTGATTTGTGGCTCCAAATGTCCTGCAGAAAATCAGAGGGCATCAGAGCATTCTGGCTCTGTCGGGCTTTTTGCAAAGATAAAATATAGTGCCTTACCCTACTGTGTCACCTAAACCTCCTTTGTTCTCCTTTGAATAGGACGATTCAACAAAGACCTGGTAACCAAACTAAAGTATAAAATGAACACAGATATGGAAACCTGGCCAGTGAGAATGCTAATGAATTAAGTTCACTAAAGGCACACGGGCTAAGTTTTCAATACAAATAGTTTTATGGCCAATCTCTTCAGATCATAGCAGTTTTCTTTAGAAGTTCAAGTCTAGAAGTAGATAGTCGCCCCCCAACTGAAGAATGAAACAGATAATGTTCTGAATAACGTTCTCTCCACAATAGTATCAGTCATTCTCTTAGGAAACCGTTTCTTTGAGAATCTTGCATTCGTTGTGGCCTAAAAAGTCTAAAGTAACTATTAATCCCCGCGTGCCGGCCAGTGGTGACACTGGAAATGAGATATTTAGGTGGACAGCTGAACGTTTTCTTCTTCCTATCAGGGAAACATAACATTTAGTTTATGTGCAAAGTGTTAAAACAACTGCTGGTTACCTTTTTCATCCTGGACAACTCAGCTTTTAGTTTAGTTTATAGAAGGACAGTTTTAAACACTTTGATTCGTTCATTCCACGTTGGCTGGACACACTTCATGAAAATGGCAAAAGTGCATTAGCTCCAAGTTGAGTTTTCCTGCAGTCTGGCCTCCACCGTTTTGTACTTAACTTGTTCCCACCATATTCTGGTATTAATGTGCATTTCATTGAATCCTAAGCCCCTTCCTTACTAGGTTTTTCTCCATTTTTCTCCACATCATCTTTCTATCCACCTTAGACTGCAGTGGTTTTAAACGTGGATATAGCTTTATATAGTTGAAGGGTTTATATTTACAACAAAATATTGAAAAGCTTAGTGAACGGTTACATTAACTATCCTGGGAAGTAGCAGAGTTGACAATATAGGAAAAAATGCATTTATACGTAAACAGATGGATGCCACAAGATGTAAATGTGCTGGGCTTTCAGAACAGAAGTATATTGGGACTTCCCTGGTGGTCCAATGGTTAAGACTCCGTGCTTCCACTGCAGGGGGCACAGGTTCGATCTCTGGTCAGGGAGCTAAGATCCCACATCCTGCATGCCACGCGGCATGGCCAAAAATAAAAATAAAAAAGAACAGAAGCATATTTTAGGTACTCTGCCCTAAGCAATCATCTCCTACTGTATCCTTGGAACCTCGACAGGATTTTGTTAACCTTCTGAAGTTTTGTGGGAGTTTTTTTTTCTTTGTGGTTTTTTTTGGCTTGGTCTTGTATTTGATTAGCGAAACGCTTAGGATGGGATCATCTTAAGCAAAACAACACAAAACTGAAGATTGTCATTGTTACTGTTCTTCATGAGTTAACTATTGCCCAGTTCAGTGGTTTGAAGCAAATGTCTGTGCTGCTTCTAGGACCTCATTTAAACCTCTAATAAAAGTAGTCATCAGAGGGAGTTCAAATCATCCAAAAAAATCATCAGGTTATATTCTGATTATTTCTTTTCTTATACCATTTGGAATGTTGACTAAGCTTTTTTGGCCAGCTTTTAGAAAGTGAATTCTCTAGAAGAAGGTTTCTAAATGACCAATTCCTCTTCCCTCCTTCATTCTATTACTTTTTAACGTGGCTAATTTACAACATTCACAGAAACAAAGAAGAGGCCCAGAATGTTTTGCACTTAACCACATCCACACGCTTCCCAAAAAACCATTAGGCATCTTCCCAGGCTACGGGGATGCAAAGATGACCTGAGACACTTCCCCAGTGTCACAGAGAGATGACAGAGAATGACATGAGAGACGTGGTCCACATCTCAAAATGGATCAAAGCCAGAGTGCATGGAAAGATGATCAGTTCTGACTCCTGTCTGACCAGTTTTCAATTTTAGGTCCATGAGACCAAGGGACAGCTTACCACAAGACGCCGTAAACCAATACAGACATCAGGATATATGTAGTTTGAGTCCTTGTATATAAAGTCCCAAAAGGGCAAAACTACACCACGTGTTTCAGGATGCACGCAAAGGTGGGAAAGCAAGGAGGGACCCTCATAAAAGTAAGGATGGCGGCTTCCTCTGTGGGGAGAGAGGGGAGCGTGGATGTGGAAGACGCAGTATAAGCAAGCTCGGGCTGCTTCCAGGTACAGGCAGAGTCTGATTCCCTGACCTGGGAGGTGGTTATACAGACACCACTTTATAGCCATTTGTTTAAACTGTATATGTAAGTTTTAGCTATTTCTGTGCTTGTTCTTTTCTACGAGTAAAAAAAAACTTTAATTGAAAAAAAAAAAAGCAGTAAGTTGACAAAATTATAACATTCCCAGGAAGAAAGATTGGATCTGAAACTCCAATCTACTGAAATAAATGTATTCCTGATGCAACGTGTATGTCAAATTTTTGTTAATCCTGTCACGTTAAATGCCAGAGGAGAGTTTTGCATAAAGGAAAAATATGGTGAATTCTCACTAAGGAAGTAAGGTAAGAGGGGAAAAAGCAAAAGCATTTATAAACACCTGTACGTTTTAAAAAAAAAGTATGAGGAAAAACCTTTCACTCTGAAGGCTCAGTGAGGCCATCAGAGCTTCCCAGGAAGGCTGCTGCGGAATGCAAACCTTCTAGAAGCTCAGCTGACACCCTCTCAAATGTCATTTTCCACAAAGATCCCACGTGGAAATGGGCCTGTGGGTGAGGTTGCTTTGTTGTTTGGTTTCACTTTGGGGAGAGCGTAGCACAGGGCTGTAAAAATTTTGAATCTGAAAACCTTTAGGCAGACCACACAGTGGCCTTCCTTGTGACACGGGTGGGTTACCTGCCTGACTCCTAGGGTTGCTGTGCCCAGGAATCACGCCCACTTCCAGTAAGTGCGCGTCAAGCCAAATATTGTTTGAAGTGTGATAAAAATATTTTTGGCTTACCATATTTTCACCAATTAAAAAAAAAATTGAATTGGCCAGACCTAGGCCCCCATTAAAGTGCATACGGGGTGTTTGATGAGCTTCACGCATTAAATTGATATTTTCTGTTTATAGGTCTTCTTTTCACATTGCATTTAGATCTTTAAATTTTAAGGAGTCTAGACAGCAAGATAGTAGCCAAGAGCACTTTTTTTTTAGTCAGAACTTGGATCTGAATCCTGACTGTGTTGCTGAACTGCTGAATGAACTTCAATAAAGAATTTAATTTCTCTAAATCTCAGCTTCCTTCTCTGTAAAAGGAGAATAGGACTGTCTTCTTTGGGTAATTGTAAAAATTGAATAAGATCATATGTAAAGCATTTAACACATAGTAGGAGCTCAACAAATGGGAGCTATAGTATCTACTGTGGGTTTTTTTTTTTTAGTTTAATTTGTTAATAGTTACTATCTTGCTCTTCCAATAATTTTTCAGTGCTCTATAAATTCTGAATTTTCCATGAGACTCAGATTCTGGATTTTGACACCCCATCAAAACAGCGATCTTGGCCAGCAACCCCACTCCTGGGTATATATCCTAAAAAGTTGAAGGCTCTAATTCAAAAAGATACATGCACCCCAGTGTTCATAGCAGCACTATTTACAACAGCCAAGACATGGAAACAGCCTAAACGTGCACTGACAGATGAATAGATGAAGAAGATGTATATATACAATGGAATACTACTCAGCCATAAAAAAGGAATGAAATAATGCCATTTGCAGCAACATAGATGGACCTAGAGATTATCATACTATATGAAGTAAGTCAGAGAAAGATAAATATATGATATCACTTATATGTGGAATCTAAAAAATAGTACAAATGAACTTGTTTACAAAACAGAAACAGACAAACATAGAAAACAAATTTATGGTTACCAAAGGAGAGGGGAGGAGAGGACTAAAATAGAAATTTGGGAGTAACATATACACACTACTATATATAAAATAAACAACAAGGACCTACTATATAGCACAGGGAACTCAATATCTTGTAATAAACTACAATGGAAAGAATTGAAAAAAATCTAGATAAATACATGTATATGTATAACTGAATCACTTTGCTGTACACCTGAAACTAACACGATATTGTAAATCAAATATACTTCAATTAAAAATTTTTTTTTTCATTTAATAAAGAGCAATGTGGGCTTCCCTGGTGGCGCGATGGTTGAGAGTCCGCCTGCCGATGCAGGGGACACGGGTTCGTGCCCCGGTCTGGGAAGATCCCACATGCCGCGGAGTGGCTGGGCCCGTGAGCCGTGGCCGCTGACAGGCCTGCGCGTCCGGAGCCTGTGCTCCGCAACGGGAGAGGCCACAACAGTGAGAGGCCCGCGTACCACAAAAAAAAAAAGAGCAATGCTCTTTTGATGCTACAGTCGAGGCTGGAAAGGTGGACAAGACATTAGCCAGGCGATTTTATTATCAAGCTATTTGATTACTGGACACAGAAGGTCACCAGGAGAAAGACTTCCTCCCAGTGCCCATTTTCTTCAGCTCAATTTTACACCCATCTGTATAGTACCCAATGGTGGAGAGCGGAGGGAGAGGTATGCCGCTGTCAGCAGGCCTGGATGACCGATGTTAATACGCAGCAAGTCAAAGTGCAAAGGATTTGGCGTTGGCACTTTCTGGTTCTTATGCTGAACAATCTCAGACAACTAGATGAAACAGTAAATCATGGAGGACAAGCCCTTGCTGGGCTTCACCCGCATTCAGCAGGCACATGGTTGCCTGTCCATTCCTGAACAACCTCAGGCCTCAGTGCAGGAAAGGGATCAGATAAAGGAAGGAAACCTAATTTACACTTAAAACAAGGAGGAATTTCTCAAAGCCTTCTGAATGTAGTCCAGCTGGAGGGATGCACTGGAGTCTAGAGCACCCCCTAGTGGAGGAGCTTCCACTGCACCACCACCCCCTTCCCTAGGTGCTTAGGAATCTCAGGCCATGAGGATGGAAATGTCCCATCACTTCTGCTCCGCCAATACCGGGGCCATGGCCACATGGACTATGGATCACTTGAGATACGGCTATTGCAGCTAAGAAGCTGAATTTTTAATTTTGTTTAATTTTAACTAATTGAAAAAAATTTTTTAATAGTTTAAACTAATGGAAAATTTTAAAATGATAATTTTAACTAATTGAAATGTAAATATCCACAGGTGGCTAGTAGCTAGCACATCACTGCAGTTCCAGGACAGACACAACTGTAGATGTTCTTTGCTCCTTCGCTGTAGCTCTGACCAGGAAGCACTGACATCACAGCCTCACTTCCTAACTGTCTGCCCAACTCTCCCAAGGGCCTCAGCCCCTTCATTTTGAAACAAAGAGGTCCCATGAGATCTACATGCTTCTTGTAGCTCTCACATTCTGTGCTCGAGACTTCAAACGTTATAAATAAATTAGTTCCGTTTCAGAGGTAGCGACACGTCAAATCTATCCGATGGCTGTTAGGATGTCAGGTCCATAGGTGAAGGGATATGTGTGTGTTGTGTGAAAGGAACCCAATCAGAAATGACTCATCCTCAACCTTTTTAAAGTGTGGATTTCATTGAAAATAACGTTAAAAAATAGGCTTAAAGTTAAAAAATTGAAATAAAATCAGGATACGAAAAGTAGGCACATCCTTTTCCGGTTGTTTACCTCTTGTAAGAGCACATTTTTAGGAAGAACAGCAAAAAGGCATCTCTCCACCAGGTACAATGGCTGTAGCAGTGGTGGGGTGGCCGAGAGCTGCTGACAGGGTTGATACATTCCCTAACACTTCCTGCATGGGAGGGTATCTTTAACAGCATAGAGGCATTTATATTGCCTTATTGTCAATAGATGGAAGAAGGCAAGAAAACACAAAGAGTTTAATGTTTTCAACTTACTAACAGTTTTTCATTAAGTCCACATTTTGTATATCCAGGAGTCTGCCCCTATCAGTTATCAGTGGTTTGTATGAGATTGTAGTGAAATTTTTCTACTGCACTGATTCAACCATTAATAGGAACACACGATGTACTTGTTCACATACATACACTGAATCTACGGACTTGTGAACCGCTTCCATGCCCTTTCTAGCATCTTGGATATAATATAAACCCTTTCAACATCTGCTTCATTTCTTGGACGGTTAGTTACTTGTTCAAATGTCTTTATGGACAAATCATTGTCACCGAACTTTGTTTCAAATCACGAAAAACAACAGAGGAGCTCTGCTTTATTGATTACAAAATACCAAGCCCTTACTGGAGGGCTTCAAATTACCAGACCGCCCAAACTAAGCTAGCCCACGTTTCAGTTTGTAGTCACGGACAATACAGCAATTTAATGCAGCAGAAATCCTGACCGAATTCAAAAGATGGTATTTCTGCCATCAGAAGTGTATTCACCTCCTTTCCCAAGCGACTGGTTAACGCTGACATTTGACAGTGGCCCACTTTGTCTCTGAGAAGTTTGTGGACACAGATTCAGCTGAAGGATGTTTATATAAAAATACATGGTGTAATTAACACCTACAGCTCACAGCATTCCCTAAGTATATGTTCATGTATAATTTTTGCAATTATGCAGTTTACAGACACAAAAGTCACATCACTGTCTTGACACACAAAAGTCACCATCCAAGAAATGAAGCAGATGTTGAAAGGGTTTATATTATATCCAAGATGCTAGAAAGGGTATGGAAGCGGTTCACAAGTCCATAGATTCAGTGTATGTATATGAACAAGTACATCGTGTGTTCCTAAAAATGGTTATCATTTTTAATATGTATTATGCACTTAGAAACAAGAATCTGGCTTCATTCAAGCTGCTAATCATGTTTCATTGGTGCTCAAAGACCAGAAGGAAAACAGAAGGTTTGGAGAAATAGTAAGGAAGGGCCCAGGTGAGCTGTCTCTGCCCCAGTCACTGCTCAGGTGTGATGACAGCCCACATCGCTAAGACAAACAAACCTCCGCCCAGCCGTTCGATGGTCTTGGCTGGCATTGTCTGAATTCTTTTTTTTTTTCCCACAAGAAAAGCTGGTCTTTCATATTAAGTGGAGGCATGTCAGAAATTGGACAAACAGTATATTCAGAGCTCAAGTGGAGACAGTGCCCTTTATGTAAAGAAGCGGCGCAAGGTTTAAAAAGTGTGCTAGGGTTTCAGTAACTGGATTGTTTAGACTCAGGTGAGGGCACCAACGCTCTGAGCCAAAAAAAAAAAAAAGGAAAGAAAGAAAGATTAATCACGTTGTACCTAAGCCAACCCACTAATCACGAATACAAAATATGGTGCTAAGATATGAAGGCGCTACAGACATGCCACCAAAAGCTGGATGTGAAAGTAAACATTCCTAATTCCCTACCCCCCTCTCACGGCTAATCTGATGGAACCATCCAATGGCTTTCCACCAGGGTAAAGGGAGCCGGCTGCCTCTGAGTCTAGGCAGGCTTTGAAATGGCCTTCTATTAGAAACCTGGTAGAAGCATCTCCTGGGATTGCTGCGGTGCTCGGTTGCCGCCCGTCAGGTCGCCGCAGCCACCCCGCAGCAAAGCCCATGGAAATGGAAAGCACCACGTGACTGCCCAGGTCCACCCCGTCTCTGTTTTCAAGGTCTTTCCTGAAAGTTGGCCACACAGATAACCTGGTTTCCATGCTATTTATTGCCCAGGAAGGAGGAAGGGTTGAGCCCAACCCCTTGGAGATGTGAACTTGCGGTTCCAGGGAGTCTAGGGGATCAAATCTGATGCTTTCAGGACTGAGCTGCCCCAGAGAGTGAATCCAACCGCAGCTTTCTCTTAGAACCAAAAGGGGAACCGAATTACAATAGCTCTTTCTTATTTGTGACACATGGGGGGGGGGGGTGAAGAAAAGAAAAGAAAAGAAAGCTTTCGCTAGTACTTTAGGACATAGGTAACCTGTGGCTTTTGCAAACAGTCGTTTTTCTACATTGAGAATGAATTCCCCTTAATATTCTTTTTATTAACTGAAACATCATTTTACCCGAGATCCCCATTTACTGGTGGCAAATCTGGGTAACTTTAGAGACCCAGGATCACTTCTCCGTCAAAATTACTTAGCCTGCAAGTTAGGGAAGATTCTATGCTTGGGTCAAACTCCCGCCCTCCTCCTTAGCGTGTTAGCAAAGATAAAATTCAGATGCTGTTTTTAGTAAAAAATGATTGCCTTCTTGTAAAAGACTGCACTAAAGACAACAGCGGAATGATCTTTTTTTTTTTTCCAGCAGCACACAAATTTGGTCTTTGGAACTGGATTTATGAAACAGCTGCCTTTGATGTACTTTGAGGCTTTCGTTTTAGGTGAGTTCTGGACATAGCCTGACTTGGGGACCCATCTAGGTAAAGGATGATGTCTCTCACCAGGCAAGACATCGTTAAAGACAGTGAAAAACTAACCTCCTCAGCTTTGAAAAATAAATGTTTATTCAGCCATCAGTTTTGGATAAGACTCTGCAACTTCCAACATGTGGACGGGTTGGTCATCTCAGGCCACCATATTCCTCACAAGTATCGAAAAGCACATTTTTACCTGTTTGTAGCTGCTCAAAAGATGTTTGTGTTGATTTCCCAAGGTTCTGCCACTCTTTTGAAGACTAGATTTCACTCTGTAAAATCCAGTTCCTCAGACCTGCTCGGCTTTTGTGTGGTTGGAACAGCACACCCTGAAAAAGTATCAAGGGTCAACTTGGTTCAGAGGTTCGGCTGACAGTTTAAAGTTATTTAGAGAAAATCGGGCGCTGATGTACTGTGACATAGATGTACTCACACACAGAAAATACCTCCTCCTCATTCAAAGGAGCTAAAAATGTAGGCCCCATTGCTGGCACGTTAAATAAAGTTCCCTGTTGCAGGATTATTTATCATGGTTAGCGGTTGCCATCAGTCATGAAAAGTTAACGAAGACCTATTGGGTTTATCTATAGGCAGCTAAACAAACATATCTTGCTCTTCTGTTATCTTCTTGTTAACAAAGCCCTATCAGGGTGTTCTCAACATCAGCATTTACTGCACAGGGGCCCTTTATCTGGGATGATATATAGGGAGACCATCAATTAGTGTGAGAGTTTGTAGATACCTGCCATATATTCATGAGGGCGAGCGGCTTCCCGTCTCTTGCTGTCACAGACACGGTGCAGCGCGGTTTTCTAGGTGGTGTCACTGCTCACCTTCTGGGCTTTGGCTGATTTCTGTCGTGGCCATGAAACTGTCAGAGTGCCTTTGGTCCAGGCAGAGCTGTGACTGCAGCAGAGCCAGCGACCAGGGCTGCTGTTCTCAACACACTCTCAACACAGAAGCCCAGAGGACCAAGGTCCCATGCAGCGATACTGAGAAAACACACAGAGAAACAGGAGCCTTGGTGTAAGTGTTGCTTTCGCCTAAGCATTTTTAAAAAATTGTTATTACCCAGTCGCTTTATACAATTGGAAGTATTGAAGCAGACACTTTAGTTCTGGGTGTGTAGCTGAGGGGAAAAGGGGAGACTGGTCACCTGAATGGCATCTAGAATCTCTAACTTCACTCATTCTGATCCCAGTGCTCCTCTACATACAGACCATCGCTGGTTCCCCAGTGCCCACAGGACAAAGCCACGTAGTAGCTTGACTCCATGACCCTTCACTGCCCTGTGTCCCTACCTCTCCCACTCCTTCCCTGCTCGGGGAACTGCCTTTCTCATCCTTTATCGAACTCTCCGGACCCTTTCCCCACCCCAGTGCCATCGAACTTGCCTGTTCACTTCTTGAATACCTCTTGCCCCCTGCACCACTCTGTGAGCTCATAAGCGTCCGGAGAGTCAGATCAAGCTTCACAATCTGGTTAAACATTCGAAGACACTCCCAAGCATTCTGTCCTCTGGGCTCACACAGCAGGCATTTCACAGAGTGTTTACTGCATCGGAATGATTTACTTGTTTGTCCTTCTCCCCATTCTACCTGTGCACAGAGACAGCTTCCTCCTTTGTGGTCTCAGAGCTTAGCAGGGTGCCCATTATGGGGACACAGTGTTAAAGGAAGGAAGGAGGGATGAACGAAGAAATAGAAATGCCCGTAACCCCACTGATAGTCCTCAGCGCACACTGAGTCTTCTGGAAGGAAAGAAGTCCCAGGAGCAGGGATGAGGGCTGGTCACAGCCAGACAGGATGCGTCACCTGTAAGACAGGGATAAACCTATCTTACAGGGTGTTCTGAGTTTAATGAGCATTATCCTGTAACTGATATATTTTATGATGGATGCAGTCACTGTTATAATATAACCAGGTTGTTACTGTTATGGCCTTTGGTGTAAGTGCCGCAGCTTCCTGTAACCTGGACGGCCCTTTCCTTAGAACAGAGTTTCATCAGTTTGGTTTCCCCAAGAGAACTCAGCTGCCTGATGAGTTGTGTGACAGGTCCCTACAGCACAGGGATGGCAGATTGTCACACCGAAAGCTGACCCTCAGCAAAGACTCCCAGGGCCACCGAGCGTGCTAGTACTATTGTCACCTCCACTCACCAGCCCAGCTGCACAGGGAGCAGGCCCCTGAGGCCCCTGCAGCCTTTCTCCTCCCAGTCCTCAGATGGCCCGAAACCACGCTCAGCCCCCCACCCCGAGCTAGGCGTGTTCCCAAGGCGGCAGGCCGTGTAACCTCCGTGGCTGAGCAAAGCACCCTTCGCTCTGGGGACAAGAAGGGGCAGGGGTCACTCGTGCAAACGGCATCCCCTCTGGCCTTCAGTATCGCCGGTGGGGTCGTGACAGGCCGTGAGCAATTCCGGGCCCGGGGAGGGAAGTTGACCCCTCGCAGCCCCCTGGAGCGCCTACACCTGCTGACAAGAGCCCCCGACCTTTGCCCCGCCGATGCACGGCTCTGCGTCCCCGCTGGCGTCTTCAGAGCAGCAAGCCATCTCCGAGGCCTGGTCCTGACGGGAGGGGGGCGGAAGGGGGGGCCCGCGACAGGCCGCAGTGGGGGCCACCCTGGCTGTAGGTGAGGCAAGCACGTCCCCGGGGGACCTCAGGGTGCGCGGGTGCAAGGGCGGCGAAGGCAGTGCCTGGGGCTTGGGGCTGGTGGAGGCCAGGTATTCCCAGGTCAAGGTCACAGAGACCGCTCTGGAGCCCGAGACTCACTCCCTGAGGCTCCGGTGGGTCCTCCCATGAAAAACAAAGACTGGGAGGAGCGAAAGGGAAGAAAAAGTCGGGAAGGAAGGGAGGGAGGGAGGGAGGAACTGGGAGAAGAGGGGAAATAGAGTCCATGCCGTCCTAGGCCCTCACAACCGCCTTTTGCGGCTTTGCGGGCCTTGCAAGTTGGGAAGACAGATGTTTGCCGTGCTTGCTTTAACAGAGACCGTTCTCGGGGTCGTATTCTTGACTGACTGCCCCAGACGGTCCGGTTCTTCCACTCCCCACCTGCCAGCCCCAGCCCCAGGCCGCCGCCGCCGGAAGCCTGGGGACCAAATCCATCCATCTCCGAGCCTGCGCCCCCCTCTGGCCCTTTTCCTGGCCAAACTGGGAACAGAAACCTAAGACCCGTGCGCTCCCGGCAGATGGCTTCTCGGGAGCCAGGGCGGCCAGGGCGCCCGGAGGGGCCGGCGGGCGCAGGTCCCCAGGAGGGGAGGAGAAAAGGGGTGTCGGAGGGAACACTCCGAGAGAGGAGACAGCGGGTGACTGTACATAGGAGGATAGACAACGAAGGGGCCTGAAAAGCCGGTTCCCGTCTGCACTTAGATGCTGCCCCCTCTTCTTATCCCCGAGGTCCCAGAGGTAGCGTCACAGAAGACCTCAAAGGGGAGATGGGGAAGTGGGGGGACCTCTGGCCCCCGCGCGACAGTGGAGGGTGAGGCGTGTCCGCGCGGGGCCCACGCACCTGCGAGCAGTTAGTGCCAACACGGAGCAGGCCGACGATCCCCCCCCCCCACCCCCGTACAAGTGCAAACTAGTTTCTGTGTTGGGGGAAAAAAGAGAATAAAAGTTTAATAAACGTGTGCTGTGTTGTGAACGACTTTGTGACGACCTCTGTTGCCAATGGCCTATGCACGCGGAATAATGGTCTCCTTGCAGAGAGGGAAATAGCTTAGCGCTATCATCGTTGCCTCGGTAACCATCAGAGTCCCCATCTAGCAAGAGAGAAATGAGTTATGAAAAGGCTTGAGTGAAGAAGGGATTAACACATGATCCCAGGGACAGTATGTCAATCAAAATCAACTGAGAAATTACACTGCTCTATTTGAGAATTTCTCCGGAACCCGCACGGTAGTGGAGTTGGGTGCGTATTTTCTCTCTCTCTCTTTTTTTTTAATTTGAGAAAGAAGGGGGAAAGTAGCATCGTGATTAGTCTTTGCGACTATCGCTGAGAATTACACTGAGGAGAGGGAAAGACTCACCAAAAGGAGGGTTAAGTAGACCCCCCCCCCCCCAGCCTACCCGGCACGTCCGGGCACCTGGCTCTTGCGTTCCGGCCCCCGCGCTCCTCCTGTCCGCTGCACTCACCCCCCACTCCGCAGGCACCGGACCGGAAGGCTAGAAGCCCGGGGGCCAGGCGCTCGGCCTCGGACGGACCCCGAGCTGCGCCCGAGGAGGCGGAGGTGGGGAGCGGGGGGCTGGGAGGGGCAGGGCAGGAAAGACAGTGCGGACCTGGCTCACGGTCCTGGGGCCTGAGCGGCAGCCTCCGAAGCAGCCTCTTGCCGGCTGCCGACTGGCTCGACTCAGCGTTCGGCGAAATGAATCGTCGAGTCTGGTGCACACACCACCCCACCCCCACCCCCACCCCCCCGACCCGCCCGGTAGCCGGCAGCCCTCAGCTCCCACCCCCAACCCCCCAGCTCCTGAGGCTGGCGGCTGAGACGCCCACGCACGCAGATCAGCGCGCGTGCAAACACAACCCCCCACCTTGCTTGCGCACAGGGACCTGGGTCTCAAAAATTAAAAAAAAAAAAAAAGACACCGTGAAGTCCTAAGGAGCGGCCTTGGGTTAATCGATTTCTAACCCCGCGCGCGGTGCGCCTGCAGCTCCGCTTTGCGCCCAAAGGCTGCGTCCGCTTGGGCTTCCGCTCTGGCTCTGGAGTCGGGAATTTTGAAGGAAACCTCAATCCGCACCCCCTCCCCTCCCAAAAAGAGGATGCTCTCTTTGGGAAACACTTGAGAGGCACAAGACTGCGGGAGAGAGAGCTCCTAAAGAGTCTGGGTGGGCTGGAGCAGGGCACGCGGGACTTCCCTAGACGGAGACCCCGAGAATAATCGAGAATAACCGCCGTTGCTCCTGGAGGCCGAGCCCGGGGCGGGGCAGGGGTGCCGGGGGTGGGGTGGGGTGGGGTGGGGGAGAGAACCCTGCAGGCTGAACTGGGGGAGTTTGAAGCTCTCGCTGCTGGAAGTCTGGCCAGCGCCTGTGGCCCAGATGGGGGGGTGGGTACCGGGGTCCCCAGGGCGCATTGCGGCTGCAGACCTGGTCACCTTGGGGACGTCCCCCTCCTTATAAACCGCTCTGGGCCCGCAGCCTGCTTTTTCCGCAAGAAGAAGGGACCTTGGCCATCCTCTGGTCCTACCCCCTCAATTAGCAGGTGGGGAAACTGAAGCCTTGAGGCAATACAGTGACAAAAGGTACCCGTTGAAGCGCTGGAGAAGCGCCCAATTTCTTAACTTCGCTTTAGAAAATTGGCCTCATTATATAAAAATAAAAGTTTTAAGGAACTTTCCTCCAACTGAGAGCCTTGCTTTGCCCTGCGGGGGGCGAGGAGGTGCGTGGAGGCGCTCTCAGCCCACGTGTGTCTGGGTGTTCATTCCTCATTCATTCATTCATGCATCATTCATTCACTGGCCTTCCCTCCGCCCGCCTTACTCCCCCGCGAGTCCCACACAAGTTTCAAGTCCCGAGCGCCCTGCGCGGTTAACTAAATCGCCTTGACCCCGGCGCTATTTGATATTTGCCTCCTTGACACTCATTTAGGGGCTTGGAGCAGCGACGCAGACATTGGACAACTCCAGCCTGAAACCGAAGCCTTACGGAAGGGGGGGACGGGGAGAACCTGATAGCTGGAAACTCGTTTTCTCCAAAGGCTTTCGGGACATTTTAGCCCGGCTCCAGGTCCTCGGAGCGCCAGGGCGCCGCCAGTGCGGGTGTAAACGTTAAATGTTAGCTATTTGTTCCGATGATTGGCATGGAAATCGACTCTTTCTTGTCTTCTTTTTTTCCTCCTTCTGCCTCTTTCCTTTCCTTTCTCTCTCTCCCCTCCGGATTCCCACAAATACTAATTCAACCAGTGGCTCCTCTAATCCGCCTTCCCTCCCGGCCCCGCCGCCACCCAAGTCAGAAGACTCCCGATTTGGGGAAAACTAACACAACAATAACAACCCAGGCGAGGCAAGGGGCCACTTTTCTGGTTTCGTTCCACTTCTGGAGGCGACACTATTCAGTGCGACGGACTCCTCGTCTCCTGTAGTCCCTTGTATCTTTTTTCTTTTCCTTTTTAAAAAAATTTTTTTTTGGCCTTTCATTTCTTTTAAACAGCGCTGGAGGGAATAAAGTGTTGGTGGCATATTAGAAATTCAGGAGCGCTGTGGTCTCTATTAACAGAGACAAACAGATGACCAGATAAGGGAGTCGCCTGGTTGCAAAACTTGCAGTTTCTGCTTGAAGGGAGCAACCCAACAGAGCATCTTACTCGGACCCCGACCCGGCAATGACCGGCTGCCCAGAAAGGAAGGGCCACACAGTTGAGGCTGGGTGCCAACGGCACTCCCCCAGCCCATCCACGTTCCAGATCTCAGCCCAATACCCCCTACCCCACCCCCTAATCCTCTAAATAAACCCATTCATTCCAGACTCCCCCATTTCCAGAGGCTCGTCTTACCCCTCCCACCCCCTCCCCATTATAATTCTCCATTTCTCTTATTTGTTCTGTCACTACCTATACCTTCTGCCATCATAACCTTTTCAAACTCTGATTAGTGAGGCTTTATTCGCCTCACTCACCCTTTCCCCCCCGCACCCCTCTCTCCCCTTCTCCCTCCTCTCCTTCTTAAAAGATTTTGGAGCTGAGAAGATAAGATATGCAATCCTCTATCGGGAATCCTGTAATATTAAAGATCAAACGTGGCATCAATGGAAGACCAAATGCAGAGAGAAACAAAAGGGGGAGGCTAGGAGATGCTCATCAGCTAATTACAGCTGCAAATATTATGCAAATTTATCTTGGCACAGAAATGGAGAAAGCGAGTTTAAGTGTGGAGATAATGCCGGAAAATTGAATGTTCATCTGGGCATGGGAATTGGCCCAGCAGGCTCCATTGGTCTGTTTCATCTAGGGAAGCACCGTTTTTATACTCCTATCAGATCATCTGCTCTTCGCCGGTTGGGGCTGAGAAATTAATATTACTTATAATTGATACTTGAAATTCTTGGAGTGATGTGTCCTAAAGAGCGGGAAAAGAGAGGAAAAGGGAGAGGGGGAAGGGATGAAAAGGAGGCGGGAAGGGAGAGAAACGGGAAGGAGAGACAAGTCCTACAATATTGGACCCAGAATTGGAACTAGACGTCTTAAGTCCACTGAACTAAGGCCAAAGTGAACAGAAAGAGAAAATATCCCATAAAATCAGGTCTCTCTCTCTCTCTCTCTCGACCACCCCCTAAAACCTGAAATAGTTTTATAATCAAGATTCAAGCTTTTAAAATCTGTAATGATTTGGCTGCCTACTTGGCTTGAGAGAGTGAGGGCAGGATTGGTGGTGGAGGCTTGAACTCCAGGTAGCTGGGAACCTACGGTGGCCTCAGGAGAGGCTGCAAGATGGGTAGAAGTGACCAAGTGGGACTCTTTGCAGATCTAAGCAAAGGGAGGAAAGTAGATCTGGCTCTATAGACCCTCACCCTTGCTTCCGCCCCAACTGTTCCCCCATTTCCTCCATCTTTACCGGCCTGTATTCAACTTTCTTCAACTTACTCAAAAACTGCCTGGGAAATTATATTCCCAGGAAACAAACTCTATATCCTTACACTTCATAAGTTAATGTTCTTAAGCGTAGGGGAGGAAGGGAGATAATAGAAACTACAGTGAACAGAAAAGAATTCTTAAAAAAAGAATCAAGTCCTCCTTCCCCCTCCCAGTACAAAGTCTACTACAACCTAGAGCAAACGTAGAGAATGTCAGATGAGCATTATTCGGGTGCAAGCCATCCAATTACCAAGAAATTATGATCTGACGTCAGGAGGAACAATTGGAGAGCAAATATGTATGAATCGCCTTTCACTGGTTTGCATATTTGCAACAATTGTTTAATCCAAGCAACAAGAAAGTAATCAACAGGCACAAAAAGCTTAAAGAGCAAATTACTAGTGACTCCTGCCCCTTCTACCTCCTGAAGCCAGGAGGTGGCTAGTGCTGTCGGGGGTAGGGCGGGGACCTCAGGTGTAGCCTTGGAGTCTGAAATCCATCCTGAAAGAGGCAGAGAGGAAAGCCTGTTGCGTTTAGATGACTTTTGTTCCACAGGCGTTAGGGCAAAAGACAAAAGAAACAAAAATGCCAATTATTGTAACTAATTAACCATTAAATGAGATGTGTGTCCTCTTCTCTCTAACTCTAAAGGAGGGAAGATGATGAGGGTAGGTGGGTGGGGGGCTCTGGGAGAACAGGCGGATCCACCCACCACTCTGCTCTGGGGGAAGGAAACCTGTACAATTCTGCATGTGTTAATAGACAAAGCCAGAGGAGCTGAATATATATAAAAATATATACACGTTAAAAAAGAGAGCAATGAATACCAAAGAGGAACCTGGAATTGATTTTTTTTTCTTGTGTACTTGGAATGGGGCTGGAGTGGGCAGCGGGCAGGGTGGGAGCTGTGCTGGGGCAGGAGATGGTGAGGACAGAAGAAATCTCAGAAAAATTACCATTATTGGTATCTTTCTATATAAAGATGCAAATGGCATTTTATCTCAACTTGGCTCTGTGCTTTCGTCAGTGTTTATGATTAATTATCTCTTTTTTCATAAAAATAAATCATGTTAAAAATTGGGATCTTGGTGCTGGGGAGAAACTAAGCGCTGGTTTCAGGTCGATCTTGTTAATTTCAGCCTGAAATTGACACACTAATTAAAGAGCAGAGCGGTAAAGCACGAGCAGGCAAGATTATACCCAGCTCTTTTTTTTTTTTATCAGATCTACCTTATATTTTCCCAATTAAAAACTGCAAAAAGCAGTTTCATTGCCCCGGGATAAAAAATAAGGGCCCCCTTTCACAACGTTGGCCATCACTTTCTACCATCAGATTCATTGTGATGTATTAGATGCAATAAATTATCCCATGTAACAAAACATTGGGAGCTGAAAGGCAGATAATCTGGAAAGCGGAGATAAGGATTCATTATTCCAAATCATTATGAATCCAACGTTGCCTCTGACTTCTTTCTTAATCAGCTCCTCTGATCCTGGATATGTGAGCAGTACAGATAAGGAAAGAGTCGTTTATAATTCTCCACCTCGTCTAATATTTTAAAATAAAGTCAGAGGCAAGAAAACGCCATAAAACACTGGTGAGCAGGCAAGCGCCGAATGAAAAATCACTTCCATGTTATTATATCCACAGTAAGATTTAATTAAAATTCTCCACGTCCACGTGCTTTATTTTCAGATAGGATTTTTTCCCATCACGTAATAATTGATAGGAATTTGCAAACGGGGCTACTTATTTAGGGCGCCTGGGTGGAATAGGTCTGATTTTTTTTTTTAATTTCCAGTCATTGCTTTGTGAAACTTTCATTTGAGACATCCATGGTTCCACACCCCCCAGCACCCCCCAGCACCCCGCCCCGCAGTTTTGGTTAGAGAAACACAGGCAAAGTACCAGACCAGAAACTTGAGTTTAATAAAACTGTTCTGTTAAAAAGAAAAATGAAAGAACTGTCCCCACCCTAGAGGGCCGTTTACTCCCTCCCAACACCCCACCCACCGTACACATTTATAATAAAATAAATCTCAGTGAGTGTGCTTGAAAGATGGGAACTTTTAAACCAGGGCTAATCTGAGTGTGCGTTTTCGACTGGCAGAGAGTGAACTTAGACGAACTAAGCCAATCTGAGGGTATATAAAGGATGGTAGAAAAATGGCCAAGAGGAATGACGCTGTAGACCGATGCACAGGAGAAAAAAATATTACCTGTGTTTTACGGAAAACAAACGGGATGTGGGAAACCCGGAAGAATAAATATATGCCCCCCCCCCCCCACCAGCCCTGCTTAGAACAACTCTAAGTGGCAGCACATTCTTAGTAAGATTGGAGATTCTGCCAGCGATTATTTCTTCCTACGGGGTCTCCTTTTTCTTTATCCAACAGGTGAAGTTCCTATCTGCGCGGCCATCGCAGAGATCCAGGGACACAGTGTTTCTATTATTATCTGTTAGTCATTTACTGATCCATCTTCTACCTCACATGCCCAGCGACTTCCCTTTAGAGTTAAAATCCAATCAAACGCCTTAGCTCGTGGGACTGCGGTCCGACGCACCACGGGATTGAAAGCAGTCGATGCTGGTGCCAATTAGGATGGTGTGATTGCCTCCAGGAAGAACCCAAACCCAGCTCAGTCCCCAGGCCCTGGAGCCTCAGAACAGCTCTCTACGTGGTTCAGCCTCTGAATCCAACCCGGGGAAGGAGGATCGCCTGCCCAGGGTTAAGGGATTGAAAGGCCGGTGGTTGGTGCTGGGGGCTGGGATGGGGAGAGTCAGGGGTGCGGGAACAGGTGAGCCGCACCTGAGTGTCCTCTGTATGTGGTCGGGAGCTGGGTCCCTGCCTTCTGGCACTGATGCTCCAGGCGCTCACCAAGCAAGGATTCCTCAAGGAAAAGGCTCACTGGAGAGTCCTGAAACCTTGGGGGTGAAGTCACCCTCTTCCCCCCGGACTTGTTAGGACGGGGCAGCTCTGAGCACCCTGGAATCCGTGGCCCCTCAGCGTTTAACATAGTCGCCCCCAAATAAGAGAGGATCTTTTTTTGCTGTCTCTCACGCGCAAGTACACACACGCGCACACACACGCGCAGAGACCTGAACCACGAATCAGCGAGCCAGGGTGGTAGCTTTTAAAATTCAGAAAGCGACTTGTAGCTTCATAAAAGCAACGTCTTTACCGTGTGCATGAGCCGGTGTCCGCGAATCTCGAATAAATCTTTGGCCCGTCTGGCTAAGCGACCAGCGTCTTTCCTTCACTTTGTTTACTTCTCAGGATAAATTCTCTCCTTTCCTCCCCCCCTCCCCCCCACATCAAATCTCCCCCAACCCTCCTGGAATAATTCACCCCTGGACCCTAATTAGCAGCACTTTCCACCACTAAGTCCGTCAAGATAACAAGAAATGCCCAGCTGGCATTTCTTCTCTGAATCTTGCCCCTTTCTGGCCATTAAATTCAAAATCAGTTATATTTTAATTAAGTCCTTTGGATTTTTTTTTTTAAGCCCGAGTGTCTTTGGCAGTCGAATTTCCTTAAACTAAGCCTTCCTTTACTAAAGGTAGAATTGGGCGACGGGGGAGCGGTGTGCACGCGATCAGATTTCTCAGTCCCTTACCAAAGAGTCACTTTAGACCCAGAGACAAGCAAGTGTCCGCGTCAGCAGAAAAGGAACGGGGACAGGGGCCGCCAGACCGGCCGGAACCGGGCGGAGGGTCGCGGGCGCGCGCTGGGGACAGGGTGGCGAGGGTGGGGGTGGGAGGGGTGGCGGAGAGGGAGCCGGCCTGGGGTTCCAGGGGGTGCAGGGCAGGATCCTGATTCTACGGGTAAAGGGCTTTCAGGTTGGAGGTGACTCTGTGGTGGGGGAGGGAGAAGGGGGCGTGGGGGAGGGATGGGAACTTCCAAAGGGCCCAGACGCCGGAGGGCAGCTGGAGAGAGGCAAATGGCCCCGCGGGCCTGGTGGACCACGAGGCGGGGGTAGTGCTAATATCCAGTTTAAGGAGACAACTACCGCCATCTGGGTGATGGATGACCCCTCCTGGGCCCCGGGGTCCTACTCTCCACGAGGCAGCGAACGAGGAGGAGCGAGGTGGCCTAGGGACCCCGAAGGGCCCGGAATCCCCGCGGCCCAACCCTTTGCGGCCCTCCCGGCACAGCCCACAGCTCCCCGAGATGCGCCAGGGCAACAGGTTGCGGGAAAACTGTCAAAAGAGTGACCTTCTCCCCAGCGATCTCGAAACGCGCGGCCCTGCGGACTCTGCGCCCTGGCGCCGAAGAACTTGACTCTGCCACTTGGTGGCGGAAGGCGGGGGCAGAGGGCAGCGGGGCAGAGGAGGGGCTGAGTCGGGACGCGAGGTGGACTTTGGGGCTTCCTCGGGGGCAGGGAGACCCCCTTTCCTCTCCTGGCCAGGTCGGCAAACGATATAAGACCCTTTCTCCAGCGGCTCTCGGCTTAAACCTGGACCTGGAGGATGCTGAGTGGGGCGCAAAGCCGTCGGTGCTGTGTCTGAGTTCAGGGGCCTTGAGCGGCTGCAGGCAGGCTGGGCTCCAGGGCGGGAGCAGCAACCCATCCCCGATCTGGATGCCCGCCACCTGGGCAGCGCTGGGTACCTGCTCTCCTCGACCCTCCCCCACTTCCCTTCGCGTCGCCGCCCCACCTCTGCCCACTCACTCTGACCCTGCTGACCAATGGCCTCGTCCTCCCCCCAAGGGACAACCACCCCTGAACGCTTGGCACCATCAGATCGGGCCACTCCTTCCTACCGAACTGGTTCCAGCACAAGAAACTTGTTGACTTCCTGGCCCAGCGTTGGACACATTTTATTTCTCCCCGAAGATTGATTTATTTTTAAAGTCAGTCTCCATATTCTTATTGTATAAATATTGTGAAGGGAAAACTCTACCTGTCAAAACAAATGGATGCTGACCTTTCTACCCCAATGTTTATGGAGTTTCATTTTACTCTTGCCAAATTTATTCATGGCAGAGTCCCTCCTTGAATTATTTTGACCTCCCACCAGCAGAAGTAGGGATGGTACAGGAGAGGGGGGTTTCGAAGGGGAGGGCTGGAGTTTGTTGGGTCCAGTGGGTAGACTAATAAGATCATTTTCTTTCTGACATTTTATCTTCAGAGTGACCTCTGATTCTTGCTCCCTTATCTCGCTCTCCTAGAAGGTTAATTTCCCCTAGAAGTCTTCTTGAAAGAGCTTGGGAACCCTAGAGAGCCCATCCCCAAACCTCTACTTAGTGGGTGCACAGGTATCGCTACCTCCAAATGTTTTTATGGTGACCATGAGGAGAGCCAAAGAGTAGCGAGCAAGCCCAGAGCTGTCACTGGCCACCCTACTTTTCCTAAATTTCACTGGCCAGCTGTGGCTGCAAGTACCGGAAGGTAGCGTGTATTCATTTTTGAAGCGTCAGCATATACAGAAACGGGTGGAACAGTCAGATGGGGGGGAGGACCTGAGGGGCAGAGACCCTGCTAATGGTGGCCGAGAGTTTTACCTCTAGATGCTCCCACTGGGTCCCCACTTCCTCCCAAAACGGGAGGGAAACTTTGCAAAAGCTTTTACATCTATGGTAGCTAATGACCCAGTCAACATTACCGGTGACATTTATAGTGTTAATTCCAGCCCTGCTAGAGACAGTGGACTTTGTAGGTGCCAGGGGCTTGGTCACATTTCAGGCAGTCTTTCCCCATCCCTGAACTCTGCCAGTGTCACACACTCCTGATGTGCGGTTTGCCTGTTTACAAAAAGGGGTGAAATTCATTCCTCCCTCAGTCTTCCTCCCTCCCTCCCTCCCTCCCTTTCCCCCTTCGCAACCCGGAAGAGCTCCACTCTCTACAGTGAGCAGAAGGCGGGGGAGGGTGTTCCTAGGAAGGATGCACATCACCCAGGTTTTACTTCTCGCTGGAAGCCCGCGTGAGATGCCGTAAGCAGCTGGGGCGGTGAGGACCGCAGCGGCGACAACAGTGGCTAAGTCTGCCTGTCATTTCTGCCTTCAGACCTCCAGCAAGTCAGGAAAAAAATAAAAAACAGCTGGCCGCGGAGAGCAGGCTACCCAGGTCAGTGAATATCACTATCTTCTGTCTCTAACTCTGCAATGGCTTTCCCTGCCCCACGTGGAGAGAATTAAGAGGAGGTCTCCACTCCAGAGAGACAGCTGCCCCTGGAAGAAAGTGAACTAGACCCCAGTCCTTATTGTTCTCTCTGGTCCGTGGAAATCTTTGGCTTTCTGCAATGACCTTGGGCGCGCGTGGTGTGTGCGTGTGTGTATGTCCTTGTTTGGAGGAAAGAACCAGTAGAACTAGGCATGCAAAGAAAAACTAAACAGAAAAATAAGAGATGGTGGGAATGCTTGGGAAGGGCTGGACATACATTTTCCACTTCAGGGAGGGCAGAGGGTTGGGGAATAGAACCAGTTTGAAGGCACATCTCAGGCTTCTCCCCAAGGTGGCTGCAGGGTCCAGTGTCAATTTCATGTTTATTTCCCTCTGCCTACAAGTGACTGTTTGGGCTCATTGTCTCTGCATATAATTAAAGAAACAGCTGTGCACTGTGGGTTGAAAGTTGGAGCCCAGATGTGTGGACATCTGGCATCCCTTGGGGATGCTGGTGGCTGGCAGGCGCCTTTGCTTCCAGGAGCACCCTGAGGTGGGTGAGAAAACCGCAGCCTGGGAGGGAGGGTGTCCAGGGTCCTGGGGAGTGGGAGGGGGAGAGGAAATAAGAACTCTACTTTCTGCCGGGACATTGGACCAACAGACCTCCAAGAAGTCACTCAATCAGAAGCAGCTCCCAACAAAGATAGATAATGTTAAAATGCAAGGGAAGTTGAGTGACTCTGAGTAGGAGAGAGTTGTTTTTATTCACCTCTCCTTCCTCTCAGACACCGCAGGGTGCTTTGAGGAAGTGGACGTGAGTGAGTCTGTCCAGGGCAGGGGATGGAAAGGAGTCTAACTCGGAGCATCTCTCCTCTGCTTGGTTCCCAGTTCACCTGTGCTTTTCTCTTCCTCTGTCACCCACATTCACCAGGGCACTGGGATTGCGGGTGGAGGATGAAGAAGTTTAAAGGGACAGATAATAATAAAGTAACATTTGCAGCCCTCCCATCCCTTAGCGGTTGTGGTAGAAAAGGTGTGTGTGTGGGGAGGGCTGTTGGTTGTGTGACAGGCTTGGGGCAGGGGGTCCCAGAGAGACTGGTAGAGTCAATCGAGGTGGAGTCCTGGATAGGAGATGCTTGCAGGGCCCCAGCGGCTGGTTGTGAGAAGGGGGCTTACCATTAAACCTTTAAAATGTGTGATTCTGAGGGAAGGACTTGCTGCCCATTTGAATCTGGGGTGGGATATGGCATCCAGGTGAGACAAACCAGGACCCAGGTGGGTGTAGACCCAGGGTCTTAGAGGCTCCCATATAGATTTTGCCTGGGACCAGGCAGGAGGCCCAGCTCCCAGCAGTAGCTCTGCCAGGCCTAAAGTTCCTGGTTGGAGAAGGCGGCTGGGGTCTGAGGAACCGGGTGAGTGGTGCTCCCTACACAAGCCCCGCACCCCACGGGCCCCCCTCCCTTCTACACAGAATCTCCACCCACCCTGCCCTCCCCCCCACCCCCGCGAATCAGGATCGGGGTTGGTCTTTCCTGCCAAAAGCCCGGAGACAGAGGAAGATGCATTTTGCTTTATTTGCTATGTTCATCCTGCCTTTTTGCCAAGGATACAGGAGGTGGGGGTGAGTCGGGGCATGCAGGGAAGGGGTGGGAGTGGGCGCCCCTGGGTGGACGCCTGAGAGGCCTGGGAAAAGGGCAGGTACGCGGGAGCCGGGTGGCTGAGGACCCCTCTTCTGAAGGTTAAGGCAATTTGTACCAGGAACCGTGGGAGGTAGCCGGGAATTAGAGATGCAGATAAGGTAGTGGGGGCAGAGCCCGAAGGCCCAGTGCTCTCTGGCAGCCGGTTATTCTAACCATTTCGGCTGCGCTCAGGTGTGGTCTCCTTCTCGGTGTTCCAGCCCTTTCGCACAGAAAGGTGCATTCCTTCTGTGGTGTGTCTTTGTGTGCGAACCAAATATTTCTGATCACCTCTTTTTCTTAATGTTGGGAGTAACCGAGCGAGCGGGCCAAGGAAGCCCCGGATCTGGAGTCCGAACCCCGCTTTTTGTTCCTGACCGCTGGACAGCCGGGACTAGGGGTGGTGACGGGGTGCGGCGGTTGGAAGGAGGAGAAAGAAACGTGGCCCAGGGCGCTCGAGCGGAGCTCTCCCTGGGTGTGCGTCGCTGCGGGTGTGCAGACACACGTGTGTGGTTGCTGTTTTGTTTTATATAACAAATTGCTTGGGGTCCGCGAGGTGGCAGGCGGCGGAGAGCCGGGCGCGAGCCGGGGACGCCGGGGAGAGGCGGCGGCCGGGCGCAGTCCTGGAGGGAGGGAAGGGCGAACGGTAGGCGCCTGCGAGCCGGGCAGATCCACAGATTTTGCCGTGCGCTCTCCAGCGTGTCCAAAGGAAGACACAAACGCTTCGTGCCTCTGCTGTCTGCTGATCGGAACGTAATTACCTTCCCCCATTTCCCTCTCCCGGTCGTGAAGTCCCCTGCCCTCGAAGCTCACTGTCATTGTCCAGCAATCGACACCCCAGTTTTTTAGGCTAATCTAGAGAAGTAAAAACACAGTAGCCCCAAGAGAAAGCCCTCCTTCTCCTGACATGCCAAAATGAAGTGGCCGGCGGAGAGTCGGCCTTGGCGAGCGCTGGGGCTCGGGGCTGGCCTGGGGCCTCTAGAGATGCGCGGCGGTGAGGTGGCGGGCGACAAACCGGGGGCGCTGGGAGGCTAGGGGAGAGTGGAGCCGGTGCCCCACGTGCACCCCTCCTGCCCCCAAAACGCGAGGGCCTGTTGTTCACGTGGTGAATCCCGCACTGCTGACTCCTTTCCTGGCTGCGGTGGCCGCTCCCTTCCCTGGGCGTCCCGGAGGCTTCAGCGGTGCGGCCTGAGGCCCCCCCAGGACAAGAGCCTGGGGTGAGGCGCCGCTAGCCGCTTGCTACGACAGTGGTGCCGCTGGGGCGGGACAGATGGCCTGTGGCCGCGGAGACGTCGCGGGGAGCCGCTGGAGCACCTCCATCCCTTCCCTTCTCTCTCGGCTCCACCTGTCCCCCAGACGCCCAAAGCCAGGAAGGAGGGAGAGCTCGGAGGGGCCCCCTTCCTCCAGGGTGACTCGCATTCCTTTCAACTGGCCCTCAAGGGGAAATCTTTCTCCCCTATCCAACCCCGGGGCTCCCCCAATGGCCAACCCTCTGACATGTGCATTGTTAAACTCGAAAACAGAAATCCCCTGTCGTCTCCCTCCCCCTCCCCCTTTCCGCTACACCCTTACCTACCCAATTTTTATCTCGCTACCATCAGGGTTTTTCTATACGGGGGAGAAAAGGGTAGCGACAGAGGGAGGGCCAGGATCCCTTGAAGCTGGAGGGCCCGGCCGGGCGGTAGGGGCGGATTGGGAGGGGTTAATCTCCGAGGGCATCTCCTCTCCGATGTCTCTCGCCGCTCCTCCTGGCCCGAGCGGGTTTCCTTCCGAGTTTTAACCGGTGATAGGTGAATAAGCGAAAAAAGAAAAAAAAGGAAATCAAACCACATACCACCCCCAAAGTGCTGCCTCATTTTCCAGGGCAGGTAGACCCTGGGCCTGGGCGGGTGGGCGTGGGAGACGGGAGGGTCTGGGCGCGTGCCGAGAGCGCTTTTCGCCTGAGTTCCCGCGGGTTTCCCCCTTGCCGTTTCCACCTCTAGCATCTTCCCTTTGTGAATTTTGGGGTCCCCTTTATTCTGCGTCCCCCCCAAGTTCCCTGCTCGCTGTATTTCCTTTGAACAGAACAGTCAGCACTGCCCACTGCCTGCTTCTCTCTCCTCAGCTTGTGATTCCGCTCTCCACTTTCTGCATTTCAACTCATGCGGGAAAGAGAAAGGGGGCTTGGGTGGGAACTGCAGAGATATAGTAGAATATGTGTGTAGCCTGCGCTGTGCCGGGACGCCGCGCCCGAGCGGGCTCCCCCGCCGTTTCGCCCGCGCAGCCGGGGCCTGGCGGTGGCGCCTCCGGCCGTGTCCCCGGCGTAACCCTCTCGCCCGGCTGCCAGCGAGCTGTTTATACAGCTTTACCTGTGCTATTCTCGTAGCCAGTAAAAATCCTCGCCCGGCCACGGTAACATAATCCGAGGGCCGAGGCAGAGGAGGGGGTAGCGAGGCTGGCTCAGTGGAGAGGGAGGTGTGTACGCGCCAGAAGGGGGTTCTCTCCTTTGCCCCTCCTCCCCCAATGGGAAAGGAAATTGGGACAGTTCGGGTGATCGAGGTGTGGGACCCAGGGCTAAGGGGGAAGGAGGCCGGTTTCCACGTCCCTGTCCTCTCTGCTTTTCTCTAACAGGCACTGGGGACCCGCGCGGTGGCCGCAGCTCGGACGCGTGCTGCCTGCAGGCGCGGCGGTTCCGGGGGCGCCCCGCGGGGCTAGCGAGGCCCAGGGCGGGTTTCCACCCCGTCCAGGACCAGGACCAGGACCTGGTTGCTCTCACCCCGCTTTCAGCTTGCCCCTTGAGAACTCCCACACCTAAGACAAAACCGGCAAGGCAGGGATCCGGCACTTAACCAGGTCTTCCCTCCCGGGCCAACCACTTCTTCCAGAGAGCCCTAGTCCCGGCCGCAGCCGGCGCATGGAATCGAATTAAACGCCTCTTGGCGCTTATTGTCTCTCGCTAATTGCTCCAACAATGGCCACTATAAAAATGGAGACACCCAATTAAAGGCCCCGCCGGGCCGCTCTCGGCTCCCGGCGACGAACTGGCTGCCGGCCTGAGGCTTGCAGACCGCCCGCGCGCGAACCGGGCTGGTGCGGGACGCCGGCGCCGGCCTCGGCACCTCTGGCCTCCACTTCCTCCCCAGACGCACAGCGACCGCGGTCGGTTCACACCATTTTTATTGACCGATCGCAGCCAAGGAAGATTGATCGAGCTGGAATGGGAAGGGACTTCTCCTCCAGCCCCAGCTCGCCAGAGCCTCGGGGCCGCGCTCCAATTTCTGGCCTTTGCTGTGGCTCTGCGCCCTCCCCGCCCCCAGCCCCGCAGGTCCCTGGCTTCATTTCTGTCTTTAACTGCGCGGCCGGGTCCGCCCAGGCCGGCGCCGCGGCTCCGGTGGGAGGGACGCGGCGGCGCGGCCCGGCTCCGCTTCTTTCTCCCGCCTGCAAATATTTGCTGCCTCGCTGGAAATCCGACTATTTCGCGCGCGCTCCGCTTGCAAAGTCCTTAAGTAAACACGCTCAAATGACCGCCCCAGGCGGCCCGAGGCACGCTCACTCCCCCTGCGCGGGATTAGTAACTTTATGACTTCAACCCCGAGGCTCGGCTTTTCTGGTTACCCTCGGCGGGCAGCGCGCGGGCGCCCGGGGCCGCTCTCCCGGCACCTCGGCCCCGCGGAGCTCGCCTGGACGCGCCTATCGCCAGGCTCGGGTGGGTGACGCTGGCCGCGTGGATCTCCGCTCTCTGGGTCCTGAGACCCCAGGGGTGAGCCTGGGGGTACGCTTCTCCCCTCTGCACCGCGGGCTCCGGTTCCTTTGCGGGACTGGGTTCCCCACTTGCATCCGAAGAGAGCTTCTGAGCTCCGGGGAGGGCGGGTGGGAGGGACCTGAACAGGGGGGCATGTGTTTGGGGTGTGTGTGTGTGGGTCCCAGCTTACCCCAACCCAGGAGAGAAAGTAAGGCTCCATTTCTTACCCTTTCCCCAAGAGGGCACACACATCCCGCTCAACTTGACGCCTGAAGCAGCCGCCTCGAGGCCTGGCGTTTCAGATAGGCCAACCCGCTCCAGCCGCCCCACGCACAGCCCAGGTACCAGCTCCGGGCGGCGGGGGATGGGCGGTGGCTGCGCTGTCGCCTGCTCGGCTCCGGGATGCTTGCCCCCAGGGTCCCAGGCATCCAGACCTCGGCCAGCCCCTTACCCTGGTGAGGGAGGCCTCGCGCTCTGCAGGAGCCCGGGGCCCTGCAGCAGCGGCGGCGGCGGCGGCGGCGGCGGCGGCGGCATCCTCCCAGGTCTCCACCTCTCTTCCTCCACCGGAGCTCCGCCGGCCGCTCCCGGGGAGAAGAGGGGACTCGCTAGACCAGGCCCGGCCCGGGGTCCTGGGTAGGGGGGGCCTTCAGGTCTGTAGGAGGGCGCTGAGGCGTCTCCGCAGGAGGCCAGGATTAGCTTTGCGAGCTAAGGCTGAGAGGGACTCAGGACCACCTTTCCCCCCTTTCGCCGGGCCTCGAGCCCCCTCCCCTCCCCCGCCCTCCCTCGGAGGAGGAAGCCCGGCCTGCATTCGCCGGCGAGGCGGGTCAGGCCGGCGCCTGGCCTAGCCCAGACCCCCGCGGCCAGGCTCTCCGCCTCAGGCCACGCGCCGCAGCCTCTCTCCGGCCTGGCTCCCTTCCCCCTTCCTTCCCCCTGGGTCCCGGGGCCGACCTCGGCCCTCCCTCCCCCGGTATCCCCCTCCTCTCCTTTTTCCTCCCCCCCTGCTCTGTGCTCCTGGCTCTGGGGCTGGGCCCGTGACGTCAAACCCAGTGTGGCGTCGGCGAGACTGGCCGGCGCGGGCCATCAAAAGAGCAACGTCCTCTTTCCCAATTACCCACTGTCAGTCCGGGAACAGGGGCGGACCGGCTGGGAATTAAATGTTAAATACCCCCTACAGGCTGGCTCTATTACACGGGGCATCCAGCCGCAGCCCCCCACCCTTCCCTGCCAGTCCCAAACCACCCAGACCAAGAGGGGCTTCAAGATATTTTATTTTTCCAAGGGTTGGGGGTGAATCTTGAGCCTACTGCAGCCCGACTCTGCGCTTAAGATTTAATTAGAATGAATAATGCCCCCCCGCCCCCCAAAAAGTTTTGTGCGTTATCAGAGAGGCGCCGCCACACCGGAAGGCCTCCTTCTCATAGATATTTTTCTCTTTGTCTTTTAAAATCGGTCTTAGCCTCGGGAGTTAACATTTTCAAGTCCTGGCGTCAGCAGTTTCTCTCTTCGAGGATGGGTCCCTTTTATTTCCCGGGCTTTCAGGTCTCGGCGTAGAGGACCAAAGAGCTACGTTTGGGATTTTCCGCGTGGCTTTGAACTGGGGTCCGGCTAGTGTTGCCTGGTCTTAGACCGACGCGCAAAGATGCTCTTTTCATTTTTTTCGCCTCTGCTGCCATCCTTGATCTCGGGGATTTTAGCAACAATGCGTATGCGTTCGTCTGTCCTTGTTTATGGAGCGGTTTCCGGTGAATGTTAGAAACTAAATAATTAAAAGGTTTGCAGAGCGCCGTGAGCAGGAGAGGCTGGCAGCTTGACTAGCCCTAGAGGGACGTGGTCGGAATGAAGGAAAATCGATGCTCTTTTACTGGGCCGCCCTAATAAACAAGGACTAAATGGGCTCAGGAGAAACATGGGGGAGGGGGTTAATTTAGGGATTTTCTTCCTGTTCCGTATCTAGAAACTCGACCCTAGTTTCTAACGAACATCAGATTTAAGAAGACGGAGACTCAAGAGAAACTCCAATTCCAAGTTGGGAGAACCCACGTTTCCACCATTTCTTACCAATAAAATTTACTAGTCTTTCTACGAGGATTGTACATTAAAGCAGGACACACACCCCACACCAAGTAAGGCTGAGTATTGATGTTTTTCCTTCACCGCACGAAAGGAATCCTCCAGAACTTACTTTTAGGGACGGTCTCTTCTATGTCGACTTTTGTGTGTGTGTATTTGTAGGGGATTTTTATGGGGCAGAGAAGCGAAGAGGGAATAATGCCTTCAAATAAAACCCCAAATCAAGCTGTTAGTACCGTCCGTGGGAAAGCCTGCGGGAGAACCCACACTCTCTCCTCGCACACATTGCCCTGGGGTGAGCCACGGGTGGAACCTGAGTCTTCGCTTCCCGCCTGTCACTTGCACACCCGGGCCGCGTTCTGGGGCCGGGCGGCTGCAGGAGCCTGAGCGCCGCTAGGGGATGCAGTGGCTCAAAGCACCGAGAGAGGCCGGGGAGGTTGGAGCCCGCGGGGCCGACCAATCGCGGCCCGGCCGCAGCCTCGCGCGCTGATTGGCCCCTTCCCGGCCACGCCCCGTGCGCCCCGCCCCCCCTCGCGGGGCCGTCTCTGAGACCCGCTCCCTCAGCTCGGAGCTGCGGGGTCGGACCCGGCGAGTCCCGCGATCTGCGGGGCCCGGGGGAGGCCGCCGCTGTCTTGCCCGGCGGCCGGGGTGGGGGTCGGAGGACGGGGCTGGGGAAAAACGCCGGGAGCGGGAGTAAGTAGGGCCCTGGGCGGGGAGAAGGGAAAAAGTTGGGTAACCGGAGTGAAGACCCGAGCGCTTTCTCCCCACCCGCTCTCTCTGTGCTGGGGGAGACAGAGCCTCTCGCCCCCTCTCCTTTTCATCCATCACTATTGTCACTCAAGTCAAAAAGCACACATTGATTACAAATATTAGGTCTGGAAAGGACAGCTGCAACAGCTGAAACATTCGAGAGGCTTGTTAACGCAAGAGACTGGGAGAATGTTGACCACGACCACCAAAGTATCACCGACATTTCAATCAAAGACAGATTTTTTTTCCCCAGTTTCTCAATCCCTTAGGTGAGAGAGGCACATCTCCAAGTACTTTGACATTACTTTTGTTTTTCCTGATCACTTTTGCTTGCACAGAGACCCCACATCAATAAACTACCCCATACCCTGGATTGAATGCAAAAAAATGTTTGCTCGTTTAAAAAGTCTGAAAAAGAAAGGCCGCCTGTAGAAATAAACTTTATGAATGGGGCAGGCCGGTTTCCTCGGCACGGAATAACCTACCGAGCCGGAATGAATTGGCAGGAGCCGGAGCCACATTTAAAGGGCCAGAGCGCGAATTCCCTCCTGCCCGCCCCCTCCGCCCCGAACCCGGGTGCGCCTCGCCCACCCTCCCCGCCGCCCCTCCGCCCTGGCCGCCCTCCGCGGCGCCCCTTTCCGGTCAGTGGAGGGGCGGGAGGAGAGGCGGGGGTGGGGGGGCGGTGAAGTCCTGAGCGGGTTTGGGTTGCAGTTTCCTTGTGCTGGTGATCCTGTCCCCTCCTCGCCAGAGCCAGGCTCCTCCCCCGTCGGCGCGGATGACACTAGAACCTCCTTAAGTTCCGTCGCGCCACAGCTGTCTGCGAACACTGAGCTGCCTGGCGCCGTCTTGATACTTTCAGAAAGAATGCATTCCCTGTAAAAAAAAAAAAAAAAAAAAAAAAAAAATACTGAGAGAGCGAGAGAGAGAGAGAGAGAGGAAAAGAGAGAGAGACGGAGAGAGCGCGAGACAGAGCGAGCCACGCAATCTGACCGGGCAGTTTCTGCTCTTCCAGGTCACACGCCTTCTCCTCCTCCTCTCTGCTCCTCGCTACCCAGGTTGGTACCGGCGACTTTTTTTTTTTTTTAAGTTTGATTTGTTTCCTCTCTCCATTTGGGAGGACTTTAAAACACTGAAACTCAACCCTCCTCTTTTGGAGAGTTTCTGGAGGCTGGAAAGTAGGTCCTGGGACCTGGGTCCCTGGAGGGAGGGAGTTGTCGTCCAAGTTGGAACCGCTCAGTCAGTCCCGGGTTCCCGGGAGAGCCGGGCTGCTGGGGATGTATTTGGGAGTCATTCAGTCCCCCGCTGCCTCCCGGTTTTCCGACCTCCGGAGGGGGCGTGCGCGTGTGCGCGCGTGTGTGCGTCGTGGGTGCGTGTCCCGGGGGCGCGGGCGCGGGGCCGGGCGGCTCGGGGGGAGGTGGTGCCACTTCATAAACTCAGGTGCTAAGCACTTAGGACCTCATCCAGGTCTCCCCTTCTCTCCTTTGCAGGTGACCCGAGAGAGACTCAGTCTTGGAGCCGCCGAGTAGCCCCCGGTGCAGAGGAGCCTCACTTGCAGAATTCCAGCCAGTCTTCGCCCCCCTTTTACAATTTGGTCCCCCTTTATACTCCCATATCTAATTTTTGGAATTTCTTTTTTCTTTCTCTTCTTTTCGCTAAACTACCCCGCAAAGATTTAAAAACAAAAATCTGATTTGCTCACCTTTCCTTCCTAGCTTTCCCATTTCCCAACTGAAAACAAATCTTTAAACGACCCCCGCCCCTCCGACGGCAGGAGCACCTGCAGAGCCTCGTAGCCCCCGACCTCCCAGCCCGACCGCCCTCCCTCTCAGCGCGCGGGTTCCGGGCCCGGCGAGAGGGCGAGAGCGCAGCCGGGGCCATGGAGGTGACGGCGGACCAGCCGCGCTGGGTGAGCCACCACCACCCCGCGGTCCTCAACGGGCAGCATCCGGACACGCACCACCCAGGCCTCGGCCACTCCTACATGGACCCGGCGCAGTACCCCCTGCCGGAGGAGGTGGATGTACTTTTTAACATCGACGGTCAAGGCAACCACGTCCCGTCCTACTACGGAAACTCGGTGAGGGCCACCGTGCAGAGGTACCCTCCGACCCACCACGGTGAGTCCGCCCCGGGTGCGGGGACCTCCGCCCAGCTGTACCGGCTCTCTCGGGTCGGAGAGGCAGGGAGGGACCGGGGGGTGGGGATACCCGGCCAAAGCCCCCAAGTGCCGTTGCTGCTTCATTAAAACAACAACGACAACAACAACAAAAACTGGGGCCCGGAAATGGGCAAGGAAGGCGTCTCGATCGTCGCGAGAGTCTGTTTTTCAAAACAGTCGCAGCAGGCGCCTCTGCGCGACTGCGGTCCCCTGGGCCTGGCGCTCACCTGGCGGGCGCCGCGCTGCAGCCCTCTCTCCCCGCGCGGCCGCTGGTTCGGGGGCCTCGGAGATCCCGGGCGCGGGGAGCCGAGCCTCTGCCTCCACCAGCCACCGCTCCCCCGACCGGGCATCCGGTGCCGGCTAAACCTGGCTGGGGCTGGGTTCTTTCTAGGGGCTTCGCTCCCCCGGTTATCCCCTGGTTCTCTCTCTGGGGCTTCTGCCGGCGTGCCTCGGTATGTTTCTCCGGCACATTTCCAGAAAGGCCAGAGAAACGTATTTATTCCCACCTCTGTGTTTCGGCCTTTCCCCAAAGCCAGTGCATTTGGTTTTTAGACACATCTCCTACCTCTAGGCTCTGAGGAAGGGAAGTCTGGTGCTTTGACCGGGTTTTGGTGGAAAGACTCCCGTCTTAAGTTTGAGACATTTGGGGTTTCCTAGATTCCCGGCTGCACGGAATTTTCCTCCGTCTACACTTTTTGGTTGCCTCATTGCCTGCTCCCCGCAACTCTTGCCTTGCTGTCTCCTTCGGCCCTACAACAGACCCATTAGGCTCCCAAAGAAGATTTGGGATCCATCAGGGTTTCCTTTTATGGAGGAGCGATTCCAGTTGCCTTTTCTTTTCTTTCTTTCTTTCTTTTCTTTTTTTCTTTCTCCTTCACCTTGAGGAATTCAGGAGAGTTCTGAAATGGTAGAGAGAAACCCAGCCCCATGTAGTTGGTGGGAAAAGGCTTTTAAGGCTTCGCATCTGTAAGCATGTTCCCAAAGAAGAAATGGCAACATTTCAGACAGAGGGGCTGTGAGGCCATCTCAGTTGAGGTCTGCCTTGGTTCCCCGACTTAGATCCCGGGGCTGGGGCCGATGACAGAGCCCCTAGGGCAGCAGGCGTTCTCCTCCCTGCTGTCACCAGGTTTCAAACAATTGTTTCTGCGGCTGGGGCGCTCTTTGCTCTTGTCCTGTGCAGATCAGCAGTTAAGTGGAAATGCGGTAGATGCAGCCTTAATATTATTTACTATACTACTTCCTGCATAATGTGAAGCTTGACCCTTGGTGTGCGGAGAGCTCTCCTTCCCCCTCGACTCCCCTCCCCTTCCTTTCTCTTAAGATTTTAGTTTCGGTATTGTTCTTAATGGTTAAATAGAATGTCAAACGCTGAGACAGGTACTGGATTAAAAGATCAATAAGTGTGTGGATTTGTACTTGCCGTTTAAACTTACCCCTCTCAGAGCCTCTTCTGGTCTGAGTTACAGCTGCCTTAAAACTCTGCATTTCAAACGACAGCTCTGTTTACTGTGTGTGTGAGTGAAACAGACACAGAAACTGGAATTTTTTGTGTCTCAGGGGCTCAGGTGAAAATGCACGTATTGCACGGGTGGAGTCACAACTCTGGGGGCATATGGGCCCGTTTTATTTTTTTCCAGTAGGATCTGGGAGGGTGAGAACGGCAGATAGAAGTACCATCCCAGAGTCCAGGCTTGGAAACTTTCTCCGACAGCCTGAGCGGTTCACTTCCCTGCAAATCCCATTCCAGGCCGGGCCAATTCCGAGCAAGCAGTGAAGTGGGGTTACGTGCAAGTAACCCTAAAATGCTCCCTCTCCTCTCGTTCAGGCCCTCTCCCTGCTCTGGGCCTGGGGAGCCGGCTCTGCAGCTGGGCCTCTCTTAGGGTCCGTGTGTTCTCCTGGCTTTGAGCGGTTGTGTGGCTCACCCCGTCAGCCCTCATCCTTCCCAGCCCACCCTCTTATCAGGCTGCCTGGGATTAGGTCTGGGCTGGGGGCCGCTGGGCCATTGAAGGAAACCAATAAATCAAGTCAGGTTCCAGAGAGGGACCTCAGGGCTGCGATTCAGAAAGTGTGTCTGGAGAGGCCAAGGAAGCCAGGGCCCTTCTCGCCCCACGGCAGCACCCCTTGGGCGTCAGACGCAGGCCCTTAATTCCCTGGATTTGATGGGACATTGGTGGGGAGATAGGGGTGAAGGGGGTGTGTTGGCCCAGGTCCTGCTGGGGCCCCCAAGATCGGGGAGTGTGAGGTCCGGTCTGTGTGGGGGTTGTCTTGCCAGGGAGGCTGGGGTGGAGGAGGAGGATGCCCAGGTGCCTGAAGGCCTCTGGGGGCTACTCTCACTCGCCTGTCTCTCTCGCGGGCCTTCGCCTTTACCCACGCAGGGAGCCAGGTGTGCCGGCCGCCTCTGCTGCACGGATCCCTGCCCTGGCTGGACGGCGGCAAGGCGCTGGGCAGCCACCACACCGCTTCGCCCTGGAACCTCAGCCCCTTCTCCAAGACGTCCATCCACCACGGCTCCCCGGGGCCCCTGTCGGTCTACCCCCCAGCCTCGTCCTCGTCCCTGTCGGCGGGCCACTCCAGCCCGCACCTCTTCACCTTTCCACCCACCCCGCCGAAGGACGTCTCCCCGGACCCGTCCCTGTCCACCCCGGGCTCAGCCGGCTCGGGCCGCCAGGACGAGAAGGAGTGCATCAAGTACCAGGTGCCTCTGCCTGACAGCATGAAGCTCGAGTCGGCGCATCCCCGCAGCAGCATGACCACCCTGGGAGGGGCGGCGGCCTCAGCCCACCACCCCATCACCACCTACCCGCCCTACGTTCCCGAGTACAGCTCCGGACTCTTCCCGCCCAGCAGCCTGCTGGGGGGCTCCCCCACTGGCTTCGGATGCAAGTCGAGGCCCAAGGCCAGATCCAGCACAGGTAGGAACGTTCTCTCCCCTCGAGACCTTTCCCCTCGCCCCCCTCCCTGCTCCAAAATCCGGGACAGGGACTAGAGCGTGCTCTCCAGCCCCTCCCGGGGGCTGGGTGGCCGTTCAGACCCTTCAAAGATTTAATATCTTCCCATTCTTCCAGTGGGGAAAGAATGAGGTGTGTCCTCTCTCATTCCTGTCTTCAGAGCAGAGGGCAAGTGAGATCTGATTTAAAAAGCCACCCGCAAGAGCTGGGGAAGGAAAAAGACAAACAAAAACAAACCCCCATCTCCTGCCTGTCCTGCCAGGGAACTTCTGGGTGCTGGCAGTAACCTTTAGTCAGTTTCCAAGCGCAAATGGAAGGGGAGGGAATACATCTTTAGTGTTTAGTGCTAAAAACGAAACCTCCTGAAACCCAAACAAACACAGGTCCCTCCTCTGACCCCCCTGGCCTCTGCATCCTGACCGTTCTCCTCCGCTCAGCTCAGAGGGGGTCATACAGTCACCAGAGGACAGCCCTTTACACAGACATGTATAAATAAAGCGTGTGTATATTTTTCGCCGGGGGTGGGACCGTGGCAAAGACAGGACACACATTCTCTGCGTGGAAAAGAAGTCTCCCATCCTGACTTCTGGGTAGAGAGGTGGGCTCTGCCCTGGGGAGGCAGTTCAGTGGAAGTCAGAAGGGCTAGTTAACTGCAGTATCTTCTAGTGCTGGGAGCTCAGGCAGGGAAGGAAGGTGTCTTACGAGCTACTCCCCGACTGATCTGAAGCCAGAGGGGTTAGGAAGGATGGAAAAAGATTGCCCAGGTGTGTCTCTGCTTCCTCTGCCCATCTTCTCTCAGAAAAGCACACCCCAGCTTTATTCTCTTGGTGTAGAGGCTGGCATGAAAAGAAACAGGAAAGCCCGCACAAAGTATTTCTGCTTTAAAAATAAAATAATCCACCACCAATGTCGAAGCAGCTGAAACAGAGTCGGGGAGTCTCTGAGATGAGATTTCACTGTATTTTTTGAGATGGTTTGGGGAAGATTGGCATGTCTCCTTGGGGGTGTCCATTTCAGGGTGGACAGTCTCTGTCCTGGTCTGTCCCAACTGGGTACCCTCTGCTCTCTCTCTGTAGAGACTCTGTATACACAGAAGTGGTGGAAATCACTTGTCTTTGCTGGATGAGACAACCAGTCTTGAAACAGAACCTGCAAAACCGGGGTTTAGAAAACTTCCGAGGGAGGGCTCTGGGTGCCCAGTGACCATGAGATCAGTTTCCAGGGTTTTTTTCCAGGGTGACATTCACTCCGACTGCCTGGGCAGGACTGTCTCTATTTAGTTGATATGTTTTAGCTAATCCAATTATTTTCAGACTGCTGCACGCGACAGTTGCATTGTTTATCCCGAGCCAGGAACTTTAATAGAGCCCGGATGCGGTTAGGCTGACAGAAAACTCAGACCTGCGTGTTCAGTACATGAAAGTCGGCAGAGGGAGAGGGAGGTAGGCTCGCTGGTGGAGCTGAAGAGAAAGCAAGAGGAAGGGAGCACAGGGCAGGAAAGTGGCCTGGCTGCCTCGGCGAGTGGAGGGTCCCCGGGAAGCGGGGTACAGATCTGCTCACAAAAGCGGGGGCGGGGCGGAGGGGGCTCGATCAAGGCTCCGAGGCTGATGGCAGTAAGAGAACAACCTGTCCATTTTGAAGTCGGGGTGGGATTTTTTGGGGGAAAGTTCTCTTTTCTGGTAGGGCTAAGAAGTTGGGGGCCAGATCGTGGTGTCTGAGGCTGGGGTGGTGGTTTGTGTAGGGAGGGGCCAGAGTGACTTTTCCAAATGCCTCTCGTCCTCTGCCCTCATTTCCGCATGTGATCTCTCCCCCTCCATCGGGCACACCTTCTGCCTTCGGGTTTGCCTGGCTTTTCTGTGTCTTCCCTGGAGACCGGGACATTTGGGGAGGGGGGAGGGGCGAGGGCGAGGGCTGTGGTTTCCCTAAACCAGAACCAGGGGTACCTGTATACCTATTTTCTTTCATTTTTTTTGGAGAGGAGAGGAGCCGGTTTAAATTTGGCTTTTGACTTCCTCCTCCTTATTCCTTTCTCACAGTCAGAAAAACCCAGAGCAACACAATTGGGCGGCGAGGGAGCTGGGACTTTCGGGAACGTGGAGCGCGCAGGGCAGGTTTCGAGGCTCCGTGAAGAGGGTGGAAGGAGTGGGAATTCCTGAGAAGGGGATTCTCTTGGTTTTAGTGGTTGCTTTTCTGTTTTTTTTTTTTTTTTTCTTTAACCTCTTCTTTGCTATCGTCTGAAGGAGGAGCCCAGAGAAGGGAGGGTTGTCGCATTTTGGAGAAACGGTTGAGTTGTGGTTTAGAGCACCTATTGCTTTTTTAACGCCCGGGCTGTCCGGGCTGAGATGTGTCTTTGCAAACAAGACACCAAGCCTTTTGTGTGTGTGTGGGGGAGGACCATTTCTTAGCTCCCACCCCCTCCACCGTGGGCATCCAGCTCCCCCTTTTTCTCTGCAGCCTCCCTACTCCTTCAGTCCGGCCTCAGTTTCAGGATTTCAGTCGGAGGCCAAGGGGTGTTTGAAAATGGCTGTTGAGCGTGAGGAGGCCTCCCGGCGCTGTGGTTGTCACCTAAGAGCGAGGTGTCTGTCTGAGCAGCTCACAGCAGGCGGTGAGCGAGGAGAAAGAAAGCAGGAGACAGTCAGGGCCTCCGTTAGGAAAACTGCTTGTTTGCTGAAGTCACAGATGAGAGGCAACAAGGAGAGAAAAAAAATAAAATAAAATAAGAAAAAGCCACGCAAGGCAATCACAAACTTGCCGAGTGAATCAAGACAGAAAATTGCTCTAATGTGCAATTGCTGGAGAAGCAACTGTTGCTGGCTTTCAAGGTCCCTCGGAAAAGGAAGCTGTTATTCTCCCCACTGGCTGACAAAGGAAAGGAAATCAGACTAATCGTGTCAGGCAGGGAGATCCCCTGGCCCAGGTGCCCAGGAGCGGGGCAGTCCAGCCCGAGCTGCTGGGGATGCAGGGGACTGGGAGCCCGAGAAAACCCCCAGAGGTCTGGGACAAAACGGCTGGGAGCCCGAGGCCCCTGTCTGCACAGGATGGGGAGCGTGCCAGGCCTGGCCAGTGTCCCCAGAAGAGGCTGACACAGCGCCCACCGGGGGCACGAGCACTGCGGGGGCCCTGGCTATGCCTGCGGCCACACCTCCTCACCCACTCGCCCTCTCCTCCCCCCGTGCCTCTCCCACCTTCAGCAGCCACGTCCCGAAGGCTTGTGACCCCAAAGCAGAAGAACCTGGATGTGATTCAGCCCAGAGCCTACTCAGAGCTGCTGGATGCCTAGCAAATGCTCCTGGCCCATGAGGGCCACATTTCTGTGGATAATCTCAGGGGTGCTTGGAAGGCTCTCTGTAGACCCCGGGTTAAGAACTTTTGGAATTTGGAGCAAGAAATTGAAATCTCTCAACTCCTTAACTTTTTTTTTTTTTTTTGAGAGCCTGTCCCTGGAGAAAAGCCCAGGCTCAGGGGTGTAAATTCCTTGCCACCCTCATCCTTGGTCTGGGGGTCCCCGGGCCCTGGGCTGGCCTTGCCCTCCTCGTGGGGAGTCAAGATTCCCAAGCGTCCTGCCTGCGGGTTCCCTTCCTCCACCCCGTCTTCCTGGTAGCTTGGGGTCAGCTGATTAATCTCTTAAAACAACTGGTAGGGGCTCATCTTTCTCCCCTACCATCCCTGAGCCCCTTCCCAGCACCCTAAAGACCCTTTCCTGACTCCTCTTCTGGGGGGCACCAGCTCTGCTGAAGCCACTGGCCCTGCAGGGTTGGGGGCTCCTCCTGGGTCCCTCTCGGTTGGCAGTGAGGCTGGTGCGTCCTCGCCAGGAGAACGAGGCCCCCCAGGAGCGGGGCAGGTTCTCCCAGAAACCGTCCTGTCCTTCTTCCTCTCGGGGAAGTTGAGAAGAACTCTGTGAGCAAACTCCCCTCCTCCTAAAATGGTATCTGGAGGGCTTCTCTCCCGGGGCTTTCGCTCTCGAGGTGGGTCCCCGTCACTCTCCAGCCCCGGGAGTGAGTGCTGTTTCAACCCGGCCTGGCCGGTTTTCTGTTGATTTTGTTTGTTTGTTTTTTTTGGAAAAAGAGCGACTGCAGGCAAGTCTTGGTTAATGAGCCACAACCCAAGGGCCTCCCCCCTGCCCTCCCCCCATAAACTGGCCCCTTCTCCTGACTCTGCCCCTCCCAGCGCTTCCCCTCGTTCTGTTTCCCTCCCTCCCCATCTCCAGCTTCCTTGCCTTCCAGATTGCTCTGCGTTTCCCTCCAACCTTCAGACTGGGGTCTCAGTGGCTGGAAAACCACAGAAAACCTTGGGTTTTTTCTAGAGAGTAAAAAAGATGATGGGGGAATGAATGAGTGGACCCTGCTGGGTCTTCATCTATTTCTTGCCAGCCGGGGACATTTTACAGTTTTATTGGAAGTAAAATCTAAGGCCCTCGGTGCTAAAATCAATCAGCCGATTGATCCATCTGTTCATCTGTGGATTATCTGTTTCTCCATCTAGCTATCGATGAATCTCTCCTTTGGCCCCATCGTAATCTTCATTATTTAATCAATCCGCATAGACAGAGCTGGTGACGATAATGGATCATCTTTGTTTTCGTCCGAGGGAAGCGAATGGAATGTTGTGCTTTCGCCATCGACTGGGGCTCAGGGTTTTCTCAGGGAACTGTTTCAAGTTGAAATTCGCCTTCCTCCTTGGCTCTGCCTGACCTTCCCCGTCAAGTCAGGCAGGCCCAGGACGAGGTTCTGCTGCTACTGATTCCTGTGCTGTTTCTTGGGCTGGGAGCTGTGTGTGTGTGTGTCCACGGGGAATGGTTAGGCCATGAAAGTGTCACACAGTAACTCTTTTCAACTCAGGAGCCACCTTCAAGGGAGCTGGGCAAGTTCCCCAAAAGAGGAAAAAAGAGATAGAGAAGAAGTTCTCCATTGAACTTTCATTGCCTAATTCTGCTGACAGCTTTTCTGTGTGTCTTCCTTCCATAAGTGACTTATGTGTGATCTTGTTTTCAGAAGGCAGGGAGTGTGTGAACTGTGGGGCAACGTCCACCCCGCTGTGGCGTCGAGATGGAACAGGGCATTACCTGTGCAACGCCTGTGGGCTCTACCACAAGATGAACGGACAGAACCGGCCCCTCATCAAACCCAAGCGAAGGCTGGTGAGTTGTCCTAGGGAAGCACTGGCCCGACACTCTCCGTTTTGTGTCTTTAAGTTCCTCTCTTCAGGAAGAAGGGCTTCTGCTGGAAATTGGCAGGACGGCTCAAAATCAGCTCGCTTGGGATAGTTTTCTTTTTTCTTCTTTGTTTTCTTTTTTGCAAATTACATATACAGAAAGGGCCCCCCGCCCCCGCCTTTCTCCCCCTCCATGGTTCTTAAGTCACTTATCACATTTTTAAGGATGCTCACTTCTGGGTTATCAAATCTTAAACGTCTTCACTGATAGAATGATTGCTTTCACAGGACCAGGGTGACTGATTTAAGATGCATTGATAGTCACGGTGTCACAGAGGAATTCAGTACGGGGATGGAGTGTCCCAGGTGCCACCCAGAACTTGTTTCTGAAGTCATACAAGTGGGCTCCTAGGAAGTAATTACAGTCTCAGGGTTGCCTTAGTGACACGGATGAGATCTCATGGGCCAGGGCTAATTAACTGAATTTCACAAACAGCGGCCATTGGGCTCAGTGGAGTTTTTCTTCTTCCTTGGTCCGAAGAATTGAGGAATTGCCACAGGTAATTCCTGCGGGGAGAACTGTGCGATTCCTGTCCTGCTTCTTGGTCTCCCCTAGTGTCTGGTCTTATTTTCCCTTTGAACTCCTGCCGGTCGGGTGATAGTTTCCTCTCTCCCCCCTCTTTGTCCCCTTCTTAAACCTCTTGACCCCTAGGAATACTTGAGAAAACCTGGCCCTGGCAAGCATTTATAAGGAAAACTAGCCTGAGAGGTTCATTTGCAAACTTGTCTTTGGAATCTCAGGCCAGATTGAATAGCAAGTGTATGTAACAGACAAATAAAAGCAGGCTTGGCAAATGATAACTGTAACCACAGTCAAGAGATCAAAATGCTTTTTGTGGTGATTCACCAAGTAGAGAGGGGAGGAGGGGAATTTCCCCATGCAAATTAATGGATGAAGCCGCATCCCTCAGATTCTAAGGTGGACCCTTCCCAAATCCTCTGCATTCTTTTTAAAGAATTATTTATCTTCTCCATCCGATGTTAGTGCAAATCAACACCTTTCACATCCTCTTCAGAAGAAGGAAAATCTCTCTAGGGATGGCAGCGCCCACGTGACTTTAATTTTTGGCAATCCTAGGTCTCTAGGCTTTATTCTTTCTGATCTTTGCCCCTTTCTCCAGCTCTCTCAACCTTCCCCCGACTTGTCCCCATGCTCTTTGGTACTTTTTTTTTTCCTTTCTCTCATGTGCAAAGCTAACTTCCTAGGAAAAAGCTGCCGGATATCTGAGCTCTGGAGATAACTCATAAACAACAACTCAGCTTCCCCAACTTAAACATCAAGATGTTTGAACGTATCAGAACAAGACGTGTTTGAAAAAAAAAAAAATGGCTGGAGATGTTAGCACAGAATGAATATGATCGCACCACAAAAGAATGTTCTGAATCACTCAAAACCTGGCCTTATAAAAAAAAAAAAAAAAAAAAAAGAGAAAAAAAAGAAAAGGAAAGGAAAACAAAAGAAAGAAAACTAACAACAAAAAACTTCTTGTTAAAATAAGTCATGGTACCATTATAATTGGACTTTTTTTTTTTTTTAATGTAAAAGTAAAGAAGGAAAAAGAGAGCAGTGAAGTGTCTGACCCCGTAGTTGTCTGGTTGATAAGCAAGAGTACATTTGACATTTTCTTGGGGTTTCTTCTGTCTGGGTAGATTGTACAGGAGGGCTGGACTTGCATTCTACATAATTTTGTCTTCATTCACCTTTCATAAGAAATCTCTAGAACTCTGAGTAATAATTACTTTTAATTCTAGAGTTTCTTCGCCATCACATGTGAAGCTGCCTTCTCTTTCTTACTCATCTCTTCCGGGTGTTTTTTTATTTTTAGTTCCATAGAATTCACATGCTCCAGAGAGATACTCGGGGCCCATTCAGGATATATATACGTATCTTTTTAGCCCTTAGATATATTTGACTTCTGAATATCTAGAACTTTCTTTTTGTTCTTTCCTATATTTCCTGTTCCTCCTTCCCTGCTCTGTCTCTCCAGTTTGCTGCTTTTGCACACTTGCAGACTTGCTGAAGACCACCCCGCCTGCCCGCTCTGTGTAGTCAGCTCTTCCATAGATGCATATCTAACACTGAATGAACTCGTGCAGGAAATAGAAGGGAAGACCCATAGAATTGTTTTCCTAGTGTTGCAAGATTTTCATAAGTCTCACAACTAGCTTGCTTTATTAATGTACTTTGTCTTCTGCTAGTGACCCAAACTGTGACTTTTAGAGGTTCTGTATAAATCCTCATAAAGTCTAAGCCTGTTTGGATTCATGTTACCTTCAATACACTGCAAAGGGCTGCACCATGAGCGTGGTTATTTGGAACTCTTATTTTATCGGTTGGCATTGAGCACTTGTACCATCCCTTCTCAGTTGTTGGGCCGGGAAATCCGGCACTTGCGTAGATATTAGTCTATTATATCCAGGTATTTCTTTTAAAGGGGGAAGACCAGTCCAGGACTATAATAATAATCACATGATCATGTAGTTGTCAAAATCCTTAAGCACCAATTTCATATATCGTTTTCCTCCCAAGAGTACACAAGAGCAATGGTTAAGTCTTAAATTATCACGTTTCATAAAGGCAGGTGGACCAGAGGCATGTGGGATAAGAGACAGCACCCTTGGACTGCGGTGAATTATTTTCCAAATGGACAACTCAAAAGTAGAACCTTCTCAGTTATGAGGGAGAAGAGCTGTTTTTCCTTTCTAGTTCCTCAGGACGCAGAAACTAAGAATTACTAAAAACAAACAAACAAATGAAAAAAGCCACAGCTCTGCTATTTAAACCTGTGGGAAGGGGCAGCATCTCTGTGGAACAATTGAGTAGCTTTGAAAGGAAAGGAATCAGCTTGGTTCATTCAGAATTGCCAGTGGGTTTTCAACATCTGACCTCTTCGGGTGTTTGGCCCAACTTCTTGCTGGATAAAATACTGAGGGAAAAGCACACCCTGATCCCTGTCCTTTCGTTCTGTGCTTTCATAACCATGCCAGAGTTTTCTTGATCACAGATGAAGACCAGATGAATTCTTTTTTTTTTTTTTTGCGGTACGCGGGCCTCTCACTGTTGTGGCCTCTCCCGTTGCGGAGCACAGGCTCCGGACGCGCAGGCTCAGCGGCCATGGCTCACGGGCCCAGCCACTCCGCGGCATGTGGCATCTTCCCAGACCGGGGCACGAACCCATGTCCCCTGCATCGGCAGGCGGACTCTCAACCACTGTGCCACCAGGGAAGCCCACCAGCTGAATTCTTACTCCTTCTCTTGCCTTTGATAATATCTTTGAGTCCCAGGGACCGAAATAATTTTGCAGTTGAAATTTTCTTTTTATGTTGCAAGGGGGTGTGAGGAGATGAGAGATATATGGTTACAAGTGACCCAACCTCATTTCCTTTCAAAAGTTTTTGAGCTTAAGTTTTCTTTTTTAACGTATGGACATAGGAAATAGTCCCCTTCTACATTTAAGTGCGTCGAAAAGTGAAAGAAAAATCTCCCTTTTAAAGGAAATGAGGGCAGTGACACAATCAAATAATGAAAATTCAGCTTGGGGCTGACATCTGACCTGTAACCATTTTGCTCTGTGAACAGCAGATAGGAAGCACCTACTTTCAAGAGGGTGAAATGAAATGAAGTTAGGAGCGGGGCCAGTGTTCCTGGTGGATTGCAAAATTCCTTGTTCCTCTCAGTTTGTCTCACTAACTGAAAGCCACCTGAAGATGGCTGTCACCACGAGTGACCAAATCTGAAAGCGTGGGCCGTGCACAGTTAGGATGCCTGCAAGTTGGCTGAGGTCTTGTTCAGTTAGGATGTCTGGCTTGGTGCTTTCTCCGTGGCCCATCCCGTGGGTGCCAGCCACACGTGCGCAGACGTTCTCTCATTCTGTCAGCACTCTGCCCTCCTTATCATCCAGCGTTTCTTGATTTGGGATCTAGAAAGCGCTTCTGATGCTTGGGTTTGTTCTTCCTTGGCTGTTGCTCTATTGTGATGACCAGTATCCTTGTTGAGAACTGCTTTTCTGGGCAGTTGCTCTTGAAAAAGACCGCCTGTAGGCCTGGCAGAGGAAGCCACTGAGAGCCTGGTACCCAAACGAGTCTGGTTAATTCAAAATTGCTACCCATAAAAATGAAAGATCTGGAAAACTTTGGGGGGAGGGAGGGGGGCTCGTTATGTCGGTGAGGTGATGTCGGCTTTCTCATCCTCCCGAATCCTTCCCCAGGGGACAGCAGGCTGTGTGCTGACCACCGGACTATGGTCTGACCTGCTCCTATGCCAGTGGATTGGCTTCATGTTTCTTCTAGATGCAGGTTTTGGGGATCTTTATTACTTTCATGTGGGCCACTTGCTAGTTTTGATTTCAGTGATAATTTTTTTTGAGTTGGCCTCCGTAGCTCTGCAAACCCATTTAACACTTGTTTTGATTTTTATCCTCCCCTCTCTTCCCGTTCCCCAGTCAGCAGCAAGAAGGGCAGGTACGTCCTGTGCAAACTGTCAAACCACAACCACGACTCTCTGGAGAAGAAATGCCAATGGAGACCCTGTCTGCAATGCCTGCGGGCTGTACTACAAGCTGCACAATGTAAGTGTCCCGGGGACCCGCCCCTCCTCCCGGAATGGCCCCCTTCGCATGAGGCCCAGTGCCCAGCATCCCCCTTCCCTGGTCCCCTTTCTGAGTTTTTTAAAAAAGAATTTTACTGGAGTATAGTTGATTTACCATGTTGTGTTAGTTTCAGGTGTACAGCAAAAGTGGTTCAGTTATACCTATACTATATCTATTCTTTTTCAGATTCTTTATCCATCTAGGTTATTACAGAATACTGAGTAGAGTTCCCTGTGCTCTACAGTAGGTCCTTGTTGGTTATCCATTTGAATCGCCCAATGACAAGGCTCAGAAAAGGCACTGCAATAGGACCCAGTGTAGGAAGGGACTCGGCACAGCGTAGCCTTGCTGAGATTGAAGACTCTGAAGCAGATGACCCAGCCCCTTAGTTTGTATTGGAAACAGTACGCATGGTGGGCCTGGTCTGGGTTTTTAAGGGGAGAAAAATCTTTCTCTTGGAAAAACCAAAGTCACCAGTCATATTTTGATGTTTCCTTGAGTTTTTAAACGTTTTGCAAAAAAAAAAAAAGAGAATGAGCCAGTGAAAAGAGAAAGGTAAATAGGATTGTAATGCACGGCACAGGAGTTCAGGGCGATTCAGTTACTGAGGGGTAAAGAGCCTTGGTGAATTTTAAACGGATTCTCTGAATAAAAGATACGAGATGAGAGATTTCATCTGCTGAGTTTGTCCTCACCAGGGGAACTCTTGCAAAGCAGCCGACGGAGGTTATCCTTACCAGGGAAAAGAATGCTTTTCTCCTTCTAGATCACATTAGCAGAATGATAATTGTCAGTCAGTCACATGGGTTTGGCTGTGTCATTTTTAATCTTTCAATTTGGGGGTCCTCCCATTTTGCAATATGTTTACCTTTAAAAAAATTTTTCAGCTTTTTTTTTTTTTTTTCCCTGCAACAACTCTGGCTGACAGGCCATGACCCTTATGAGGCCAGAAGTTTATGTTGATCCCAGAGAAAGAATTTTGTCTCTGTCTGTCTGTCTCTGTCTGTCTTTCCCTGTCTCTCTCACATCATCTCTCTGGCTCTGTCCGGTTCTCCTGAAGTCTCTTGACCAGTCTGATTTTGGTAATGTCTGGGAGCGAATGGGGAAAGGCGGAGGGCTTTGCTCAGAACCATTCTGACAGTCAACGCATCTTACCAAAAACACCTGGGAATTGGGGAGGAAGCTTTTTTGGTTAGCGTTTTTTTTTTTTTTTTTTTTTTTTTTTTTTTTTGCGGTACGCGGACCTCTCACTGTTGTGGCCTCTCCTGTTGTGGAGCACAGGCTCCGGACACGCAGGCTCAGTGGCCATGGCTCACGGGTCCAGCCGCTCCACGGCATGTGGGATCTTCCCGGACCGGGGCACAAACCTGTCCCCTGCATCGGCAGGCGGACTCTCAACCACTGCGCCACCAGGGAAGCCCTTGGTTAGCGTTTTTGAACCACAGGAGAACTTCCCAGGGTGACCCCAGCAACTAGTCCTTTTGTGCTTCTTGGGAATGAGTTGATTTGATTCCTGGGGACCCCCGTAACACTCACCTCCCTGCCCATATGCCGTCCGCTCTCGAGAGGAGGGGCCCGGCGCTGACGGAACGGGGCTCTTACTACAATCCATCGTTTCTCTCCCACACGTCCTCAGACTGTGGTCTGTGTACATTTATCAGCAATGAAACCCCAGGCCCGTTTTCACTTTGGGGAATTTCCTTACTCACTGCCGTGGAGAGAAGCAGATTTGTGATTAAAATCTGGAAGATTTGGGGCCTTTCAGGTTTATGAGCTACCCAGTGGTTGGTACAGCCGATCAAATGATTTGGGGGTTGTAATGTATGGTTTTGCAAAGAACTTTCATGTTACTTGATTACATTTGAGCCTCAAAGAGTCCCATGATGTAGACAGGGCAGAGATTATTTTGATTTCCCTTTTACTTGAAGAAATGATGACTCAGAGAAGTAAGGAACATGGCTGATGAAGTAGAAGGGCCAGGATGGATTTCTGAATTGCGAAAGGCCTTGCGGGGAGATCAGTAACCTCAGGACTAATAGGGAACAGAGGAGAGTAAGCACCTTCTCATTTTAGAATGTACCAAAGTTCTGTTCAAAGTAATGCATTGTGTGTGTATATATACTTCCTTCCTATTTCCACAGAAGTATAGGAATTATGAGAAATGAACCAGCTATAAATTCCTTTGACTACTCAGCCGCAGTGAGATAGGCTCTCAATTGTGTCCAATCTAAAAAAATATCTGTTTCTGAAGAATACGAATTTCTCATTAAATCAAAGACAGGTCAAGGAACCTTCTTCACTCCTCACTCCCACCCTATTCTAAATTAGCTCCCGACTTCATGGTTGGACCCCAGTGGCTGGGAGATAGAAACGTGCTCATCCTCCAGAGCGGTTCTGCCTTCTCTGGTTTAGTAAGAATTCACAGAAGGAGGCGGATTTGTTGTGTATTTAACAATAAGAGATAATAATCTATTAACATTCTCCTCTTGTTGTGTTTTGTTCTGCCCATCGAGATACCATGCACGACCTAAGTTAGTTCCTGTTTTCTTATCTAGGTGTGTAGATAACTACCTATCTCAGTATCAGTGTTGCGACTAGTTATCTGGCTTTGTGTGTCTATCTGTGTAACTAGATATTATATTTAGATACCTGGCTCTGTATATCTAGATATCAGCGTAAAGAGCCATGTGTCTAGGCAGTATCTTGGGGGAGATTCGATGTGACAGTAGATTCCTATCGCCTCTGTAGGCTGCATCTTTATCTTGACTATGACTTTGAGGAAGGAACCCTGAGATGTTCTTTGGGCAACGACCTTTTAGGTCCTCTGTCGTCACTCACGTGGCCTTCCTGCACAAGGGGGAAGGCAGGTGTCTGTCCCACGGAGTGGTTCTGTACCCCTCTCCAGCTCAGGCCCAGCTCAGGCCCAGGAAGCTGTGGGTTTGCTGCTACCAGTAGTGTTGTCGGAGCCTGGCCTTCTTGGCTGCTAGATTCTTTCTTCCTTAACTATCCCTTTCTAGCCTTTGGAGCAAACAGGCAGGTCCTAGAGCCATGAAATCTTCTCTTCCTCCACCCTTGAGGACCCTGGAGGAAGGAGTTGTTTGTTTCCCAAGCAGTCAGGAGTGACTGAGACCCTGACCTTCCCTCTCTTGAGTCCCTTTGCCCATTTCCCCAGAAACACGGCCAGATGTGTGGTTGGTTTGCTCTACGGGGCAGATGGCCGCTATTGAGGTCAATCTGATTCTGACTCCTCGTGGGGAATGACCTCAGTTTGCTTTGTCAAGTCCCCTCTCTTGATTCTTCTCCCCACCCCCCTAAAACAAATGTGTATTCAAAACAAAACACATGAGGCTTATCAGAAAGAGAGCGATGGTCTGCTGCCCCGGGGACGGGACGGAAGACTAGCGCTTGCCTCTGTCTCTTTACTCAACTTCAGGCCTGGTCTTTGAGTTTTAGGAGGAGAGTGCTTTCAGGCTAGCACAGGGCTTTGTACCCCGTAAGTGGATATTAAATTCTCGTGGATTGGTTGTTTCGCTGTTTGTCTAGTAAGAAGTGGATAGTCAGGACCAGGTAGAAATTGCAACTTTCAGTCATCACCGTGGCTGTGACGTGGGCAAGAGCTTATGTTTCGGAAAGACACTTTGTATTAAATTATGACCCCAGAACTTACACATTTCAGGGGAAGATTTTACAGCACCTCTTGTTTAGAGAAGTTCGTCAGAAGAGAGACAACCAGACATGACTTTGAAGAGGGAAGCGGTCCTAGCTTCTCAAGGCAGAGACAGACACTTAAGATCGATTGCCTTGCACAGTCCTAACACAGATTTTGGACCAGTAGACAAGATATTATTTCCCCCCTTGAAAACCCCTCCATTGCCTCCATGCTCATGAAGTAGTCTAAGGTCATTCTAATGGAAGAAGACAAGTTATTATTATATTTCAGTTAGCAGAGAAATACAACCATCTTGGGTGGGTCTCTAGAATATGTCCTTGGAGACAGAAAGTTCCCTGAGGCAAACTTTCCCCCAAATGATTGGTGCAGATGAATGTAATGAATAAGCCCTGCTTGGAACAACTTACCTATGGCCTCTGGGTTTCTGAAATTGATAGAGGCTGACAGACCCCCGCCGCAGAAGCCTAGCCTGCAGGACTCTGGGTCCCTGGGAAGGAGGCAGGAAGGTGGGGAGGAAGGGGCCTCCTGAAAGCAGATCCCCGATATGGGGCAGTCAGAGGAACCCGGGTTGGGGTGTGAAAGTCTGCACTATTTCAGAGCCAGCCAAATAAAGTAAAAAAAAAAAAAAAATTGATCTCTGTTTAGATTAACAGACCCCTGACTATGAAGAAGGAAGGCATCCAGACCAGAAACCGAAAAATGTCTAGCAAATCCAAAAAGTGCAAAAAGGTGCACGACACGCTGGAGGACTTCCCCAAGAGCAGCTCGTTCAACCCCGCCGCCCTCTCCAGACACATGTCTTCCCTCAGTCACATCTCACCCTTCAGCCACTCCAGCCACATGCTGACCACGCCCACGCCGATGCACCCGCCCTCCAGCCTCTCCTTCGGACCTCACCACCCTTCCAGTATGGTCACCGCCATGGGTTAGGGTCCCTGCTCGATGCTCAAAGATCTCCAGGCGAGAGTCCCTCCAGCCCCTTCTACGTGCATTTTTGCAGGAGCAGTATCATGAAACCGAAACCCGATGGATCTATATGTTTTTGCAGGCAGAAAGCAACACGATGTTTGCCACTTGGACAGAGGAGCCCGCTGTGGTGTCTGTGTTCTCACTCCCTGAATCTGGATACCATTTGTGAATAAGCCATTCAGACTCATATTCCCTATTGAACAGGGTCTCTCTAGTGCTGTGAAAAAAAAAAAAATCGCTAAACATTGCATATAACTTATATTGTAAGAAATACTGTACATTGGAAGAAGAAGACTTTATTGCCTCTGTCAGGAAGGCACGAAGGACGCCATGCATTTTAAGGACGATGGAAGAAAATAAAGTGTGGAAATTAAGAAGAAACTAGTTCTGATATCCAAATGGACAAACTACCAGTTTTGTTTCCTTTTCCTGGTCACAGTTTGATGCATTAAAAGAAAAAAAAAAAAAAAAGGAAAAAAAAAAAGAAAAATGTTGTAGGCGAATCATTCGTTCAAAGCTGTGGGCCTCTGCGTAGGAAATTCTATCACTCCGGGCAACGCGTTACACTCCCAGATTGCCATGGAGGGTTCAGTTAGACTTTCCTAGGCCTCCATGCTTTGTGAACAAGTCCCTGTAATTGTCGTTTGTATGTATAATTCAAAGCACCAAAGTAAGAGAAGTTGTAGATTTATTTCATCATATTATACAGACTGAATGGTTGTACAAATTTATTTCCTGCTAGTGTTAAGAACTGCTTTTTTTGTGTGTGTGTGTTTCCGTTTTAATATTTTCCTTCTCTCTCAATTTTTGGTTGAATAAACTAGATGACGTTCAGTTGACCTAAGGCGGTTGTGCTCCACAGGGCTGATTTTGTTTTTCCTTTTTGTTCCTCAATGATATTTATTAAATAGCTTCTAAGGGTACAAGAGCATCTGTCCTTTGTCACTTCTCCTGCAGCCTGTGCTATGAGGGTAGCAGTGTATGAGCTACCCGCGTGCATGTCAGCGGCTCGGGCCCGACAGCCCGGGTTCTGAGAGCAACCGGGCTAATGTTAGCACCTGTTGTGTTCTGTGTTAGTGATCACTGCCTTTCATGCAGTCTGTTGGAATAATAATATAAAAAGATAATAAGTTAAAAGATTTAAAAACAACCACATAACATGGTATCAAGAGTGGCGGCCAAGCTCTTCTAAAATCTGGTAGCTCTAGCTAATTGAAGCAAAAGGAGTTGAAACAAAACAAAACAAAATAACAAAGCCCAAAGTTGTTCAGTTATTCACTAGGAGATAAGGCAAACCCCAGATAGTCAACATCAGTTCATTTGGGAAACTGGGGATCTTTGGGGCTTATGGGATGCAGCCCAGAGGAAGGCATGCCCAGGCTGGAGTAGGTTCTGTGGTCCTCTCTGAGCTGCCGTTCCCTCCTCCTTGTCTAGCCTCAAGGAGACGATCTTCTAGCAGGAGAAACAGGAAGATTTCCTCGTTGGGAAATCTCGGCGGATTCTCGGGCGGATTTGCAGTTGCTGGATCTCTGCAAGATGGAAAGGAGCTGGGCTTCACGTCTGTTTTGCTTTTCTACTGTTGAATTGAATAACATCACAGTGAAGGGTTGATTGGAATGTTTGCGAAACATGAAATAACCATTTTGTAACCTACGCTGTATAGTTTCCTTTTACTCTGTTGACAGAATGTGTAACGCTGGCACACATCTGAAAAATCTCTGTTAATCGCCTCTCTGCTTTCTTAGCAAATATTTCAAGCCTAAAGCTCAATGTTGAAATAAAGAAGTAGAGGATTACTGAGATGCAAATGAAGATCTGACTGGCTCCTAATTCGGATGCGGTTTCTGGTTACTTGTGAAACACCCAAGGCAGTGGTCGTCTGTTGCCATCTTAAACTTGGGCGCTGTTACTGGAGAGTTCCAATGTTTCAGGATTTGCCACTTTTTTCCTTCATACAGATTTGAGTGAATGCCCTTTCACCTTAAGAACAGGAGTTCAAATTCTTGACATTCTTGGGGGTAGGAGAAGGGCGGGCAGGGGTGGGGGGCACACGTAGCAAAATCCCAAACTCAACACTCCAGCTACATTTTGTTTTAGGTGCTATAGCGATAGTGGTACGTTTGATCCTATTCCTGCCTCAGACAAATGCCATTTTATCATTCTGTACGTGGATTTTACATTCTAAGATATTTTTGGAGGATGACGCAAAAGATTTTAAAACAACTATGTAACTATTCTCCAGTTTCTCCTTTCGAATGTTATCATATGTTTTCATGGCTTCAATAGTTTTGTTCTTTCTTTTTTTCTTCACTTAAAAGAAAAAAGACACACTAGAACAGCCACAGGAGAGAGGGTTTCCTCTAGAAAAACAACAAGATTGTAGATCTAAAATGCTGCTCCAATATTCTTGAGTAAATTGTACGCCTGATTAATTTTCCATCTCTTCTGCCTCGCTTTTGAAATAGCTGCACTTAGCACATCCATGGGAATATATGTGAAGATTTGGAATATTTCTTAAAAACATTTTAAAAGCCAACATAATAGAAAAAAAACAAACTACATAGCTGTTGAACAGTTTTGCCATTTATGGACGTTCGTGATGTAAAAATTCTGAATGAAAACACTTCTTTCATTGATGCAACACATAATACCTTTGAGGATCTAGGTTGAAGTCCATTTAAAAACTTTTTTTTTTTTAATTAAAAAAAAGCAGATTAGGAAATAGAGAAACCAAGGTTCCAGTGTCTCAGTCTGGTGACATTTACAGGTTATTCCCCTTTGAAAAAAACAACGTGAACTGTGGCGAGGTTGGGCCCCTGGGTTGGTCTCCATGCAAGCAGAAGGTGTGACACAAGTGGGGACACTCAGAACCTGCCTTCTGAGAGCAATGTCTATTTTCTAAACCATTTTTTAAGCGTTTAGAATTATTTTTAAAGCTGAGTCCTCATCGCAGGACATCATTTTAGTATTTCCTAAGTCTAGAAACTGTGTGAAAGGAGCAAATCCTTCCCAGGTAATGCATGTCGGATCCGAATTCAGTAAAACACCTGTTCACAAAATTCAAACTCAGAAACTCAAATGCCATCCATTTCCCACATCTGATATGTTCCTCACAATGGTGAATTGTCCCACTGACCTTTCAGAGATTTAGAAGCATTATGATTCCACGTTCTTCTGTGTACTATCCCCCTGTCCTCAACCCCAAATCCACCCCAAATCCTCAAACCATTCTTGTGATCCTTCCTGGACAGCAGGCATTACTGACTCCTCTGTAGAGAAATTCCCTTCCATTTCCAAGCTAAGCAGAGATTAAAAAATTTTTTTTTAATTAAAAATTTAAAAATCACAAAAAGACAACCTTTGAACGATAGCATTTTATTGTTTTATCCACAGAGCAGAAATTTTAACCATGATCCAAAATAGCTGAGTAATACACTAACCCCTTTCTGCACTTTCAAATGAAATGAGCTTCTGAAAAACATTTTCATTTTCGCTTATTCCATCTTTCTCATGTTGGTGTGAACACACCCTCAGACTGGGACTTGTCTGCACTTCTTTGCAAAAACCCAATAAAGGGAAAACCCCAGAATTCAGAGAAATTCACTGATCATCTGAAACGTCTGACCACCACTGTCTTAGGAGTCTGGGAACTTGGGTTTTTATTCCTGGCTGTACCACTAACAAACAGGGTTATCTGGGGACTTTTGTTTGATTTCTCTGGGGGTGGGCTCTTTACATCATTAGAAGACATGCTGTCTAAGACCCATGTGAGAAGAAAAATGCCATGATTCCATTGGATTTTTAAACTTCTTTTGGAGAACACCCTTTATTAGGAAAGACGTCCTCACAGCCCTGGTTAGAATCTTGAGCAGGCTGTAATGAGGTTCCAGATGGGCTGGGGTCGTCCCACTCTCATCTGCCCTTAGTACTATCTTGCAAAACACAAATTAACTTGTATTTTGTGACTGTCACCCTGGGACAGGAGTTAGTGTCCCAGCCTGCGGATTCCCTGCTCTTTCCGCAATGTGTCCAGGCCCCTCTTGAGCGGAACACACAGGACTTGCTTGTCCTGCTGATGTTGGCAGTGTGATTCATATTTCGCTCATCCATTGTGTAAAGAAAGTCTGCCTGAATTGCTTATAGCCCATTCTAGGGAGATAGCCAGCGTCCAGCCTTTCTTTTTCCTTGCGTTCTCTCTCTCTCTCTCAGGAGAGGAGGATCAGCAGAGGAAATAGATCAATGTTCCCCCAGAGCTGTTCCTTTTGGGGTGCTCTGTCCGGATTCCGGTTTCTCTGGGCTGTTCCTCCGTCACCCTTGACCTTCTTTGCAGGGGATCCTGGTCCATTAGACACATTGTTTGTGGTGCGCTTTTTCAATCCCCTGTCATGTCTGTGTGCACAGTTTGGAGTGGGGATTTGGAGAGCGGGCACCCTCCCTGTCTCAGGCTAAACAAAAGGCGTGCAGTGCAAAGCACTCCGCCATGCTGCCCGGGCCCAGCAGCAGTCCCAAGGCCTGCAAATACCTGGAGGGGAGCCGCTGATTCCTAGGGAAGCAGCTGTGGGCCCAGCCTTGTGCAAATGAGGGATGCCGTGTGGTGACAGGGCAAACCAGCCCCTGGCACCGGCTCCTAATTCAGTGCATTGACCTGATGGGGACCCCCCTGCAGAAGGATCCGGATGGGGTCGGCTCGATGCCCAGACTACCAGGTAGTCGACCAAGACATCAGCCAATCTGGTCTAACTTTTTTGGAGGAGAGGCCAGTGGACATTTCCAGAAAATGAAAGTTTTGCTATTTTCTTTGTTATTTTGTTTGCTTTTTTCTCATTATAGGATTAGTTAATACTTCTTAACCAAACTTGTAAAATACCCCTCAAATTTTTAAAGTTAAGTTTTACTTTTTTCCCATTTTTTTATTTTAAAGAAGCAGAAGAAACAAGATTTGGGGGGGATGCTGTTGAATGGGCCGTGTGTGGTCCAGTCTTTTGAATAGTTGGTCTGGAATCGTTTTTTGAATCTGGTGGCCCCAGGTATGGGGCTGGTGGAGCGGGGGCTTGGGTACAGCGTGTGCTTTTGGGGGGTCATTACAACTCCAGCTTATGAATTGGGAGGGGTCGTTAAGTAAAATCCACCTGGTGAATGCGGCCACCCTCTCCTTCTTGGTATTGGGAGGTTTGCTCCCCCCCTTTGTCGGGCTGGCCTCTAACAGCTGGACAGGACAGCTGCTGGGCGTCTTGTAAAGCAGGCGTCTCTGAACACAGCAGCTTCCTCGACCGCAGCCCCGTCCACGGTCACTGCCAGCTCTGAGCTGAAGCTGCCTGGACTCCCTCGTTGACAGCCTGTGACATTGAGTCAGAAATCCTGCCGAGTTCTCCACGGCAGGCCCAGAGCGGACCTGTCTTCTGTGAACTTGAGAGGTGAGTGCATGAAGCCCCCTGTCCTTCACCTGGAACTTTTCAGGGCTCCCTGGTGGCCTTAAGCTCGGCCTCCTTCAGAGAATACCCAGCTTCCCAGCGGTCAACCCATTGCGTTCACTCTTCTGAAGACCCGAGGACCACTGACAGCGGCCTGGAACCATGGGGGCCTCCCAGAAGGACAGGGGGGCTGGTCACTTGTTCTGTCTGGCCCTCGGGACTCACGTGGACTGGACAATGAGAGGAACGAGGGTGAGAACGTGGCCTGCAGGCTATAGTACACACTGGCTCCCTACCAAGGCCCAGGGCGCGTCAAACCACAGAGAAATGAGAGCTGCCTTTGTGTTGCACACACCCTGTATGCAAGGCACGGTGCTCAGGGCTTCCAAAGCCCGGTTCCCAGAAAAGCCAAGTCCAGTGAGAAGAGTATCCTCCTCATTTTATGGAAGAGAAAAAGGTAGGGTGGAGAGGCTGAGGAACACCCAAGGTCACACATCTGGTGAGGGGGTTTGCTGAGACGGAACCCCCTGGGTGCACAGCGGGCCCCCCGATGGGGGCTTAGCCCCGTGAGGGGCAGCCAGCCCCTTGTGCTCAGCTCGGTGCCGGGCTCGTAAGACACAAGCAACACATTTCGTTTGATTCACAAACGACTGTGCAATGAACTGCTTTGAACCTAGATCGGTCCCTTTCTCAGAGGAGAAATTGAAATCCCTCATTGGACACAGCGGCCTCCAATCTGACTGAGTTCTGGGTGGGGAGAAGGGGTCGGGGGTGTGTGAGGCCGACAGGATGCGTTTGAAGTTCCCCCAAGGCCTGGTAACTGGTCCACAGCAACAGCAACACAGCTTTGTCTCCCAGGCAAATTCTTGGGGAACCTCAGGTCCGGTGCCTCTAGGAAGCCAACATTTGTATCATTTTCTTCCTGCTGCTGTAACAAACTACGGCAGCCTTGCTGGTTTACCACTCACTTCTGGAGGTCCAAGTCTGAAGTCAGTTTCACCAGCTTAAGTTACAGGATCATGAGGTCACGGGGTCACGGGGTGGGCTCCTTGTCGGTGGCTCTAGGGGAGGATCTGTTCTCTTGCCTTTTTGAGCTTCAAGAGGCCTCCTGCCTTCCTTGGCTCAGGGCCCCTTCCTTGTTTCACTCCAACCCCTTGTTTTCATCATCACATCTCCTGCTCGTCTTTTGTCAAAAAATAGTAGCTGACAGTTCCCCTGGAGAAGGATACGGCTTGGGCGGGGGAAGGGTCCCGACCCCTCCCTCTCCAGGGTTAGCCGCGCTATGTGAAGCTGGGGTCTCTGATCTTGTCTTTATTGGCATCAGGCCTTAAGTGACTGCGTTTGGTCTCACTGGCTGCTGCGTACTCTGATACCCGGGTATTGATGAAAGAAAGAAGGGAATGAAGAAATTCTTTATCCGAGCCCAGGGCAGTCTTAGACACGGCCCCTAATCTCACAGGGTGACTTGGGTTTCTTGGACTGCAAGGCACGCTGGGAGTGAGTTTTTCACTTTATGATGCATGTATTGAGGCAGGTGGACGAGATGGCTTCCTGTGAGCAGGGCAGGGACGGAGCCCTTTTTCCACCTTCGTGCTCCTTAGGCCCTTTCTGTGATGGTGGAGTGTAAGGCAATGGTGGAGACCGTTGAGTCTGCCCTCCTTAATTGGGTATAAATGAGGGCATTTCCAGGACAGCATTTTACCCATGTGACAGTGCTTTGGAATGGAATTTCAGAGGCTCTAGCTGGTGAGTAGCAGGATATATCTGGGTGAGAAACAGCCCTCTCTCAGCTTCCCCCAAATTATACCAAGCAAGTGAGCATCTAATCCAGCTATAAGTGAAGTCAACCCTTCCCTTAAGAGGTTTACAGCCTCTCTGGGGAGATGAGAGGGCCTGAGAACAATTAAATTGGGAATGCAGATCTGGTTCACTGGTGGAGCAGGTTCTGAGCCTCAGTCCTCTGCTTGTAACCAGGAGAAGAGAGGACCTTACTGTCTTAATTGGATCGGGGGCCTGGAGCTGCCACTCGGGCTCCCGACCTGTGACGGGTGGCGATGTTAAGGCATGGGGCTTGGAGCTTAATTCACTGCGTCCCTGATTCCATCCGAGGCTGACTCTCCAGTTTGGGGATTAGACTTTCCGCAAAGTTTCTTTGGAGATTCCAGAGCAAGCCCGCCCCTCTGCTCCTTAGCTCACCCATTCAAAGATGGGGAAGAGAAAGCAAAACACCTCTGCCAGCCTGCTGGACTCGTCACCAGCAGCTCTGATGAAGGTACAGGTTTTCAACGGCAGCAGAGTCTAAGAAGAGGGTTGGGGATTAGGTGTCTGCTTTCCATTACGGCAGATAGAAGAGCTGGCAGGATGTCCACTCTCATAGCCAGCTGGCTGGACCGAGGTGAAAGGAGAGGAGGAAAGAAAGAGGCATGTATCAATCCACTTTTTCCATCTCTGAGGTCCTCGGAGGTACATAGCCGGCCCGTGTTTCCTCACTGTCACGACCTGGGAAACAGAAGATGGAGGGGCATATCTGAGTTACCCAAAGACACAGAGAAGCTTGTCCCCAAGGGCCCGTCCTAGACCGTGTGAGTGCTGGCGTATCTGTTCTCAGCCTTGGCAGTAAAAGACAGAAAAGCCTACCCTGTAAGTCTTAACACGTAAGGGAAATGCTGCTTTGGTTTACTTACTGCTGAGAAAACAATGTTTGATATCTAGAAAAAGATACCTCTGATGGAAGATGTCACCTTGATTTCACATCTTAAACAATAAGTCCCATTCCTGTCCGAGGACGTCTTAGCACCGTGCTTTGCTCCCATCAGCCACTGAATTTAATGTCTGTGACATGTGACAAAGAGAGAGTCCTGGCTTGACCCTTTGAGTCTCCATGGAGCCTCACGGAAGACAGACAGCCGGAGTTTAGTGAGAAAAGATGCTCACTGTGGGCTGAAGTTTGCAAATCAATACAGTGTGTTGGCTTGCTCGGAACTTCCCCATTTTGTTAAGGATTACATTTCTACATGGTTTGCAGACTAGATGTTAATCAGTGGCTGTTGGCCAGAGAGGGCCAACCCCACCAGCAAATAAATACATTTAAGATGTTGAGAGTGATCGACCGAGGAATATGTACGCGGAGACCCGGAGAATATGAAACCAGTTAAGAAGTCAAAGGTCATTTTGTTCAGGGCAAAATTCTTGTGCACGGTGCTGACAGTTTGCCCTCTGGGTGTTTTCGGAGCTTAAAGGATCAAACTCGTCCACATGAAATATGGAATGTCTAATACAGAAGCCTCATGCACGCCTTCGGCCCAACCTTTTGGCCCTGTAATTAACATGGCTCCAGCTTCCTGGTGGATACCACCCTGCCTAGAGCTCTAGGTAGGCATGGCCTCGCTGAACTCATGGGCTGGTACCTCCAGAGGATGTTTAAGGTAGGCTTAGGTCATACAACAACATGGCAGGGTTTCCCTGGTGGTGCAGTGGTTGAGAGTCCGCCTGCCGATGCAGGGGACACGGGTTCGTGCCCCGGTCCGGGAGGATCCTGCATGCCATGGAGCGGCTGGGCCCGTGAGCCATGGCCGCTGGGCCTGCGCGTCCGGAGCCTGTGCTCTGCAACGGGAGAGGCCACAGCAGTGAGAGGCCCGCGTGCCGCAAAAAAAACAAAAAACAAAAAACAAAACATGGCAAACTGCACCGTCTACAGCTTCCTTTAGGCTCTGTGCAGGAGGGGGAGGGGGAGGGGGAGGGGGGGATCTCTTTCTCCACGTCTGAGATCAGTTTCCAGCAATCAAGGGGCTTCTTTGCAGAAGTCCCACCTAGGCTGGCCTGAGAATGTCACTGTCAAATGGACTTCTATGCTAAGAGAGGGATGAACAGTGAGTTTTTTACTAAAAAGAAAAGAAAAGAAAAGAAAAAAAAAAGTTTATTTTCCTGGAGGTTGGTAGGGTAGAGAAGGCATTTATTTTGAGAGATGCTGATTTTAAGAATCATGAGTTATGTGGGGAGACGGATGATGAATAGGTGACTAATCCAAGGAGGTGAAGTTTGCTGTGGATTCGCCTCTATCACCTCTTGCTGACTTCCACCTACTCTCTTTTGGCGTCTCTCACTGTGAAGCTAAGCCCCAGGTACCGTCCCTCATTCACCCTGGAAACCAGATGCAAGCAGAGCCTGGAACTCTGGGCCGTGTCAACTGATCTCCCTGACTTCACTCTTTTTTTTTTCTTTTTAAATTTTTTTCCAGCTTTTTTGAGGTGTAATTGACACAGAAAAATTGTACGTATGTAGGGTGTACAACGTCATGATTTAATATACATAGACATTGTGAGATGATTACCACAATCAAGTTAATTAACAAAGCCATCACTTTATATAGATGCCTTTTTGTGTGTGTGTGGTGTGACACTTAAGATCTGTTCTCTCAGCAGATTTCAAGTATACAATATAGTATTATTAACAATAGTCACTATGCTGCACATTAGATCCTCGGAACTTATTCGTCTTAAAACTGGAAGTTTGTAACCTTTGACCAGCATCTCCTCATCTCCCCCACCCCCAGCCCTTGGAAACCACTGTTCTGGCTCTATGCTAACTTCACCCTTTTGAGCTAAGGATGTTCATGAGCCCTAATGGCTTAAACTTACCCTTCTTTTCTGTGCTTTCCATGTCAAAGAAGCTTGTCCTGCCTTACAACTTAAACCAACACAAGAGTCCCATGGGAGTTCTAGGCCCCAGGGACCATAGGATATCTTTGGGCAAAGGGACTTTTTTGGTGTCTTTCAACACCTAGGGCAGTGCTATCTGTTGAACAGTCATATCAGCTAATGCATAAAATGGCCACCAAATCTGGAAACGTAGCAATGATTTTAGCATGTAAGGAGATCACTGTCAATAAACCAATGATGTATTCCCCCATGTTTTTAGACTTGGGGGCCACCCTGAATATTGAGCACTTACCAGGTGCTTTACGTATGCTTCTCATTTAATTATCCCAACGGTCCTGGGCTGTAGGTATTACTCTTATTCTGGCTCTCCGTCTCTTTTTTTTTTTTCCGGTACGCGGGCCTCTCACTGCTGTGGCCCCTCCCGCTGCGGAGCACAGGCCCCGGACGCGCAGGCTCAGCGGCCATGGCTCACCGGCCCAGCCGCTCCGCGGCACGTGCGATCTTCCCGGACCGGGGCACGAACCCGCGACCCCCTCATCGGCAGGCGGACTCTCAACCACTGCGCCACCAGGGAAGCCCGTAGGTATTACTCTTAATCATCCCTGGTTTACATAGGAGGACAAAACTTAAAGAAGCTAAATGAGTCATGAATGTAGGCTCCGGAGCTGTGTTGCAGCTGCGTTGCTGCATTTTCCCCTCTCGTCTGAGAGCTTCTCCTCATGAACAGCAACCAGGAGCTGAAGAATGGATGCTGTGCTCCCGTGTTCTCAGGCTTTTGGATTTTGGGGGGAAGCATTTTCCATTGATTCTTTAGGCTGAGTGATTCGTCTTGCAGTTTCTCCCTTAAAATGCAGCCTAACCTCTCTCCCAAGAGGTTAAGTTACTTGCCCAACATCTCATGGCAGGCAAAGGTCAAAACTGGGGTGAAAACTCACAGGCAGAGCTCGGGGCTGGTGTCCCGTGGGGAATGCGCTTAGCAGAGGCAGGTTATGTTTAAATTCGATTGTTTGCTGGTCACCGGCGGTCTTCGTGGGAGCCCAGCATAATCTCAGTGTGGAAGGTCTGGTTTTAGAATCCCTTTCTGAAAAGGAAAACTCACCGCAGTGTTCTTAACAGCATATTTACATAGCCAAGACATGGAAGGAACCTAAATGTCCCTTGACAGATGAATGGATAAAAAAGATGAGGTATACATAAATATATAATGGAATACTACTCAGCCATTAAAAAGAAAATGAAATAAGGCCGTTTGCAGCAATGTGGATGGACCTAGAGATTATCATACTGTTAAGTCAGACAGAGAAAGACAAATATTGTATGATATTACTTATATGTGGAATCTAAAAAAAATACAAGTGAACTTATTTACAAAATAGAAACAGACTCACAGACATAGAAAACAAGATTGTGGTTACCAAAAGGGAAAGGGGGGGTGGATAAATGAGGAATATGGGACTAACAGATGCACACTACTATATATAAAGTAGATAAACAGAAAGAATTCACTGTATAGCACAGGGAACTATATTCAATATCTTGTAATAACCTATAATGGAAAAGAATCTGAAAAAGAATATATCTATGTCTATATCTATATCTGAATCACTTTGCTGTACACCTGAAACTAACACAATATTGTCAATCAACTATACTTCAACTTAAAAAAATCCCCTTCCAAGACTGAAAAAGAATGCAATTTTCCATTGCACGACACGTAAAGCGTGGTCATTGCCTTCCAAATTGCTGGCTTGCCCGCACACTGGATAGCGGGGTTTCGGGCCCCACTTGGAGACCTGCCTCCCTTAATTATGTCTTGGCTGGTAAAATGCAACCAAACTAAACACAAAACACTTAGTGCAATAAAAGAATCCATTTATTACGATGGAGAAATTAACCAGTGTTGAGCAGTAGGGGTTAAGGAAACTGTCATAAAATATAATTATAATAACAATAATATGAAGAGTGGTACACGGTACATGGCCTCCTGCCCTTCATCCCAGATCTGATACTGACTGGCTAATGCTAATTAATACGACTTGCCCAGTCAGAACTATGTGTGGGTCTAGAGAGGAAGCAGGGATTTGTTTGTTCGTTTGCTTTTATAAATTGTGCCTCTTGGCTTGGCCGAAACGAAGGTGGAGATGCAACACTGGAGCTTTTGTCCGAGGACTTGAGTGCCTTCTAAAGTCCTGTATTGAAGCTTCTAGGACTGGGATTCCAGACTCCCTGACATTGTCAGGTCTTCTGTCCCGGAATTCCTGTGACATTTGGGTCCAGTCTTGCCTTCTTTTGAGGAAGAGGGTGGGCTTGACATGGTTCCCTCCCCATTTGGGCTTTGAACAGAATTACTACCAGCACGGAATTTCATTTTATTTTATTTTTGGCCGCACAGCGTGGCTTGTGGGATCTCAGTTCCCTGACCAGGGATTGAACCCGAGCCTTTGGGATTGAAAGTGTGGCGTCCTAACCACTGGACCACCGGGGAACTCCTTAGGGCAGAATTTTAGAAGCCTGGTTTCAACCTAGGGTACTGTGTACTTCACCTCTGGGTGTATTTGGTTTCTATCCCCAGGTTTGCTGGGCTTGGCCGAGAAGCAGGTTTGGTTAGTGATTGAAATGGGCTCCCGAGGACCCAGATCACTGATGCTGTTGCTTTGGAAGAAGGAATGAAGGGGACGGGGAAGACCCAGCGTGTGCGGCAAACTCTCCAAAGGTGGTGTGTCAGTTGTGCATTTCTTTATTCCCCATGAGTTTGGGGTGGAATCGTGGCAACCAGAGGGACACACTCTCCCAAGCCACCCATCGGATGGAAGATTTGGGAAGAGATGAGGATAGGAGGGTCCAGGCAGACTCCTGGACCTGCGAACTGGGCTGCCAAGATCAGGGTCAGCCCTGAAACAGGCAGCCATCTGTCTGTTCACCTTCCAGCTGTAGCAGAGTGGTAAAGAGCACAGATTTTGGAGCCAGGTAGCCCGGATGCAAACTCTGGCTCTCTAGGCGTCAGTAGCTTCATCTGTAGTAAGGGGATATACTATGCATTTAGTCATTATGGGGATTAAATGAAACACTATATACCTTAGCACTATGTTGGACACCAATTCAGCCTATAACGGTGAAGAGTTATCATTATCCCTTCAACGACTGAAGTCTTTCCAGAGTTTAGTTACCGAAAGATTGCCTGGCAAGGATTAGTTAACGGCAGGGTCACAGGAGAGGTATCCGGGATGGGAAAGGATCACTTGGACAGGGTGAGTTGAGATGGCTACAAAGATATATTCACCTCCTTCTCTCTCTGCCATTTGCAATTGTGTGCGAGGCCCTCCAATGGGCTGTGGACTTGAAACTGCTGCTCCAGCACATTCATGGGCAAAGGTGGGAGCAGGGTGGATGCTAAGAGATGCTAAGTGAGCCAAAACCCAGTGCCTTAGAAAACAATTCCAAATAATGTATTCAGGACAAACATCTCAGATTGGGAGAATTTCTACAGGCAGCATGGAGGATGGCATCACAGAGGATGGGTGGATGTGATGCTAAAAGGAAGGCTTAAGGCACCAGAATTGGGACAGAGCCACAGGGGAAGACTGGTTTAGTGCATTTCTGTCTCTAGGCATGTTTAAAACCGCAAGAGTAATATAAAAACCTCAACTGAAGACTGGTCTTGCGTCCCAGGGAGGTCAACCATCATACATTTTAGGGGTGGTGAAGGCAACCCGTTGCCATCTGTGATATCCAAGATAAGGCTGGGTATTAGGATTCATTCTTGCTATTACTCTGAAAACCAGAGCACCCCCGAAACCAGACGGTTCCATGTTGTGTTGAATGGGTGCTCCACGCCAGCATGCCATGAATGATATCCAGCAAGGGATGGTGGAACAGATAGAAGCATTCAAACAGATCCAAACTAGATAAGAGTCAGAATGACTGGCCTTCCAAGAGGCGGCTACTGGCCTTTTACAAAGGCGGTTATTGAACAATGACAGAATCTGCTCTCCCAAGGCAATGATAGGAATAGGGAGGCTGCCCCTTGCCAGGGATTGGCCAACAGAGTCAATTTTCTAAATGTCTGTCTGAAACTCCTTTTTGAAATTTTTTATTTATTCTATTTATTTATTTTTTTACTTTTTAATTTTAAAAAATATCTTATTGGAGTATAGCTTGCCTGAAACTCTTTTACAAAAGTCCCTAGAATTCTAAGGATTGGCATAGCGGTGGGAAGTACAGTTTAGGTTTTCGTTTGTAGTTTTCTCTGTCAGTGTTGTGAAAAAGGCGAGAACTAATATCATTCATATGAAGAGAGGAGAATACCCACCAAGGATTGGATCTGAGCTCTCAACTTCTCTCTTCTTCCTCTTGGAACCATATGGTTCATGACTGAAGGTGATGAAAAATGTCCAGAATGGTAGAGCTTCTCAGTCTCTGTCATAACTTTCACTTGTTACATGAGACCGGACAAGGGGCTTCCTTTCCTTGTGCTACAGTTTCCTCATTTCAAGACCACGGAATATTATGGAAATTACAGCTTGTGGGTCCTTTGGTGAAGGGTGTATCAATAGGAAAGTGTTGGCAACTCCATCATGGCCTATTTTGTTTCCCCCAAGTGTTGTTAGTTTAGCCAAGGGTGAGGCCAAGTTGTTGGGCAATACTGAAAAATGTTGGACTACAGTGTGCTATTTAACCCGATGTATAAAATACCCTTGGCACCTGGAGTACGACTGGCAGCGTGGACACCAGCCTGGACATCAGCCTCACACGTGTTCAGGGAGATCCTCAGAAAAATAAACACTTAATAAAACTCAACATGATCAAGACGTTGGCTTCCAATAATAGGATCAGATTCATATAAGTCGTTTCAAATAAGTCGTTATTTATTGAGGATGGTCCCAAATGTAGGTGTTTGTGTCTGACAGTGTGTGTGTCTACATGTTTGTCCGTGGATGGGCAGGTGTTTGCATGTTTGTGTGTTTCTCTTGACGTTCCCAATCCAAATATAAATCAGTTTAGGTTTATTCATGATCTTGAAATGCCCATGTCTTTTTCCTCTTCCATCAGAGAAGATAGCAGAAGCACAATATTTGGGTAGGAAAGAGAATGTTTTTCAGGGTTGCCTTCTCTCTCTCTCTCTCTCTTTTTTTTTTTTTTTTTTGCTGCATGGTGCATCATGTGGGATTTTAGTTCCCCGACCAGGGATCGAACCTGTGCCCCCCTGCAGTGCAAGCGTGGATTCTTAACTACTGGACCGCCAGGGAAGTCCCAGGGTTGCCTTCTCTTTAATGTAGGGCTAAATTTTCTGGAGGAAAAGGCTGGTGATGTTCACTCTGATTCTCTGACGTTTGGATGGGGGACCGACCTGGCAAGAACTCTAAGACCCTGCTCTTCCTCGGGGAGACAGCCACCGGTAGGCAGGCTCTGCTCTGGGTGTAGCTGCTGGCCTCGAGCTCCAATGATGCTTCCCGCGGACTCTTATGGACTCCTTTAAGGGTTAACCAGTGATCTGAACTCTTATCTAAAGCAGTTTCCTAAAGCATTTGGGTAAGGACTGCAGTCAGCCGTCACGTAGACTCAGGTCTCTAACTCTCCCCAATCTGGAAGCATCTTAGAGCCCTAGAGGGGACAAGGAGTCACCTTTCTCCTTTGCACGATTAGAAGATGTGTTTTCATTTTGGCAAGGCAAACTTGTCTGATTACATATTATAGCTGGGCATGCACAGTAATTCAATTACATCCTAAAGAAAAAAAAATTTCAGTAAAGGTATGAAGTACCCGCTGTGTGGTAAACATTGGGCTCTGCCTTTCATGGTGATCTGATGGTTTGAAAGATGCATAAAACTTCAAAACCGAAAAAGAAATGATTCAGACACATTAAGACAAACAGGTTTGACTGCTTCTCCTGCCTCTGGTGTCAGATTGACTCGTGGCTGGAGCTGATTAATAGCAGTGGCAAGTCCCATATGAGTGGCTCTTCATAAAGAGAATTAGTGGCTGCACAAACTCAGGTATTCTGAAAAAGAGGCACCGAGGCTAAGTTCCAGGTCACTCCCCAGGCTCCCAGAGCTTAAGGAGAGCTCACAGGGGCAGAATAACTGACTCATGCATTTTTTTCGATTGTAGAAAATGTATTTTCTCCTCAGTAAAATGGGCGTTTCTATGAAGATGATAACACAGGTAGAACATTTAGCCTAGCGCATAGCTATTCAGCAGATGGTGACTGTTCTTAGTATTATTAGAAAGGCTCAGTCATCCATATGTTTAATACCTTTGAAAATGATGTTAAAGATAACACGTGTCAGTGAGGAGGTGGAGAAATTAGAAACTTTGTACATCAAAAAATTAAAAATAGAACAGCCATCTGATCTACTCCACTTCTGGGTATTTATCCAAAAGAACTAAAACCAAGATCTTAAAGAGATATTGCCTCTACTATGCATGTCCATCACAGCACTACTCACAATGGCTGAGATGGGGAACAACCTGCATGTCCATCAACAGACGAATGGATAAAGAAAACGTGCTCTATACTTACAGCGGAATACTATTCAGCCTTTAAAAACAAGAAGATTCTGCAATCCGTGAAACAGGGATGAACCTGGAGGACATTATGCTAAGTGAACTAAACCATCACAGAAGGACAAATACTGCCTGATTCTACTTATATAGAGGATCTACAGTAGTCAAATTCATAGAATCAAAAAGTAGAATGGTGGTTGCCAGGGCCAGGGAAGGGGAGAAGAGGAGTTACTAATCAATGGGAATAAAGTTTCGGTTAATAGAGATGAATAAGCTCTAGAGATTGTACCTAGATTGTACATTGTACCTGAATCCATGATAATAGGCCGTACACTTAAAAATGTGTCGAGGGTAGATCTCATGTTAAGTGTTCTTACCGCAATAAGATAAAAATGAAAAAAAATCAGCGAGGATAGAGAAGACAATTAACAAAAAGAAAAAGAAAAGGATGCTGATGCTGCTATGTAGCTGTCTGTCAAAACAAAGATGTCCGTGACCAAGACGTTTGGGTCAAGAACTCTATAGATTCAATGAATGATCAGAACATTTTCCAGCTGTAGAATTGACAAATGCTTCCTGAGAGTTGGCACAAGGCAAGACAATACCAGGCCCAAGGAGGGATGTTAAGAACTAATAACCATGGGCATTACCCTTCAGAAGCTTAGCATCTAGGAGGGAGCATGAATCATGTCATGAACAACCACACCTTTAAGTCTGATTAGGAAGGTGCAGATGAAAAGGAAAATGACAAGGAGTGGACCAAGGGAGGCTGTGGAGAGTGAGTACCATTTGATGTGAGTTTGAGGGGTAGTAGGATTTTACTAGGCAGCTTGGTATGGAGGGCAGAGGCACTGCATGCAGAGGAAAGCGTGTGAGCTACATGTGGAGGCAGGGAAGGAGGAGGCTCTTACTTGGAGTTGCCCAGGTTTCTAAGACTACAGAGGACACATAAAAGTTAAAAAGAGACATCGGGGCCAGATTATGAGTGGCAGGTCAGAGAGCTGGGAGTTTCTTCACTCCTCAATATGGAGGTGTGAAAGGTCTTTCAGCAGAGGAGTGGTCCAGTCACAGCTGTATGTGTGATAATGGGAATAGGATGGGTTGGGGGCAGAAAGATGGAAGAAGAGACACCAGCCAAGAGGCCATGGCAGGCACCCAAGTAGAAGGTAATAAATGGCATCTAATTCAGGGTAACAGCTTGAGGAGGTGGGGACAGATGGGAGAGATCTCCTGAAGGAAAACTCAGTAGAATCTGGAAACTGGTTAGATGACATGGGTTGAGGTAGAGTGGGCGTCTACACTGGGTGACAGTGAAAATGACTACCATTCTCATTTGCTCGGCCTTCCAAAACACCCCAGGTCCCTCCTAGAAGTGTACGTCCAGTCTCAGGGTGGCAGTGAATCCAGATGGGATGATAAACCAAGCCTCAGACATATTGAGTTGTTGGTGGGGTATCTTGATCAAATTGTCCAACAGGTGGGGAGATATATGAACGTGGAGTTTGGAAGAGATGAACTTTTGGGGGTGATCTAGGTAAAGTTATGCTTGAGGCCATGGTAAGCCTATGAGGTCACAAAGAGAGAGCTTGAGGTTTGAGATAGATTATGGATTCATGAATGGGAACATAACTTTGAAGATCACCCCATGTAAGAGATAGAAGGCAGGGGAGTTCCCTGGCCGTCCAGTGGTTAGGACTCTGTGCTTCCACTGTAGGGGACACAGGTTCGATCCCTGGTTGGGGAATTAAGATCCTGCATGCCACACAGTGCAGCCAAAAAAGAAAAATTAAAAGAAAAAAAAAAGAGGTGGAAGACAGGAAGCACAGGAGCTGGCAAGGCTAATGCAGAAGACTGTCTGAGAGACAAGGATGGAGCCAGGGAAGGGCTACCTCCTGGAATTCGGGAGAGGAGCCACTTCGAGAAGTAAAGTCAAGTGTTGCAGAAATCAAGGGTTCAAGGTGGAGAGAAGACCACTAGCTTTTGGAGTTTGGCCACTATTTTGACCTGGAAAAAGAGTTCCGGGTAGACGGCCACAGTGGCTGCAGGATTGTTAGGAGTAAAAGGAGGAGTTGGTGGTGAGGGAGAAGAGGCTCAAGACACGCAGACCCTGCCCTGGGGAATCCCTGCCAGAGGAAAGGTGGGGGGATTCAGTTCAAGGGCTGGGAGGGCCACCATGGAATCAGGTGGGTGAGCAGAAGGGAAGGAGTAGCTGGAAACAAGGCAAGATGCAAGGTGCAAGACAGATGGGGCCGAGTGGAGAGAACCCCACAGAGAGGGGTCGGGAGCAAAGGCCTTGGAAAAAGGAAGTAGCATCAGTCTTCTCCTGAGAAAAAAGAAGAAGAGATGGAAAAAGATTCAGAAGTTGAGGGGGCAGAGGAAAGTGTCACCACACACATGTCACACCTCTATGGTTCGGGGCTATGGCGGGATCTCGAGAGACGTCATGATGAGACCATATTCTCATAAGGCGGGTGGCCAGGCTGTCTGCAGGGAGGCCAGGGGGGCCAGGCAGGGTGTGGAGGCCACGCTGGAGGGTGGGCCTGGGTGAAGGTAGGTACTTTCTGTAGCTATGCCCAGAAGTCCGGGACCAGAGTGGGGAAAGGAGACTGAGACTGTACTCTTAGCTGTCTTGAGACAGACTGAGTCAGAGTCTGTCTCTGAGAGTACAGACTGAGTCAATCCCACCATCAAGGGTGGTATGTGATGCAAATGAGTGGTGCAGACAATAAGAAGTCACAGGAAATAAAATTCCTCTCTGCTTCTTAGCCTGGGGTAGGAATGTGGGCAGCTCAGGTATTGGGTGGACCTTTGTGTCCCGGCAACCTCTCCTGACGCCTGCCCTCCTCTGGGCCACCTTTAGGTTACCCTGCCAGATTCTCATTGTGGGATTTTTTTTTTTCTCTGAAAGATGAGAGAGTGACTCCCCTGAGAGACAGGAAAATCTGGCCCATTGTTCTCTGCTCTACTCGTCTGTGCAGGACGCCTGGCTTCCTTATGCTCCTGTAACAGGGGATGTTTAATCATCACTGCGAGGCATTGAAGGGCAGGCTTCAGCGGCAATGGCCTGGTGGCTGTTTCTAGTCCCTGGTTGTATGTCCCAGAGTGACTTTCAAGGTTGCAGTTCTATAAGGACAAGAAGCAGTGGCGGTGACAATAGCGTGAACCGAGATGCATGGGAATCTGCCGGTAATCTTGCATCAGCCTGGCGGAGCTGATCACGTGATGGGTGAAGGCACTCGAGTTAGGATTTAAAGTCGTGTTCGGCATCGGGTGGTCTTCTGAGTTATCCTCAGGAAGTTCAGCTGAAGCTTTGAGGGACCCTGTAAGAGAGAGAAAAAAGGGACTGGTGACTGTGGATCGAGAGCATAGGGGTTGGACTCTGAAGACCTGGGTTCAAATCTGCGAGCATCTACTAACCAACCCAGCGGCCTCAGGACCTCAGCTCATCATGTGTAAAATGGGCACAGTAATAGCTACCTTGAAGCGTCACTGAGGAGATGTATGAGATAGTGTGCAAAAGGTTGATTAGAACACGCACCTCACAGATGTTATCATGCCATGTCACTGTTGTTTGTTTTTAACATTTGTCTCCCCCACCGGATGATGAGTTCCTTGAAGGCAGAAACCACGTGTCCTCAGAGGACATGTTATCAATAAATGGTTGTTGAATGAATGCATTGCTAGACAGAAACAACCAGCACTCACTAAGGGTTCATGTACCAGGTTTAGTGCCTGTGTTATCCTAATAAATCTTCACAAACAACTCAGTGGGGGAAATACTATTATTATTTTACAGAGGAGGATGTTGCGGCCGAGGGAGGGTCAGTGACGAACAGCTGGCTGGTGGTCGAGTGACCTCTTAGCCACTGTTCTGAGCTGTCTCGGGAGAGAAACACAGGGGCAGGAAAAGGCTTCCTCCAAGGAGTTGAATCTCAGGGGTGTATCAGCCACTGGGAACCCAAGATGGGAAGATACCCTGTCAGAAGCATCCCTCTGATAGTATTCAAATTGCAGCTCCCGTGGAACGTGGAAAGAAATGAGGCCACTCGGCCTGCTGCCCACTTATGTATTAGGTCAGAAACATCCATCAGGGTGGACCCAGTGGAAGGCGACTCCTGCCAGGGAATGGAGAGTCATAGTTGGGCCGGGAGGGCCCTGAGCCTTGGACGGGCTGCCTCGCTGTTTCCTGCTCCCAGGCTGTTGCTCTCATGATGAATGGGGCAGTGGAAAATTCCTCGCTTGGCTTATTTTTTTTCCCTGAACTGAAAACTCGATTTAGGAGCAGTCAGTGCCCCCGGGTGATGCTTTCCCATTTGTCAGGACGCAGAGCGGTCCACCCTCACCTGGATGGGTGTGTGGCGTTGCAGACGGGCCAGGCAGGGACTGGACCTGGCGGCGGCTCCCCAGGCTAGGGCTCACTTGCTGGGGTTGTGGGTGGGGAAAGGGGCCCTGGGAATGTGCAGTTGTGATAGTCCAGGACCCTTGCCCCACAGAACGCAGTCTTACATGGCAGGAACCAGAGCATAGCACCATGGCTTCCTTGGTGTGGAATTAAAATGTCCTGCCCTGGAGTTGCCCTCCTGTGCAGCATTTCAGAAAGCAAGGATGACCTCTGCCTTTAAAGACCTCCAGAGATATGCCCCCAAATTAACAGCGGTTACTGGGATTATAGGTGCCCCTACTTCTTCATACTTAACTTTCCACATTTCCCACAATGGTTCATGAATTGCTTTAATAATCAGAGAACACAAGGAAAACTCTAGAAGAATGTTAGCCTTCCTTTGAGCTCTCCCTGATTCCTCACTGTCATTTTTTTTGGTGCGGATGGTGGGGGCAGAAAAAACTGGCCACCCCCTTCCTCTGAATGGACTCCACCTCGGTTTACCCTTGAAGCAATCCCTGGTCCTTTAACTTTTCTTTATAGCTTCACTAAAAAACTCCAACCAATAATAGAGCTAAAAATATTAATTATACTCCTGGGATGGGTTTCATCTCTTCATCAATTTCCGAACTTCTCTTCCTCTTTTCTTCATCAATCTAGGACCCTCCCTCTCGTGTCTTCCCACTGGAATAATGCTGCTGAGAATTAGTGAATATTTGCCTTTTGATACCATTTATTCTTCACCGTAAGACAGGCTTCCTTGTCCATCCTGTTAACAATTATTTTTCTTTCACAAAATTCCTCAGAAACCTTTCTTTGTGGGCATGAAGGTCGGGGCTTCGCTCTGGTGAGTAGAGGGGAAGAATTAGGAAAGGAGTGAATCTATCTGATTTGTCTTCCGGATCCACTTCTCCCCAGATGCTTTCTTCCCAAGCTGCTCCCAAAATATTGTCCTTTATGGAACCTGAGCTGTGCGTGGAGTAATGTGGAGATCAGCTTTCAGGACAGACAACACACTTCAGTTTAAGTAAAACTGATTAAGGAATGTCGGGAGGAATTATTTGCTTTGCAAAAAGATGCTTTGCTAATAGAAAGGATTCACCATAGGATTACTTTCCACAGCCAACTCCCCAGTCCATTCAAAGGCTACCACTACAAAAACTCAATATAAATACAATAGGGCAGAATTTGCTGGAAGTAAGGCATACCCTCAATTTTCTGAATTATGATGAACCCCAATGTCATGTTTCTCTCTTTTTTCGAGGCTCTGGGAGGACGTTTTATCCCAGCTTATATTGTTGACAGTATAACTCATACTGTCGTTAGCAGTGAGGTAACTCATAGGCACCATGCTCACAGCAGTATTCTGTATATCGGCTAGGAGAGAGGGCCTCGCTCATTATAATAATGCTAATTTCTTCTTCTTAAGTTGTAATGCCAATTTAGTCAATTCCTAGTGTGTGCTCTTGAACATGTCATATGGTCCTTTGACACCTCATTGTTCATCTAATTGGAGTATGGCCTGGCTAGTCTCTGTAGGTCCTTCTAGGTCTAGTCTTTGAACACATTCAAAGACTAGCTGTGCGGATGGGCAGCTAGGGCTCTCTTTGGGAGTTATGCAAGCCATTTTGGAATTCCCTTTTATCTGGTTGTAGTCCTATTGCTTGGAAGGAATTTCATGGGAGACAAGAAACAACCTTTCTAGAAGATGGTGGTGTTATTGTTACATCCTTTTAGGAAGGACGCTAGAAGCTCAGCCTGGATAGACCCAACATTAGATATTCCCCTTCTCCCAGCAGGAATGACAGGGACATTGATGTTCTCCTCCCCTGGGCACTGGGCTCTAGAGACTCCCGGTCATATGAGGGCTGCTGGAGATGGGGGTCTTCTTTGCTGGGGTGCTCACCTCCCTAAGTGCCTCAGTTTCCCCATCTATAAAATGGTGTATTGGTCAGTTCTCAGCTTGACTTATGGAAGCTTCACGAGAAGACTGATTATCAAGGCTGCTGGGCTGAGAAAAGTGGGTTAAACGAAGAGGAGGACCAAGGATATTCCACCTCCATAATGTAGGAATTCTCACTGCTTCACTGGCAGGTCTCAGAAGAAGGGATTCAGCCTTCAGGCTTAATAATGAGGGGTCATCATCAAGAGGAACCCCCAAACCCTAGTTGATTGCTTCTGGGAAAATGTTCCTTTTGCCCAAACATCTAGTGACTATATTTTCAGCAGAAAGGAGCTGGGGGCCTTCTGGCATTTCAGCTCAAGTTCAGACTAGATGGACAGGGTCTGAGCTTGTCCACATCCAGGAGAAAAGGGACATGGGCCCTGAGAGGGGCCCCAGGCACAAAGGACAGCATCTTGGCCGCATCTCCTGCATGGCGTCTGTTTCCCTTTCCCTTCTCCGTCATGCTTTCTGCCCAATCCCATCCTGTCCCTACCTGTTGTTGCCTTTTCTGCTTCTCTGACTTTCCTTCTTCCCCAAATTAGAACCATGTTTGGTCTTTCAAAAATTATAATTATTTTTAAACCTTGGTTTTTTGGGTAGATTTTATAGGCTAGGCCACTTTTGTATCACTCCTGACCACGTCAACCTTCCTGTCCCTCTTCTTCCAGCCACACGTCACTGCCAGCCTCCCTGGAGGACCTTCCTTGGACCACTTTCTCCGCCATGTTTGCCTTTTCCCTGTGGGATTCCTTCTGGAAGGCCCATGTGGGAGGTTTAGAGCTTCTGGGTTTCCTTAGAACATGGCTTCCCTGAATTGCTCCCTACCAGGGAATCATGACCCTTCCTGGGTCACGAAGAAATATCCCTTCTCCGGAGCAGCTGGGATGGATTGGAGGTGGTGAACCGTCCTGTGATGGGTTGATCTCAGTCTGTCTGGGATTCCTCTTGGCAGCCCTGAACACACGGAGACAGGAGGCAGGGGTCCATGGACACACATGGTGGCCGTTTCCAGGAAGGGCCCTCGGTGTGTCATTCATTCTCCTGACGTTACCCTTTCCAGCTTAGCCTTACACATCAATTCTGGACCTGAGGTTCTCCTTGAAGAACTTCTAGAAAAGACCTGATGGCTATCCTTCACCCTCTGCCTTCATAACCTCGAAGAATCCTCTTTCCCATCTCCTTCCCAGGGAGGGCACTAAAAATGGGGGAGAAGAGGTATGTTCTCCAGAGTCCTGTTCTGTCCAGGGTCAGATAAGATCCAGAAGCAGGGACTCAAAGATCAAACCAGAGCTTCAGGGCACGTTGTAAGCCTAACTAACCAAATTGTGTGCTCTTGGACCTGTCAGCTCCTCGAGGACGGGGCCGCCTCCTGCAGGGTGGCCGCAGCCCGGGTGCTGGCTGGGGGCAGACTTGAGGAGGAGGCTTGGGTCGTGGAGAAAGCAGACCTTACGGGGAGTCCTAAAGCTCCTTGCAGGTGGTGGGACTGGTGGGAAAGGAGCGAGGGAGGGCGAGGTTTGGGTCCCCAGGCTTCTGCTCTGAGGAAAGAGTTGGTAGGAAAGGGCCCTCTCTAGGCCTCCAGCCCTGGGGGGCCAGAGGGAGCGGCTGGGACACCTCTCTAGGAGGAAAGGAGTGGCAGGAGGCACCTGTGTTTGCTTCTTGCCCCAGGGGAAAAGGCGAGGCCCAGGCACCTGCTGGGAAGGAGCCCCACCTGCTCCCTCCCTTTCCCGGGCGGAGGGAAGGCAGCTGCGACCTACCTTGTGCTGCTGCTTGCCCGCCGGAGGGCGGAGGTAGCTGGGAGTAGGGAGGTGTTTGCAAGGTTTAAAGAAGTAGAGATCTCAGGGTGGTGGGTGTCCCCTCGTCCAGAATATTTTAGGCCTTTGGAGTCGTCCCTACTTTAGAAGGTGCAGAATCTGGAAGAATGAGGTTCTGGAAGGAGGAAGCAGGCGCAGAAGAATCCTATCATCCTGGATGTTGGATTCAGACCTGCTGGAATTTGCCCCATGGTCCAGCTCTTCTCTCTCCCCACCCCCTCCACCTTCTTGGTCCAACTCAGCTTCCTGACCTTTCCCAAGGCAGTGACCTACCTCCTGGGGGAAACCGGGTCACTAGATGGATGAGTTCTGTTGGGAGTCCAGCCCCTGGTTCTGTTGGGAGCCCAGCCCGGAGCTGCACGGCGGCCTCTGAACTGCTGTTCGATGCTCCATTCCTGCAATTAACCCCACCTGGGCTCACAGACCCTGTGAGCTGATCTTGTTTACATAAGCAAGCTATCAATTGTTCTGAGATGTGTGTGTGTGTGTGTGTGTGTGTGTGTGTGTGTGTGTGTGTGTGTGTGTGTGTGTGTGTGTGTGTGTGAATTTGATTAATGCGAGAACTTTTTTTTCTGGTCCAGACCTTGAGCACTTGGAATAAACCCCTTCCCATCCCACAGTAACAATGGGGCCGCTGACCATTCTCAGATGCCAGTCAGGGGAGCTCCCGGAAGTCTGTTTTCTTCTTACAGTTCCCAACCCAGCTGGACACTTTGGGGTTTTCAGTGACTCAGCAAGTGAGGTGACACACCAGTAGGCGCAGCTCCCTGACCCGGGGCTCAGCCCCACCAGCCACTAGCCTCCTTCCCAGGATGGGTGAGCCAACCCTCACTTACCTGCCTGAGAGGGAAATGGAGACGTCCATGCTGGTGGCTTACAAATACTTGTGACTGAATATGAAGTAGGGTATTGAGTTTACTCCCTAAGCTACACCCAGCTAGTCGGTGAGACCCACACGGAAACTCTGTTCAATGGCAGAGAAGAGCCGGGACCTGCAGAGTGTCTACAGGCCAGAATCTTCACAATATTCCGTCCCTTTGGCTTCTTGAAACAATGGACTCCTATTGGGTGGCTAAAGACTTACATCCTTAGCGTAAAAAAAGAGAAGGCCTTGCCGGATGTTTGTTTTTTAAAAATGGCACTAGTAACTTCCATGCAGACCTTGGCAAATAGGTTGCAGGGTGGGAGTCATTCTTAAGAGCTGCAAGAAAGTCAAAACTGAGTCAGGCCAGGAGCCCGGAGTCACCTCCCTTATCCTCAGGAGAATCTCAGACATCAAAGAGAACTGCCATTAGGAGGGAATCAGATCCTTACTGGGATCAAATACTGGAGGAGGCTCAGGCCCGGGAGCTGAAACTTATCATCTTCACCATTATCTGATGCTGCAGAGGGGAGCCCGCTGGCTTCCCTGAGAATGACCGGGGGGCATTCCCCACCTGTTCTGGGCAGTTACAACCCTGCTGAATGTGCAGTTGGGCTTTCAGCAAATAATAATCATAACGATGAACCATGTAGCCACCATTGCCCCTGTTATAGGGCTCTTTCTTTCTCCCACCCTGAATCTGGACCAACGAGGAGGAAGGTGGCAGAACTTTGACGATTCCCCAAAACTCAGATCTGGGGAGATAACTGCATCATGTTGGGGCGTGGCTTGAAGGGAATCAAAGCTGAGAAGAAAGGTGTTAATTTGAGTGGCAGCTTTTAGATGTCAGCGTTGTCTTGGGCTGCCCTAGGTTTGTTTGCTCTAGAAGCATAAGCTTGAAAAGTCCCAGGCACAGAAGAGCTCCCCAGTGATGGCTGTAACTCCTCTCCCAGCCCCTTCACTCTCAAGTGGGAAACAAACAGGCACATGGGATGATGTTTTCCAAAAATTCCAGGCTTTCAAGAGGCCCATGACAAAGCATCTCTTGGGCGACACTTAGATTCCTTTATCCATTGCAGGAGGCACTCAGGGTGGAAGCCCAGTGGGGGTACGCTCTCTTCCTGGGTGGGGTCGTTGTGAAAACTGTGAGACAAAGCACCAGGATCCCAGGCCATCAGAACCCCGATGACAGTGGGAGATGGAGAAGGCAGAGGATGCTCCAGGGTCATTCTCATGGCACCCATGGGCATGAGGAGCTTCAGCTCCCTGAGTTCTAATCGGGGCTGTTGCCAGAACCTCGCACCCAGCCTCACACCTGGGAGGTGATGGACCATGTTGGTTGAGTGCAGGAGATTGCGGTCCGACAGGTGCTGGGATTCAATCCCAGCTCCACCACTTGCCAGCTAGGTGGTCTCTGGCAAGTCACTTGACCTCCACTGGCCTTGATTCTTCATCTGAAAGTGACAATAACAATATCTTGTAGGGTGGCCGTGAAGATGAAAGGTGATAATGGGCTCCAGTTCTTCCTGCGGTGCTTGGCATTTAGTAAGAGCTCAGTCATTAGCCGCTAAATTTTTTTTTTTTTTTTTTTTTTTTTGCGGTACGCGGGCCTCTCACTGTTACGGCCTCTCCCGTTGCGGAGCACAGGCTCCGGACGCGCAGGCTCAGCGGCCATGGCTCACGGGCCCAGCCGCTCCGCGGCATGAGGGATCTTCCCGGACCGGGGCACGAACCCGTGGCCCCCGCATCGGCAGGCGGACTCTCAACCACTGCGCCACCAGGGAAGCCCTACCTTAGCTATTTTTGTGTTACTTTTATATCTATAAACATGTGCTTATATTCCTCTTCCCCGATGTTTCACTTTTGTACATTGCAAAAAACTTTTTGCTGTGATTGTGGTTGCCAGATTTAGAAAATAAAAATATAGCATGCCCACTTAAAGGTGAATTTCAGATCAATGAAGAGTATTACGTTAAAGTATGTCCCATCCAATAGTTGGGATATACTTATCCCAAATGATTATTGGTTGCTTACCTGAAATTAAAGTTTAACTGGGTGTTCTGTATTTTATCTGGCAACCCTAGGTGTGGAGATAAAACTTTAACTCTTCCACAGCCAGCGGACCTCTCATGCGATGCCTCACAGCCACTTTCTGTAGGGGAGAATCCCAGGAACATACACGTCTTGTATATTTCTTTCTGTTACATCCTCTCAAGTTCCTGATCTTACCCCCTTTTGTCTCTATTCAGGGGCTTTGGGATGAGAAAGGCTGAGCAGAGGTGCCGTAAGCATCTATTTGTGTCCGGTGCTCTTTGGGCTTGGGAAAGGCTAGATCTTTCTCTGTTTCAAGTCACGCAGCATTTATTTCTTAGCTCCTTTCACCTCTGCAAGAAATGAAACAGAGTTCAAGGCCAACTATCTGTGGGATCTGAAATCCACCTTGAGTTTACTCGGTTCAAACCTGGGCTATTCTAATAATCAAGAACGGTTAGGCTAATAGCATTTAATTACTTTAATTCCAATGGTTAATTCCATAAAAACAAAACCAAAAAACCCCCTTCAATTCTGTATTCGGCGTGAACTCACCTCTCATGTATGCCTAAAGAGGGAACTTGTGACTTAACTATTAAGGATTTCATTTGTTTCCTGGCGTTTGTTTGGGGAACCACGTTGCACTGACCCCTAAGAGGAAGGTCTTAATTTTGTCCTAAAATATGTTCTCTGTTCCGAGTTTTCAGCCATGTTGCTAATGAGCATGGGATGAATTTGGCTGGACATCTCAGGGAGTTATAAACGGAAATGTTTTTCAGCTGCAAATCTTAAGGGCTGTGCCCGCTTTTAAGAGTTTCCTGCAGCACAGAAAGAATTCTCTCTTTTTTGGAACACAAGAAATGTGTGCCTCACAGGCTTAGGTGGGGGAGGCCCGTTGTTATCTTCAACTCCCCCTCCCTCCAGGAAACTGCGTGTGTAGGTTACTGGGATTTAGAACAACAGAATATTGTCTTATTTAAAAGTCAATAAACATCCTTTTCTTCAGCTCGCATCCTTTCTTTGGGTCAGGTCCCCTGACTCGTCCCTCCTCACTTCTGTGACTTCATGTGTGCTAAGTGTGGCATGTCCTCAGCACATCCTCCCGGTGACCCCAACCCTCTGGTCCCCAGATTCTGAGCAAGCTGGGCCCTCCAGAAGGGGTCCTTCAGAACCCCAGCAAATCTCTCCTGTACTCTGGATCCCTTTGCTGTGGCATTTAATCTTTTCATAGACCAGAAGGCCCAGAGAGAGGTACTTCGCTTTTATAAGAATCTCAAGTATTTGTTTCCAGTCCTGGTATTAATAAAAAACCCCAAACACGCTATGTTGGAAGAGGTGCCCGGTTTTATTTTGTGCTAATTGCTGGAGTCTGCACTCAGACATTCAGAGCCTTGGGTTTTCTTTTGGATAGTTTGAGTCATTTAGTTTTCTGCTAAACAAATCAATCAAAATTTCCTACGTAGCGTCTTAACCTCTAAGACAAGAAGTTTTTTTTTTTTTGAATTTTTAATTTATTTTTGGACGCGTTGAATCTTCGTTGCTGCACGCAGGCTTTCTCTAGTTGCGGTGAGCGGGGGCTACTCTTCGTTGTGGTGCTTGGGCTTCTCATTGCAGTGGCTTCTCTTGTTGCAGAGCATGGGGGCTCTAGGCGCACGGGCTCAGTAGTTGTGGCTCGCGGGCTCTAGAGCGCAGGCTCAGTAGTTGTGGAGCACGGGCTTAGCTGCCCCACGGCAAATGGGATCTTCCCGGACCAGGGCTCGAACCCGTGTCCCCTGCATTGGCAGGCGGATTCTTAACCACTATGCCACCAGGGAAGTCCAGACAAGAAGTATTAATCCTCCTGGTCATTTGCTATGTTATGTCACGTAGGTGTGAGCAGTTATTATCATTTCTGTCACCGACTGAGGATTCCCAGAGCTTTAAGTTTTGTTACATCTCCTTTCTCTTTCTCTCTCTCATCCTTTTTTGCTAAGAGGAAGCTGCTGAGTGGCCAGAAGTAGGTAACAGTATTTAATTTGCTCTAAACTGCCCTATGCATTTCACATATGCTCAGAAAGTATGTAGAGTAGAAAATAAAAATCCATGGCAAACCCATTTTTTTTTCTTTTTGTTTGTTTGTTTATTATTCCCTTTGGAAGCTGAACTCAACTTCAGCCCGGAGAATGACAAAAAGTCCTGAATGAAGAATTACACTCCTCCCTCAAAAACTGTAGACACAGTTCTTGTGTGGAGGCCTGTCCACCCACTTACTCAGGAACCATTGATTTAGAATAAGAGAGGTGTGGGGTACAGCGGCTTCAACCCAGAAGTCGGTATCTGCAACTTCTAATTCTGGCTCGAGAGCGGACTCTGGCCTACGGCAGCTCACCGAAAGTCCACCTCAGTTTCCCCATCTGTAAAGTTGGAATTATAACTGTAGTCACTAGGGCAGGACCGTGCCTTAATTGGTTAATGATCATAAAAGGCTTTGAAGGGGCTCGTGGAAGCAGCAGTTTAAGCGTTAAGTATTATTATTAAGTGGACCACACCATCCGGTAGCCAGCCCCGGGGTGACTAACCATGGGTTTGGAGTCACCTCTTGGCATTCACAGAGGTTGTGCTCCCAAACACCAGGGCCCTGGGGAAGTGACAGGTGATGGCCTCTGCTTAGACAGAGATTAGTAAAATGCATTTCCAGCTCTAGAACAGCAAGAAATAATGCTGCATCCCAGCAGGTGCAAAGGACACCAGGGGAAAAGGGGGCCGGGGAAATGGCAAGAGACAGACAGGGAACGTTCATCATTTAACAGACGTTGATGAAATCCCCTTCTATGTGCTAAATGCCAAGTGTGCTTAAAAGAGGAACAAGACCCAGTTTCTGTCCTCAGGAATTTACAGTCTGGTTTGATGTCACAAGCACAAATATCTATCCAAAACAAACAAACAAAAATAGAGAAGGTACGTTTTAGAGGCAGAAAATTCCTGAGGGTGTTTTAAAAAAAAAAAAAGCCTTGGGATTGTTTTGCAAATGCCCCAAGCTCTGGAGGGCTTTCAAGAAGTCAGGGGTGGGGGACAAGCAGACCATAATGAAGCCATAGAGACTGTCCCTCATCTGACGGGCAGTCCTGGTTCAGGACTCGTCCTTGCCATGAATACTGTGGCTTGACTTTGAATCTGAAGAAGAATCAAATTTGGTGTGGCAGCCAGAGGTTTAAATTTTTTTTAAAAGTAAGTTTGTTTCTTTAAAAAAATTTTTTTTTATTGAAGTATATTAGATTTACAATGTTGTAGTTTGCTCCGTATTATAAGAGTAATACAGGTTTAATGTCACCCATTTAAAAAATATACAGAATATATGAAAGTCACCCATAATTCTACTACTCTGCTATCATGACCATCAAGATTTATCGCCTTTCGGTTTGCTTTTCCCCGTTAGATCCTAAGTGTTGAGTGTAAATGGATTTCTTCTCCCTGGCTTCAGTACCATCTGCCTCCCTGGGGCTGCTTTTCTCTCCAGTCCTGAGGAGAGACTGTGGTTTGTGGTCAAACACACCTCACATAAAATTTACCATAGTAGCCATTTTTAAGCGGTATTAAATGCATTCATAATGTACAACCGTCACCATCTTCCATCTCCAGAACTCTTTTCCTCTTGTACAAGTGAAACCCTACACCCATGAAACGATAACTCCCCTCCCCCTCTCCCTGAGGAGTGGTTTTGATCTCATCTTACTCTGCGCCCCTTTGGCCCTGGATGGCCGAGCCATTTCACTGCCTCAGTTCCCTTCACCTTGCTCAGAATTCTTTTCTCTCTTCTCTTCTATGTCTTTTCCTTCTTGTCTTTTCAAGCTGGCACCATCTGGCCCCAAGCCCTATAATCTCTGCCTTTCTTAAACACGTCGCTCTGATGCGTGAATCTCTGTACAAATTCTGACCTACTTATTCGAGGTCCCACCATGTGTCAGATGCCCAGGTAGGATCTTTCATATAACTATTAATGTTGATTTTTTTTCTTTTAGGGCATCGCAGCTATTATTAGTTAAGAATGAATTCGTATAAAGAAATGTATCGACCCAGGTCACACAGGTGCTCAAACCTACCTTATTCCTTTAGTGGAGATTTATTTCTACCAAATGGGCTCATTTTAGGTCCGTTTACTGATTGAAAACTCATTGAAGACAGGGACCCTCTCTTCTTTCTCCCATCTTGGTGCTCACACACAATGCCTGGTGCATTAACTTATTGAATGTACCCCAGATCCTATGAGGTAGATATATATATATTTTGCGGTACGCGGGCCTCTCACTGTTGTGGCCTCTCCCGTTGCGGAGCACAGGCTCCGGACGCTCAGGCTCAGTGGCCATGGCTCACAGGCCCAGCCGCTTCGCGGCATGTGGGATCTTCCCAGACCGGGGCACGAACCCGTGTCCCCTGCATCGGCAGGCGGACTCTCAACCACTGCGCCACCAGGGAAGCCCTAGGTAGATATTTCTGTCATCTCATTTTATAGACGATTGCCAAGGTCATACAGCTGTTAAGGGACAGAGCCAGGACTCAACCAGATTCAGGTCTAGGACTCTACAGCCCATGACCTTGGCCACCACTAACTCTGGGATCTAAGGAGTCATTTTAGTCCAGCCTTCACGTCAGGTGAGCCAACCAGGGCCCCAAGAAATGAGTGGTTTTCTCAAGTTTCACGGCAAATTTTCAACCTAGCTGGAGCCCAGGCCTCTTGACTCCTGCTCTGGTACATTTGATGACAAAATAATCCATTTTGTTTGCCGGCCTCGGGTCTGTCTGACACCCTATAACGTAGCATAGGGTCACCCATAATATGTCTGCAACAGCTGAGTCCTCAGCCTAATTACTTTTAGTTGTGGCTCTTTGTTCCAAGGATTCTCTTTAAAGTGAGATGGTGTACCAAATAATGACCTCTCTTTTCAACTTAATGATATGATCCTTTAATCCATTATCTTTAAAAATAGACTGTCACACAGAGACAAGGCAGCACCAAAGTATAGGGAACATCTGCTTTTCTGGCTTTTCTTTCTTTTGGGCTCCCCACCAGAAGGTGAAGCCCCTGAAAGCCTAGAGGGAAGAGCCTTCAGCACGACCCTGTCTTGACATCCTGGAGACTCAATGGGAGGACAGTGGACATGGACCTTCCCTTCTGGATTTTTCTCCTCTCCTTTGGGTGCTGCTTGACCTGAGATGGAATCTGTTATGTTTATGGAGGTTGACACTTATTGAAAGGACCCTTCTAGGCATCACCTTTCTGGTTTGGGGATTTGAAGGTGGCACTTCAAGCATCGGCCAATATGGTGTTGACTGTCCCAAGACTGGTTTTCATGTGTTTTTTTTTCCATTCTGCTTCCTCTTAGGTAGGAAGGCAAATCAATGCCTATGGAGGGAAGTAGGGGCCCCTGGGTCCTACAGCTGGTCTGCCCCATCTCGTACAGATGGTGAGATCCTCGGTATTCTTTGAACCTCACATCTATGCGCTTCTCCCTCACCTCCCTGCTGTTATTAGCACAGAGAAACTGCAGTGTCACTTCATGAGTTGATTCCCTTCATTCCTAAAGTTCTTCTGGGGCCATCCCTTCCCTCCAGCCAGAAGGAACGAGTCAGTTTCGACCCTTGACAAAGAGAATCTTGCCCCCTTCTATTTCTTAATCTCCCCTGAGGAGTAGAAATTCCTTCCTACCCTCATAAAAAGGCGGCCTGTGAGATAAGTTGGATCCGTCTTCCCGGCCAGTGCAAGCTGGTTTCCCATCAACCTTTTCTAAGGATTTGCATGAACCACTCCTGAGACCCCCAAGCCACTCGCTGAAATATTAATACTCACAATGTGTTGAGTATCTAGTACGTACAAGGCATGGTGTGTGGCACTTTATATATTATTTCATTCAATCTCCATCATCATTCTAAAGCTGGTCACCAGGATCTACAAGAGGAAGCTCAGAGGCAGAGATAAGTCATCTACCCAAAGTCACACCATAAGTGAAACACTAGGCCTCAAAACCCAGACTTCTGGCTTCAGAGCCAAGGTGTCTCCCATCACACCGTTGCGCTGTGACATTGTGTGATGGGGCTGACAGGAACCCCTGCCTGATCTGGGTTTGTGGGGACGCCCTTATTTTGGCGAGCAGGGGCCTCACATCTGGATGTCCTGGGGGCAGTGTCAAGCTCTGGCTTGTTCCCGGCTCCTGTTCCATTTGTTCTGTTCCAGCACGCAGAGTCTTGGCTTCCAACAAAGAGGCTCAGGCCAAGTTTTGACTCGGGGCTCCCCTTACGTCCAAAATGGAGAGAATTCACGGACACACGTGAGCTTGGATGTCCTAGTTTGAATGTCAGGGGTTTGCCAAGACAATCTGCACTGGATTGACCTAAAACGAACTTCCTTTTCCAGGGGATTGAGCCACGGTGAGTTATTTAAAACCTTCAGATGGTCTGGATGGTCAGGGCAACAGCCATTTGGAGGCTCATGGAGGAGGAACGCAAGTAAAACATCTTTTCTCTTGAAGGTGTGTGGAGAATCCTAGCTCGGGAGGGGCTTTAGGGATCCCTTGCTCTAATATGAGCATTTCACAGATGAGAAAATGAAGAGCCAGGGAAGTGACATGACTTGCTGAAGTCCGTAAGAGTGATAATTGGTAAAGACAGGAGAGCCATGTGGGCACCCGGGAGGCTGAGCTTTCTATCCCTCTGCTTCTTCCTGAGGCTCATTTTTCCCATTTTTGTGCCTTTGAGAGTCTACCACTGGAAGATTGTTTAATAAAAAGTCAACCCCGTTTTTGGTAGTAAAATCAACCCCAAAGTGTTAGAGTAAAAAAAAAAAAAAAACACCAAAAACAAAAAACCAAACAACATCTTCATCCTGGTAACCAGCTAAAAGTGACTAGACTAGATCAGCGAGAACCCAAAGGGCAGGGTGGCTAGGAAGTGGCCCCTATGATTCCTGCTGCTTTTGGACAAACAAAATGAACTCACTGTAAATGGCGACTTGCACACAAACCAGATACACTTTCCTTCATTTCTAAAAGGGAGAGCCGGAGAAGAGATAAGAGGCAAAGCTCCCGGGGCAATGCGAATCCAGCCTTAGCTAACCAGAAGATCTGGCTGACCAGCAGCCACTCCCCATGCGGGTCCGATAACAAAGCTTTTACTGTCAGGGGCAAACTTTATAACAGATGATCATTGCTCTGCCCTTCATTTAATTTTATTTAAAAAAATCAGATTTCACGATGGAGCTGTATTCCTCAAACAGCCTCACGCGGCCTCTGCTGTGTTGTGTGTGCACGCCCAGCCTGAACAGTGCTCTATACTGGTTCTGATATCCCCCCCAACTCCCCTCCAGTTTGGGATAATTCTGGCTCAAGATTCAGGCCAGCTGTAGAGGGAGTGCAGTGCCCAGGGAAAGGCATGGTGTATACCAACCCCCCCTCCAGCAAATATCAAGATCCCTGCACTTTAAAAAAAAAATGTATTGAAGTATAGTTGATTTACAATGTTGTGTTTATTTCTTCTGTATAGCCACCCGATAGAATGAAATCATGACTTTTGTAGCAACGTGGATGGACCTAGAGATTATCATACTAAGCGAAGTAAGTCTGACAGAAAGACAAACACAATATGATATCACTTATATGTGGAATCTAAAATACTATACAAATGAACAAATCTACGAAACAAATCTTTTTTAAAGGCAAAATTGTGTTTAAAAGATCCCGAAGGGAGCTTTGAAGGGGATAAGCTTAACAGAGGCAAGACCCAAAGGGTGTGCTTTCCGGATTGGAGGCGGGGGTGTGGAGCTGGAGGCTATATGTATGAAAGGATCTCAGATAGTGTTTAACACATCAGGCGAACCTTCGTCCCCATTTCCTGTATTCTTGAATCTTCATAATCAAGGAAGTACCATGGGCTTCATAAAAGCCCAGGCCCCCTCAACTGGAAACAAGGTGACTGGCCCTTTTGCTTTAATTTAGAGATGTGTCCACCATGAACCCAAACTCAAACTCAGCTATTTTCTTTTTGAGACTGATAGCGACATGACAGATAAAGTCATGAATTTCCCAGAGACATTTCCTGAAGTCCAGTCTCTTTCGAAATGGTCAACTCTAGGAGAGCCAGCCTAAGGTTTGGCTGGTGAAATTAGATTTGGAAAGATCTGTGTAATGGTGGCCGAATTCCATTCTTTATTGAGTGTCTCTGCTTCTTTAGTCGTTGACACTATCAAGGAAATCGGGAAAGATGTAATGTTTAATCTATAATTACTACTGTCCTTTAATTTTTTATCTGCTGATGTGGGAACTTAAGTCTCTGGTTCAACTGAGGATATGGTGGGTTTGAGCTCATCATCTTCTATGGTCCTAAATACTAATATGAACTGGAAGGAAGGATGGAGATGGGGTGTTGCTAGGTTGCTTGGGACTGGGAAAAGCAAGTCATCAGAGAAGGAGTCAGTTCTTCTCCATTTAGATTTGGGGCATGTTGCTTTAGTGGCCAGGTCTGCCATAAAATAACACTGAATTTACTTTCTAACCTGGGATGCATAGACATTTGACCAAATGGGGCAATGAGTTAGGTGCCGGTGGATAACTTATTGCTAAATTAAAAGTGAAATAGTGCCTGTCTTGGGACTTGAATGAACCGACTTGATTCTTCTTTGAGTCTCTGGATTATGAAAACAACTTGTTGGGAAATGAAGCCAAACCAAATATACACTTCGACATCCAGATGTTTGATCACCTGTTTATTTCCAATGTACAAGAAAAACAAAACTATTTCAGCGCTGCTTAAAAATAGACTGGAAAGTAAATCATTTAGCCCTTTGAAGCCTTGGGTTTATTTATTTGTTTATCTATGTATTTGATTTTCTTCCAAAGAAATGGAATTAAATGGTTGTTTTGGCTGTAAATAGACTCAGACTAAAAAAAAATCACAGCACCTGAAGTCAATATTCTTCCTGAGCAGGGATAATCACTACTGAGTGTGAAATTGCCACGTCTGAAATTACTGATGAAAAAAAAGCGTGTTGGTAGAAGACTACACTTGAGACTCTTCAATCCTATGTCCTTCTTAAAAGCTTTGGGATGAGAGTTCATTTACATGGAGAAAAGTCCTTTAGTGAGACACTCAAAATAGCAAACATCAATTAGAGGCTGTGCTCCTAGGATGTCTTTCATCTTCAGACCTGGGAGTGCTCTACAAACACTCATTAATCCTTCCCAACGCTGCTGCCAGCCAGGTCCAAGCATCTTCCTTCCCAGTGAGAAGAATGTGACGGTTTCAGGGGAAACATTTCTTTTCCCCAAACCTTTCGCCTTTGGGTGGGGTGTGGTCATCGTTTCAAGTGTACAATTCCCAAACCAGAATATCCGAAATGGATCTAGACATTTTAACAAAATGAATTCAGATTGAGCCAGAATTCCTTAGCGTAATAAAAATGGGTGAGGGACTTCCCTGGCGGTCCAGCGGTTGAGACTCTGTGCTTCCACTGCAGGGGGCACTGGTTTGATCCCTGGTTGGGGAACTGAGATCCCGCATGCCACGCGGTGTGGTCAATAAATAACTAAACAAACAAACAAACTTCTATACACGATGGACATGTAAATTTAAAAAAACAACAACCTGATGAGCGGGAACCTTCAAAGAGTTTGTACCCTGAAATAGCACCAACCTTTCTCAGTGAGATACGCTGTATTTTCTAAGACGTATACAGTTTTCCACTGAATGAATTTCTTTCATGGCCTGTTTTCTGTTAATTATGTGCATCCTGCCTGGATACCTAATGGAAAGACGTACATTTGGCTTTATTTTGGCAAAGACATCAGTGAGTTTGGAATCCAACCTCTGGAAGCGTTGGCATCCGCACGATGAGGGCAAACGTCTCCATAGTAACGCCTTCCTTCCGTCATAGGGTTGCATACGGCTTCTGCTAATGTACCTTGATGACAGTCTGGTGGGTCAGGCCCGGGTTTACGCCTCTCCCAATTAGAACTTCCTCTTGGTTCTCACCTTTGGAAGAAAGAAGGTGTCCATCCAAATTGTCCACTCGGAGTGGACCGGCATCAGCCACTGAGGGCAGAATTTCCCAGTGACTGGCTGAAGCTTTGAGAAATGGGATCATCTAGAGGTCAGAAGGAGCCACAGGCAGAAGGAAGGAACTGGATTTCCTTATTTTGACGAATGGTACCGTGAGCCACCCTGCCACCCAAACCAGAAGCCTGGCAGCCGTCCACGATTCGTCCTCATTCACCTCTAATTGGTCATAAAACCCTGTTGCTATTACCTGAAGATAGCTCTTCATGGCACTTGTTCAAACCCTCCTCATTTTTTTTTTGTAGCCTGGATTTTTCCAACAGCGTCCTGACAAGTCTCCCTGTCTCTCATCTGCGTCCACTTCAGTTATCTCCAAATTGCTGCCACCGTGAGCTTTCTACAGAGCAAATATGAGTATGGTCCTCCCCTGTTAAACTTTTACCAGGTTCCCATTGTCTCCACGATAGCATCCCCACTTCACAGGATGCCGTGGCAAAGGACGTTATCTGGTCTGGGCTAATGGCCTCAACCCCGAGGGTCACCACTCAGCCTGTGGGCCGTGTTTCAGCTCTTCAAGCTGCCTGTCATTGTCTTTGATGGCTCTGCTGACCCCTTTGCTTGATTCAGGTGTCCTCTCATCCAGAAAACCTTCCCTACAACTCCTCCCTCCACCCAGATCTGGATGGAGACTCTTTTTACGGGCTCCAGCAGCACCTTATGTTTACCTGTGTCAAAGCGTTTATCAAGCCCAGTGATCGCTTCTTTGCCTTCCCCATTAGACTGTGACCTCTTTGAGGGCAAAGAATGTCTTTCCTCCCTAAAGCCCCACATAGATCAAGGAATAGAAGAGCGCTGAATGAAAGCTTGCAAAAGGAGTGAATGAAGAGTTTAGGATTCTACTTCATAGTTTGCCGAAAAACATTCAGAAATCATCTCTGTTTTTGCACTTTTCTGAATTTGTTTAATTTTTTTCTTCTATAAATCTTTTTTAAAAAATTAAAAAAAAATTTTATTTTATATTGGAGTAGAGTTGATTAGCAATGTTGAGTTAGTTTCAGGCGTCCAGCAAAGTGATTCAGTTATATCTATACATGTATCTATTCTTTTCCAAATTCTTTTCCCGTTTAGGTTATTACAGAATATTGAGCAGAGTTCCCTGTGCTATACAGTAGGACCTTGTTATCTATTTTAAATATGGCAGTGTGTACATGTCAATCCCAAAGTCCCGATCTATCCCTCCCCTGCACCCCTCCTCCCTGGTAACCATAAGTTCGTTCTCTACATCTGTGAGCCTGTTTCAGAAATTATTCTAATGTCATATTTTGGTAAGTGATATTTTGACACATATATTGGTGTAGAGCGTAGCATTTCTTTCTTTTTTTTTTTAAAGATTTTTTTTTTGATGTGGACCATTTTTAAAGTCTTTATTGAATTTGTTACAATATTGCTTCTATTTTTATATTTTGGTTTTTTGGCCGTGAGGCATGTGGGATCTTAGCTCCCTGACCAGGGGTTGAACCCGCACCCCTGGCGTTGGAAGGCGAAGTCTTAACCACTGGGCCGCCAGGGAAGTCCCGAGCGTAACATTTCTAAACGCATTTCTATCAGCTGTTTTGTTGGGTGGCACAGCTTCTGACTGTGGGACTCTGAAAGAGCAAAGCTTTATTTCTACCTTGAATTGGTATCCACAGAAGTTGGAGAAGAGAAAAACGACTTAAAAAGGATCCACGAGACTTTCCTTGGAAACTCCAAAAAAGAAAAAAACATCGTGCATTGCATTTGGGATCAGCATGATTTGAATGGACTCCTTCATTTCGGTTGAAATGATTCTCCTGCTGTCCCTTCTCTGCATGCTTCTAAGTGTGCCTGGTTTACATCGCCAACATCTCAGAAAGAACTCATCCGAATGCATCTCCACTTGACTCTTTTCCTCCTCTGGGTAATAGGCAGAGAAATGGGCTCTCTTTTCTTTCCTAGGGGCTGTGCCACAGATGAAAACACTCCCTTCAGCCCGGGTCCCACTGTTAGTCCCTGCTCTTGGTAATATTTTTGTGGTTACTTACTGAGATTTTTAAATAGTGAAAAGGTCTCCAGAGGCAAATGCTATTAGGAAGCCAATGAAAGTTATTAACTCATTGCATGAAAAACATGCTTTTTAATGGACACGATGTGTTTGGATGGTATTTGCATGCTGTTTGAGGTTGTTCTAGGATGTAGTGGCGAGCTTCCCGTTCCAGATCACCCTTTGCCCTCCTGCCTTTCAGCTGGCTCTGGCCTCTGGGCCGCCGGTACTGTTCGCACGCAGATTGCTTTTCTCTGCAGTGCTCTGCAGTAAGAACATTTACTAAGAGGGTACTTCAAGCATCACTTGCTCATGTTTCCACAGGCATGAGACCAGCTGGGTCCCATGTACAGAAAATTTGCATTTTTCTATGCCACATCTTTCCACCCAAGGCTTTAAAACAAAGCTGAGGGACAGCTAACAGTTTCGCTCTCAAAGTTCCTGCCAGTGAGAGACTACTTGGATGAAGGTGGAGCTAAGATTCCCAAAGAAAATCTTCAGGAAAATTCCATTTTGCTCCTAGGTTCTTTGCTACCGTGAAATCCAGATACCCAAAAAAGCGCTACACTTCAAGAAGGGAAGACAACATCTCATCTCGTTTTTGTTTTTCTGTACGTGCTGCCTAACATATGTGTGAGCAGGTGAAGGTGAGGTTCAGTCTATTGCCCCATCTACACAGACCAACGCAGGGAACATTGGAAGTTGATTCAGATTAATTACCAATATATGGCTCTATGGTGTTTCAGTCTGTGTCTTAGTTATTTAAGCTGTTTTAGTGATTGAATCAAATGAGCCCGTGTGATAGGATTGTTTGATCGCTGGTCAGTCTGGAAATTGTCAATTTTGCAGTGCATTAGGGAGACACGCAGATATTTATAGGAGCTGTGTTAAGAGACAAACCGAATCGAAACAATATTTCAGAAAAGGAGTTTGGGTATTGCAAAACAATTTTTCACAAGATCCATTGAGGAATGTTATATACCAATTAAAAAAAACTGCTTTAAAGTGGACACAGAACCAAACATAAATATTTATTTGCCTAAAATGCAAACTCTCTTCTATATTAAACAAGAGAGAGGCTATGAGGTTTTCCAAGGAGCCAAAGAAGAAACACGCATAAGAGTCTGAGTTTTTATATCATGGAAAACAGTAGAGTTTATTCTATTTGATTTGGGATTTTGGTATAATAGTCTTGCTAAAACTTCCTATTTCTTATGCTTTCTTATAATAAGGCTGGCACTACAGATATAAAAGGAAAGAAAGTAACTACCTGGAACTCAAAGAAATCTACTCTACCTCCCAGCTTCCATTTTCTGAATATTGTAATATTTCAGACAAATCTATTGTATTTTTAAAGTTTCAGCTAATTGCCTCAATTTCTTTAGCTTATAGGTACAGGGAAAAAATAGCTAGGTGATGACTGAATAATATATTTGTTACATAAGTCAAAGAATAGAGTCATTTTTTTGGGGAAAAATGATTGTTTTCAAATCCTACCCTCAATGACTTCTCTGACTAAGATTTTCTCCTTCAAATCATTAACAGTCCCCACTCCTAGGACCACAAGGACCCAAGCTTGAAAAACATAGCTCTAGAGTCCTGAGCTGACACTGGTGTCCTGTAATCTCTGTAGAGTCCTTTCGTCAGAGCACGCACACCTGAAAGCTGCCCAGTTTATGAATGACAGTCGGCTCTTTTTTTTTTTTTGTGGTACGCGGGCCTCCTATTGCCGCGGCCTCTCCCGCCGCGGAGCACAGGCTCGGGACGCGCAGGCTCCGGACGCGGAGGCTCCGGACGCGTAGGCTCAGCGGCCATGGCTCACGGGCCCAGCCGCCCCGCGGCACGTGGTATCCTCCCCGACCGGGTCACAAACCCGTGCCCCCCGCATCGGCAGGCGGACTCGAAACCACTGCACCACCAGGGAAGCCCTGGCTCTTTCGGTTGGCAAAATTCTATGGGAATACAGAGCAGGGAGAGCCCGAGAGAAAAGCAGCATCTGTGCCCCTGTGTGGGCAAGAGAAAGTTAATTAACCGGGGGAAACCATCCAAGGCAAACTGACAGAAACTTGACGTTGAGCTGTCACTTCCCAGCCTGGGACGTGACCTAGGAGTATTGCTGGAGTCGTGAACCACCAGAGTAATCAATCCACAAGATACTTATTGAGTAACCAGAGATGTTCAGGTGTTGAGACTTTCCAGGCTCCACTGGAAGAGTCTTGAGAACAAAATAGATACCACGGTCCACATTCTTTTTCTTGAAAACTTGGTATGATTCCAGTTCTCCTAAAATTAAAGAAGGTCCAGAGATGGACAAATACAAATATGGAGATGTAATTTCAGTTATATTTGCCCCACTAATCATGGGGATATATTGTTGACGTTTGGGACATCAATACTACAGCATTTCAGTTGTGTTTGGGATAGCTCCGATGTGATCATGCAGATATATTGCTATTTTATCTTTTAACAGATGAATGGGGAAGTATATTGTCATTTAAAAGGAATATAGAACTAGTAAGGTCAGAATTAGGGTCAAATTATGAATCACTCGTCTGTCCCTCTTACTCGTTCTGCTAACTTCTTTCAGGTACGTGTTAGGTGCTCCATATATGCTGCTCAAGTAAATTAATGAATGAGCCATGTTGGTAAAAAAGATTTTGCTTGGACATGATATTTACCTGAAAATATTAGAAAATGACAACATTGGAAAGGAGCTATAGAAAGGAAAAGCAGAAAATGGCAGAAATATATGTAAGGTATGTGTCCAAGAAACCGAACATTTTAAAATAAAAGCATTCCTCAAGTCTAAGTTCAGAGGAATGTGCAGATTGTATAATGGCGAGTTCTGGAAGATACCCAAGAACAGACAGTGTAGACGTGTGGGCAATTTGCTAGCTTTTCTCCAAGTTTTTCCTAGAGGAGTTGGGATTTTAGGAGCTTCTTGAATAAACATCCAGTTCACCTTATTTTCACTTCTGATCTATTGACTGATTTCCAAGAACCGGGTCAGGATGTCCTGATGTCGACTTTTCTCCTTGGATACACACGTTTCTCTTCCGTCACTGGGCTCTCTTCTGTTGGTCAGATGGAAGTTCTCCTTTTTCACTCGAATCACGTAGCTTGGATTTCCGCTCTCCTCGTGCTGTATCCTGTTCTGTTTTCACCCTGTGATGACCAGCCTTTTATTGCTCAGATTTCACGTGCGCTAAAACGTAGTAATAACAACACTTGAAATTTACATGGTACCTTATCTCAGAGGAGATTGAGGTATTTTTACAGACAGTATCTTGCTACTCTTCCATACATCATTGCAGGGTAAATAGGACACAGCTCTCATGATCCCTATTTTACACATGAGGAAAGGGAAGCTCAAGGAAATGAAATGATAGGCTTCTTTTCACGAGCTGGTGGAGGGAGCTACGGGTATTCTCCGTTCAATCGTTAGGCTCTTTCTAGATGGATAGTCTGTTTTTGGGTAAAGCTATGGAGAGGGACAGGAACAGAGTTTGTTTTGCCTTTTTTCCCCCCATTAGATTTATACTAAATGTTTTCTAGTAGTTGGCCTATTGCCTTAGGTGGTGTTTATTTTTCAGCCCAGTTGTTTATAGTCTGGGCTTGGGCTTGAATGCTGTTGAGACTTGAGTAAGTCACATGTTGGAAGAGACTGAATAGTGCAGGCTTCTTCTGGATTTGGGCGATCTCTGAGAAAAGAGCAATGCTTAATTAGAGAGCGATTCAATCCAGAGGCAGAGACGAATGGGATCGTGTCCTATGGTTTCTTGTATCTTCATGCTTCTTGCATTGATAGTAGCACTTCGGGTGGGGGGTGGTGGTAGTGGATTTCCCTCGGTAAATACCCACATGGCTGAGATATTTAATGGAAAACTGTGTTCCTGGGATTTCGGATGGCAGTAGGCTCTAGCTTATCAAACCACTAGCTTGTTTGCTATGGCTGCTAAATTATAGTTTTGGAGAAATTCAGAACCTTCTTTGCCTGAGGACTTTTAAAACAGTGCTCAAAGTTGAAGGAGCTTTATCTTGAAGTGTTTTATTGGCCGTTCTGAAACTCCCTTGTGCAAGAATGATGAAGCCCAGGTATGTGTGTGCAGCACAGGGTGTGGTCTCCATACAGTTGCCAAGTGAGACTAGCTTTTTTTTTTTTTTAAGTTTTGTTGAGACGGGCAATCTCGATATGGAATTTTTTCCAGGCTGATCTACAATGTACTACCTCAATAGTTTTGTAGGCTCTTGGGGCTGTGTGGCTTCGCTTGGGTTGTGTAGACCCCACAAGACCTTCAGACTGAGTCTTCTTTTCAAGTTAACAGGGCATAATGGTGCACCCCCAAGATGTCCGTGGGGATGGTACTCACTGCTTGCCATTCCTACCACGAAGCTGAATTTTCCAAACCTTGCATGAGCTGTTTGGAGGTTGCTGCTACAAATCTGAGTTTCTTTCAAATGGATTTCAGATAGCTGGATTGGTGATTGAATAACAGATAACATGTGAACTCAAGCTGGGGAGAGACTGAGGGTATGAAGTTGGCGCTATGGCCAGCTGTGTAAGGCTATCAAAAAATGAAAAAAGATATAGAGTGGATAAACAACAAGGTCCTACTATATAGCACATATTTGATAACGTGTGATAAAGCAGAATGGAAAAGAATATGAAAAAAATGTATATGTATACGTATAACTGAATCACTTTGCTGTACCTCAGAAATTAGCACAACATTGTCAATCAACTATACTTCAATAAAATAAATTTTAAAAAGTAGATAAATTTTAAAAAATGGAAAAAGCACAGTGGCTCTTCTCCTGTCTTTGGCAAGCTGCCTGGGTTCCAAGGCCAGAGTTTCTTCTTTCATAAAATGAGGATCCCTGTCTTAGTTATTGAGTAGGAATGTGAGGATGGAGTGCATGTGAAAGTTCTTTGTAAACTGGTAATGCTCTCTGGAAATCCTGGAAGATATTGGTAAAGCAGGGGTAAAGATACCCAATTTGTAGGATTGTCTCAAAGACTAAGAGAGATGACTTATGTAAGGCTCCCAGCACATTGCTTTACACACGGCAATAAACAAAACGTAGTTCTCCTCCCCGTGCCTCCACTTGTTTCCTACCCAAGACTCTGATGTCATTCTCCTTGTTCTCATTTCCCCACCTTCTGACCCATGAGAGAAGTTAGAATTTGTGGAACCCTGTCTTGGGTTGTTCCCTGTGTGGGTCCACTTCTTTGGTTGCCACATTGGATTAGGCCTTGGCTCTCCACAGATCTTCGTGCCTACGTTCCCCTGCCCCTGACTCTCCTGTCCTAGAGTTTCCTGATCAGACACCGACCTCTTCTTGTGGTTCTCCCCCAGAACTCACTGTCGGGATCATTCACTCTCCTATGATCCCATACAGAGGTTTTAGAACTCTCTACTTAGCCCTTTAAAAATTCCTGCCCAATTTTATTTAGGTCTCCTTTTTGTATTGCAAAAGCCAGGATGGCAGGGACCATATTTATTTATTTTTGAACACCATACGGCGTCATCCTCTGGCGTGCAGTAGGCACACAGTGAAAGCGAATGAGTAAGTGCAGGAGTGACTGAAACTGACATGTATCTACTGCTTCTCTGCAGGTAGATACCACTTTCCAGGATGTTCTGCTAAAACCAGTTGTACATTTGATTTATGTTTTTCAGTAAATCGATCAACAGCTAAGCAAGGGTCTGATGACAGTGATCTCTTGAAACAGTAATATTCTGGTCACCTGCCATGTTGAATGCTGTCCTATAACTTCTAGTCCCATGACTCACTCTGACTGTCGCTGCAGTGCCAAAACAGTGAGTCTATGTGATTTCACGAGTTGAAAAATAATTAGTCCATTCGACTGACTCAGGTGAGTCAAGCTAGTTGTCCGGAGGTAGGAAGATGAAGCCAACTGGTTGATTGCATTTTCCATGTTTGAGCTGGCTTTTTTCTATCACTGCAGAGGCTCTGTGAAGTCACCATGTGACTTCAAGTGGCCTCGGAAAGGCTAACCCTGGCTGGCGGTCAAGAGGTGGGATTAGCACGAAGCTTCGAGGACAAGTGAATTTCACATCCAACTCAGTCCCTGTGTGGCCTTGGGCAAGTTACGCAAATTTCCCTGTCAGCTATTTCCTGAAATGAAAAAGGGAACTAGTGGATGGGATAGCAGCAGAAATTCTGAGAATCCGTGCCCCAGTGTGGGTATAATGTGTACCTGTCACTCAGGGAGACAGTAAAATACTTTGAAATGCTCGAGTGCTGTGGGAGTGAACAGTCTTCTGTTCATTACATCTTTGCTCTTGGATGCGCTTTTGCTTCTTCCTTCCCAGCCGTCTTTTCCACTGGGTTCCTGCACCACTGAGATTGTAATGCACTTAGATATATATTTTATTGGAAAGATAATAGATGCAACAGAGTGGAATTAGGCCTTTATTAAAAAAAAAAAAACTAAAGAAAAGTCATGACTTGAAAGCTCCCCCTCTGTCTTATTGAGAAATAATCGATATGCATCAGTGTTTAAGGCATACAGCTTGATGGTTTGATTTACGTGTATTGTGAAACGATGACCACAGCTGGTTCAGCTAACATCCGTCTTCTCATAGAGATACAATAAGAAGAAAAGAAAGAAGAAAAGAAACAAGGAAAAAAGATTTCCCTTGTTGTGAGAATTGTTAGGATTTACTCTCTTAATGACTTTGGTGTGTATCATACAGCAGTGTTAGCTGAAGTCATCAGGTACATAACAGCCCTAGTACTTATTATCTTGTAACTGGAAGTATGTACCTTGGGCCAATTCCTTCTTCCTCCACCCTCGCCTCTGGTAACCACAGGTCTGATCTCTTTTTCTATGAGTTTTTTTGTTTTTGTTTGCTTGTTTTTTAGATTCCACATATAAGTGAGATCGTACAGTATTTGTCTGTATGACTTATTTCACTTAGCCTAGTGCCTTCAAGGTCCCAAAATGGTAGAGTTTCGTGGGTTTTGTTAATGGCTGAATACTAATCCATTATCTGTCTATCTGTCTATCTATCTATCTCACAACCGCTTTATCCATTAATCCAGTGATGGACTCTTAGGTTGTTTCCATGTCGTGATTATTGTAAATAGCTATGAATATAAGGGGGCAGATATCTTTTTGAGTTAGTGTTTTAATTTCCTTTGGACATATTTCCAGAAGTGGAATTGCTGGATCATATGGTAATCCTATTTTTAATGTTTTGAGGATCTTGCATATTGTATTGAAAGCTTTTATTTTCAAATATGCCACCGTTATAACAAGGGCATCAGGACACTGTGCACGTAAAACATAGTTTCACATAATCTTATTGCTGATAAAAAGCCCATTTTGAATGTCCAGATATTTACTTAATAAACCAATGTTCACAGATGACTGTCATTTAAAAGTTCATACTTAGGAGATAGACTGGGGAGGAAAAGAAGGAAGGGAAGCAGAAATTAAGATAAAACAAAGCTCTGGTTCTTTGGAGACTTGGGCTCTGGGCTTCTGTTTTTGAGAATAAGTCACTTTGGGGCTTCCCTCCAGCTTTCTTTTTCCCCCTCTTCCTTTTTTCCTTCCATTCTGTTTCATCTCTTCTGTTTCATTCTACTCCTGCTCTCTTTTCTCTTCCCTCCTCTTGGGGGTAATCGGAGAGGGAGGATGTGGTCAGAATTGATGAGGTGAGAACCATTCCAGTTCCCTTTTTCCTTCACCTCAAACCCTTCACAGATGTGCAGCTTAATCAGATCATCACTGCCCAGACCACGAATGGAAACTCCAGAAACCTCAGCCTAGGGATATCAGGCCACAACCACACTCTCAGTGGCAGAATCATTCTAGAAAGCGTTCTGACCATGCATGTTGGTCACACTGGTTAGAAACTCATCTACATGGTGATGAAGCAGTTACTGCGAGAATTTGCAAGTGTTTTCGGATCACATCAGCGTGTGAGTGAACCGTCCTGATTTGATAGGGGAGCAGTCCTCAGAGGCCAGCATCTTTGCATGTGGTTGATTCCTTACCGCTGACCTTCACTCCTGTCCCTCCAGGCAGAGTGCTGTTGTTTGTGTGATGTGTTCCAGGGGGCAGTTATATGCTGGAACGTGCATTCGTCTTATACATAATGGATATTCTGTAACTCATCATAACTTGGGTGTTATCTTAGATCTTATAAGCTTGAAGAAGATGATTATTAATATTATTGCATCCAATTCTATCGTTAACTAAAAGACAAGAAGATGACAAGGATAGGAAGCTGTGAGATGCTAGCCGTGTAATATACTAGATTGTGATTGAATTTGGCTCCATCTTCACCTCTTTTGCTCCATGGAAATTTATACTGATTTCCAAGCGCAGGAGTTTTTTTTCCTAGAGGAACTTAAGATTTTTTTTAATTGAAATATAGTTGATTTACAATGTTGTGTTAGTTGCAGGTGTACAGCAAAGTGATTCAGTTATATTATATATATATATATAAAAATATATTTTTAAGGTTCTTTTCCATTATAGGCTATTACAAAATATTGAGTATAGTTCCTTGTGCTCTACAGTATGTCCTTGTTGGTTATCTATTTTATTTATTTATTTTTTATTGAAGTATAGTTGATTTATATTGTTGTGCCACTGGTTATCTATTTTATATATAGTTGTGTATATATTTTAATCCCAAAAGGAGTTTAAACATTTTTTTAATTGAATGAAAAACTCTTTAAATTCTATAGTGCTTTACAATTTTCAAAAGTTTCACACACATGATTTCATATAATTCCATAATAACCCTTTTTAACCCTTTTTAAAATCCCCTCTCCCTAGGTTGCCCTTCCCCTCTTCCCTCTGTCCCCTGGTGACCACTTGTTTGTTCTCTGTATCTGTGAGTCTGCCAAGCTTAGGAGCTTTCACACTCATTTCCAAGAGGGAACACTGTTTCCAATGTCACCATTTCTAAAATCAAGACATCGGTATCATAAACTTTCTCACGGAAGCGCAGCTGTTGGAACATTCCTTTTGGTATTGGCTGATTCGGGCACCGAAAATGTGTGGATCTGGCTCAGAGAACGGAAGCGTAATTCGTTTCTGGAGATGCGGCAGGTGATGGAGAAACAATCTCTTCCAGGGATGTTCTTTAGAGCGACTTGCCTTTTGTCCCGGAAGGCAACCGAGTTTGACGGTAAGGCTCCTAATTTTGTAAGATGAGGAGTCTGCAATAGATCAGATTCTTTCCAACTGTGGTTAGTGAATTCAGTGCAAGGCAGCCAGCATTAAAGTACTGGAATCGCATAGAATACAAAATATCAGAACATATTGTGTTTTCGTAATCTTTCTTGAAAATTTTTTCAGTCACATGTATACCTATATGCGTGTATGGGGTTGACATAAACTTTCTTACTCTGGAAAAAGTTTGCAGCCACTGCAATAAATGATGGATTTATTCTTACTCAGATCACCGGGGCCATGATGAAGATAATTTCAGTTAGAGGAGGACACTTTGTCTTTGATTTATTTAGTACAATATGTTCCCTTCTGCAGGAGGAAAGAGGCAGCATTTTAAAATAAATTTCTTTCCTTTTTTCCAAAAAAAAAAGCATGCTTATTTTAAAGACCATAGAGAATATAGATAAGCACAAAGGAAAATAAATTGAAATTTGTTCTCACTACCTAGAGATAACTACTCAATATTTTGAAGTATGTACATTTTCAATTTTTAGGATAAGTGTGTAAGTGGGCAGGATGTGTGTGTATGCGTTAAATGGAATTGTTACTACATAAAATTTTGTAACTTGGTCTTTTCAAATAACCATAGTCAGATATTTTGTGTGTATTAACTGCTTTTGTAAAATACCATTAAAATGGCAGAATTGGGGCTTCCCTGGTGGCGCAGTGGTTGAGAGTCCGCCTGCCGATGCAGAGGACACGGGTTCGTGCCCCGGTCTGGGAAGATCCCACGTGCTGCGGAGCGGCTGGGCCCGTGAGCCATGGCCGCTGAGCCTGTGCGTCCGGAGCCTGTGCTCCGCAACGGGAGAGGCCACAACAGTGAGAGGCCCGCGGACCGAAAAAAAAAAAAAAAAAAAGGCAGAATTGCATTCAATTTAAGCACTTTAAAAAATCAAATTGACAAGTGGAGAGATGAAGGTTGGATTGTGAAAGCCAGCATCAACCATCATGGAACCGGGGATTTGGGAACAAAAAAAGTTAAGACAGGTCTATAGAGGAAGGAGAGCAGTGACATGGGTGCTCTCGGGGAAGGGGAAATGCATTGGGAAAATGAAAACTCGAGACAGTCATTGGACGGAAAGAAAGAACTCTTATGTCAAAATTTGATGTGGAAGAACCCAGGGGTGTCAAGAAGTGCTAAGAAATTGATTTTCATTCAGGCTGGGCCCCAAGTGGACTCTTGGATATTAACAATTTACTTCAAATGGGGTAAAAGTTGTACTGTTTCTTGAGAACTTTACTGGGTTATTCACTACACGTCCATGTGCCGGGTTTATCATTTTTCAAAGCTCCTTTCCATAAACGGCCTCCTCTAATGAGAGCCCTGTCTGGAGAAGTAGGGTCGTCCCTGTTGTCTCTATTTTATAGATGAGGAGACAGATTGGTGGGATTAAGTGGTTCGAGGATTAAGGTCCTAGTTGTTGGGAGGGCAGCCTTGAGCATGGAGGCCTTTCACCCCCACTAGGTCACATGAGAAGGGGCCTTGGGTCTGAACACTTGCTTACTGAGAGATGTAGGGTCCTCACAGCCGGTGCTGGACTTGCCACCTTGTGTGGGGATATCTTTCCCTGTTTCAGATTCCACATGAGCTCCGTTGTTCTGCTTTGGCGTGTGCATCACAAGGCATCCGTCCAACCCCACCGCTACGTCTTTCCCCTGGGAGGAGGGGATGGAGTCCTTCTGCAGCAGCACAAGAAGGGAGGGACCCGTGGCCATGGAGAGCTGACCCCTCTCCTGACCTTGATTCTGTCTCTTCTCCACGTGGAAGTGTGGCTCCATCCTGTGCCTGGTGCCTTTTCCTTGGTAACTCTCATACCAGATGCCGTGAACGGAAGTGCTCTGACTGCTAATCCCCATCACAGGCAGCAGGTGCACGTGCTTGACCACAGCGGTGCTGCTGAAGTAACTGAACCTAGAACCCACGGCTTCTGGTTCCTGGAGTCGTTTCCTTCATCTGGCGCCATTAGACTCATTTTCACCCTCACCTGTGACTGTCACGTGGGTCTGTATTATTAGGTTTGACCCCCAGTGGGGAACAAAGGGGGTATCGTTGGATGAGACCACAACTTCTTATTTCTAGGCGCGTCTAATCCCAGACAAAGAGATGTTGTGATTATGCAGAGAATGCCCGTGAAGGGATTCTTAGACAGCTTTTCAAACTGAGTGGAGGGCAACTAAAACATGAATGAAATTGCCTGATGAAACTATGGAGTCTGTCTGCTTGTAGGTTGAAACATCCTTATACTGATGAGTGCTGAATCACTCCCACTGGGAGATTCAGGCTGGATGTATCTTCTGGAGACTGTCACTTTCTAAAGAAGAGAGGGTGTTTCCACCATGACAGTTTCAGTCCCATGAGTAGACTCTTCCACCCGTATAAGGACCTTCCTTAGCACACCTATAGAAATGAACAGAATATTGAAACCCCAGCAGAGGATTAACCTCACTTTTCTCATGCTTACAGGGTGCTGACTTGCTTTTCTTGGTTCTCAAACGGTGCGATCTGACAGTTCAGCAGCTTCCTGTTTGAGGGTTAATTATTTTTTTATGCCTATATTTAAGACGTTTAAATTTGTGATTCATCCCCTATAATTAGCTCTAATGCTTAGAATATATCCATGTCTATAGCATTCACATTTCTCCTTTGAGGGTTATTGTTTTCCCCTCTGAGCAGTTGCCAGTGGACTCAGATCGTGAAAATATGATGATAAAGGCAGCCCTAAATTTGCAAGCTCCATGGCCATGAGTCAAGAGGGCCCAGTTCTGCCCCTGCAGAAAACCAACGCCCCCCCCCCAAGATTGGAACGGGTGAGGGAGCCCCCAGTGTATGTACACCCTGGGGTTTGAACCAGGGCTTGTGCCCCGCCTTGCTGTCTTCTCTGCCCCTTGAGAGTGAAACCAAGAAATGACTTAGAGAGTGGGAGAGCTGTCAGCAAGAGGGTGGAGGGCGGAAAATCAGACCTCATGATGGGAGGGAAGGGTGGGGAATGGTTTGATGTTCATTTGAGGTGGCAAAAACGATCTTCCCCCATCACCCTTCCTTGGCTCTGTTTAAATAAATAGAAGCTTCAGCAAATTCTCAGAACCCAGCCCATTTCTCTTCCACCAGGGCTTCGTGCTCAGGAAGAAATGCCCGATTGAAAGGGAGGAGGTGGCCTTTTCTCTTCCCCAGATGAGGGAAGGCATAAAGAGAAGAAAGGGCAAGAGGTGTGAGCTGGGAGGAGGAAAGATGAGGAAGTAAGACAGAGAGGGAAGGAAGGAACCCAAGGAGGAAGAGGCAGCCTGACTCCAGAGGAACAACTTGTCTGCTCGGCTTTGCCAGCAGCTTAATGGCTGTTGTCACTCTAGCACCCGGGACTTCCTCTTTCTGCAGACACACCGAGCTGGTGTTTCACTGGTAACAATAAGTTAATTGAACGGCCTGTCGACAGATGGGCACGCTGTGGCTCTGAGCTTCACACTCTTTTGTTATATTTCTATGTGAGAGAGTCTGAAATAGCACCCATCTTTTAAAAGAAAACACACACACACACACACACACACACACACACACACACACTCCTTCATCAAGCACCTCCCCTGCATCTCCTAAACCTAGTTTTCCCACAATTCAGCCTTTTAAATGATTTCAGAAGTAATCGAGTACAGTTGCTGTTTAGTATCCACAGGAGGTTCGTTCTAGGACCCCTCAGGAGACCAAAAGCCCGGGATGCTCAAATCCCCATATAAGATGGCGTGGTGTTTGCATATAACCTCTGCACATCCCCCTGTATACTTTGAATCCTCTCCGGATGACTTATGATACCTAATGCTGTGGAAATGCTGTGTAAATTGTTGCCGGCGTGGCAAATTCAAGTTTTGATTTGTAGAACTTTCTGGAATTTTTTTCCCGAATATTTTTGACATGTTGGTTGAATTTGTGGGTGTGAAAGCTGTGGATGCAGAGGGCTGACTATATTTCTCTCTGGAGGTATTTTGGGCTAGTAGCCTCCTACAGCAGGGACAAACACTCTGGACTTTGTGCCAAAGAAGACCTGGTTATAGAAGAGAGAAATATATGTACGCTATCACAAGGCTAAAGAGAATGAAATAGATCTCTTTTCACATATTTTCATATATTTGTCCACTGGGCAGAGCTACACTGTAAACCTGTTTTCCCTTTTGGGTATAGGCTGTGTCTCTTGTGCCACTTCCTTCCATTTTCATCACATAACATTTTCAGGCAAGTTCTACTCCTTTCCAGGAGGATAGACGATGCCAACTTGGAGTTATGAGTAGCAGAGATCACTACGCTCTGTCCTCACCTCTTTCTTTTATCCTGATGGCTTGTCACAAAGCAGCTTCTCCTGGGCTGGGTCTGTGTGTGCATGACCACCCTGATTTCACTGAGTCAACGACTCAACTGCTCTTTGGTTTAATCAAAATGAACCAAATGAACTGTCTCACAAAAACCTGACCATCAGATAGACTGCTAACCCTGAATGAACTAGTTCATGTCCTACAGCCCTTACCCTGACCCAGAAGACAGCACCCATAGGGTCCAGCAAGCTGTGCTTTTCACACACCTGTGGGGCTTGTCTCACCTGAGCGAGGGTCGGGGACTCCACGATTCTCTTGCTCAGGCCTCAGGTCAATAGCAAATGGGAAATGTGATAGAAGATGGTTCGCCACTTGCCAATGCGTGACCAACTTATAAAGGCTGGACTGATAATCAAAGAGGCTTCATGGTCCAGGCAGGGTCAGGCAAGGTGATCTCACGTCAGTTGTTAGTAGGCAGGCCACCGATGTGCACAGATGTCTACAGTTGCTGAGGGACTTAAAACCACTTCCAGGGCTTCCCTGGTGGTGCAGTGGTTGAGAGTCCGCCTGCCGATGCAGGGGACACGGGTTCGTGCCCCGGTCTGGGAAGATCCCACATGTCGCAGAGCGGCTGGGCCCGTGAGCCATGGCCGCTGAGCCTGCGCGTCCGGAGCCTGTGCTCCACAGCGGGAGAGGCCACAACAGTGAGAGGCCCGTGTACTGCAAAAAACAAAACAAAACACTTCCACACATATTCCTCCTTTAATCAAAACTCAACTTTCCCTACCACCTAGAAAGGTCTTAAGGAAGTTAAAATGGAGTTGAACTGATGGCCCAGTAACCCCAATGTGCAGGAGACGCACCTGGGAAGCTTGTTAAAAGATGCAGCGTCCCAGGATCCACCCCCAACATTCTGAGTCAGCAGGTATGGAAGGGGCTGGAGAATCTGCATTTTCAGCAAGGACTGTAGGAGATTCTGCTGCAGGTGGATGTAACACCTCCTTCTGGGAAACACTGGAAAGAGAATTCACTCTCAGAGCCTGCACCTCCCTAATGTGTCCCTTAGAAGGTCAACAGACCCACCAGGCAACGAGCCTCAACCGTGAGCTACACGTTGTGTTAGGTCTTGGGGAGAGAAAGGCAAAGAAATAAGAAGGCTACTCTTTGTCCTCGGGGGGTTGGCCGCTTTATTTTTTATTTTTATTTTTTAAAAATAATTATTTGTTTTTATTTTTGGCTGTGTTGGGTCTTCGTTGCTGCACGTGGGCTTTCTCTAGTTGTGGCGAGCGGGGGCTACTCTTCGTTGCAGCGCACAGGCCTCTGATTGCGGTGGCTTCTCTTGTTGCGGAGCACAGGGTCTAGGCGCGCGGGCTTCAGTAGTTGTGGCACACAGGCTTCAGTAGTTGTGGCACACGGGCTTAGTTGCTCTGTGGCCATGTGGGATCTTCTCGGACCGGCGCTCGAACCCGTGTTCCCTGTATTGGCAGGTAGATTCTCAACCACTGTGCCACCATGGAAGCCTGGCCACTTTATTTTATTAAAAATTTTTTTTTTTTGCTGTACCACATACCTTGTGGGATCTTAATTCCTCGAGCAGGGATTGAACCCCGGCCCTTGGCAGTGAAAGCACCAAGTCCTAACTACTGGACCACCAGGGAATTCCCTGGACACTTTAAAGGGCCTGGGCCGCTGTCCCAAGGAGGCAGAAGGTGAAAGGAGCAGGTGGAAGGTTCTCAAGGTGAGCAGGGGAACGGTTGAAGGCAGCGAGGTTGCTTCATGGATCCCAACCCATGGAGATCTGAAGTTGAATTTGATGCCGACCGAGCTCCGACTTGCTTGATACCGTTTATATGGTGAAGAATGAAATAATTACTGGTGACCCAGAGCTGTCTGGAGGGCCTTATCGCATCCTTAAGTGGAAACACCACAGACCCCTTAGTAAGAAAAGGGGCTTTCTGGGCTGGTGTCTTGCCGCAAGACACCCATGAGGAAATATGGGATGTGCAGGGCAGGGCATGGGACCCAGTCCCTTTGGCACTGGTGTAGGAAATCGTCAAGGCAAAACCCTCCCTGTGCGGGAGCTGGTACGGCCTGGGGTTTTGCTGGGTGTTGTCCCCACGTTGACACTGATATCTTGGGTAAAGAGGTGAGTGATGGACGGGAGCGTTGGGCCGGCCTGAGGAAGGAGAGAGAGGCTGGGGTGGGGAAGGTGTACCGGCGCCAGGGGTGGGTGGGGAAGCAGGTCACCGTTGGCAAGGAGGTGTGGGAGGCCTGAGCGTGTCCTGGAGGACAGGATGCCGGGGAAGCACTTCCTCAGAGGGCGGTGGAGGAAAGCCGCTGGGGAAGAGGGAGGGTCCAGGCCAGTGAGGGATACCCGGGAGCTAAGGGCTGTCCTGCTTGGGGCAGCTCGGTGGGCAACGAGGAGGGAAGGCTGAGAGGCCAAAGCTTGAGCTCATTTCTGTTTTTGGAGACTTAAAACCAAGCTGCATTTCTAGCCATGGTGGAGTCTGTCTGCATCCAGGTCGGTGCCGGAGCTGCGGGGTACAGGGCTGGGGGCGGCGGGGGCTCCATGTGATGGGACCTCGCAGCAGCAGCAGCAGCGGGGCCTGGGCTGGGCTGACAGCGGCTTCAAGGTACTAGTGATTCCAGGGCCGGCGAGGAGAGTCAAGCAGAAGAGATGAAAGGAAGGCAAGTCCCTTCTGGACTCATGAATAGCTGCCTGGGTAGGAGCCCAGCCTCTCCTCGGGGTCCCTGCAGTCTTTGTAAGCAACACCGGAGCAAGCTACCAAAGGATGGAGGGCATCACACCAGGTTTCCAGACACAGACCGCTTTTCCACCTACCTGGATGAAGCGAGGGCCTCCTTTCTTAAAGAAACAGACACAAACCAGGTCAGTTTCAGGGATGGAGCGTGGCAGTGCTTTTAGGGAGAAGAAAATGGATGTTGCACCTAGGGGTGGGCAGACAAGCTCTGAATAAATGCCCCCTGCTCCCACCCCCCGCTCTGCTTAACTTTCTCTTGTTTCGCATCAGAGCTAAGTGGGTTCCCCCCAAAATTTTTTTTGGTCATTTTTCTTTTTAAATGAGTGAGAACTATTTTTCTCCATTCACTTCTTTCCATTTGGTTCCAATAGTAGTTTGGATTGACCAGCAACGATAGCCAAGCTCTGTGGACTCTTAGGCCTGCAGGGCTCTTCGGATGGTAACTTAAGAGTGTTCCTTTGATTTAAAAGATTGGCGCTGAAAGGGAACTCTGAGATCACGCTTAACTGATGGTGAAGCTGAGATGGGGGTGTGTCCACAGTCTGAGAACAAAATTTTGGTCTCTCTAAGAAGCCATGACAGAAAGATTATTACAGACATCTTCTGAAAAACCTCTGAGACACAGATTCCATCATTTTCTTTGACATCATTCAGTGTCACCATTTCTGAGGATCAGGAATTGTGTTTTATTAATCATATTTGCATTTTATTTATTATTTTGCAGAATGGGGTTCTGGGTAAGGGGTATGTTGTTCCAGTATAATTTTGGGGAGATTTGATGTTACCATCTTTTCAACTAGGGAGGTGGGGCCTGAGAAGTGCACTTAAAGGCAAAGCTATGATTTTCCGGAAGCTTCCTTTCCATTTGAGTTCGAATCTAGAAAGACTCCAAGTTGGTCATAAATCAAACTTGTAAATAAGCTTTAAAAACACCTCTAAGCTTATAGACGTGTTCACCAGACATGTCCATCAGTGACGAACGAACTTCATTTTGGAGCTTGGGTTTCTCTATCATCGTTATTTAGCTTCTTTCAAATCTCTTAGCACAGAAAATATAAGAAAAATTTAAAAATATATAAATGAATGGGTAATATTTTCTTTGGAGACTTCGTTTTCAGAGGGAATGTTGCAAAAAATTATGTGAACAGGTGATCCTCCAGACTGTGTATCAAGAAGAGAATCATAATTCTAGTCTAAATCAGGTACTGACTTGCAGAAGATTTGCCCCTCCCCCTGCCCACTGAAGGCTGCCCCAGATGTGTGGCCTGGAGGGGCTGTAATGATAGGAAGTTGGTATGGAGTTTCACGTGGCTGATGAATTTGGTCCTCTTTGAGGCATATTCCCGTGGGATGTGCTCATGCCTCGATCCAGAGAATCAGCTGATTGGCATGTTAGATCTGAAATCTACTTGGGCTCCGAGGGAAGTATGACCTGTCACCAACTCCTCGCCACCTCTGTCCTTCGGATACCTGATTATACGCCATAAAATCACACGGATCTGTTCCTCTTTCCTTTCAGGAAGAGGAATTAGAATTTCACCAGTGGAAGTGAACTCTTTTTGAGTTTGCAAGCAGCTTCTCACCAGAGTCCAAATTCAAACATGCATCCCAGGTCTAGGTCTTCATTTCTTAATGAATACATGGGCCACCTTGTACGGCCTTTCACGATGTTGCCCATCAGTTTGGGGGCCAGGAGTCAAAGCATCAGGATTCCAGCAAAGAGGTCCCAGATGAGCACATGCTGTTGAAGACATTCAGACTAGCTTTCGAGCCTGTGCTTTTGATTTCTGGGATCTGAGCTGATATGAACAGGCTTTGGACACGGCTCTTCATGGACCACACTGGCCCTTCCTTGTCATGGCCTCCACAGCATACTACCTGTTGGCTTGTTTGTTTTGGGTGGGGAGGTCGGACCAGAAGGGGCACTTGGGGGAAAATAAAGAGCAAGAAGACAATTCCCCTTCAATTGCTAATGCAATAATGAATTATTTGGGCTGAACTGATGTGGAGAAATACCAAATATTCTAAAATCCTAAAGCAATAGGGATTATCGAAGGATCATCCTATCCACCTCTATTCTGCTTCAAAGAAAGGGATTATGAAGAAATTCCTGCTTGTGTTCTTTCACAGGCTGAGCCACGTTCAGGAGTTACTTGAGGTTGTGTGGAGGTTATGCATATAGCAAAGCACAGCCTCTACAAGTGTTCTCTGCTAGGGGCGTCCGGCTGAGATCCCAGTTCTGTGTTTTTGAAAGTTTTTTCCATTGGTTGACATTAGTTCTATCCTGCTTAAAACCCAGGAGAGGGGGAAGCAGCCCAATTCCTTTTTGTAACAAAACGCTAGTCATTACTGTTATTGTTATTCCTATTCCCACGGTGCCCTGCCGATTCTGGATCAAGTGCCACGGGCACCGGGTGTGGTTCCGTCCACAGATCTAAGTGCCTGCAAACATTTCCACATCAGATCCCCACACCATCCTGGCCAGCTAGAGAGATGGGGAAAACATATCAGAAACAGAAGTTTTTTTGTTCATTGACAGAAATGGGATTGTCTGTGAAACTTGATTCTCAAATACAAGATTATAGAGGCACTTTTCCTTCCTCTTAGGTGCCCTTGTTACATTTTCTTTAGCAGAGCTGAGGAAGGGAATAAAGTCAGCAGAACACACTGAGCTGTTTTCTCGGACGGGAACTGGATTTGCTCTCCAGGGCCCCCGTCTTCAGACATCCAATCCTCCTTTCTCCTCCTCCAAGAACAAGGAAATCTGATAAATATTTGTCAGGGTCCAGACTGTACATAGACACGTGCTGTGTAAAGGCACAGCTGGGGACAAAAGGGAGGTGAGAGCACAGTCTGAACTCCCAGGTGCCTCTTGAGGGGAGAGTTAAACAGGCAAAAGTGGTACTGAGAACCGAGTGGACGGCGCAGACAGACACTGCTGTCCAAGTTCAGCGAGGACAAGAACTGTGGTCCTCCAGGATTTACCGTCCCAGAAGCCTTGCTGAGGAGGACAGAAGCTCACCATTTAGCTCATTAGGGCTGGAGGGGCAATCTTCTCTCTCCATTCCTCACCCTTCTCCTCTTTGCATCCCTGAGCATAGATGGAGGTGTCGCCTGTCACTCTGCCTTCACTAGCGGTGCCTGCTGGAAAAGGGAGCAATTTACCCAGACCACTCTTGAGTAATTATAGTATATTTATTTATTTATTATTACTTTTTAAAATTTTTGGCTGTGTTGGGTCTTCATTGCTGCATGTGGGCTTTCTCTAGTTGCGGCGAGCGGGGGCCACTCTTCGTTGGGGTGCGTGGGCTTCTCATTGCAGTGGCTTCTCTTGTTGCGGAGCACGGGCTCTAGGCGTGTGGGCTCAGTAGTTGTGGCGCACGGGCTTAGTTGCTCCGCGGCATGTGGGCTCTTCCCAGACCACGGATTGAACCCGTGTCCCCTGCATTGGCAGGCGGATTCTTAACCACTGTGCCACAGGGGAAGCCTAGTAAATATAGTCTTAACGACAAAATAGGCATTTTTCCCTCAGGATTGCTGAAGACAGGGTCTGCAATTGCACGTGGAAATCAGTGTTCTCACGTGTGGAGGTCGGTTTGAGGGCTTCGTGAGGATAGAACACCGAGCCCACAACCTTCCTTCCACTGCTGTCTGTCACTTCCTGGCAGTTTAATGTAAAGCAAATTGAATCATCTAAATTTAAACAATTACATTTTTATCTGACTTCACTTTCCTTTTTATTGAAATGTAGTTGACTTATAATATTGTGTTAGTTTCAGGTGTACAGTGTAGTGATTCAGTGTTTTTGCAGATTATATTCCATTATAGGTTATTCCAAGATAATGGATATAATTCCCTGTGCTATACAGTAGGTCCTTGTTGCTTATCTGTTTTATATATAGTAGTGTGTATCTGTTAATCCCATACCTTAATGTGTCCCTCCCCCCTTCCCTCTCCTGTTGGTAACCACAAGTTTGTTTTCTATATCTGTGAGTCTTAAACAATTAAATTTGTAATGATTAATTCAAACATTTATATTAAAGTTAAGCAAAACACTCTCTCTTAACAGTAGCAACAACATCAAATCATAAAATAATACCTGTTGACTGTTTTGAGGATTAAAGCACTGCAATCCTTATCCTCAAAGAACAACTTCTGGATTCTTTCCTGTTGGATTCTCCACTTTGAACCATCATTTTTTTCATCAGTCGTTTCTGTTTGTAAAAGGCAGAGGGTTTTGGAACGAGAGAGCTCAGGACTGTATCCCGGCTCTGCCATGTAATGACCGCAGGGACATAGGGGAGTTTCTCTTATCCTCTGGGAACCTCACTTTCCCCATCTGGACGTGGCACTGGTAATACCTACTTCTTGGGATTGCTGGAAGATTAAAGGAGATATTGCTCGTGAAACGCTTCGCAGAGCCCTGGCATGTGTTAAGGACTCAATCAGTAGGGTTAAGGATGTGGTTCTTGTTTGCGGGGTTCACACAGGAGGTCCGCTCTTTATGAGGAGAGGTGGCAACATCTTTCCCGTATCTCTGCAAGGTTGGGGCAGGGTTGGCTTGCGATAGGGGGTGGGGCAGTGTTAGTTTCCTTCCACTTTAGATCCGTTGCTCACCAGCTGTACCATCATGAGTTCTTTCTCTGACTGCTCTGTGCCTCAGTCTTCTCATCTTTAAAATGAGACACATTGTACTTACTTTACAAGGTCGCTGTGAGGATGTAAGGACTTCATACACACAAAGCAATAAACAGCTCCTTGCACATGGAAAGCACTCGATACGTGTTAACTATTTTAATTGATTATACCACTCACTTAATACCTTTGAGTGGAATTACGGTCTCAGTTACCAGGGGAAGGCAGTCTCTTTTCTGCCCCTTTGGCCTTCGGTTATTACAACTTTTAATAAGATACAAACCCTGCTGTTGTAGTAGGCTTTTTTTTTTTTAATGTCATTACAGCTTCCTGCCACTGACACATCATTGCTGACATTAGTAGGTGTAGGAAAAATGTTGTGGTCTGGTCTATGTAGCAAAAATATTTGTGGGAGGCCCCTTTGATTAGCTTTATTATTGTATTTAATGCACTGCACATGGGCAGTCCAACATGTTTGGAAAGAGGTCATATTGGTTTGAAAGACAGATGATCTAAAACTAGCTTTCATTCTATGATGGATTAGAGGAATTCCAGCTAAGGTTTTGAAGAGCTACCACCAAATATTTGCTGATATCCTCCCCGTGACTCGCAGGGTTCTTTTTATTCTCTCCGCACCCTCATCCTGCCCTGGGACTCTGATGCGGATATAAAATAACATATCTGAGTTTTCATAGTTTAGATTTTATTCATATCAAATTTACCCATGCACATAATTTAAAGAGTCAGATGACAAGATTTATTACGACAAATCGCAGTCCTTTGCCCAATACCCCCTGCTATGGTCTGAACGTTGAGGTCCCCACCAAATTCGGATGTTTAAATGCCAAGGCCCAATGGGATGGTGTTAGGAGGTGGGACTTTTGGCAGGTGATTCGGTCATGAAGGTGGAACCCTCCCAAATGGGATTAGTGCTTTCATAAAAGAGACCCCACAGAGGTCCCCAGACACCTTCGCTATGTGAGGACACAATGAAAAGTCTGTGACCCTGAAGAGGGCCCCACTTTCAGACTTTCTGCCTCCACAAATGAGAGAAATAAATTTCTGTTGTTATAAGCCACCTAGTCTGTAGTATTTTGTAATGCAGCCCAAACAGACTGATAGCCTCTTACATTGTCTTCATCCCCAGTGGAAATCGCCGTCAACTATTCTTTTTGATATTAACCTCCATTATCTCTAAATAACACGTTTTTAAATGCTCCTTCTTTAGTTTTTAGTATTAGGTATTTTCTATTTTCTTTCCACTCTTTAAGAGGAAATTTTCTTTCTCTTTCACCAAACCTGCTACTCACCTCCTTTCCAACACCTTTTCAATATTTACTGCCCATCTCCTTCATTCTCCCAGTGAATTATGTAGTAAGTGTAGTTATGTTATTCTGACCATCTAAATGCTAATCACACCTGGGACATTTGTTATACTATGATTACCTTGCTTTCTTACATAACTTTTTGTTTTTCCTGGAGTTAATCATTGTCTCCTTTTTACTTAGTTTTCGGTTTGGCTTTTTATGATCCCTGATCCCCCAAACTTCCTTTTACTTGTTTTAATCTCCTCTCAATATATTCAAATCCATCCATCAGGTATGCTCTTTTTTTTTTTTTTTTTGCAGTACACGGGCCTCTCACTGCTGTGGCCTCTCCCGTTGCGGAGCACAGGCTCCGGACGCACAGGCTCAGCGGCATGGCTCACGGGCCCAGCTGCTCCGCGGCATGTGGGATATTCCCGGACCGGGGCACGAACTGGCATCCCCTGCATCAGCAGGCAGACTCCCAAACACTGCGCCACCAGGGAAGCCCTTCATAAGTGATTTTTAACGTGCCTTCCGGTGTAGAGTCCCATCTTCACTTCCACTCCCAGGGATACCCAACAGTAGCATCTGAGCCTTTTGGGTGGTAAAAATTTGATCGTTTCTTGGATTTCTCCACTGTGGTTTAGGATCGAGGCTGCTGCGTTTTGCAACACAATGGTGCTGCCTATGATTCAGCTCACTTGTAACTGCTAAGCCCACACCCTTCTTCCTTTTATTATCCATCTTTCAAACTTCTGTCTCCTCTCGCATTATTTTATCTTTGTGGATTATTTACTCCTTAAAATAAATCTCTTCACTGTAATTTTTATTGAGGTTTCAGGAGAGAATAGAGACAATTGTGTGTTTTCAACCCTTTTATAACTGGAAACGATGATTGAGGATTTTTTTGGGGAAACAAAATCTGGGATGTCGACACATGGGCGAGTATTGTATTATTTTAAATGATTGCATCGTTGGGATATACGCTTATTTTAACTAAACTGCCAGTGACCAACACAGTTTTCTGGATCTTTTTTTGGAATTGCTTTCACAGACCATGCTGTATTCCTTTCAACTTATGCAAAGGTAGGAAATTTTATATTTTGATTGCTTTGATTTCTAGAAGCACCAAAATGCCACTTGGAAACCAGGCTTGTAAAAAAAAGCCAATGATAAACCTTAGCTTTCATTTCAGAAAGATCTTGCTGATCCTGTAATGGCCACAATAATTCCCAAACTTATTTTTTTTGAGAGCGGTATAGAGTGGTGAAGACATTTTTCAAAGGCTTGAGAATGAAGTTTTGACTAGTGTTTTGAGCAGGGATATTATTCTTGAAATAATTCATAGTCTTCTAATGACAGCATTAACTTGTGTTCATAAGTACAGGTTTCTTTTTTCTTTTTCTTTTTTTCAAGGATTAATTTTGTAACTTGGTAGTCCTAGCTCATGGTTATTCAGCTAGATTACATTCCACCCATTAGAATTTCATGGATTATGTTTAAAAATTTAAACAAAAATTTCTGCTTAGAAGTGTAAGACTTTCTTTTTAAAGCCTGGACCAACATTACACCATTGCCTTTATGGGTCTGGGTTTATATTTTTAGCTACTTAGAGCCCAGCATCCCATTCCTACTCAAGAGTAACTTAAAAAAGGGGTCTTGGGCTTCCCTGGTGGCGCAGTGGTTGAGAGTCCGCCTGCCGATGCAGGGGACACGGGTTCGTGCCCCGGTCCGGGAAGATCCCACATGCCGCGGAGCGGCTGGGCCCGTGAGCCATGGCCGCTGAGCCTGCGCGTCCGGAGCCTGTGCTCCGCAACGGGAGAGGCCACAGCAGTGAGAGGCCCGCGTACCGCAAAAATAAAAGGGGGGGAGTGTCTGATCTAAGTCATCTAAGAGCGAAGTTGATGATTAATTGGACTGGATGTAATTCTGTGCTACCTTCCACACCTTTATATGATGATAGCCCTTGTGTGTCCCTTGACTGCTAAGCATGGTTACTACATTAGCCCTCTCTGCACGTTGACTGATCGTCATGGGATGAACATACAGCATACGGTCGAGGGAAGGAAATGATCATTTCACCCCTTTGCCCAATCTATCAATTCAAGCTCCTGCTAATTCAACACATAGTTGGGAGACTGCTGGGCTCCTAGATGGTGATTTTCTCTATAAAATACTCACATCGGCTAAACCTCTTCAACCTTTAGAAGATAATAATGAAAATCAGCGTCAGCTTAGAATCTCAGAGCTGGAAGCATTTGTAGAGACGGTTCAATTCCCATTTATAGATGAAGATACAGAAACCACAGCTGGGAACTGACTTGCCCAAGTTCACACACCAGAACCAAAGATGTTGATGTTAGCCAGACGTGAAGGCAAAACAGTCTTACTTATTCTAAAGGACAGTTTTTCTGAGAGTTAATTGTTCCAAGTCTATGAAAAAAATGTATAGGCCTTTATTGCTCTCCTCCTGCAGCTGGGGAGGTGGAGAACTGTTATTTTTTGTCAATGGAAAAGGGCAAAGATGTGAACAGGACACAAAATCGTATATAAAAATGGAATCCAATTTTGTAACAAAGGAAAAATACATAGAAAAAATGACAAGAGAAATAAACGTTATGAGAGAATGAGAGAGAGAGAGTGAGAGAGAAGGAGAGACCTCCTTTTCTAGCTGATCTCTGGGAAGCAGAAGATGAAGTTCCTGGGGCTGCAGTTGTGCTCAGGACCATGTATAGCAGTAGCCCAGATCTGATGAGCAGAAAGAAGAGCCTTGATTGAAAATTAATTATTGTTAAATGAAAACCATTCCTGACTTCTTTCAGATTCAGCCGGATGACGTGGCGTGGTCTCTGATGTCCAGGAGGGAGAATAACCAGCGTTGGCCTCCTCAAGCTGCAGAGGAAGCTGTGTGGGGGAATCTTTCCTCTGGGGGCTTTGGATTCTCTTGCCTCCTACCTGGGAGGCAGAGAACGGGCTGAAGGACAAAAAAGAACATTAACAGGCAAACTCGCATCGGGTCTGAAGTCATCCACAGTCTCACAACTATGACAAATGCACAACCTTTGGTTGAAAAGGCTCAGGAAGTTGGTTGGCCAGACGATCCATTTGGTTGAGAAAAAGAAGCTGAGTTTGATTGACCTGACCAGTTCGGAAAATGCACCATTTCTGGTCTCTCTAGTTGCACTTACTAGCAGGGATTGCTTTGATTTGCATCATATAAGAAAAAAGAAGCTCAATAAGATGTATTTGGTTCTGTGTCACTACATGAGCTGTTAACAAATTAGCACAGGGGAAGCTTTTGCAAATGAGATTAAATTTCCTTGTTTATGTTGGAAATCTCCCTCGGTCTCTGTCAGCAAATGTGCAATAACATTCTTTCCGTGTTGGGCTGGCTTTCAGTTGGTTTGTTATTTTTGTTTCTTTTGTTCTTTCTATGGGTCTTCAGAGTGACCGTCTCTCTCAGGGAAGATAGAAACTCTTGCCTGGGGTTAAGGGAGACTTCCTGGGGCAGGGGTGGGAGTGGCGTGGAGGGAGGGTTGCCAGACAGAATGCAGGATGCCCAGTCAGGTTGGAATTTCAGGTAAACAATGAGTTTTAAAAAATAGTATAAGTATGTCCCAAATATTGCATGGGACATACTTATACTAAAAGACATTCCTTGTGTATCTGACATGCACATTGGATTGGGCGTCCTGTATTTTTATTTGTTAAATTGGGGCAGCTGCAGTCTCCTTTGATGTGGGGAGGAAGTTTCTATGCCTGAGACATCCCAGGGCTGTAGGAAAAGGCTGCTTTCCCCACCCTCTTCCTCTTTGGCTGGGCCTGACTAGATTTTAACCTGCACCTGAGACTCGGTTTCCCTTAGGGTTGGGACCGGGGTGAGGAGAACGAAGCACTTGCCTTGGGCACAAACCCAGGAATTGAGATAAAGAATTAGTGCATTATGGGAAAAAAAATTAAAAAAGAAATGATCCTGTATTAAAATGTTTCATATTTTAACATCATAAATATTATGATTTTTGTCATAAATATTTTGGTTACAATATTTTATTAAAATGTTCTTTATCTTAATTACTGAGGTTTTGTTCTTGTTTTTGTTGCACCCTTTTAAGTTTTGCTCCAGAAGTGGTGGGGTGGCAGGAGTGTTAAGTGCAAGCTTGTGGTCCTACAAAGAGCAACGCCAGAATTCTTCATTTAGAATTAAAATATGAGTTTTTCTACTTTATTTGACCTCTGTTTACCTACACATTTGGAGATGCCTGTAGTCTTCCCTTATCAGTTTTAACATGATGGTTACTTTGAACTTGAGTGAAATTTCTTACTTCCATCGCCCCAACCTTTGTCTAGGAAGATACTTTTCTGGTCCCAATTTTCTTCTTTCAAAGCAATGGAGATTCTGGTCTCTTTTACTGTTTTAGACGTGAGGATAACATCTGAGGATAAGACCCTGGCTTTGTCCAGTGGCAGAATCTTCCAGAAGAAGTTTGGAGAGCCTGTTGGGCTTGCATGCATGGGAGCGGGACTGGTCACTACTGACTTAATGACTATTTAATATCATCTCATTGAATATTTAAAGTGACATTTGTGTGTTACTGTTCAAAAAATGTTCCAACATTATATTTAGTTGATTGTTGTATATGTATGAAATAAATGCTGTCTAGCAATGCAAATAATTGGCACCCTCGTTTTGTTGGTATTTGTACTCTGTGGTGTCTACGAATTCTTGATAACCGTCGTTATACAACCCACGATGAGTGTATATAAACACAGTGTTTCAGACTCGCCAAATGGGATAAATGCAGTTAATTCTAATAAGTTACATCACCCATTGGACTAAGGAAGGCGTAGGATGTTCACACAATAATCACTCGTGCCTGTGCATGCACACGTGCACACGCATGTGCTCTATCTTTCTTTTTCTCTCCAATGCGTACACATTTAAAAGCAGAGATTATTAGAAGATTAAAAGATACAGAACAGAAAAAGACTTGGGCACCACTGACATGGGTTTAAGGAGTGAGCGAATGAGCTAACAAAGATGCGGCTTTTGGTTTTGCATCATTTAATATCTTCTCAGTATTCTTAAAAATTTTTTTTAATTTATTTTTTATATTGAAGCATAGTTGATGTACAATATCCTATGTTATAGGTGTACAATATAGTGATTAATAATTTTTAAAGGTTATATTCCATTTACAATTATTATAAAAATTATAAAATTATATATAAAATTTTATAAAATTATAAAATATTATAAAAATTTGACTATATTCCCCATATTGTACAATACATACTTATAGCTTGTTTTATACCTAATAGTTTGTACCTCTTACTCCCCTACCCCTATCTTGCCACTCCCCCCCTTCCCTCTCCCCACTGGTAACCACTGGTTTGTTCTCTATACCTGTGAGTCTGTTTCTTTTTTATTATATTCACTAGTTTGTTGTCTTTTTTTGGTTCCATATATAAGTGACAACATAAAATATTTGTCTTTCTCTGTCTGACTTGTTTCACTTATCACAGTGCCCTCCAAGTCCACGAATGTTGTTGCAAATTTCATTCTTTTGTTTTCTGGCTGAGCAGTATTCCACTGTATTATCTTCTCAGTATTCTGAAGAAGAGTGAATCCATTTGCCTATTTAGAAAACAGAAATGATCTCAAAAATAAATCTGAGGTATGGCATTTAGGAGGCGGTGTGCGTTACTGAACTTAAGAGTTTTTAAATGAGCCACAAGGGTAGAGTTAAACTCTTTGACTGGACAATTTTACCTTCACGGGTTTATCCTAAGAAACTTGAATTTGAGCAAACAGCGGTTGACGATAATGTTCACTACTGAGTTGTTTATAACAATAAAAAATTGCAAACTGCCTACGTACAACAATAGAGGAATTGTTAAGGAAACGATGGAACAATTGTATGATGAAACTGTGTGCAGTCATTTAAAAATCATGTAAAAGAGTATTTAACAACATGGGGAATGTCCATTTTATTACTGTTAGATTAAAAACATTACAAAAGAGTAAATGGTATTATCACATTAAAAATCTATTTATTGGGACTTCCCTGGTGGCACGGTGGTTAAGAATTCGCCTACCAATGCAGAGGACATGGGTTTGAGCCCTGGTCTGGGAAGATCCCACGTGCTGCGGAGCAACTAAGCCCACGTGCCACAACTACTGAGCCTGTGAGCCACAACAACAGAAGCCACCGCAATGAGAAGCCTGTGCACTGCAACGAAGAGTAGCCCCCGCTCGCTGCAACTAGGGGAAGCCCGTGTGCAGCAACGAAGACCCAACGCAACCAAGGTAAATAAATAAATTAAAAAAAAATCTATCTATCTATCTATCTATCTTAGATAAATGGAAGAGTCCGTTTATCTATCGATTATCTATGCATCTATATATCTACCATCTATCTATGTAGTCTAATCTACTTATATCAAAAGAGGGAGAAAAACCTAGGTACTATAACAAAATGTTGACAGCAGCAGCTATCATTTGGTGGTGGGATTGTAGATGGTTTTATTTTTCTTCTTTACAGTTTTTTTGTTTTTATAAGCATTTATTACTTTTATAATTATAAAAAATTAAAGTTTTAAAATGTAAAATTTTAATTAAAAAGTTAAAAAATATTTATTTTTAAAGAGGAAAAAATACAGATTATAAAAGTTATGAGGAAATTGATCTGAATATGTGTGTGCGTGTATGTGTATATCATACATGGAATATAGATTGTAAAGATACAACCAAGATGTATACCTTTTCTATGTGTGATAAAATTTCATAAGGTTAAAGTAATCTTTGATCTCTTATACATTTTCCATAATAAACATGTATTATTTTTGAAATTGGGAAGCGAGGTACAATAAAAATGAATCCATGCATAACAGTGAAAAAAGAAATGTATTTAAATTATATGTAATAATATTCTTTCTCTCCATATCATCTCATGAAAGACTTTTATGACAACAATTTTGTAAGGAAGTTACATATAAAAAAGACAGTGCAAACTTTCAGTTATGCTTACACCTGGATCACTTCACAGACTTCTGTCTACTGTCCTTTCATGAGGATTTTCTCTATCCCATAGATAGTGGCTACAAAACATTTCTAAAGCACACAGATCTGATCATGTTCAATCCCTGTTCCAAAACCTGTAAATTCCTAAAAAATTTTAAAATTTTCCGTAAATTCCTATTATAATCAGAATAAAATCCACCTGTTTTTGCCCTATTTAAAGCTCTTTACTCTCTTGTAGAAATCTAGTTTTCTCCTTTCAGACTCTGAAAATATTCATTCATTTATCAACAAATATTTAGTGAGTTCTTACTTTGTGTAGGACGCCGTGCTGGGTGTTGACACAAGGAGTCTGTTCTAGTCAGACTAGACAATGCAGCTTTCTCATCTATGACCTGTGATTACTCATCACACTGATTTCTCTGAGACCTCTTTCTTTTTATGGGTGTTTTTCTCTACATTTCTGCTCTTGAAATCCTACCCATCCTTCAATTCCAACCCTAGATGCCACTTACTAGTTCCAGTTGAGGATGGTCCTGTTTTCAGAATAATTCCCTGTTTGTACATTTCTTATAGCTCTTATTATACACTGCCTTTCACAAGAGCTGGTACAGACTTTCTGTGTCACAGCGATTATCACGCTGGGCAGGGATGGGGGTGGGGCTTGGCAGGGTAGAGGTAGTGGATGCTCCCGAGAAGGGTGGGTAGACTAGAATCGCTGCTGGACCAGGCCTGCGGTTGTTCAAAACAGCGTATTAAAAATAGTCATGACTTTATTTTATTTTTCTTTGTGGTATGAAATTTGTTTGGACTTTTAAAATCAGAGTATCGAAAGGGGAATGAATTAAATATGATGAGCTACACTGCTTTATTAGATTGTATGGTTGTCTTCATAGCTATTGAATGAATGAAAATGAAAGAATGAATTAAGAACTACTTTTCCCCCAGTGTTTACATCAGGGTTCACTCTTGGTGTGGTATATTCTATGGGTTTTGACAACTGTATAATGACATGTGTCCACAATTATGATATCTTACAGTCGTTTCACTTCCCTAAAAGTCTTCTGTGCTCCACCTGTCACCCCACTCTCCCCCCAACCCCTGACAACCATTGATCTTTTTACTGTCTCTGTAGTTTTGCTATTTCTAGAATGTCATAGGGTTGGAATCATATGGTATGTAGCCTTTTTGGACGGACTTTCTTTACCTAGTTACATGCACTTAAGTTTCCTCCATGTCTTTTTGTGACTTGATAGTTCATTTCCTTTTAGTGCTGGATAATATTCCATTGTCTGGATGTATCACAGTTTGTTTACCTATTCACCAATTGAAGGACATTTTGGTTGCTTCTAAGTAAACATCCACTTGTAGGTTTTTGTGTAGACATAAATTTTCAGCTCCTTTGGGTAAATGTCAAGGAGCGTGATTGCTGGATTGTATGGTAAGAGTATGTTTAGTTTTGTCAGACACTGCCAATTTGTCTTCCAAAGTCGCTGCACCATTTTGCACTCCTACCAGCCATGAGCGAGAGTTCCCATTGATCCACGTCCTTGTCAGTGTTTGGTGTTGTCAGTGTTCCAGATTTTGGCCATTCTAAGTATATAGTGGCATTTCATTGTTGTTTTCATTTGAGTTTCTTTGATAACATATGATGTTGAACATCTTCCCATACGCTTATTTTCCACCTGTATGTCTTCTTTGATGAGGTGTCTGTGCAGATCTATTGCTCATTTTAAAAACTGGGTTATTTGTTTTCTTATTTAAGAACCACTTTTGATCCCAGAGTGCCCTTGTGTGTGATGGGTAACAAGTTCCAATGCTTCCAAGTTCCAGTGACCTAAAGATGACACTGCCCATCACTGTTCTAGGTAAAGGTGACGCTGTCCATCACCAATTTGCTGAAAATGACAACTTCTTGCCAAGCAGGGTTTGTAAGAAGAACTTAATGCTAATTTTTGGTTTTCCACTGCAACCTGACTTTCTTTTCCCTGCTTGTCCTCTGTGTGACCTTGTGAGTGGAAACCCAAAGGCTAATTATAACCCAAAGATGTCTGTATTGAGCTACTTGAAACTTGAAACTACTTGGACTCTCTTATGTCCAAGCTTCTGTACATGCCGCCCATTGGCCTGGACATTCTCCTTCCTTTTGTCCACCCCAGGAGCCTTCCTGTCCTATGCTTTGCTGACTAAGTCAGGCTCATCCTCTAGGGTGTCCTTCCAGATACTCTCTTTCCAAAACCAGAGTAAGGACTTCTTCTAAACTCTCTACCACATCCTTCCTCTGTCAAAGCACCTATCTCAGGTACCATCATTGCTGTCCTTCCCGGCCGACCGGGGTCAGTAGCTGCTGAGAGCAGGTTGAATTCTGGCTCTGTCTTGTTACTTTTACATCCTTGATGTCTAATAGACATGAAGTAAATATGAGTTAAACAAATTCATTTGTTCAACAGATGCTTATTGAGCACCTACTCTGTCTAAGGTCTATTTTATTTGCTTTGGCTGCATCCACGAACAAAATGGAAAGAGATTCCTTCCCACTAGCAACTTACATTCTCATGAGAAACAATGACTATTGGAAGAGATGAGGGTCAATGAAAGTTCCAGAGGGATAGAAGGATCCTGACGTTCACTTGTTCACACCGTTACTACGAATTTGTAAGACTGAAAATGTGCCCACCTCTCCGTGTCTTCCTGGGGCTCGATAGCTAATTTCTTTTTAACCCTAAGATTATTTCCCACGTTATGGGTTCTGTCTCTCCAAGACAGAGTCAGAAGTTGTCATCTTGGCTCCCTTTTTGGCTTGGGTTTCTTCAGTCAGGCAGCCCAACGGGAGACTAAAATTTAGATAAGAACTTCTGGGGGCTGGAGATGCAGCACAGAACCCAATTTGGTGGGGGGGCACTGGGTGGTGGAGACACTGGGTCCCCAGAGGCCGAGCCGATGATGGGAAGCTGGCCGCCGTGGAGGTCCCAGTGTCCTGGGAGTGTTCCTGCAGCATTTGGGGACTGCTCTTGGTTGGATATCTTTCATGCCTGGTTCTCTGGGCTTCCGGAGCTTCCGTGAACTACCTAACAGCTTTTAATACATTTTCTGCTCAGACCAGTTAGAGTGAGTCTATAGCTTGCAACAAAGGGTGCTGGCAGGTGCAGACCTCTCTCCGGGGTAGCCAGGTCCTTCCCACCCAGGCTGTGTTTAATCGGGTCTGACTGCAAAGATGACTTCAACAAGCCTCGGGTCCTGCCAGCACTGTCTCTCGATTGGGAATTAAAGATCTCCCAGCACTTGAAGGGCAGCAGCTGCAGTAAGAAGGGTAAACTTATACATTGGGCTGAAATCCAAATTTTTATGCATGTGATTATGCCACAATTCAGGTCAACCTCTAATAGTATTCCGGCTGGGTTGACTCATATGATATATAAGAAGGAAAACAGCATCTGAACGGCTGTGGTGGCATTTTTTTCTTGTACTTTTGAAATGTTGTTTAATTTTTTGTCCTCTTCTATTTGACTGCAAATTACTCTGTTCTTCCAAGTATCACAGTTTACCTGCTTGAAAAAGAAATACCCCAAATGACTAGGGGTGAAGGACTATAATTAAATTATGGAATGCTGTGATGGGCACTTTAAGAATGGTCGGGAGTTGGGTGCTTTTCCAAAACACACTCAAAGTTTCAAACTATTAAAAAGTTTTGAAGTGGCCAAATTTGTCTACTTTGCCTCAAAATCATCCAACAAGATGATTTTCTGGCTAAGCTACATCCTAGTCAGAAAAACACTGACTGAAGTATTTTTGTTGCTTCTGTGTTTTCAATGTTGAAAACCTCCCTGCCCTGTTCCCTTTCTTTTCCCAGTGACTTTAGGTCTGTCTGAGGTACGGGATGGTGTGGCTTACTCAATTCTCTTGTTGGTTGCCCTGTTAGAAACACTTACTGGGGGAGAAAGAAAAGGAATACGAAATTAATATAAAGTCAGGAAATGGCACATGGAAGCCAAAATTCCCTCTGCCAGCCCAATGCCCCTTTTCCCTTGGCTATCTCGCTCATGGTGGGCGAAGATGCAGGAAGCTTGTTGGCTTAGCTTTTCTACTCTCTGGTCTCTGCGGCGGGCAATTAAATTTCTGGGTCGCACTGTCTTTAGTTATTCTCACTTTTATTCCTTCCAAATCTTACAGTCCTTTGCTCACCTCTGGCACATCTTCAGCTGCATTCAGGGCTTCCTAGGGAACTTTGAGAACTTGAACTCACACTTTATAACTTAGAGGGGAAAGAGGGAGACCATCACAGATAAATTTTCATGACACCATCTTTTATTCACCTGTCTTCGGTCCCTTGGAGTCCTTCTCAGTCCATCAAACGTAAATATTTAGTGAATAATATTCCGTTGTCTGGACGCACCGTTGTTTATTTATCCATTCACCTACCGAAGGACATCTTGGTTGCTTCCAAGTATTGACAATTGTGAATAAAGCTGCTGTTATATTCACGTGCAGGTTTTGTGTAGACATAAGTTTTCAACTCCTTTGGGTAAATACCAAGGAACATAATTGCTGGATCATAAGGTAAGAGTATGTTTAGTTATGTAATAAACTGCCTAAGTGTCTCCCAAACTGCACCATTTTTCATTCCTACCAGCGATGCATCAGAGTTTCTGGTATTCTACACCCTCGCCAGCATTTGGTGTTGTCCGTGTTCCAGATTTTGGCTGTTCTAAAGGTGTGTGATGGTATCTCATTGTTTTAATTTGCATTTCCCTGATAACATACAGTGTGGAGCATCTTTTCATATATTTATTTGTATCTTCTTTGGTGAGGTGTCTGTAAAGGTCTCTGTCCCATGTTTTTAAATTAGGTTGTTTGTTGTCTTACTGTTAATTTTAAGAGTTTTTGGCAAATATTTTCTCCCAGTCTGTGGCTTGTCTTCTCATTTGCTTAAAGACTTTTTTTTTTTTTAAGAGAAAGACACTGTGTTTTTGGTATATTTTATCTGTAGGCTCTGTTTGACTAGATATTGTAAGATACTCAATTAGAAAAGGTAAAATTATTATGTATGATATAAAATCTAAGATTTTGGTCACTCTTCCTGTGAGTAGAATTGCTCTAACCTATAATCTTATGATTGGGTACCTTCAGACCAATCAAACCGTAAACATATCCAACCAATAGGAACATGGGAGTGCCTTGATGGTTAGTCGTCACGCAGAAGATTGTTTATGCATCTCTCAGGACACAGTAAACAAATTGTAGAGCCGTGATGTGGTTTGATATCAACACCATGTATCCGTGCGGCTTGCGGGATCTTAGTTCCCCAACAGGGGATTGAACCCGGGGCCACTGGCAGTGAAAGCGCCGAGTCCTAACCGCTGGACCACCACGGAACTCCCCCAATGACCCTCTTATCACGTCATTGGTAACTCATCCTTCCCCACCAATGTTCCTATCCCATAGCTTTGTTTTGTTGTTGTTCCACCTTCTAAACTGCAGGATAGGGTGTATAAGCCAAAGGGGTTACCCAAATGTTAAAAGGGAATTGATTACCAATTAGTAATAGTATAAAACAACACCGTGCCTACTGTAAAAATCCAGGAGGTCATGGGTAATGAGGTAAAAGAGGTGACTTGAATAATGTCACTTCCTTCTTGCAGGTCTTTTGCCTGGAGCCTTGCCAGCTCTTTATCTGCTCCGGTGGTGTTTTCTTTCCTTCCTAATCTCCAAAGGGTGCTGCTTCATGCTCTGGACAAGAAAGAGGGAAGCATTAGGGTGAATGTCAGAGAAAGCCAGAAAGGCGTAGGGGAGTCCTTTCAAGTAAACACACAATGGGCTTACACACAAAGGAAATCAAGGCTCCCCAGGACCATTAAAAAGATTATTTCACACCACGTTTAACCACCAAAGGAGCCCAGGTAAAAGCTGGCATTGAGGCAGTTCTGAGTTCGTTCTGCTTTTATTTACATGAATTCTACCCTTTTCCAAATCCTGCTTCGAATTCTTTCCTCCAGAGACCAGGGTCAGCAGTCAGGATGCTACTGCGTGGATGACCTTCACATTGCTCTCAGTGAAAAGTGTTTCTGTTTTTGACATTTTCTGTGAAGCAGTGGGGTTGCCAGTGTTGAAAACACAAATCAGTGACAGTTGGTATCTGCCTGTTCATTTTTCATTATTGTCTATCAAGAATTCTTTTGGAAAATAACAGATTTAAATGTTTTCTTGGAGGGGACGCTACAAGAGTTTTTCTCTTTACATTTTCAGTACTTAGTGCATTGTTAGTGCTGTTAAGTATCTCTAGCTATTTCTTAGCACGTTATTTGTCACCCATCTCTTTCCCACCTCTATTATTATTCCATAACCTCGATTTTTTGTTTCACTCTCTAAACTTCAGGACGGCCAAGGGGGTTATCCCGAGGTGTCAGCTTACCATCTTTTTGTCTGTTTTTTAAAGGAGTATCCTTGCAATCAACTAACAAACCCATTGCCTGACCAAAGGACAGACAGGTGCCAGGTGGCACAGAAAAGGAGCTGAATAGTCAAAATGTTCCTGTCAATCTAGTGGCCGGACAGGACGAGTGGGTGCCTCTGTTCGCCAGGCTTACAGAGCTGTCCCCACTGTAGCCACTGGGAGTGTACTTGAGAGGATTTTAAGTAAATACCATCATGGGGCCAGTGTGCACAACTGTCAATTTGTATTTATATGATGTGTGACCGTGCTGAAACAGGCATCATGAATCATTCGGGATTACCCTTATGGAGAGCCTCTAATTCTGCCTGAAGGATTAGGGAAACAGGGTTCAAATGCTATTCATCAGCTCTGTCTTTCAGGGAGCACCAGTGAAGTCAACCAGTGCCTGACCTATCGTTGAAACACTCCATTTCCAAGTGTCAGAGAAAGGTCACCTAAAGGTAATGGAATATTTTTGTCAAGGTGGCAGAACCGTGCTCCTTAAGCTGGGTTGGGAAAAGACTTTCTGGAGATAGGAGAGAAGGAAGAAGGAGAAACTCATGGAGCATGAAAGGAGGGAGACGGTTCAATGCCCAGGGCATTTCTCAAAAATCTCTTCTTGGATGATAGATATTAATGTCACGTTGAAGACTAATCCTACTGAAATGCATGGTAATGTCTTCCCAAAGGAGAGTCAGTTCATCACCAAGTGGTTGCTCACCACGTAAGCAAAGAGGAAATTTTTCAACAAGTGGTTTGGAACTCCCGTGCTTTTCCATCTTCTCACGTCAGAGTCTGAATAATATCTGGATCTTTTTGGTGCCTGGAAACCTTATCTTTATTCTCTGTTCATCACTCTGGGTGTTTGGGTTGATATTGAACACATTTAAATATTGAACCAAACGTTTACAGGGAGAGGACTTCATTGGATCACCAAGTGTGAGAATGGGAATAAGGAAGTTCAACATCAAGTATAAAATAGCCTAGATTTAGGCTTTTAGATCTGATGGTTGCCTTCAGTCACTTGTACCAACTAGACTGCAGCTGTTGTGAGATATTTTTGTCACTGCTGAGCTACCAACAGCTTTTGACACAGTGGATGGCTCCTTGAAATGCTTTTTTCATGTCTTTTTTTTTTTTTTTTTGGCCACTCGACATGTGAGATCTTAGCTCCCTGAGCAGGGATCAAACCCCTGCACCCTGCCTTGGAAGCACAGAGTCTTAACCACTGGACTGCCAGGGAAGTCCCGATTTTTTTCATGTCTTACATGGTTTCTACCCTTGGTTTTCCTCCTACCATGAGCTGCTCATTCCTAGTTTCTTTGACTGCTTCTTCCTCATCTACCCGACTTCCTGATGGCAGGTGCCGGAAGGTTCCTTCCTTGGACCTCTGTGTTCTCTATCTGCGCCTTTAGTGGCGCTGTTTTGTCTCATGGGCTTAAACATCATCTGTGTACTGACAATTTCCCAAACTGATGAGTGCTCAAGGCCGGACCTCTCTTTTGAACTCCAAATTCACATTGCGGCCTGCCTACTCAAGATTTCCACTTGATTTCTCGAACTTAGCATGGCTAAAACTGAATTCTAAATTGTCACCTCTCCAATCCTACTCCACTGTAGCCTTCCCCATCTCAGTTTATGCTAACTCTATCATTTTTGTTTCTTGGGACAAAAATTCTTTATACTCCAACACAGATCAGGGTGGTGTGGAGTGAACTTTCAAATGTGGTTTGACGTTGTCCGATTAAATCCTGGCTAGTGTCCCTCATCCCCAGGCATATGTGGGGAGACGGTAAGCTTCTCAGAGAAGAAGCTGGTGATTGGCATGGCTGCATGTCCTAACGGCATGGGAACAGTTGAATAAAATCTGAGGTTCTATCCTTTATGGGTGAGGTGATCAAATACTTTTTGAGAGGAATATTATAATTTACAACAAGACACCCTTGATACAAAGTGCCTTCTTGTATTACAGATTGTTTCACTGTGAGTCAAATTGGCTTTCCAATACATATAAGGAGGTAAGGTCCGTGGATCCCACCATTATACTGGAAACCTATGATACAGCTCCAAATTGGCATTAAAGCAGGATTGATGCTTTAGGTGGTCTCATATGCATGAGATTACATACATAATATAATATACATAATATGTATGCTACATAATCCCATGGGAAACATGTAAAGAGTTAAAAATATATTTCTTTCCCCCCTACATGGAGAAATTTTTTCAAAATCCTTTTGTTGTTGTTGTTATTATGACTTATGCCTTGACGGTCCTCTTTGTGCATAAATCTTGGTTTGTATTTCAGATTGTTACTTTAGGATAGATTCTTTGCATTGAAAATACTGGATGAAAACACTTTTAAGAGCATTTTAAGGTACTTGACACACATTGTCAAACTGTGTTCTAATTTGCATTCTCTCTAGTTGCTATGATTTAGAGCAAACAGAACTATGTAGTTATGCCAAAAGTGGGAGGTGACCTTTCAAGACCCATAACTAAAGAGCCGAAGACGTTGAGGAAGGTGAACCTGGTGAATTCTCACAAGTGTTTGCATGAGTGGAACATGGACGAAGCTTAAATTGGGGACAGGAAAGTAAAGCAGGATGTAGTTAATGTTGTAAAGAATGGGTTTTGAAGTTCAAGGGTAGAAGAATCCATAACTGCACATAACAGAGAACTGTGTATGTGCTATTATTTCCATTTTTATAGATGAGGAAAGAGGTTTAAGTTATGCTCAAGGTCACATAGCCCATTAGCGAGAGAGCCTGGATTCCAATCTTTGTTCTCTGTTCCTGTTCTATATTACCTCTCAATGTTATGTATCTTGTTTGCACTACTTAAAGAGTTAAAGGCATCACACGTTACCTAAGCAAGACGATTTGGGGTGGAATAGACTCTCTTCTAGCACATTCAGCTATAGAACAACTGGACAAGACCAAACTTGCTTTGATTCTGAAGAAAATTAGAAAGCTCACGTAATTATTTGGTCAGCATACTAAGACCTGTGGCTAAATCCATCCCATCACCTGTTTTTGTACCACCTGTGGGCTAAGATGGATTTTTATATATATATATATTTAATTTGGATTTATATATATATATAAATATTTAATTTATTTACTTTATTTACTTATTTACTTTTTTTGTTAAAAAGTTTTTCTTGATCAACATTTTTTTTAACATCTCTATTGGAGTATAATTGCTTTACAATGGTATGTTAGTTTCTGCTGTATAACAAAGTGAATCAGCTATACATATATGTATATCCCCACTTCTCCTCCCTCTTACGTCTCCCTCCCTCCCACCCTCCCTATCCCACCCCTCTAGGTGGTCACAAACCACTGACCTGATCTCCCTGTGCTATGGAGTTGCTTCCCACTAGCTATCTATTTTACATTTAGTAGTGTATATATGTCCATGCTACTCTCTTACTTTGTCCCAGCTTACACTTCCCCCTCCCTGTGTCCTCAAGTCCATTCTCTACTTCTACGTCTTTATTCCTGTCCTGCCCCTAGGTTCTTCCAAACCACATTTTTCTTTTAAGATTCCATATATATGTGTTAGCATACGGTATTTGTTTTTCTCTTTCTGACTTACTTCACTCTGTGTGACAGACTCTAGGTCCATCTACCTCACTACAAATAACTCAATTTCGTTTCTTTTTATGGCTGGGTAATATTCAATTGTATATATGTGCCACATCTTCTTTATCCATTCATCGGTCAATGGACACTTAGGTTGTTTCCATGTCCTGGCTATTATAAATAGTGCTGCAATGAACATTGTGGTACATGATTCTTTTTGAATTATGGTTTTCTCAGGGTATATGTGCAGTAGTGGGATTGCTGGGTCATATGGTAGTTCTATTTTTAGTTTTTTAAGGAACTGCCGTACTGTTCTCTGTAGTGGCTGTATCAATTGACATTCCCACCAACAGTGCAAGATGGTTTCCTTTTCTCCACACCCTCTCCAACGTTTATTATTTGTAGATTTTTTGATGATGGCCATTCTGACTGGTGTGAAGTGATACCTCACTGTAGTTTTGATTTGCATTTCTCTAATGATTAGTGATGTTGAGCATTCTTCCATGTGTTTGTTGGTGATCTGTATATCTTCTTTAGAGAAATGTCTGTTTAGGTCTTCTGCCCACTTTTGGATTCGGTTGTTTGTTTTTTTGATATTGAACTGCATGAGCTGCTTGTATATTTTGGAGATTAATCCTTTATCAGTTGCTTCACTTGCAAATATTTTCTCCCATTCTGCAGGTTGTATTTTCATCTTGTTTATGGTTTCTTTTGCTGTGCAAAAGCTTTTAAGTTTCATTAGGTCCCATTTGTTTATTTTTGTTTTTATTTTCATTACTCTAGGAGGTGGGTCAAAAAAGATCCTGCTGTGATTTATGTCAAAGATTGTTCTGCCCATGTTTTCCTCTAAGAGTTTTATAGTGTCTGGCCTTATATTTAGGTCTTTAATGCCTTTTGAGTTTATTTTTGTGTATGGTGTTAGGGAGTGTTCTAATTTCATTCTTTTACATGTAGCTGTCCAGTTTTCCCAGCATCACTTATTGAAGAGGCTGTCTTTTCTCCATTGTATATTCTTGCCTCCTTTGTCATAGATTAGGTGACCATATGTGCATGGGTTTATCTCTGGGCTTTCTATCCTGTTCTGGTCTTCTCATTCTTTATGGTGTCTTCCATGACACAGAGGTCTTGATTTTAGTGTGTTTGAATTTAACAACCATTTTCTTTATGGCTTGCCTTTATATGTCTTGTTTTAAAAAAATATTCTCTAGCTTGAAATCTTTAAGATATTTTCCTTCCTTCCTTCTTCTTTTGTTTGCTTTCTTTCTTTTTTTTTTTTTTTGCAGTACGCGGGCACTGTTGTGGCCTCTCTTGTTGCGGAGCACAGGCTCCGGACGCACAGGCTCCGTGGCCATGGCTCACGGGCCTAGCCGCTCCACGGCATGTGGGATCTTCCCGGACCGGGGCACGAACCCGCGTCCCCTGCATCGGCAGGCGGACTCTCAACCACTGCGCCACCAGGGAAGCCCTGCTTTCGTTTTTTGTTCTTTAGAATCCACATATAAGTGAGGTTCCCTATCTTTTTTTTTTTCTTAAAGCTCAGGGCAAAGAAAAAATATATACATATGTGTAAACTGAGATAGATATGCAAATAAATATTTTTAAAATAATAGAATAAAGTCTTCAGGAGAGGTATGATGTCCTATAATTGTCACTCTTCAAAAACAAAATGGTGCACACCCTGGAAACGTGGTGTGCTAGTCTCATAACATGACACTTCCACTGAAAACAACTAAAATTCTGGGTATAAAGAAATGTAATCTCCTTAAAAGTACCAATGAGATGGCAAAAATTTCAACAATAACCGGGCCAGGGACTGAACGAAGTAGGGAACCACAGAGAGGCAAGTGGAACAATGGGTCTGGCTTTTGCCCTAAGGGTATATGCCAAACTGAGTGAACTTGACCTTCAGTTTTGTTTTTTTTTAAAGTTATGTAATAGTTCTATTTAAAACTCAACATTTACAAAATGCTAGAAATTATGATGTTTGCAGCCATGGAACATTACAACATGAAATTTCGAATATTAACTTTAAAATGTGTGAAGGAGTATGTCGTTTTTGCAAATCGTTTTGGGGGTTATGCAAATAAAACTATGAAAACCCTGGGTAAGATGAGAACAAACACAGGACCTGCTTTTTAGTGTTGTGAACTTCTAATTGGTAACGTATGCACCCTGCTTTCTCTGGAGAGCTAGTAGATATTGATCAGAGGATTGTATATGCAGGAGCCAGCCTTCAGGATGGTCCCTGATGGTCCCTAACCCCTGGCAGTCACACCCGTGTGGAATCTCCCCCTCACCCACATTGTCTAAGGGTTGGTCAGTGTGACCAGCAGTGTTTGGCAGAAGTGATAGGTCACTTCTGAGATCAGGTTATAAAAGGTTACAGCTCCTGTCTCAGGCACTCTTGCACTCACTGTTTGTTGTTTTACAACATTGTGTTAATTTCTGCTGTACAGCAAAGTGATTCAGTTATACACATATACACATTCTTTTCCATTTATCATAGGATACTGAGTATAGTTCCCTACTGTGCTATACAGTAGGACCCTATTGCATTCACTGGTTTTGTCTCTCCTGGACCACTAGCTTCGGGGGAAGCAAGCCGCCACATTCTCAGCAGCTGTATGGAGAGATCTTTCTGGTGGGGAGCTGAGGCCTCCAACCAATAGCCAGAAAGGAACTCAGATCTTCTGGCAGCTATGTGGGTGAGCTTGGCAGTCTCTTATCAAATGACTGCGGTCCCAGTTGATAGCTTGATCGCAGCTTCATGAATGACTCAACTAAGCCATTCCTAGATTCTGCACTCACAGAGAAAGTGTCTGTTGAGAGAAGCATGTTTGTTATTTTAAATCGCTAAGTTTTGAGTAATTCATCATACATCAGTCGATAACTAATAAATGCCTTGGCATGCAGCAAATGCCTGGGATGTTGGAATATGCAAAATGCAAGGAGGGAGCAGGGTATGAGCACTTTATTACTCTCTAGGGAAGACTGGTACATCTCAGGGGAAAAGAGGGTGTAATCAAATGGGGTGGGGCTTATGAGAAGAGAAAGAGGAGAGAGTTGGGAATGAATATTCTCTGATACCCTAGAGAACATTTGAGTGAGATGCCTAAAAAAAAAGCTGAGGAAGGGAAGCTGTACCCTTCATGTCATGCAAAGGAACGAAGGAGCCTGACCAGGTGTATGGTGCCCTCTGGCAGCCCCCCCCCCCCCAATCATAACACACACAAACGTGCACACACACACACTCACATGTGCACACACATGCACACACTTTTGGACAATCATTCAGGGCTTCCACTTGCCTGTACTGAACCTTTGTGTGGACATCTCTGTGTGCCACCTGTGGACATCCTCAGGCCTATGGGCACGTGGCTTAGCAAGCAGACCATGCCTTTGTGTGAAGGAAAAGGTACCTCTTCTTCCACATGGACACAAGCTAGTGCCAGGGCTCCGGCTTTGGCAAGTGTAGCCTGAGCTGGAACTTGGCGCTCCTTCCCTGGCTCAGCCGCCTTGTGCCATGTGCAAACCGCACAACTGTCCTGGTGCTTGCTGTTAACTGAACCCTTCTGGACGAAGTGCTTAAACATTTATGTGCCTTTGGTTCAGCGGAGGCAGGAGGGCTGGAAGTCTTCAGAATCAGTCAGGAAAGGGCGATTCCATGTCGTGGAGCGGCGACTTGTCATGGACGCTGAGCAGTGAGCAACAGCTACGCATGGATAATTGCCTGTTTGGAGCAGCAGTGTCTGCTGCCCTTACTTCCCCTTCCCTGAGGATGGAAAGCCAGGCCTGCCACCCTAGGTATATGTACATAGTAGCAAAAGATTCACTCCAATGCTGCTCCTTTCCTTGAAGAAATCCAAGGTTCCTTTCATTTTTGTTTTTTTAATCAAAAAACCAATTTTCTGCTTTTACTTCTACGAGTTTCTGGTTTTTTTGTAATGCTTAGACTATGGAGCTCTATAGTTTAAAAAGAAACCAACCAACCCACAAATACAGGGGCCAAAGATCATCATAAGATGACCCTGAGTCACTCAAAGGTCAAGTGTCGGGTTTGTGGTCACGTAACATCAGGGGCTGCTGTGGGACTGTAATCTGAGACCCCTGGCTTCACCCACCAGGCGAGGACCACGGCCGATCACGTGGTTTTCTTAGTGGTGAAGATAGATGAATAAAATAGATTCTTCTCATTTCAAGTCCTATTACAGAGAAGTTTTCTACCGTGTCTTGGCCACTAGAAAAACACGACAGGTCAAAAATAATTCTTCTTTCAGAGAATAAACCTCTCGTGTATTTGGAATCCTTTGACAGCTCGTATCTGGGTCAACGCCAGCTATACGTAAGATGAACAATACGGGAAATGTATTAAAAGGAGTTCATGCAATTTCACTTGGTAGTGATGGTAACAGAAAAAAAGTTATAAATAGCAGTAAAAAGCTTGGGGCTCATATCCTATTTTTAGAGTTTTTTGAGTTAATCTACAGATAAATGATTTGAACCAGTATGCAGCACAATACATATATTGGCTCTCAGAACAAAGGAGACTCAAGGCCTTACACAGAGGAGGAGCTCCAGCAAACTGTGAATCACTTTGAGAATTCTGCAGGGAAATGTAAAGTGGTGGTCCCGAGGACAGGATTAAAGGTAATCATCCTAAAATTCGTGGAAGAGGCAACAGCAAAAATAGAACCTCGGCAGGGTAGACTGATTTCACGTGTGCACATCAGATGAAGCGATATTTAGAAGCCAGGAAAAACTGATGACATGTCTTGGGAGGAGACATGTAATAACCCCTCAAATCAACAACAAATTATTGTGTTCTATAGATTTGACGCACCAGGAAAACTGGCTGAGAACTGGGGTAGCTCCTGTCGAGATTGTGTAGAATGTGTGGGCATCTGGAAAACAGAGCTTCTTCCTATGAGAATCAGGGGCCTTGGGTTACTGTCTGGGCTGGATGACTCCAGGGCCTGCATTCTCGGCTGGGGCTGGTGGGCCGGGTAGGAAGAAGTTGGTGGCGAGGTGCTCTTTGGATCTACCTGGCGGTTAGTTTATATCTCGTTATACTGAGAAAATGCTCTGTCTCTCTCGTGCTGATTCATTATTTGCACTTTAAAATTTGGTAATCTTAAGGACAAAAACTCTGACCTTTATTGTGGTCACTTCTAAAAAAATTAAGGTAGTTTCAGTATTTGGGGGAGATTTTGCCTATGCCAAAATTTATCGGTCCACCAAAGTGCAGAAATGCTTTCGATCCTGTGCTCCTGCTTTATGGAGATTCTCCTGGTGCCTCTAAGATCTGGGATATTTGACATTTCATGATACAATTTCTGTTCCTACTTAAAAAATTACGTGTACGCAGAATGGATGACAACTGTGTAAAACAAACTTTTGAAGAGAACAAAATGTCTAGTTTTTCTCATCAATCACAAAATGTTATCAATTATGGTTTAATCTCATCTTCAGACTCGACAAGAACAATTCTTTCCCTCTCAACTCTGAATTCTTTTTCTTGAAATGGATGTTGGCAGTGTCCAAAACTGGTGTCCAAAACTCCACAGGGATTTGTCTTCTGCTTCCCAGCATTCATCCACCTCAGGCTCAGACTCTCCTTCGCTTTGGCTATTCCACCTAATTAAGCTAATCTTCGTTAGCGTGGCTTTGGTGTATCTTCACCAGGGATAAAAGTCTGCCTTCTTTTGATCTTCCAGTGTCTTCTCTCTAGATGCGTCTGAAGGAGAAAGGCTGAGATTCTATATAAAGCCAATTTTGGACTCCTTCCTGTAACCTCCTCCTGACTAATGTTCTCCAATCAGAGCGTTTCTTGGCCAGATTGAATCTATGCCATTTCAATTTTCTTTCCACGATACGCAGTGGATTATGGAGAGAGCAGGTACTGAGGCCATCATTTAAAAACTGTAGAATTGAGCTATGGAGTTGATAATCAAAATATAAATGTGCCCCCTGATACCCCATTAAGTGACATTTTGAGGAAAAAGAGACTAGAACTGGCTTCTTTTTATTCCTTGAACACATAAAATGTCAAACACACTGTATTCTTTTAATATGGCATCTTCTAGACCAGTGGTTCTCAGCACTGACTATACATTAGCATTTACTTGGAAAACTTTAAAAAATATCGATGCTTAAGTTTTACCCCAGAAGAATTAAACCAGGTGTGGCTTTAAAAATATTTATCCTTGGAATTTGCTGAGCTTTGTGAATCTATGGGTTGGTGTCTTTCATCAGTTTTAGAAAATTCTCAGCCATGACTAGCTCAAATATTGCTTCTTCCCCATCCTCTCCTCTCCTTCTGGGATTGCAATTAATTATGCATTTGTTAGATTGTTTGACTGTGTCTCGTGTCTTTTCTGTCCTGTTCTTTTTTGCCTCTGTGTATTTTGTTTTGGATATTTTAAAGTTTTCCTGTTTTTGCATTTGCTAATCTTGGCTTCTGACTTGCCAGTCTGATGTTAAACCCATCTGATGCATTCTTACTTCTAGATATTTTACTTTTCAGTTCTGGAGTGAGTCTTTTTCATAGATTTCAATTCTCTATAGAAATGCTCCATATTTTAATAGTTGGTCCACCTTTCTCTTTATTTTCTTTAACAGATTAATAACAGTTATTTAAAGAACTTGCCTGCTAATTTCAACATGTAGGTCATCTCTCTGCTTCAAATGGCTTCCCTGCCCCTCATGTATTGTAATTTAAAATTTTATGCTGGACACTGTGTATAAAAGAAGACAATGAGACTGTATAGAGACTGAAGTTTATATTACTTTGACTGAGAAAGGATTTGTTCTTTGACGATTTAATCAAGAATGGGGATTTAGTCAAATTAAGCCTATCACTGGTTTCAAATGTGTCACAGTTGAGAAGAACCTCCTGTGAATTTTGACAGCTAGCCCATCAGGTCTCTGCCTCTTCCATTTCCACCTACAGAGACCACAAGTCAGTTGATAGGACTTTCGGCAGTTTTGAACTTTGCTCTCTGGTCTCCAGGCCCTAAATTGGGCAAATATCTTAAGGAGGAGATTGGCTGTGTGTTTACAGCAGGTGCTCCTCCAGGAGATAGATTTTGTCTCTCCACTACTGTGAGATTACAGCATATTTCAGTCTGCTATTTTAGAGAAGCTCCTTAACCTTCCCAGCGTCCCTTGACTCAGTAAATGAACCATAGGGGAAAATGGCCTTTGTGTATTTAGGGCTCTGGAAGTTTTCAGATTGTCATTCCAGCTCCATACAACCTCCAAAAGCCTTGGTAGTGTCCCTTTCTCACAGTAACGTCCTTGTATTCAGGCCAAACTTGAGCCTCACCTTGCACTTGGAATTGGCAAACATACCCAGGGTAGAAAGCATCCAGTGTCTGCCTACTCATCTTGGAAGGGCTCTGCTGTCTTTGGTTGAGTTCATTTAATCCTGTTTGCTTCCCTAATTTTCTGATGTCTTGGATAATATAATTTTAGCGATTCAGTTGGCTTTTTAAAGTTGTTGCAGCTGGAGCAGGGTTCTGCTGCTTCCTACTCCATTTTACCTGGAACCACAGTTCAATTAAACCATACTCTCTGATGGCAAGCATGGAGGAGGGAACACAAGAAATAAATCAAAAGTGCTATGATTTAGGGAGTACGATATTTGAAAGAATAAGCTCTGCTATTGCAAAGTCTTAACTTCTAAAGATAGGTCTTACCAAGGTAAGTCCTTATTCATTGTTGCTATTCACTAATCCAGTGAGAGAGATGCCTTCCTTTTAAAGAAACTAATTACCCAGTTTAAAGGACCTAAAACACATAGTGGGAGAATCATTACTAGAAAGTTTACAAATGAGCTCTCTGAAAACGTACAACCATATTAAATATACAATAAGAAGTTTCCATGATGTGAATACACATTACATGATCTCTTTCACACACTTTTATTCTTTTTCCCTTCTGAACTCCTGTAATCGATGTCACAGATATATACAATTATGAGTAGAATGTATATAAATTTTTTTTATATGTTAGTCTTGTGTCCACAAATAGACAATAAGCTTCCTGTGGACATACCAAATGGAAAGTACCCAGAACAGTGCTAAGCAGATACTTTTTTCAGTTAACTGATTGTTTAATGTTTTTCACTGGCTTTTGACTGATGAATTTGGACAGAGAGAAAAATCATATTGGGTTTGCAGAACCTAGAAAACATGTAGTGAATTTAGAGCAAAGATAGAAAAATTATAATTGTCCATTCATGGGAAATAATAGTATAAAAGATGCAGAAATTTTGCTAATTTATTTTATATTGTAAAAATTGTTTAATAGTGGATGAGCAGGTAGTTGAATACCTTTCCTGGAAGGTGTTTGTTTATAAGGTAAATGTGTATGTGTCTTAAATTAGTTGTGGATTGTATTGGAAGGCAGTGGTATAGACTGATTCATTCTACAAAGATTTTTCTCTAACATCCTTAGTTCTTCATTTGATCAAGTTATACAAAGGCTAAAGAGAGCTAAGGCCAGAGCCACGTAAGGTAGAAAACAGGCTTTGGCATGATTTACCTAGCCTTTGAATCAAATTCAATCCAGTAATATACCAACATGAATTAAAAATTATGTACACGACCTGAGGCCTAGGAAGACTAAGAATCCATAGGTTAAGGTCTCCTTGAGCCATTTACATTAGATATATACATTTATTACAGAAAGCACGCCTAAAATTTTCCATCATTCAATCTTCATATAAGTCTGAAGAGCATAATCTCTCAGAGGATCTTACGCTGGGCGCGGTGGATCATTTCTCTGTTGAATTCACAAGATAAGTCGTTCTCTTTTGAATACAAGGATGTCACTTTTATCTGTTTGTGGGTGAATGGGTATAAAGGTATGTGAAAAGATCTACTGCATGATTTGAAGACTATCATTTTTTTTTTTTTTTTTTTTTTGCGGTACGCGGGCCTCTCACTGCTGTGGCCTCTCCCGTTCCGGAGCACAGGCTCCGGACGCGCAGGCTCAGCGGCCATGGCTCACGAGCCCAGCCGCCCCGCGGCATGTGGGATCTTCCCAGACCGGGGCACGAACCTGCGTCCCCTGCATCGGCAGGCGGACTCTCAACCACTGCGCCACCAGGGAAGCCCGAAGACTATCAATTTTTAAATAATTTATTTTATTGAAGTATAGTTGATTCACAATGTGTTAATTTCTACTGTACAGCAAAGTGAGTCAGTTATACACATACATACATTCTTTTTCATATTCTTTTCCATTATGGTTTATCACAGGATATTGAATATATTTCCCTGTACTATACAGTAAGACCTTGTTTATCCATTCTGTATATAACAGTTTGCATCCGCTACTCCCGAACTCCTAATCCATCCCTCCCACACCCCCCTCCCCCTGGCAACCACAAGTCTGTTCTCCATGTCTGTGAGTCTGTTTCTGTATTGTAGACAGGTTCATTTGTGTCATGTTTTAGATTCTACATATAAGTGATATCATATGGTATTTGTAAGATTATCGATTCTTTTGTGATTGACTGGAGAATCCATCTTCTTTGGCTATTAGAGTGTTAAAAGGGAGCTTTCTACTATGCTAATGTGTGTATTTCTTTTCTCACTTGCTCTCTATAATATTAAGCAGTTATCTAGTGCAGACAGAACAAACTGAGGAGTCTATATGTGACTGTAGATCATTAAGGCAGAGTGTGGATAATACATGAATAAAAATATTATCAAACCTCAGAATATATTGACTCCTAGGATATCTGATTACCCTCCGTAGATTAACATGTCAAATGTACGTTTTTTCCTGCTTTAACAAATCATTTCTCTTTTGGTCAGAATTTTTGGGGACCATCTGAAGCCATTAATTAAAAAGGGCAACTCCCTCTCCGATGGGCACACCCTGAGTCATTCCTTTGCGGGTCATTTAGGTTTACATCACTTCTTGGAGTTATCCTGATGTTGACTCTTCTGCTCCCTGGGCAGGAATGCGGTTGTTCTACTTCAGTTAGTGACTGGCAGTTGGTAGGTACCTTGCTGACACTGGATGGTCTCAGCAGAGTCCCAGTGTTGAGATGATGGAGTTTTCTCACTGACGGATATTGAAACAGACTCCGTGATGTCAAGCAATTCTCTCAGTGCCCCCAACCCGTTGGCAGCTAAGTCAAGCTTCGAACCAGGGTCTTGGTGTTCTGGCTGTGCTGTATTTCTTCCCTTTTTGCTCTACAACTTCACGGTGTTGACTCAGTTTTGCTTTTTGATGTTGAATATACTGATGCTGATGCAATTATTAAAGCAGTGAATTACGGAAAACCTTGGGCACGTGGTTCATAAAAAGATAAACACCTTCTTTGAAGAAGGTGGTCACTCTTCACATGTAATCAGAACAGTGGGCATAAGTCCTTCAAAAATTTTCTCCCAGAGACTTTCCAGAGGGTAAATGACACTTTCCCCGTTTCTCTTGCTTTAAACTGTTGTGCTAAAATCTTCACCTGTGAACATATTATATATCAAGGGACTAGAAACACAGCAGCGGGGGAATCAACCTTACTGCATTTTCTGTTAGGAGAACAACCTTATATTATATCGAATTCTTGCCTTATAAAACACCACATCGCTCTCTGGCTTTAGGGGCCACTGCTTTACCATGCAGGCTACTTGGAAAGTAATTACATTGAACAGACACTGCCCTTGATTTAAAGTCAGAGGGGGAAGCAGTTAACTGAATAGAAATGACAGTTCTTCTTCTTTTTTTTAAGGGCTAAGCCAAGCTTAGGGGCCACGTAAATATAAAAGGGAAACTGCCCTAAACAATCAAGATGAATCATTTGCTTGGTGAGGACAATTTATTTTATTTCACTTGATAAGTAAAGGAAACATTGGACTCCTTTGTGTTTCTCGAGGCACCCTTGCTCTCCAAATAACAGTTGGACTTTGGGATTCTTTGTCACCTTGGTGCGGAGCCTTTCAAACCATTTCTCATTGGATTTTTCTGGTCTGTTTTCAGGTTAAAGGGGCGTGTGTGACAGAAGCTGGGAAATAAAAGATGGGATTGTTTTCTTGTCATCCTCTACCCTTGCCACCTGGCGACTGTGATTCTGATGAGTGGACATACATAATGGCCATCTCAAGGCAACATGCTCCTTTATTTCCTGGGGGTCAGGCTCCAGGAGGACCAGGAGGGCATAAGATCTGTTGAAACGTGACCCTCTTTGGAGCAGGGGTAAGGGTCCCTCGGCATGGAGAGGGACGAAGGAAATGACTTCAAGGGAAAGTTCCTAGAGCTCTGAAATCAATAGCCAAAAGTAACAAATGCTCATTTTCAAGAACAAAGTGTAATTAAAATGTCCCCAGGGGTGAACGAACCGAAGGAGCGTCCTTATCAAGTCATAAATATAAAATAAAAATCCAAGTGAAAAAACCCTTCAGGTTTCAACTCTAAATTTTGCTGCCAGAGAGAGAGAGAGAGAGAGAGAGAGAGTTGGAGCTCTTAGGACATTTATATTGGAAGTCTTTATAGCTGGCCCTGATTAATTATATTTTCCTTTTCATCATTTCCTTTTCCTCTTCAGTCAAATTCTTAATCTTCTGCACATGCTAGGAGAGACCCCCCTGGAGCCCGTTGGGTCTAGGTCGAAGAGAAGACAGAGCTGGGACACAGGTGAAGAAACAAGTGTTTCTCCACGTTCTCAGGGTCTCTCCTGGAACTGTTAAGAGTGGAAATCTTTTCACCTTTGCACTTAGAATAAAGCAACCCAGAATTTACAATAAGTTGGTTTCTGCGTACTCTTTGGTAAGCAAGGGCTTCTCCCGCTGAGCCCAGTTTTCTAGTTTGAAGGTCAGGGAGAAGGCTTGCATAAACCCAGGGAAGGGAAGTGTAGGGATGGAGGGATGAGAGGCAGCCAGGAGAGACTTAGGTGAAATTCTGACTTTGCTACTATTTAACTGTCCCTTAGGGATGATGCCATTTTCCTTCTTTAGGCCACAGTTCCCTTATGGCTGCAGAAAGAAAAGACCAGATGACACAACTCTAAACTTCTTTTAGCTCTGGTATGACTATATGCCAACGCATCCCCCTCCTCTCCAGGGCATTTAAATGGTGGAATCATGTATAAGTTCAGTCAACCAGGCACCCCTGGATCAAACTGCATAAGTAGAGATGGGCCCGAATGTAGCCTGGAAACATGTGCTTCCAACACAGGCAAGCTATTTTTAAGCAGCACCTATATTTTAGGAATGGGTCCATGGAATGAGAGGATTCTTTCTGCAAAAAGGAACTGATCTGCAATTTACAAAGAATAAGACAATGTTGATATTTTTTGATTGGGGAAGGGCTTATAATGTTCTCATTTAAAACTTTTTTTCTTCCAGTTTTATTGAGATCTAATTAACATACAGCACCGTATAAATTTAAGGTGTACAGCATAATGATTTGACTTACATACGTCAAGAAATGATTGCCACAATAAGTTTAGTGAACATCCATCATCTCATGTAGATACAGAAATAAGTTGAAAGAAAAAAAATCTTTTTTGTGATGAGAACTCAGGATTTGCTCTCTTAACAGCCAGCAGTGTTAATTGTATTTATCATGTTGTACATCACATTCCTAGAACTTATTAATCATAACTGGAAGTTTGTAGCTTTTGACCACTTTCATTCAATTCTCCCTCCCCTCACCCATTCAAAACTTTTGCAAGTTCGTGGCTTTCTATACACCTCAGGTATAACACAAAGACACTGGACTGGTGATCTCAAGCAGAATCTCCTACTGTGTCTTTCCCAGAAAAATAATTTTTTTCCCTGTATTTTATTTACTTATTTATTTATTAAACATCTTTATTGGAGTATAATTGCTTCACAACGGTGTGTTATTTTCTGCTTTATAACAAAGTGAATCAGCTATACATATACATATATCCCCATATCTCCTCCTTCTTATTTCTCCCTCCCACACTCCCTATTCCACCCCTCTATGTGGTCACAAAGCACCAAGCTGATCTCCCTGTGCTATGCGGCTGCTTCCCACTAGCTATCTATTTTACATTTGGTAGTGTATCTATGTCCATGCCACTCTCTCACTTCGTCCCAGCTTACCCTTCCCCCTCTCCCTGTCCTAAAGTCCATTCTCTACGTCTGCGTCTTTATTCCTGTCCTGCCCCTAGGTTCTTCAGAACCATTTTTTTCCTTCAGATTCCATACATATGTGTCAGCATACGGTATTTGTTTTTCTCTTTCTGACTTACTTCACTCACTCACTATGACAGTCTCTAGGTCCATCCACCTCACTACAAATAACTCAGTTTCGTTTCTTTTTACAGCTGAGTAATATTCCATTGTATATATGTACCACATCTTCTTTATCCATTCATCTGTCGATGGAGCCTTAGGTTGCTTCCGTGCCCTGGCTATAGTAAATAGTGCTGCAATGAACATTGTGGTACGTGACTCTTTTCGAATTATTGTTTTCTCAGGGTATATGCCCAGTAGAGGGATTGCTGGGTCATATGGTAGTTCTATTTTTAGTTTTATAAGGAACCTCCATACTGCTCTCCATAGTGGCTGTATCAATTGACATTCCCACCAACAGTGCAAGAGGGTTCCCTTTTCTCCACACCATCTCCAGCATATACTGTTTGTAGATTTTTTGATGATGGCCATTCTGACTGGTGTGAGGTGATACCTCATTGTAGTTTTGATTTGCATTTCTCTAATGATTAGTGATGTTGAGCATTCTTCCATGTGTTTGTTGGCAATCTGTATATCTTCTCTGGAGAAATGTCTGTTTAGGTCTTCTGCCCATTTTTGGATTGGGTTGTTTGTTTTTTTGATATTGAGCTGCATGAGCTGCTTGTATATTTTGGAGATTAATCGTTTGTCAGTTGTTTCACTTGCAAATATTTTCTCCCATTCTGAGGGTTGTCTTTTTGTCTTGCTTATGGTTTCCTTTAAGTTTCATTAGGACTCATTTGTTTATTTTTCCTTTTATTTCCATTTCTCTAGGAGGTGGGTCATAAAGGATCTTGCTGTGATGTATGTCATAGAGTGTTCTGCCTATGTTTTCCTCTAAGAGTTTGATAGTGTCTGGCCTTACATTTAGGTCTTTAATCTATTCTGAGTTAATTTTTGTGTATGGTGTTAGGGAGTGTTCTAATTTCTTTCTTTTACATGTAGCTGTCCAGTTTTCCCAGCGCTACTTATTGAAGAGGCTGTCTTTTCTCCATTGTAAACTCTTGCCTCCTTTATCAAAAATAAAGTGACCATATGTGCATGGGTTTATCTCTGGGCTTTCTATCCTGTTCCATTGATCTATATTTCTGTTTTTGTGCCAGTACCATACTGTCTTGATTACTGTAGCTTCGTAGTATAGTCTGAAGTCAGGGAGCCTGATTCCTGCAGCTCCATTTTTCTTTCTCAAGATTGCTTTGTCTATTCGGGGGCTTTTGTGTTTCCACACAAATTGTGCAATTTTTTGTTCTAGTTCTGTGAAAAATGCCATTGGTAGTTTGATAGGGATTGTATTGAATCTGTAGATTGCTTTGGGTAGTATAGTCATTTTCACAATGTTGATTCTTCCAATCCAAGAACATGGTATATCTTTCCATCTGTTTGTATCGTCTTTAATTTCTTTCATCAGTGTCTTATAGTTTTCTGCATACAGGTCTTTTGTCTCCTTAGGTTGGTTTATTCCTAGGTATTTTATTCTTTTCGTTCCAGTGGTAAATGGGAGTGTTTCCATAATTTCTTGTTCAGATTTTTCATCATTAGTGTATAAGAATGCAAGAGATTTCTGTGCATTAATTGTATATCCTGCTACTTTACCAAATTCATTGATTAGCTCTAGTAGTTTTCTGGTAGCATATTTGGGATTCTCTATGTATAGTATCATGTCATCTGCAAACAGTGACAGTTTTACTTCTTCTTTTCTTATTTTGATTCCTTTTATTTCCTTTTCTTCTCTGATTGCTGTGGCTAAAACTTCCAAAACTATGTTGAATAGTGGTAAGAGTGGGCAACCTTGTCTTGTTCCTGATCTTAGAGGAAATGCTTTCAGTTTTTCTCCCTTGAGAATGATGTTGTCTGTGGCTTTGTCATATATGCCCTTTATTATGTTGAGGTAGGTTCCCTGTATGCCTACTTTCTGGAGGCTTTTTTCATAAATGGGTGTTGAATTTTGTTGAAAGGTTTTTCTGTATCTATTGAGAGGATCATATGGTTTTTCTCCTTCAATTTGTTAATATGTTATATCACATTGATTGATTTGCATATATTGAAGAATCCTGCCATTCCTGGGATAAACCCCACTTGATCATGGTGTATGGTCCCCTTAAGGTGCTGTTGGATTCTGTTTGCTAGTATTTTGTTGAGGATTTTTGCATCTATGTTCATCAGTGATATTGGTCGGTAGTGTTCTTTTTTGTGACATCTTTGTCTGGTTTTGGTATCAGGGTGATGGTGGCCTTGTAGAATGAGTTTGGGAGTGTTCCTCCCTCTGCTATAGTTTAGAAGAGCTTGAGAAGGATAGGTGTTAGCTCTTCTCTAACTGTTTGATAGAATTTGCCTGTGAAGCCATCTGGTCCTGGGCTTTTGTTTGTTGGAAGATTTTTAATCACAGTCTCAATTTCAGTGCTTGTGATTGGTCTGTTTATATTTTCTATTTCTTCCTGCTTTAGTCTCCGGAGGTTGTGCTTTTCTAAGAATTTGTCCATTTCTTCCAGGTTGTCCAGTTTATTGGCATAGAGTTGCCTGTAGTAATCGCTCATGATCTTTTGTATTTCTGCAGTGTCAGTTGTTACTTCTCCTTTTTCATTTCTAATTCTGTTGATTTGAGTCTTCTCCCTTTTTTCTTGATGAGCCTGGCTACTGGTTTATCTATTTTTTTTTTATCTTCTCAAAGAAACAGCTTTTAGTTTTATTGATCTTTGCTATTGTTTCCTTCATTTCTTTTTCATTTATTTCTGATCTGATCTTTATGATTTCTTTCCTTCTGCTAAATTTGGGTTTTTTTGGTTCTTCTTTCCCTAATTGCTTTAGGTGTAAGGTTAGGTTGTTTATTTGAGATTTTTCTTGTTTCTTGAGGTAGGATTGTATTGCCATAAGCTTCCCTCTTAGAACTGCTTTTGCTGCATTCCATAGGTTTTGGGTTGTCGTGTTTTCATTGTCATTTGTTTCTAGGTATTTTTTGATTTCCTCTTTGATTTCTTCAGTGATCTCTTGATTATTTAGTAGCTTATTTTTTAGCCTCCATGTGTTTGTATTTTTCACAGATTTTTTCCTGTAATTGATATCTGGTCTCATAGCGTTGTGGTCAGAAAAGACACTTGATACAAATTCAGTTTTCTTAAATTTACCGAGGCTTGATTTGTGACCCAAGATATGATCTATCCTGGAGAATGTTCCATGAGCACTTGAGAAGAAAATGTATTCTGTTGTATTTGGATGGAATGTCCTATAAATATCAATTAAGTCCATCTTGTTTAATGTATCATTTAAAGCTTGTGTTTCCTTATTTATTTTTATTTTGGGTGATCTGTCCATTGGTGAAAGTGGGGTGTTGAAGTCCCCTACTATGATTGTGTTACTGTCGATTTCCCCTTTTATGGCTGTTAGCATTTACCTTAAGTATTGAGGTGCTCCTATGTTGAGTGCATAAATATTTACAATTGTTATATGTTTTCCTTGGATTGATCCCTTGATCATTATGTAGTGTCCTTCTTTGTCTGTTGTAATAGTCTTTATTTTAAATCTATTTTGTCTGATATGAGAATTGTTACTCCAGCTTTCTTTTGGTTTCTTTCTTTTGATTTCCATTTGCATAGAATATCTTTGTCCATCCCCTCTCTATCAGTCTGTATGTGTCCCTATGTTTGAAGTGGGTCTCTTGTAGACAGCATATATATGGGTCTTGTTTTTGTATCCATTCAGCCAGTCTATGTCTTTTGGTTGGAGCATTTAATCCATTTACATTTAAGGTAATTATCGATATGTATGTTCCTATTACCATTTTCTCAATTGTTTGGGGTTTGTATTTGTAGGTCTTTTCCTTCTCTTGTGTTTCCTGCCTAGAGAAGTTCCTTTAGCATTTGTTGTAAAGCTGGTTTGGTGGTGCTGAATTCTCTTAGCTTTTGCTTGTCTGTAAAGGTTTTAATTTCTCCTTCAAATCTGAATGAGATCCTTGCCTGGTAGAGTCAGCTTGGTTGTAGGTTTTTCTCTCTCATCACTTTTAATACGTCCTGCCACTCCCTTCTGGCTTGCAGAGTTTCTGCTGAAAGATCAGCTGTTAACCTTATGGGGATTCCCTTATGTGTTACTTGTTGTTTTTCCCTTGCTGCTTTTAATATTTGTTCTTTGTATTTAATTTTTGATAGTTTGATTTGTATGTGTCTTGGCATGTTTTTCCTTGGATTTATCCTGTATGGAACTCTCTGTGCTTCCTGGACTTACTTGACTATTTCCTTTCCCGTATTAGGGAAGTGTTTTTTTTTTTTTTTTTTTTTTTTTTTAATTTTATTTAGTTAGTTAGTTTTGGTTGCATTGGGTCTTTGTTGGACACTAGGGCTTTCTCTAGCTGCGGTGAGCAGGGGCTACTCTTCGTTGCAGTGCGCAGGCTTCTCACTGCGGTGGCTTCTCTTGTTGCAGAGCACGGGCTCTAGGCACGCGGACTCAGTAGCTGTGGCTCACGGGCTCTAGAGAGCAGGCTCGGCAGTTGTGGCCCACAGGCTTAGTTGCTCCGCAGCATGTGGGATCTTCCCAGACCAGGGATTGAACCCGTGTCCCCTGCATTGGCAGGCGGATTCCCAACCACTGTGCCACCAGGGAAGTCCCTAGGGAAGTTTTCAATTATAATCTCTTCAAATATTTTCTCAGTCCCTTTCTTTTTCTCTTCTTCTTCTGGGACCCCTATAATTCGAATGGTGGTGCGTTTAATGTTATCCCAGAGGTCTCTGAGACTGTCCTCAATTCTTTTCATTCTTTTTTCTCTATTCTGCTCTGCAGTAGTTGTTTCCACTATTTTATCTTCCAGGTCACTTATGCATTCTTCTGCCTCAGTTATTCTGCTATTGATTTCTTCTAGAGAATTTTTAATTTCATTTATTCTGTTGTTCATCGTTGTTTGTTTGCTCTTTAGTTCTTCTAGGTCCTTGTTAAACATTTCTTGTATTTTCTCCATTCTATTTCCAAGATATTGGATCATCTTTACTATCATTACTCTGAATTCTTTTTTAGGTAGACTACCTATTTCCTCTTCATTTGTTAGGTCTGGTGGGTTTTTGCCTTGCTCCTTCATCTGCTGTGTGTTTCTCTGTCTTCTCATTTTGCTTAACTTACTGTGTTTGGGGGTCTCCTTTTCGCAGGCTGCAGGTTCGTAGTTTCCATTGTTTTTGGTGTCTGTCCCCAGTGGGTAAGGTTGGTTCAGTGCGTTGTGTAAGCTTCCCGGTGGAGGGGACTGGTGCCGGTGTTCTGGTGGATGAGGCTGGATCTTGTCTTTCTGGTGGGCAGGACCACATCCAGTGGTGTGTTTTTTGGGTGTCTGTGAACATATTATGATTTTAGGCAGCCTCTCTGCTAATGGGTGGGGTTGTGTTCCTGTCTTGCTAGTTGTTTGGAATAAAGTGTCCGCACTGTAGCTTGCTGGTCATTGAGTGGAGCTGGGTCTTAGTGTTGAGATGGAGATCTCTGAGAGAGTTTGTGCCATTTGATGTTACATGGGGCTGGGAGGTCTCTGGTACACCAATGTCCTGAACTTGGCTCTCCCACCTCAGAGGCTCAGGCCTGACACCCTGCTGGAGCATCAAGACTCTGTCAGCCACCCGGTCATGTACATGTGGAGTTTCTTGCCTTTCGGGAAGTCTGAGGTCTTCTGACAGCGTTCAGTAGGTGTTCTGTAGGAGCTGTTCCACACGTAGATCTATTTTTTATGTATTTGTGGGGAGGAAGGTGATATCCACATCTTACTCCTCTGCCATCTTGAAGCTATCCCCGCTCCCAGAAAAATTTTAAGAACGAATAACAAATGTTTGGGCAGGGGGCAAAAGACTCTGCTTAAAAACTAAACAGGCATCATTACTACTGGACTTCTTAAATTTTTAAATATGCTAAGAAAGCATTTTGAGCTTTTAATGTGGGGATATGGTATATAGTTTTTACTAAACTTGTTTAATTACAGAATTCATCCCTCTCCCAATAATAATAATCATTATTTTTTAGTGTTATTTTTATTATTTAAGCAACTAGTGATCTGGGGAGGACAATTTGGGGAATTTTGCTCTAAGAAGTAAATGCTTCCAATGCCCACTTACTCTCCAGGTGAGATGTCTCATTTATATGTGAGCAAGGGGGATTCAAGTTAGAAGTTGGAAGAACTTTCCATGTGAAACGGAACTAAATAGGAACTGAAGATTATGGGATTTTCCCATCCAGACTACTCCATCGGTCCATGGACCATTGCTTGTGTGCCCATTCAGTCAGGGCTTTCATGAGGGTTCTTGTCAAGCACTCTGCTTTTTGAATGAAAAAAACATTGGCCTTTAAAACGAAGAACTAATAATTAGAAAATAATTAAATTAAAATTAATTAAAATTTTATTTTTTTATTAAAATGAATAAACACTCGTGAAGATCGATCACAATTTTATGTAATGATTGGGAGGAATATTTTGAAGTTGGGAGTAATATTTTGTATGGGATCCCTTCCCTTTTCTTTCACCTTGTGACCAAGAATTCAACATTAGCATTTACATGAAATCTGTGGGTGGTGTTGCTTATCTCGACTGTTATGTAATCTTTATTACTCATTAGGATGTGGTGTTTTGCTGTGTAGCCTCCAACATGTCTCAGGCAGCATAATTGTACACGAGACCAAGTAGGACAGCACTCAAACTTACTCAAAAGTTTTCACATTTGCACACTTTTTAATAAAGTAGTTGCTGCTTTAGGTGAATTGTATTCAATTTTTTTTTCCTGTTCTTATAGGTTTCAGTCTGAAAAGAACCTAATTGTTTGAAAAATGTAGATTACGTGCCACCTAGGAAAGTCCCTCTCTGAAGCTTGGTAGACGGCAGAGCAGGAAGTCAAAGGTGGCCGGCTGAGATTTCTGTCACCAACTTCTCATCACTGGCCCCCCATCTGCACTTTTCCTGATTGGTGTGAAAAACAAAGTGAATAAGCAAAGACAAGTGGTCCTGCTGATGTTCATGTGGGGTTTCTAGATCAGGATAGTTTTGATTAGGACCATCATTTGCCATTGCTCACTTCTTTATTACTATGTTTTTGCCATTGCCTGTTTTTGATAAGTAAAGTTTTGCATTACCCCAGGATCATAATTCTAGGCACAGAGATGGTGCCCAATACTGATTCTGGAATGAAAGAATGGATTATACAAAGCTGGATACAGTGAAAAGAGGGGCATGTGAATTCCAGCTCCACCAGCACCCAGCTGCCTGACCCAGAGAGCACAGCTTTTCTTGGCTATGGTTTTTACCCTGACTTAGATTAGGGGTCCTCACCTGAGGGGGCTGAGGGCGAGTAGGGGTGAATGAGGGGCATGAATCTGGACTCTCATTAAGATAACCAGCAGATCATTTGCCGCGTATGACTTTGGAGGCAGAATCAGGGCTTTGCAAGTAAACTGGCACTAAATCTCAATTGTTCAACCAACATTTCACTCACATCCATTGAGCACTTACTGTGTGCCTAGTGTGTCAGCAATGGTGCTGCAAAGATGAGTATGATTCAAGACCTCAAAGCTAGTAAGAGAGGTCTGCCCAGAGATGGTCACAGCTGACGGGGCTGAGAGCTGTGTGTCTCGGTGCTTAGCTTAGCAGGGTCTGCTGGGACTCATGGGTTCCAGGCCCTTCTTCCCCATGACTCACCTCCTAACCCGAAACAAATTCTGCCAACTTTCTGTGCCTCAGTTGCTTCACCTATGAGGTGAGGATAATCACAGTGGTTTACCTCAGAGGGGCGTAGTGCGAAAAATCTAATAAAAAGGCTGAAAAGTAAATGTCAAAGGGTTTATGAACAATTAGTGCTACCTGAATGCTGAATTATGAACTAGAATTTCTTCTGCATCAAAGGCAACAGCCAGTTGGGCAACGTTCTAGTGTTTAATCACGGAACAATCACTTACCTCCCAGACTTCCCTCGGATGGAAGCTTTCCCCCTTAAAAATAGGAGCCTGTACTGGAAGGGTGCTTAGTCAAAAGCTGGAAAGGAAGAGTTATCTAATCCTTCTGGTATTCTTACACTTAGGTGTTCCAGGTGGGTAAGAATCTTTCTGTTTCTTAAAGATATTGAGGAAAGCAAGGAGAATGTCCAATTTTCCTCATTTATTTATTCACTCATTAATTCATCAAGTATTATTTGTCGAACTGACAAAGCTTCACAAATCTCTGATGGTTCTTCGGAATTGTCAGCCATTGACACTTCAGCTTTCAGTTTTTACGAGTGAGAAGTAGACTTCTTTTTCTAAATTGAAGTAGAGTTGATTGACAATGTTGTGCTAGTTTCAGGTGTACAGCAAAGTGATTCAGTTTTATATATATATATATATATATATATATATATATATATATACACACACACACACACACACACACACACACACACACACACATATATATATATATTCTTTTTCAGATTCTTTTCCATTATAGTTTATTACAAGATATTGAATATTGTTCTGTGACCTATACAGTAGGTCCTTGTTGTTTATCTATTTTATATATAGTTGTGTGTATCTGTTAATCCCAGGTTCCTAATTAACCCTCCCCACAACCCGCTTTCCCCTTTGGTAACCATAAGTTTCTTTTATAGGTCTGTGAGTTTTTTTTTTTTTTAAAGCATTGTTTGTACATCTCAGAAAGAGAATAATGAATCTTAAACTAAGTTTACGTATCCCATTAGTTAATTAAAGCTGATACATCTGTTTGGTCATACAAATATTAGTAACTAAGTATTTATACATTATAAACAAATATGACAGATCAACAGCTATTTTTAAAAATTGAAGTATAGCTGATATACAATAATACCTAAGTTACATGGGTACCATATAGTGAGTCACAATTTTTAAAGGCTATACTCCATTTACAGTTATTATAAAATATTGGCTACACTCCCTGTGTTGTACAATATACCCTTGTAGCTTATGATAAATGGCTATTTTTGAGGGCTGACTTGCCCCAGGCCCTGTAGCTTTATGCATCTAATCTCTTTTAGCCCTCCTAGTAACTCTTTTAGATAGTCAACAGTATCCCCACTTTTCAGATAACGGAACTGAGCCTTTTAGAGATGAAGAAATTAGCACATTCAATGAGGAAAAAAAAAACAACCCAGCTATAGACCCAACTCTGGTTCCAGAATTCTTTCTCCTTCTTCAATTCTTTACTGCCTCTCAAAAAGTAAGAACATGGGCTTCCCCTTGAGCCCTCCCTACAAACAAAATATCGGTGGATATTTATATAAATGTTCAGTAAGTATTTGTTCAATGAATAAAGCAATGAAACTATATCGAATTGTGGTGGCATGGACTGGTTCTAAAGCAAAGGATAATTTATGGAATTTTTATGAATCTATTTATATTAAGGAATTGTTAAATTTTTAGGAGTGATAATGGTACTGTGGGTATGCTTTAAAAAAAAAAGAGTCCTTATCTTTTGGAGAAACACTCTGAAATGTTTACAGATGAAATGACATAATGTGTGATACCTGCTTCAAAAATGTGAGGTGGAAGAGGTGAGTTTAGGTTCAACAAGACTGGACATGGATTGGTAAGTGATGACGCCGGCTATATATGGGGCTCATTTTATTAATTTCCCTCATTTTTGTACACATTTAAACATTTTCATAATAAATATTTTAATAACTAATTAGGTTTCAGTAAGAAATAAGCAGGGAGAGGAGTAAAAGTCCATTGCAGGGTCGTCTACTCTAGTTTTTTTGTTTTTAATGGTAATTTTCTGATTTTCACCATAATTACAAAATGCATTTCTCTAACAGGGTTACAGTGGGGAAGGGCATTTTCTATATCATATAACTTGTAAATTTCACTTTCTTAATGCAGACTTAAGGGATGATTTCCCTAATTTACTGTGTGAAACACAGTTAGTCTGAGTCTTTGTATGTAGGTTTCTCATCTGGAAATGAGAGAATCAGTCTAGACAATATATGGAATTCTTTCCATTTCTAAACTTCTAGAATTCGGACTAGCCAGCAAAACATTGTAGGTGTCACTACTTTGCTATGTAATTGTCAGCAACCATGTTCACAGACCAAAACCCATCAGAGTCCTGGCACATCCTGAACCCAGGAAGTAAGACTACTAAATGTAACACATCCTTTGGGGCTGAGTACACTCCTAGGTACTTCTCTAGTGTGTAGCCAGGGCCTTTTACTTGGGGCAGCAGACTTAGTACACAAAGAACTGGCTATCTTGTAGAAGGCTTCTACTTCCTGAGAGCAGAATTAAACCAGGACACAACCGAGATAAAGCCCTTCCTCCAGAACAGCGAACGGCCAGTGGATATTGTAGACGATCCTTAGGGAGTCTCTTCTAGTAGTTAAATCTCAATCAGAATGACTTAATCATAACAGCCTTTTAGTAGCTCCAAGTGTTGAGAGTTGATAGACCTCTTCTACAAGATACAATCCAAGGAAAGCCAAACCTGACTGAAGGAAGATTCAAGCATAGGTGTTGAGCAATAATGTTCTCATGCAGATTCATCAGCCAACAGACCCACCTATTAGTTGATGTGATTTGACAAGCCACGTCCTTAAATGTACTTTGTTTGTGCCTGTATCATCTTATGAATCCAACCATATAGGAACCACAAGGGCCCGAAAAGACTAATCTAAGAACATTTTAATAAATTAAAAAAGATGCTTAAAATACTGTCATGTAGCATCAAAGAAACTTGTATCCCAAGCTTGTATTAGTAGGATCAGGATTTCAGATAATTCTGTACTTCAAATCTATTTGGAGGAGTGGGTCTTACTGTTATTACAATCTACCATATATCCAGTATTAAAAATAATATGAGTCATAATCTTTATAGAGCAGATCTTTTCCAACCTAGTTTCTTTTCCTGTGTCCTTGCTGTAATACTGACCTTTAGTTCACTGCAAATTAGAGATAAAATAAAACACTTTTCTAAAACCTGTAGAAACCTCCTTTATTGAGTGAATTATTTAAATTCACACAGTGTTCTTTGGAGTTGAAGCTACTTGGTTCCAAGGAATGACTTTAATTGGCTCTTAAATGTGAATTTGTTTTCAAGTCCCCTGTCTTCTGGCTCAGAAGAGTGGAGCCAGAGGTAAGAGGGGGGTCACACTTTGATTAAAGAGAGAGGTCAACTAAGTGAATGCGCTCTTGCAGAGTGCTCATTTTGCTCATCTCATTTCTGAAGTTTAGTTGAAAGAAAAGGGTTACGTTAGCAAGGGCACTTTCGGGTCCTTTTGACTTTCAAACTATATCAGGAAGAAAAGAGTTGAAGACAAGAAGAAAAGGAGAACATAAAAGTACCTGAAGGTAAGGAGGAGAGAAAGGCTTGTAGGAAAGGAAGTAGCAAACTAAGTCATGAGAAAGGACTCTCCTTTTAGAGGGAGAATGGAGATGGTAGTTCCAGGAGAAGATGGAAGCTCTGAGCTATTCCCTGTTGGCCGTGATCACACTGAGAACACCTAAGTGGTGGGCAGTTATGTGAGGGAAGAGATGAGTTGTCCCTATGATGTCAAGCCATGAAGTGGAGGATTAGAAACACAGAAGAGCTAGAAACCCCTTATTTCTGTATGTGGATTGTATATCCATCTGGGAAACAGTCCCTGTCTCTGCAACTTGGGTGATGCTAATCGTCATGGCACCCTGGACCAAACGAGATGTCTTAACTTTCTAAGATGTAATTAAAAAGAAAAATACTTAGAAATATATTCTTACAAGTTCATAGTATAAAAATTTAGAAACAACAGTTGCATTAATGGAGGGTTAAAAAATCTGTAATTCTCCTATGGAGAAATAACCCTTGGGTATGCATTGTGTGTGTATATATTATAGAATTCATGTTATGGTCTCTAGAGAACTAACATTGAAATATCAGTCAATTTACATAAAGCTCCAGGAATGTTACCTAGCATATAATAGATTCTCAACAAATTTATTTCTTTTCTCTTTTACTTTTCAGATTTTATTTCTCAACCTTAATCCCACGAAGTTTTCTTACTCACTCTAACCTCCTAGTCCATTGCTATGTATACCATGTATAGTAGCTAATCTACTTCAAGAAAACTTGTTTTTCACAATTTTTTTGTGACTCTGTTTAAAAACTTACAAGTAGAGAGTATTTCTTTTTTTTCTTTTTTTAAATTGAAGTATAGTTGATTTACAATGTCGTGTTAGTTTCAGGTGTACAGCACAGTGATTCAGTTTCGTATTATATATATTCTTTTTCAGATTCTTTTCCCTTATAGGCTATTACAAAATACTGGGTAGAGTTCCCTGTGCTATACAGTAGGTACTTCTTGATTATCTCTTTTATGTATAGTAGTGTGTATATGTTAATCCCATCCTTCTGATTTATCCCTTACCCCCTTCCCCTTAGGTAACCATAAGTTTGTTTTCTAAGTCTGTTGGTCTATTTCTGTTTTGTAAATAAATTCATTTGTATCTTTTTTTTTTCAAATTCCACATATAAGTGATATCATGTATTTATCTTTCTCTGTCTGACTTACTTCACTTAGTATGATCATTTCTAAGTCCATTTATGTTGCAAGAGAGTGTTTCTGTTGGATATATGGTCAACCTCTGTTTTTTATACTTGAAAACCGAGAATGACAACAAAGGGATTGGTAAATACTCATTAAAATGGTAATGGTGGACCTTCTTCAACATAGGGAAAATAAAGAGCTTTCTTAGGGTTAACTTGAATGGCACTTATGAAGACACAAATTTCTTTATTTAACAACTAGGGCAGTGGATTATAGAAGGAAAACTTCCACAGGTGACAGTAAGCACCTGTTAGCAGCGGGAATAGGAAACTCTGGCAGTGTTTGAAGGGAGCAGGAGATGTAAGGAGTGCATGTTTCCAGAAATGCAATGAAACTTATGCGGATTCATGATTTTAGCCACGTATATAAAATGTAATCCATCTGGAAATGAATGAGCAAATTGTAATAATGCAAATGAAGGATATCACTGTAATGATGAGAGTTTGAAAGCAATAATATTACCATTACTGTTCACTATTAAATTCTTATATTAGCAGTGTTCCTCCTCTGATGTTAGCATATAGGGTATTTAAGAAACAAGCATAAAAGATACCTCTCAAAGGGTCAGCATAACCCTCGTAAAATGATCTCTAATAAAATTTTAAAAGAGCACATGATCCTAAGGATGAATTTGGACTTATACGAAGGTAATAAAAGGTAGCGTTTTACCAAATCCCTTTTGCAGCAATTCGCATGTGATTGATACAGATCTCGATCTCTATCTGCATCTTTATAATCTATATTCTTGTTTACATATACATATCTGTAATATAAATTTAACTATTTACAATCTGAAGTCGTAAGATCTAAATTTTCTGATCTTAATGATAATATATATTCTTTCTATGCATCTTTCTCATAGGCAAAATTACAGTTCTCCCACATGATTTTCCCATTTTAAGCTTTTGATCATCTTCTTTGGAAGTGTGTTAGCTCTAAAATACCTTCAATCATTTAGTTATGTCAACATCTGTAGTAATCGAACGAATATAAATTGAAATAAAAATATGATAGCATTGTAGCCCTACAAAACTGACACAACTTAAAGAAATAATAACACTACGCTGACGAGGATGTGGAAATTAAGCATTTTCATTTGCTACTGGCAGGAGTGTAAATATATACAACTTTTCTGTAAAGCAAGTTGGCTGTCACTGACTCAAAAGTCTTAGAAGTGTTCATAAACACAAACCTAGCGATTCTGCTTCTAAGAATTTATCCTTAGGAAACTGAGATGGTAAAAGAATAAGTATACAAAATAGATGTTTATAACTGTGAAGACCTAGAAACAATTTAAATGTCTAACAGAAATACTGATGAAATAAATTCTGGTGTAAGCATACCAAATAGTGGAAATAATTCTGTGGGAGAATATTTCCTACAGAAAAAAGATTCATGATATGCTTTTGAGTGGACATAGCTGATTACAATATAGTATTTAGTATATGATTATAATTTTATGCCAAAATTTATAGAAAAATGGAAAATATTGACTGTTTCTGGTTAAGGTATCACAAGTGATTCTTCTTTTCTTTCTTTTTTTTTTTTTTTTTTTTTTGCTTTTCTATATTTTCCAAAACTTCTCCAATAAAGAGATATTTTAAAGTAAGGAAAACACAATACATATTATAGAAGTAAAAAATTATCTGAGGGCTTCCCTGGTGGCGCAGTGGTTGAGAGTCCGCCTGCCGATGCAGGGGACACGGGTTTGTGCCCCGGTCCGGGAAGATCCCACATGCCATGGAGCAGCTGGGCCTGTGAGCCATGGCCGCTGAGCCTGCGCATCCGGAGCCTGTGCTCCACAATGGGAGAGGCCACAACAGTGAGAGGCCCGTGTATCGCAAAAAAAAAAAAAAAAAAAAATTATCTGAAATTGAAATTTATCATTCTTTTTTATAAACTTCATTGATTATATTAATCTTTGGGTATATGATTAACATGTGACATGTGTTAACAGTAAGTAAGGCTTACTGTTGGTATAATTATGTAGTTACTAATATTATATAGAGACATTATATGTATGATACTTTAATGCCTCATAGCTTATAAAGTGACTTTCCAGAGATGATCTTATTTTGCTCTTAGAGACTGTGTATAAAAGGTATTATCTCCATTTTATGGGAGCAAAAAGAGAGGCTCGAAAATTTTGATAATCTGTTCAACGTCTCTGAGCTGGTCAGTCAGGCCCCCTGATTTCTGCAGCCTCAGGGCTGTTTCCATGTTGCCCAGTTGGATTTGCTCTATAAGGTTGTGTTGGGAATATCACAATCTGTCGTATATCCTGCTGTGAAAGTATTCTAGGACATCACAATTGAGCTTTTTTTCAGACAGAATGTGAAGTAGGACAGTCCTTCCCTTTGGTTAAAGTCAACTACAGGATAATCAGCTGCTTTGCAATTTTCACTGTACTCTCTTTTCTTCATTTTTAAACGTTTGTTCTTCTTTGAATTTAGAGGAGTCTTTGAAAATCATAGCCTGTGTCAACTAAACTAGTAGAAATGAGAAAATACCCAACCTCCTCCTTAGCCACTGGCTCGAGTTTCAAAAGAAAATGAGTGTGATAGCAGTGGGTCAGAGTGAGAGAATCCCAAGCACAAGGTTAAAGTCAGGGGAAAGTGTATAGGGTTCTTTCATCGGCTGCATGTCCTCACCATGGGACTTTTCTGGTCAAAGATGAAGCCCAAATTTTGGTGGGCATTTGGATCATGTGGAGGGCTTGTCAAAATCCACTTTGCTCTTCCTTCCTCACTCACTCCCCCCAATCTCCCACCAGAATGACTGATTCTAGTAGGTTCAGGGTAGAGCCTGGAAATTTGCATTTCTAGTAAATTCCCAGGTAATATCAGATGAATCAAGTGCTGTTGCTGGTCCCGGGACCCCACCTTGTGAACCAGTGTTGTAGAGGTTTCAGGGGCTATTTTTCTTACACGGGATTAGGATACAAAAGTGAATAAGAGACCATAACGTGGAAGGAGGCAGGGTACCTTATGTGGTAAGGACTGTAATAAATAGGTATGCTCAGAGGAGTTTGTAATCAATGCTTTCTTGGGGAATATAAGAATATGCTCTGAAGCAATATGTGAGTTGCATTTGAAGGGAGAGCAGGGCGCTCACTAGGTGGGAAAGGGAATTCCATGGAGAGAAAACAGGAGCAAAGACACAACTTGAAAAAACACAGTATGTTATGTTCAGCATTAAATACCTCACATGATTTAGGAAGGATTATTTAGGATGACCCTTGTGTTTGCTGAAAATTTTCCCAAGACTGTTGATCTACTTCTCTTCACACAACTTTATCAACTTTTTTCACTTTATTTTAATCTCCAGTTGCTCTTCCTGGAAAGCAGAAGAAAAGTTATGAGCAAAAAAGGCCTTGATTCCAAACCTGAAATGATTCATTATAATCTTTAATATGCATTACACATTCTACGTGAAACTAGCGTGTGCCTAAATGCTACCTAAATAACGAATTGAAAAGTTCAATGAATTCAGTCTTTTGGCAACATGTAATTGAAAAAAGAAAGTCTATCTTCAAAATTGTCTCTTTCTTTTTTATGCTGAATTTAGTCAAACTGAGACAAAACTGTGCCATAGCTGTTTTTTTTTTTTTTATGACTTCCCAAGCACTGAGGTGTTTAGAATAAATACTGTCTACTGGTAAAAGAGATTATTGTTGGGACTTCCCTGGTAGTCCAGTGGTTAAGAATCCGCCTTCCAATGCAGAGGACACAGGTTCGATCCCTGGTTGGGGAGTTAAGATCCCACACGTCACGGGGCAACTAAGCCGGCACGTCACAACTACAGAGCTGGTGCACTGCAACTAGAGAAAAGCCCACGCATCGCAACTAAGAGCCCATATGCTGTAACTAAGACCCAACGCAGCCAAAAATCCAACAAAAAAATATATTGTGATATGAATGCTGAAACAATGCCTAGACGTATATATTCTTTATGTCATCTATTTCTGTGATATAAACATCACACTCATACTTTAGCTTCATTTATAATAATAATTAAATATGCAGTCACCTATCTTTTCCATGTTCCAAGTTAATTACCTGATTAAGAAAACTGATTGTAGTTGGTTTCTTGTTTAGTCAACTGATAGAGAGATGATGTCTTTCTGAGGAACAGCACCAGGTGGGATGGGAGCTGGAGATCTTGGCGGAACGCTGCTCGGAAAGGGTGAGCCTGGCTGCCAAGAAAATCCAATATGAGTAATTCGATCCATGCTTCCTGGCTAATGAGTTTATGTACAAATTTTAAAATATAGGATTCGAGGACTGTCTACTTTGCTCTGAGTAGAAACGCACTAGTGAGCTATTTCCACAGGTCAGTTATAATTGATTTTATAATTGCAAAATGGCATTTATGAAAGTATGGTAGTGTCATCTATGAAAATAATTAGGTAACTTTCCCTTGTTGAAAGAGTGCGGACTACATGCCATTTAAGGTCCATTTTAACTCTCAGATATTTATCATTTTATGACTAATAAATCATTCTGAATTTAAAGACTTATTTGTTTAAAAAAAAACTCCAACAGTGATTTTAACAAAGAAGCAATGAACTACCGGCAAAACTGAGTGTACCGTATTGTATAGATCATTCTATTTAATAGCACGCAGGACACATAGTAAATGCTTAAGTAAGTATTTAATGTTGGTTGATTGATACAGGAGTTAATTTTTCTTTATAGCTTCCTTAGGATGTTGATGTTTCTGATGACTTTAAAAATGAACATTTCAGAGAAGCTCTTACATCAGCAAACAAAGAACTGAATCCGTCATTTAAGTAATTTGGAAAGTAAACTATTTTGGCACGTTATATCCAGAGAGTTCGAGGCCTAAAGTAAATTTTCTTTCGGAACCCTTTATGAGATTTCTTCAATTCTCCTTTCAGTGAAAAAGTTTCAGAAAAGTAAGCTGGAGATGTAAGCTATAGATAAGTTTCCTTTAGGGATCGGTTGGTGCTCCACACTTATTACATAAGTTTATTATGCCAGTGAGTGAGTGGAAGAGAGGTCAACCTATTGATTTTTTTTTTTTTCAGATTTAATCCCAGGGTTTCGCTTGCCTCCATTCAAACAGTTTAAAGAGCTCTGCTGATTTTTGCCTATGAAATTGCACCAGTGAGCTTTCATAAATCTGAGAGAGAAATCTCAACCTTTTGAGACATGAGGCAAAGCTCTCGAACAATGGAAAGTTTGTGCTGTCCTGATTGGCTCAGCCACACGTAATCCCGCCTTCTGCTGGTGTCCCAGAGCTAAACATCCTCTTTCCAAAAGCCTTTCAAGGCATTGGCCATCAATGAAGTGAGATATTTATGATGGCATCCTAAGGTCAAAAAGTTGCAAGGAACGTTTTGTTGGACATAGTAAGTGATTTTGGCTTATGTGCCAATCTTTGGCCAAGATGAAACCTAATCGAACTCTTGGGGTTTATCCTCCCACTGTAAAGGTGGTGCAGGAACCAATTTCCAACCAGGTAAGCACATGGAAGAGCCTGTAAGTTTTATAATGAGACAAAAGCACTCATCAATATTATTAATGGTGAATATAGAGAAGAGACTATATAAAGGAGAAGAAAGAGCAAAGAAAGAGGAAAAGGAAGATGAGAAAAAGAAGGGGAAGAAGAGGGGAATTCAATATTCTCCCATATTCTCAAGATTGAACACTATCTCTATGGAAAACTGCCTTAAATAACGAGTCACCTTGTCCAGGAGATATAAAAGGGGCTTTTCATCTGAATAATTGTGGCATTAAAATTCAGATAATGAACAAAGTAGTTACCGATAAATTCTTACCACCAAGCCAAGTATTGCATTTCACATGCTAGAGAACTTATCACCTAATGAATATTGTTTATTAAACAGTTATATTTAATGAACATCAATTCATTTTCACATGAAAAATCAAGAGTCATAATCTACTGCATTTTCCTTAGTTCCATTCAAAACAAACTATCTGAAATGATTTCAAATGGTGTAATTATTTTAGAGTGCTGGGCCGTCTCCAGAAAATACTGATAGACTATTTCTTTAATAAAATGAAATACACAACAAATCCATAAAAAAGTATGGTCAGAACTTACTTCTCTAATACTGTAAAATAAAATGGCAATTACAACCAACTGGTTAAAACTTACTAATTGTCCATAATTTGCTTATAAAAAGATCAACCGTCTCTTTGTACCTTTAAAAGACTTGTAGGGTATACTGGTACAAAGTCTTTCTGGACAATAGTCACCTTAACACAATATTTTTGCTGTCATGTTAATGAATCAGCAAATACAGACTGTGTTTTAGTTGGATTATTTGAAATCCCCTAAACCAGACCTGAGTGAGACATAATCCTATAGACATTTGACAACACGGTTTAAAGACCCGGTGATGAAATTTTGTTCCCAGAGTGTTATTTCTTGCATTTCCGGTTTGTTTTATGCATTGTTACTTTCTGCTCTTCCTAATATCCTTGAACTAAGACAACTGGTCACTCCTATCTTTAAGCAAACGTGCAAGCATAAAGTCACAAACCATTTGCAATGGCCAAGTCTGCATGGAGTGTGTTAATATTATTCAAAATTAGAAACTGGTGGTTTAACTTGTCCTGTTGTGATAACATGGCATACTGTAGATTTACTGTAACCCAAATATCTTCAGGAAAGGATTAATATCAGGGACATCTACCTTGGTCTCTTTGTACCTACACAACACTTTGCACAGAGTGGGTTTTTAATCATTGTTCATTCGTTGTGACAATCTGCTTCATTAGTGAGATTCGTAAATAGGTTTACTATTCAGTGAAGTGATGAAAGATAAAATCAAGAAGAAAGAAAATAAGCTTAAGAAACATCAGAGTATGTGGAGCAATACTGAAAAACTTAATTAAAATATAGGTATCATTAAGTCTCAGACTTTTTGGTGTCAGGACTCCTTGACTCTCTTAAAAATTACTAAGGGTCCCCCACAAAATTACTAAGGACCCCAAGTGCTTTTGTTTATGTGTTCTTTCTGCGATATTTACTCTATCGCAGAAGTTAAACATGGGACATTTTAAATATTTATCTGAACTATTTTAAAATATTTAAATTTTAACTATTTATTTTAAAAATCATTCATTTTATTTATTTAATAAAAATCTTAAATAAGAAAATGTTTATTTTAAAATTCACTTAAAAATAATGGCAATACATCTAAATTACATGTTGACCAATCATATGTCTATGAAAAAATTATATTTTCCAAAACAAAACAAAATTAGTGAGAACAGTGGTCTTATTTTACAATTTTACACATTTCTATCAAGAAAATAGCTGGATTCTCGTGTCTGCTTCTGAGTTCCATCCATGTAACCTCACATATATGTGTGGTGGGAAAAGGGAGGGTCTCTGATCCCCAGAAAAGGATCTCATGACCTCCAGAGTTTATCAGACCATACTTTGAGAACTGCTGGCATATAGACAAGAGAATTATGATAATGAAAATTCTATTGAGAAATCATTCAAAACTTGACCTGCTGGTCCACAGGCTTGTTATTGCTTGCATAGGAAAATAGAATTTTTTTACAATTTTATGATCATGATTCTCCTGCGTAGGAGGCAGGTTTTCAGACTTTTGCTATTGCCTTGAAATGGAAGCAACAGGAAAAAAAAAAAGAAAAGCCGGTTGTGCTTGTGGATTAAAAATCTTAGTGCTCACTGTGGATCACACAAGTTGCATATCGTAGGATTTTGTCAACTTTACTGATGCAAATTATTTTCCATAATTTGCCTACTTTGCAGATTCTCATAATGCCAAAGACCCTAGAGAATATACATGTGTACAGTTTTCACAGTATTGGATATTCTAAAAGGATTTGGAAAACCTAAAAGCATAAAAGAAAGAGAATAGAAATGCTAGTCTGCATAGATCACATTTTCTAAACCCAATTTCCTTTATCCAGTGACATTAGGAACTGAGCCCAATTTTGTTTGTTTGTTTGTTTTTTCCTACTGGCCTTCTATGTTCACTTTTTAAAGTTTTTTAAAAGAATTTTTTTATTTTTATACAAATTTTAAAGGTTACTTTCCATTTACAGCTATTACAAAATACTGGCCCTATTCCCCGTGTTGTACAACACATCCTTGAGCCTGTCTTACACCAATAGTTCGTGCCTCCCACTCCCTCACCCCTATGTTGCCCCTCTCCCCCTGCCGCCACTGGTAACCACTAATTTGTTCTCTGTATCTGTGAGTCTGCTTCTTTTATATTTACTAGTTTGTTGTATTTTTAGATTCCACATATAAGTGATTCCATATAGTATTCATCTTTCTTTGTCTGTCTTACTTCACTGAGCATAATGTCCTCCAAGTCCATCTATGTTGCTGCAAATGGCAAAATTTTGCTAATTTTTTATGGCTGAGTAGTATTCCATTGCATATATAGAGCATCTTCTTTATCCATTCATCTGTTAATGGACACTTAATTTGTTTCCATGTTTTGGCTATTGTAAATAATGCTGTTATGAACATTGGGGTGCATGTATCCTTTCAAATTATTGTTTCTGTTTGTTTGTTTTTTTTCTGGATATATATCCAGGAGTGGAATTGCTGTGTCATATGGTAGTTCTATTTTTAGTTTTTTGAGAAACCATACTGTTTTCACAGTGGCTTCACCAACCAATTTACATTCCCACCAGCAGTGTACAAGGATTCCCTTTGAACTGAGCCCGATTTTGAATGGCTGACATAAAGTGACAATATGCCTTTTGAGTTTATGGAGTTTCATCTTAAGTACTCAGCATATATTTGTTGAACAAATGAATCCATTAATTAATTAATTAGCTATAAAGTGAGATTTGCTTGTTCTACAGAGCCCACAAAGGTGGACATAAAACTGGTCCCTAATGTGTATAGTTCACCAGGGAGATGTCTGTGTTCAAGCTATCATTCTAAACCAGAAGATATTTAGTGGCGATTCTATAGAGAACTATTTCTGTCTCCGAATGTTTTATAATGACCGTTTCTTTGGCTTTCATGTAACAAACATTATTCGGCTGACTTCTACTGAGCATCTATCTTACCTCTCATGTGCCAGGCACTGCTTTGGACATAGCAATGTAAGGATGGAGAGTCCAGTTCCCTGCCCTCTAGACTCTACAGGTTCATGATCTAATGGGAAAGACCAACAATGAGAGAGAAAAGGGATGTGAAAGAGGCAGACATGAGGCAAGCTGGGAAAACAGGAGACTATGCTTGTCTTCCTTGGAAGGCCAAGGAAGGCTTTCTAGGGGAGGAAACATGGTGACTGAATCTTGGATGAGAGGAGTTAGGCAGGTAGTCTGGCTGTAAGTGCCAGAGTAAACCATAGAGCTGAGAGTGAAGAAATATACTTGGAGCAGCCATCAGAACTCATTTGATTGTAAATGACAGAAACCCAACACTACTTAGTTCAAACAAAAAGAGAAATGCACTGGCTCACAGAGTGGGAAGTCTGGGTTCAGGAACAACTTTATTCAGAGACTCATGTAAGGTCATCAGCTTCTTTCTTTCTTTCTTTCTTTTTCTTTCTTTCTTTCTTTCTTTCTTTCTTTCTTTCTTTCTTTCTTTCTTTCTTTCTTTCTCTCTCTTTCTTCTTTCTCTCTTTCTTTCTTCTTTCCTTCTTTCTTTCTTTCTCTCTTTCTTTCTTCTTTCCTTCTTTCTTTCTTTCTTCTTTCTTTCCTTGTAACTCCGAGTTGCCCTTACTCTCTTCTATTGCAGATGGTTTTCTGCTCATAATCGAGAAGGTAGCCACCAGCAGTCTCCAATTCACATCTATCTACCTTTTGGCTCAAGAGGTTTCAGTTCAAACAATCTCAGTGATAGACCCCTACTGTCATTGGTCTGTTCCTGGGGTGAGGGCTTTAAGTATTTGATTGGCAGCTTGACCAGAGTTAAATCAGAGCAGAGGATGAGCAGGACCCTGAAGAAATGGCTGGGGCACATGTGGTGTGGAGGAGGCTGGATGGCTAAACACACAGAAAGAGTAATTGTCCAAAACAGTAGACAAATTTGATTCAATTGCCATGAATTTGACAAAGATATTTCTTAGCATTAGCATTGATTTTTTTCTAAAGTTCATTTAGGCATTTACCTAAATAGTTTTATACTTTTCCAGATTTTTAAAGAGGCTTTTATCTTATTTCAGGAAGTATAGCTTCTCAAGGAAGGTAACAGCTAAGGGCTTTCTACAAATCATGGTTTGCCCTTTCTAACGCTTAAACATTTTTATGCAGCTGAGGTTTGGTCAAGCAAACATCAAAAGGAAAAGAGATCCCAGCAGGGCAGAGTATGTGAAAAGGGGAGATAGTGGTGCTACCTCTTTTGCCTTGGTGATGCTGGTGAGAAGGGTTACTGTGGATTTTTGAGGCTCAGATGTTGGAATCACTTCTTCCCTCATCAATAACTGTCCTGTTTCCAACAAAACCTAGAATGTGGGCCATTACTCAGGTTGTGGAAATGTTCAGAGAGAGATCAAGGAGCAGGTGGGGTTCAGCACCCAACTAACAGAGGAAGTTAATCACTAGAAATATGATTGAGCTGGAGACAACTATATTTTCTAGAACTCTTCTCTGGGGGAGTACGATATTGGTTGGAAGACTTAGATGGTGCCTAAACTGGCTTCAAGGTGTGGGTCTGCCTAACTGTACAGGTTTGCTTTTGCTGATTGGGTATGTGAGTCTGGAGGCAGAAGATTTCACAGTGCTCAGTTTCTCACCGAAATAAACACTGAACCAATGTTTACAGAAGATTGCTTTAGGGCACCTGATCATTAACCTTTCTGGAGCACTCACATGGCTTATGCAGACCACATACAGTTCTGGTCCAGGGCCACTTCCTGTGTGGGTGCCATTTGTAAAGTGATCAGTACCAGGGCCGGTGATGGAGCCCTTGGTGACTGTACATTCATTCCTATGGCAGATTCTGGAATTGTGTCTACCATTATCAGGCATTTTCATTAAACGTTCCTGACAATGTTCTTTAACTTGTGACTTTAGAAAACAACAAAGGTAATTACCCGCAAATAATAAAAGCAACACAGGGTCGTCACTGTTAATTTAGGCATATAAACACAGCTGATTACATGTGACTTTTGCAAGCATTGTCTTGTTGAACTGCTGATACTTTTCTCTCTAGGGTGGCGCCTCTCATAAGTGGCTGGTCTGAATCAGTCTTCCTGCTTTTCTGAAGTCTTTTCAGATTGGTCTGTTCTCTTCTTATCTACCACTTGTCCCTTGTTCTCCAGTGTCACATCATCTCCGAAGGACCATGAATTAAGATAATTATGACAGGATAAAAATAGGCCACCCTTTTTACCAATAGTCATTCGTTATTGCTATTCCTGTGGCTTTCTACGTGCTCCACTGGTCTGGAGGTGGCCCTGCTCTGCGTTTGGCTTCAATTTTTTGAGGCTTGTTTCTTGTTTTGGTTCTTGGGCTGTGTTTAAGACTCTATTTTCTTTTTGGTGACCTATGCTGATGGTGGCTCTTAGCCGTTCTGAAACTGCTAAGACAGTGGCTTTTCAAACTTTCTTGAGCACAGCCACAGAAAGAAATTCACTTTACATTGTGTCCAGTGCACACATGCATATATAACCAAAACAAGTTTCTTAGAACAATACCACCCTTATTGCCAATGGTGCATTTCTATTCTGTTCTGTTTTATTCTATTCTATTGCATTCGGTTCTGTCCCATCCCATTCCATTCTACTCCATATCCCATTTCAAAGGGCACATTTCATAACCCCCCAAAATGAATGACTGGCTGGGAGATGTCACTTCCTCTTGGTAGGCTGACAATATCTCTGGTCTCTCTGTGATTCAACTGACTCCTTTCTAATCACCAGACTGGAAGGGATTATTTATATATTCCTTGGGGGATGATGGTTAAATTAGAGACACCATTTGGAAGACAGTATTCACAGAAAATGAGGACTCAAATAAATTCTTTCTCTTTAGTCTTTTCTCTTCCAAATTGTTTTCCTCACCATTGAACTCCTAGACGAATTTTATAGTCAAATACTATTTGTTTAATATTATTCTGATTATTATTAGAGCAGCTCATTATTTTTCAAATACAGTTATTACAAAAACATCATTATCAACAAAGTTGATTTCTAATGATCAGTCAGCAAACAGTTCTCCGTCCAATTTGCCTCTAGTCGGATTTATAAACGTGATAGCTTCTTGAGAGTTAGTAGGCTTTACTTCTTCAGCTTTTTCAAACTTGTCAAAGGTCAATGTTATCAGTTGTTTGAGTTTCATTATGTCTAAGTTGATTTGAGAAACTCTCCAGATCCCCCTATGGCAGGGACTGCTAATACCCACCCAAAGTGCATCCCCTTTTCCTCAGTGAAAGAACCCTGATGTTGTTTAGAGTAGCAATGAGACCAGCTAAAAACACTTACTTCTTCGCCCTCCCTTGTATCTGGTCATGTGACGTAGTTCTGGCCAGTGAGACACGAAACTGAGGGTTTCTGGGAAGGCTTTTGTTTTTCTGAAACAGGAACTACTGCTTCATGCTCTTCCTCCCAGGAACAGGGAAACACCTGGATGTTTAGCAGCTGTCTCACAGCCAGAAGGTAATGAAAATGAGGATGAAGATCTACCAGCTACATGTCCTTGAGTAGATATATAGAAAGAGCCTGGTTCCCTAACGGCAGCACAGGGCAGTTACACCAGCTATGCAGAGTCCACTTGTAGATTTCTGGTTATGTGAGGAAAATATTAAGCCCCTAACATTTTTTTGGTATATAGACATACCATATATAATATACTCATTTATATAGTAAAAAATTTTGGTATATATATATTTTAGTTGTTATTATTATTATTTTAAATAGTTACTGTTTTTTAAAATTAATCAATCAATTAATTAATTTTTGGCTGCGTTGGGTCTTCATTGCTACGCACGGCTTTCTCTAGTTGTGGTGAGCTGGGCGCTACTCTTCGTTGCGGTGCGCGAGTTTATTGTGGTGGATTCTCTTGTTGCGGAGCATGGGCTCTAGGCATGCAGGCTTCAGTAGTTGTGGCTCGCGGGCTCTAGAGCGCAGGCTCAGTAGTTGTGCCGCACGGGCTTAGTTGCTCCGCGGCATGTGGGATCTTCCTGGACCAGGGCTCGAACCCGTGTCCCCCGCGTTGGCAGGGGTATTCTTAACCACTGCGCCACCAGGGAAGCCCCTAGACAATATTTTATTGAGCAGTTTTAGGTTCACAGCGATTTCTCAGATGCCACCCCCACACACATGCACAACGTCCCCCACCATCACCATCCCCACCAGATGGTACGTTTGTTACAATTGATGAACCTACATGGACACATCATCATCATCCAGAGTCCATAGTTTACATTAGGGTTCACTCTTGGTGTTGTACATTCTGTGGCTTTTAACAAATTTATAATGACATGTATTTACCATTATAGTATCATATACAGTAGCTTCACTGCCCTAATCCCCTATACTTTTTATGCCAGATTTTTCTGTGACCTGTAATCAAGCAAATATGTAACTGATTCCCTTTCCAGTTTTTATACTTCTGTATCTGTCTTATTCTTTGATGGAAATCTGATAGCTACAAATTACTGTGATGGCCATTTCCAACGTCATTCATTAGAACCAAAGTTATATTACAGAGTAATTATAATGAAAGTGCCTTGATGTCCTTCTATATGACATCCGAGTGAGAAAAGCTCCTTTCTCAAACTATCCCAGCAGGGTCAAAATGCCTTGAGAATTATTATTCTGTCATCTTTCCACATGGTCCAAAGATGAAATAGCAATGGCCCCATGGGGAATAGGGTTTAGTTAAGTGATAACTTGATCTAGAAATGGCATTTTCAATATTTAATGGTTCATTTTAGATTGTCTCTTCACCATCAAGTTCAGTTAGTTGTTGGAATGTTCTGGATCTGTAAATGTAAGATAGAAATTCTGTAAGAGTTGAGCTTGTCTCAAGATTTGGTGTGTCTTTCTGATTTTATTCAGGATGAGAGAAACCATTTCAACAACAACTTTCCTTAGAGTGTTTAAGAGGTCGTTTCTACTTGGTAGGAAGAAAAAGCCTGAATGAACGTGAATGTAAAAATCCTTAATCAAACCTTTGTTTTCCATTTGCCCTTTGGGACTTCTCAGTCAAGATTGAATTTTTCAGTGAAATGTGTCTATTTTCTACACCCCAAATGTATTATTATTTTTTTAAGATGGGTGGGGATAAGCCAAATTACACAGTCTATAGAGTGAAGGCCAATAGAATTACAGTGTGAGCAGATATGCAATTTAAATGTCTAGTAGTCACATTAAAAAAGTGAAATGAAATAAATGAATCTTAAGAATATATTTTCTTTAACACAACATAATGGATACATCATTTAAACATGTAATGTAATCAATATAAATTTACTAATAGGTATTTGCATTCTTTTTTTCTGATATAAATCCTGTTACAGTTACAGCCTGTCTCACTTTAGACTAACCATATAGCAAACACTCCAACACATGTGGCCAGTGGCTGCCATATTGGACAAGGTGTAACTTTCCCTGTCCATCTGTTTTCCACAAGGGCCATCACCATTCAACGGTCTGTGCGGCTTTTTCTGCTCTCCTTGCCCATTCCAACCCTGTAACCACCCTCAAAAGAAGACGTGCTCTTGGTAACTGACTCCTCTGCTTGCATCTAGAGCTGGGTCCAGCGGCAGAAGTTATTTCAGCACAATATCAAGATGTTCTGAAGGTCTATTTAGATAGCTCTTTTCCTGTACTGCTTCCGTTCTTTTGTTTTTATCTGTATCAGAGAGATTACAGTGAGAACGGGAGATGCTGTGAACCAGATGCTGAAAAGGTCCCAGTGGAAAGAATCAGGAAGGGCACAAAGTCTTGAAGAATGTAGAGTATATCCCACCACACTTACAAATGTAAGAGAAAATAAAGGCAATAAGGACACCTTTAAAGTGACAACCACTCAGCTGGGAAACGCCATTTTTCCAAAAAGGAAAAAATTCCAACTAAAGCCATAGGGGTGGCTGAGCATGTTGGAGAGTTCCTGACTTGTGAAGATAATTATTGTACCTTAGGAGTTCCTGTTGCTTAATGTGCTTCTGTGACAGATTGGCTTATGGAACACAGCAGTTACTTCCTGTTTCTGTAACACTATCTTTATTTTCTTTGCAGTACAATTAAGATTGTGTCTATTGGGCTTCCTCAAATTAATGAGATGCTCCCTTTACTCCCTTGATTAGATACGAATCTTTCCCTGGACAATCATTCTGTGGGCAGATGAAAGAGCAAGTCGCTTCCCCCAACCCCTTAAAAAGAAATGAAATAATTTTTGAGCATATGACAATGGCTATCATATTTACTCTCACAGATGAAAGAGTGGATGTTTCAAAGTCAAGTAATACCCACTGCCTGTTAAAATCCACATAGTTAAGGCAGAAACACGATTTTATTTTAATTTTAACTTTTTAATTTTACTGAAGTACAGTTGATTTACAACGTTGTGTTAATTTCTGCTGTACAGCAAAGTGATTCAGTTATACATATATACACATTCTTTTTCATGATGGTTTATCACAAGATATTGAATATAGTTCCCTGTGCTATACAGTAGGACCTTGTTGAGAAACATGACTTAAGTATTTTCCTCCTGTTTGCACCATACAAAAACTTGAAAGAAACTCAAAGCTCTTTTTCTGGAGGGGAAAAAGCAATTTTATTTTTTAATTTCGCACTTCAAATTCATGTATATACGTTAAGTATTATATAAAATTGTCTTTAGGATATCATTATTTGACTTGGGCAATATGCTGTCATCTGAATTTATTTGGAGAAATACAACTTAGCCATTCGGCTTAAAAATATCAAAAATCTGCCAAATTAGAAAATAGGGCACCTACAATCAAATTTTAAATAGCCCCCCCCTTTTCTTTTAATTTATTATTGTGTTAGCTGTTACAATTAGTATTTATCTTTAAGGCAGGCAAAACATGTTATCAAGGTATTATGCAAGAAATTACATCTTTTGCAATAAGTGGTCCCCTGGGTTGCACCTGCAACAAAAGAAAATGACATCATACACTATACTCATAGGTTACACAAATTATTGAAAACCAAAATGAACCTTTAAGGTTGGAGAGACCCCTGAATAGTTCATCTTTGGGCTTAAGAAAGAAAAATTAAAATAATCCCAGACTGCATTTCACATCTCTCAAAAGAAAGAAACTCAAAACTCTTTACACGTAGCATATAGCTGATACTGCTGTGGGCCTGAAATAGATTCAGAGCAAAAACATCACCCAGGTCTCGTGCAGAAGAAACTTCCATTGTGTTGAATCCTTATTAAGTTCCCATCAAATTCTTGGCGCTGACCAGATGTGAAAGGTTTCCATTAGTGAGAGGCAGAGAAAATCCCTCCACTTGGAGAGCAGGGAGGTGTAACGTTATAGAATAGAATGAACAGAGTTCCTAGTGAAGGAAGACCTCAGTTTTAACTCCAGTTCTGGCTTTTGAGCTGTGTGACTTTAAGCCAAGTCCCTTAACCTCCTTCCCATACATAGATAGATTGATAATATGCCATCTGCCACAAGGGTGAACTGTAAACCCTTTGAGGATAGAGACTACTTTCTTTTCACCATCTCCAGTGCCTCGCACTAGACCTTGAACTGCAGTAGTCAAGTGGGTCTTTTCTGAATGAATCTATCAAGTGAAATGATTTATGTGCAATTACTTGTAAACTTCATAATGTTATAGGATTGCAAAATATTTTTCTTATTCTGTGTCTCACTAAAGTTATCCCTATGCTGCAAATTGAAAACTACAAATAGAGAGATTTTCTCCTCTGAAGAAAGAACAAAACTTTAAGGGAGAAACAGAGAACAAAGTAAAATGGTTTTGAACTTGGGGTTATTTGATGACCGAAGCCTTTGGTAGCAGTAGTGTGGAGAGAAATCTGGGGTAAGGAATACGGTGAATGCTCATATTTCACAGAAATGGTTTGCCTTTTTGGTGGACGTGTGCTTTTATTTATAACTACATGAAAAAAAGACTTATTGGAATAAATGCCTTTTTATAACTTTCACATAACAACCAAATTAGTAACCCAATATAAACTGGCAATATGGACTATTAGAAATCCTTGGGGGGGGACCCACATTAATGAGTAGATAAGAGTGATTTGTTGTTAGTACATTATTGTTTCCATTCTACACTGGACATCAGTCATTTGGCCCATTTTTCAAAGACTCACTTGAATTGTCTGAACCTATGAACTTCCTGAAAGTCTAGCCACCAAACTCCATTAGGAGAGTCAATGACTGCTCAACTAAAGGGTATTTATTTTATTCCTTCCCTCCGTGCAAATCTCTCCACACCAAGGCTAACACATGTATTTCCTTTCAAGAGGCCACAAATGAGGAAATTTCATGCCATCGTGAGATAATTATTCTAATTGGTTAAAATCACTTTGGAATTTGCTTGTCTTCTTATTAGTACAGAGACCAGACTCGGGGCTTCACTAAGAAAAAATGTGTTAAAATTCAGACAGGCATCGGGATGAACTGTGTCTTTGTATAGAAAACTCTGGATAGATAAGGCAAATGAACAGTGTCAATGAGAAGACAAAGCTTGTTTCAAGGACCTAAAGCATCATGAAAGTGGACCCAATATAGAGAGTCGCAATGAACAGATTAACTACAAATCTTTCCCATTTATTGATTAAAACAGGCTCCCCAAGGACTTGTAACAGAAATCATCCCAGCTTAGCTTTATTGCCTTGTGAACTTGAAATTAATAAAACTGCACTTCAAAAAATTCATCCATAGGAGACATCCATTATTAATGAATATTTCTTGACATTCTACAGAATTTATCCAAATTAATGCTTTATTGTGATCTTTTAGTTGCAAAGTGCCAGAGGTATAGACCAGAGATAAAGGGACCATTGTAACATATCTGTGTACAGAGATCTATTCAACAAAGTTTGCCAACAGAGGTTTCTCACTGTGCAGGCAGAACTGCTGGTCAGTGGCTATTTTTGTCCTGCTGGACAGTTTTCTTGGTATTTTGTGTGTGTGATGAGGATGAAGATGATAGTTGCCATTTATTGAGTGTATTTCAAGAATCAGTATCTTGTTGAATGCTGCAGGAGTCATTTAAGGTAGAAATTGTTGTTCCTGTTTTACAGATGAGGAAAGAAGGAGACTTCGCTGCCCAAGATCAAAATCTAGTAAATGGTAGAACTGGAATTTGCATCAAGGTGAACTCTAGGGCTAGCTATTACCTTGCAGAGATGTCACACCAGAACTCACAAGGTCAGTTTCATTCTTTTCCTGAATCAAACTTAGTATACAATTTAGATGTAACCACAATTCTTCTCGTTTAACCACTTCTCATTTAACCAATTCTCATGTAACCACAATCTCATTCTCAGTTTGAAATGAGCTGGAGTTTAACTGGAAAATAATCCTGCATTTACTGTAACATGCAGTGGTCTAAACAATGCCTAATGCACAGTAAATGCACAAGAAATATTTGTTAAAGGAATATTCTGCCCTTTTGGGGGATAGCGGCCACCCTTGGCGGGGAGAATGTGGATTGGAGACACAATTTTGACACAAGTATCAAAATTAAAAGTAAACTTTTTTCATTATTTTAAATAATCCATTGCATGTCTTGGGGAAGACCTGCTTAAGCAAGGGGCAAATTGCAAAGATCATTAGAAAATGGTTCATAGAAAGCAAAGGAATATAATTAAGCAATGAGCACGGCTGTGTGTTTTCCCATTTGGTGACAGACAAAATCAGTGTTTAGGCTTCTCATTTAGAATTCTCTGAAATGAAAACATAATCCCAGTTAATTACTATTCCCTAAGGTATCTGGTTGCACAATGTTTCATAAAATTAAAACCTGTTAAGCGCCTAGGAAAGAAAAAATACTTACCTTAGATGAAAAACATTTTTTTTTAAATGAAAAGAAAATGAAGAAGGAAACAAGCAAAACTCAGTTAGTACCTTCAGTTCTTGTCATGTGTGTCTGAAAAACCTGGCACAACAGAACTCATGAGAGTTTTGGGCTGTTAAAATTTTTCTTAGGATTACATTGAACAGGAAGATCCAAAGATCCCACGCTCTGAGCGTGAGTGTATCATTGTGACTCGTTTGCTCATCTTCAGGCTGATTTTAAAGTTAGGAAGAGGCTGACAAAGAGGCGCCGTTGTCATTTCAATCTGAGGAGACTGAAGCTTCTAGGGCTTCTGATTTCATGGTTATTTCTTTGAGGAATGAAAATACGAGTTTTGGATTCATTAGTGAGAATTGGGTTAACCATCCTAACAGGAACGACTTTCCCACCCTCAGGAAGCCAAACATAGAGTTCAGCCTTTCTGGACAATGTGGGTGTCCACACAGCAATCTTTCTTATTTTTGTTCAGTCCATGTCAAGATGTACTCCCAGAGAAATGAGCAAAGACTTAGGATGGGATGGCCGATCTATGTCTTGTCTGAATGTTTCAGAAACTGGTTGATGGGATTCATTTAGTCAAGAACAACTCAATTCAGTTGAAGAAACATCAACAGGACTGGATGGGACTGGATTTTTTCCACATCTCAGTTGGATGTGCTGGCATCTTGAAGATACACTACATTGTGTTTGGTCCAGCTGATGCTGGTCGTAGGAGGTGGAAGGGTTGTTGTGTCCAAAAGCCGAGATTTGTGCTTCCATTGTGCAAATCACTAACTGGCTTTGTGACCTTGGATAAGTCACTTCTCTAATGTCTGTTCCCTTATTGGCAGATGCCGTGGGATTGGATGAGCCCCAGGATCACTTTCCATTTTCACATATAAGGACTCTAGATTGCTGATATTCCATGAAAAAACTGGAAACTCGATAGGATACATGTGGTTCATGAAACGAAGTGATTCACCAGTGAAAAATGAAGACAGTAAAGCTACAATATTCTCTGACGTACCTCCTTTGGGATGACTTTTGTATTTTGTTTGTGTTTTTCTTCTTTTTTTCAGTATGCGGGCCTTTCACTGTTGTGGCCTCTCCCGCTGCGGACCACAGGCTCCGGATGCGCAGGCTCAGCGGCCATGGCTCACGGGCCCAGCCGCTCCGCGGCATGTGGGATCTTCCCGGACCGGGGCACGAACCCGTGTCCCCTGCATCGGCAGGCGGACTCTCAACCACTGCGCCACCAGGGAAGCCCTTGTTTGTGTATTTTCACTTGCAGGACTGTGATCAGAAAAGGAACCACCTGTTGATTCAAGGCATATGTTTTCACCCCAAATTTTTAATGTCTAGACATTGTACTTAAGTCACCCTTTTACATGCGTGAATTTAATAAGACTAAAACACCAAATATTCACCACCTTCAGTGCCAGCAGTAACACACTGTCATCATAAAACAGATGCAAGATCACAGCTTCTTTATGTTCATACTGGCATTTGAAAACTCCCCATGAATGGTCCCTCTTCCCATGAGATGTGGAGGAACATTCCAAGGTTTTGTAGCCAGAAAACTTATGTTTTCTCTCATTTAAAATATGCATTTGGATGCCCAACAGGTTAAGCATGAGGATTAAGTGAAATAATATATGGAAACTACCTGTCAAATGGGAGAGGGTGAACATATTTTCGTTCTTTGGCCTTCATCTCCTCACTAAAGGCTCTTCCGTTCACCTTCTGCCGGTCTTCATGAATTTTCAGAAGGGAGCCTCTGTCCTGGTTGAGCAAATCTGCTTTCTGATGTCTAGATGTGACATAATATACCTTCTTATCCCACACAGAATGCTTTCCACACTCTTCTCTGTGACTCTCACAGGGTATATTTGATCACAGCTGTTCTGGGAAGACTTCTCTGGTTTGAATCACTTGGTACAATTTGGTCCAATATTTGTAGCTTTTACCGTACGGGTTGGCATTTGAAGATGTATTACTTTGTAATGCTTTTGAAGTATTTTTACGTACGTGTGTTCTATATTCCAGACAACTTTGCAAGAAAAGGCTCTGTTTTGTTGTACTCAGACTGAAGAGGGAAGGTTGAATTAGTTCAGAACACTTTAATGGAGAGAAATATACACATTGGAATGCATGAAAAGGAGACCAGCTAGGATCATGAGGGAACTTGAAATGACTTCCATATAAGAAATGGTTGAAGAACTTGGGCCATTCATCCTGGAGAAGACAAAGGTTGATGGGAATTGAAGATAAATTGTCTTTTCTACAAACAGTTGAAGAGTTACCAGGAGGAAGCAGTATTGACATTTTTCTGAATTAAGGCTCACGATACAAAGCTATAAGCAAGAACTTTCTAACAGACACAGCTGTCCAGAGATGAGTTCTCTGGCTTTGCAAGTATTCATATGTGGGCTGAAAAGGCCTTGTTTGGAATATTGTATAAAATTTTGAAGCACCAGATAGCTAATGAGACAGGAGGAACCTTGAAGTTCCTTCTAACTCTGGTTTTGTTTTTCATTCCAGACAGAAAGTGCTTCTAGACTACGTTGTGTTTGTTGAACGGATAAATGAATGTTTCTCACACAGTGAGGTCTTGGCAGATGTACTCCAACTGACATGTTGTAGGAGCCTTCAATAAATACTCAATACTGTTAAAAATACTTAAAAAAATCCCTCTCATATATGTGTAATGAGCCAATTGCTTTGTGAACAGGGCTTTCCGTGAATAATTATGGATATACTCAAGTGAGACTATTTACGTTCCTGAGAATAGACTGGGAGCAAATGATACCAAAACCCAAGATCAACTTGCTCAGCAAAGTAAAAACATGAAGTAGATGAACTAGAAATAAGTGAGGCAAAAGAAGACGAGATTGGTTGCGTTCGAATCCTCGTTTCCCCTTAAAATCTGTGTGACCCTCAGGAAGTTACTTATTCACACGAACTCCAGTTTTTTCATTTGTAAATGCTAAGATAATAATAACAGCACTCTGGAAAGGTCGTTCAGGGCACAGACCAATCAGAAATGATGTCTGTCCAATTGAACCGGATGCCAGCCAGTTGTATGTTGTATTGGAGCCGACCAGCTGAATGTCAGCTCTGGTTGTAGGGATTAAACACAAGTAAAAAATGCCTGCACAGTGTTTAAGATCCCGAATAAATGTTAATTTCCTCCCACCATTGAGAAGCTGAGATGGCTGTGATATGTGATAGGAATTATCTACAACTTCCCGTGGGATTCAGAATCAGTTTGAATAGCTATGAAAATATTATTCCTAGTCCTATTAGTTTAGGTTCAATTGGTCTTAAATTGTTTCTCCGAAGACATATTTATTTCCCTACAGTGCTTTTCCGGCTTTCAGTGTATAGGACAAAAAAGAACGTACAAATCTGAAACCATCCTGATAAAAATAGGCAAATATTTTCCTTTATGGTCTTGATTCTTCAGATGAATCTGCTGAGCTAAATGAAGATGAAATCATTCATTTTAGGGATGAAAATTGCACTGAGTCCCTTGAGAAGAACATTAAGAAGGGATTGCTTTATTACAGCTCTTTGCTGAACAAATTTTTTTGTGTGTTTTGTTCCACTGTTTTCTTTTATTATTTTTTAACTGAATTTTTATTTTATATTGGAATATAGTTGACTTACAATGTTGTGTTAGTTTAAGGTGTACAGCAAAGTGATTCAGTTATACCTGTACACATATCCATTCGTTTCCAGATTCTTTTCCCATATATGATTTTTATCTTGAAGGTCATTGTTGAGTGTGACCCCTTCCACCCTCACCTGCTTACTGCTGATGACACACCTACTTTCCATACTACACATGATGGGAATCAATATCTGTATTAGACCTAGTTTGGGGGTATTTGTACTCCCAGGGTGCTATCACATTTTATTCTTCTTTATTTCATTATCTGAGTAGATTTGTTTCCTTCAAAGAAAGCTAATCAATTTAAAATAAAAATACATTTCAGTGTTCTGTGATACTATTATCATCCAGGTTAGGATTTCCTTTAGGAATCAAATCCATGATTTGCTTTCAGAGGAGGGTAAAGTGGAGGGAAAAGATGGCAGGATCAGGCAATCGACATGCTGTGATTGGGAGTTTTACTCTTTTCTGCTTGAGAAGAACTAATATTTCCTGCTTTCCATCAGCCCCAGAGAAATCCCGGCATTTTCAAATGTTCCTTCTAAGTTGTAACTCCTCCATTACAAAAATGTTTTAACCTATTAGATTTGTAAAAGTGAGGAATTGAGATCTTTTCTCAACAAATGCAAAGTTAGAGGGAGAAATCTTACAAAAGCCGGAAAGTTGCTTTACGAATAAACGAAGTCTAGTTCCAAATAGTTTTGCTGTGGTCTGCCTAGAAATATGACCTAGGTAGTAGTATTAAGAAAATCATCATTATTTTCTACAAGCTGGTATATATCTTGCTCCTCCAAAAGAACAGGAGAGAAATGATTTCCAATGCTTTTTTAACCTTTAGCTATAAAAGATTTCAGAGATGCCCTCAGTCTTTCCGAGTTAGGCTATCTTCCAGAGGTCTGGGAGCTAAGACTGGAGAACTCTTTTCTGGGACTATAATTCTTGTGGTATTTATCTTCAAGGATGTGCAAAGGCTCTTTTGAATGTTTGCAAAACTCTGATGGAACTGCTGAGAGATATAATCAGTTGCCTTTCTCTTATGACCCTAAAATTCATGTGATTTGTTACTCTAATTCTTATAGGTCCATTGCCCCATTCCTTCTGTGTGTGAAATCAGGGTCCTGGCATAAGAACCATTGGAAAAATTACCTCTTCTCTAAAGGTATTAGTGGAGAATTTGCTCACAGGAAAAGTGGCTGGTGCCGAAACTTTCACTAAAGACACACACACACACACGCACGCACACACACGCACACACACAGTCCTCTCCTTTCTTCTAGCTTTCCAAACACTGCACAGAGAGAACCTTTAATAAATCAATGTTTTAGGGCCAAATTCCTCAAAGGCCTTCGTAAGAGCTTTGACCCTGCTTGTTGTGATAGTGTGTGAATGGTCTGGATAGAATCAATGGTATCTAGTCCACAAATCATGTCATCTCACAAGTGTTTGGTGGCTTAAGCCAGAGGAATTGGTTTTTTATCATCTGCACTAATTACCATTCACATAGAAAAGCATGCAGCATTGTCAACGAGTTAGCAGATATTCCGACTGTGGGTCCATAAGGGGATTTCTGTAAGGAGAGTTAAGATACAACAAGAGGGCACAGGCTAAACAGGGAGCAGGCAGAATTTTGACCAAGTAGACAACACTCCCTCAGGCTTGCTAGATAAAAGAAGGCTCTGGAGCCCCTCCCTCTGTGCTACAGGTGCCCTGACTAAGCACCCATCTTTGAGGGCAACTCGTCAGCAATTTCAAATCCAGGTGTAGAGCTGCGAAGGGCTGCTGAGGCTTTTTTAGCCCTTGCTAGAAAGTTAAGGTTGTTCACTCTCCTTAACTTGAGTGTAGGAGCAACCGGTGACAGAGGGAGAGCAGAAAGCAAAGGCAGACAGAGGGATGGTTCCCTTAGCCAGGCAGAGGTCAGAGGTGGTGGCCTTCAGAGGAGCCACCACAAGATGTTCTTGTGAAATCCTTGGTGTTCAGGGCAAGTGTGGCCTGGCCTTCAGCTCATTTGCAGACTGCAGCTAAAGCAGAAGAAATTCACTGGAGGCAGTAGACCTCTCGGGATTCACTACAAGCTGGTTCACTTGGGTTCCCATTTTTCTGTTCACTTGGCCTTTCTGATTACAGTTGAAAAAATATCAGAAGGTTTGTGTGCTGGTGAATCACGTAGGCTGAAATAAGGTGTCTACTCCCTTCAAAGGGTTTTCTCTGATGAAATGTCTGTGATGACAGACTGTTTAACGTATCCTGCTTCCCATCATCTTGACTTCCTTGCAAGATCATTTACCTATTAATTTTTTGTATCTGTCTATTTATCATTTATCCATCAGGCTGTCTATCTGTTTCCAAAGAGCCTATCAGATAGGACCTAGCACTCTGAATCAGTGTCCAGCAGGCATGCTAGAACTTGTCCTGGCCTGAGAGACTTAGTTCTTGATCTGGTTTTATTGAGAGCAATTAGCAGAAAGGGAACAGGTTTATAGGTAGCACTCAAACTTTAAAATGTTTCGTATGCATTATAAGCAAGCTCTTAAAAGAACCAACTCTGGAGGAACCTGGTTCAATCTCTCCTCTCTTCTTCTCGGCCTCCTTATATGTGAAGTAGGGGGAGACACTTTCTCTGGTAAAATTAGATCCTTCGCTTAATGGTATATGGACCACTCTCCCATTTAACCATTTGTTCTTTTTTCCAAAAACCGTGGGTGTGTGCCAGATGGACAGGTGGTGTGATTTTTTAAGCTGCAGCAGTAATGTAGTTGCAGCAGGTGTTTTCCTGGGGCTGGTCCAGTTCCACACATTGCGTTTCTGGTATCTGCTGAAGCTAGTGAGCAGCAGAAAAGGGAACGGGCACGAAAGGGAGTCTGGACTGGAACAAACAGGATGGCGAGGGCCAGCTTTCCAAGCAGGACAGAGCATGTTTGGTGCTAAAAAAGCAAACAAGTGAATTTCACTCACTGTCACCCATGCTACATTCTCTGGGGGAACACTCATCATCGAATGAGGGAATACCGTCCGGAAAGGCTCATTTGAATATGGTTCTCGGAAGAGGGGGCTCCATAGTATTGGAGGCTTGTCTTCATCTTAAAATACAATCCAAGTGTGCATTCCCCACTTCCCCTTGGTCCCCGGTGCCTATTCTGGATCACCCAGACACTCGCACAGCTTTATCCTCATTGCCTCTTTGCTTCTCTCAACCCCATCCTTTCTTTATGGCCCCACTGAGGTCACCCACCCTCCAAGAATTCTTCAAAGAGACCTTTTCCTTGCTCTGAATTCCCTTAGCAGTGACATGCCCCTATTCAATTGTTTTTCCATTCTTTCATTCGTTCAACTCCACATAACTGTTTCACCTGTGGCTTTCAGAATAGCCTCAAGTTGGTTCATAAAATCTTTGATCTTGTCTTTCTACAACCTGGTATCTAATTTGAGGCAGGGACCACATGTTCTTGGTCTTCATGGCTTGATCATAGGGTTTTGTTCCAGTAGGGACAAGCTAATGTGACTGATTTAAATTTTACTATCATTTTCTTTTTTAAAACATCTTTATTGGAGTATAATTGCTTTACAATGGTGTGTTAGTTTCTGCTGTATAACAAAGTGAATCAGCTATACATATACGTATATCCACGTATCTCCTCCCTCTTGCGTCTCCCTCCCACCCTCCCTATCCCACCCCTCTAGGTGGTCACAAAGCACCGAGCTGATCTCCTTGTGCTATGCGGCTACTTCCCACTAGTTATCGATTTTACATTTGGTAGTGTATCTATGTCCATGCCACTCTCTCACTTCGTCCCAGCTTACCCTTCCCCTACTGTGTCCTCAAGTCCATTCTCTACATCTGCGTCTTTATTCCTGTCCTGGCCTTATGTTCTTCAGAACCATTTTTTTTTTTAGATTCCATATATATGTGTTAGCATACGGTATTTGTTTTTCTCTTTCTGACTTACTTCACTCTGTATGACAGACTCTAGGTCCATCCACCTCACTACAAATAACTCAATTTCGTTTCTTTTTATAGCTGAGTAATATTCCATTGTATATATGTGCCACATCTTCTTTATCCATTCATCTGTTGATGGACACCTAGGTTGCTTCCATGTCCTGGCTATTGTAAATAGAGCTGCTATGAACATTGTGGTACATGACTCTTTTTGAATTATGGTTTTCTCAGGGTATATGCCCAGTAGTGGGATTGCTGGGTCATATGATAGTTCTATGTTTAGTTTTTTGAGGAACCTGCATACTGTTCTCCATAGTGGCTGTATCAATTTACATTCCCACCAACAGTGCAGGAGGGTTCTCTTTTCTCCACGCCCCATCCAGCATTTATTGTTTGTAGATTTTTTGATGATGGCCATTCTGACTGGTGTACTATCATTTTCTAAAGGCTAATGACAACCAAAACCTCACTTTGGGTCTCTTGTCCTCTTCTTGAGATTCTGAATGCCCATGGGCCATTATTTTTATTATTTTTAATTTTATTGAAGTATAGTTGATTTACAATGTTGTGCTAATTTCTGCTGTACAACAAAGTGACTCAGTTTATATATGTGTGTGTGTGCGTGTGCGTGTGTATGTGTGTGTGTTCTTTTCCACTATGGTTTATCACAGGATACTGAATATAGTTCCCTGTGCAGCAGGACCCCATTGTTTAGCCATCCTATATATAATAGTTTGCATCTGCTAATCATGGACCGTTAATTATTAAACAAGGATGAGCTTGGAGTTGGTCAGAGAGGAGAAATGTTTATTGTTATGGTCAAGTAATCTATTCTGTTGTGGGGAAGCAAGGGGTCTAGACAACATTTCCTTTTCATGCTGTCTCTGGTTGTTGAGGGTTAGAAGCCTGGGATTGGTACCTGTAGATTTCTTCCTCCTTCCCCCTTAGATTTTTTAAATTCTAAATCAGACTTGAAAACCACTTTTGAAATATCTTTCCCTTTTTATGAACTATTTCAGATTACTCTTCAAAGATCTAAATGAAAAGTCATACTTTCACTGTTTAAACCCTTTAACATGAAGTTGGAATAAAATCCTGTTATCTGGGCTTCCCTGGTGGCGCAGTGGTTGAGAGTCTGCCTGCCGATGCAGGGGACACGGGTTCGTGCCCCGGTCCGGGAAGATCCCACGTGCCGCGGAGCTGCTGGGCCCATGAGCCATGTCCGCTGGGTCTGCGCGTCCTGAGCCTGTGCTCCGCAACGAGAGAGGCCACAGCAGTGAGAGGCCTTCCTACTGCAAGAAAACGCCCCCCCCCAAAAAACAAAAAAAACCTCCTGTTATCTTATTATAATGTTTTGGCAATAGATCCTAGTGTTACATTAATGGGCTTATAATAACCAGGGGAAATTGAGACAAGACTAGGAGATGTTATTTTATGACCCAGTAAATCACCTGTTAGGCTGGTCATAATGGTTGGACTTCTACCACTGAATAAAATTATTACTTTAGTTTAGGAAATTGCTACTGCCGTTCTGGCTGAGGAATGAACAAGACAGCACAGGCTGGAAGTAATTTTTGACACAGAGGTTAATTTTATCATGTGCTTTATATATTTTTAATAAAATATATAGGTAATTAAAAATTGAACTGTGGTGCTTTTTTGGATTTATATTAATTAGCACATACATTCCACTTTGTGTTTTCAAAAGCTTTACACATCTTTAATTAATCACCTCATGCTACACGAGCGAGGTAGTGAGTATGATTATACCCATTTTACAGATGAACAAGCTAAACTGTGAGGTGCTTAAATTAATTGCCTAAAGGCTCCCAGCAAACCAGGGCAGAAGATGGGTTGAACTGTGGAGCCTGTGGCACTGGTCCTGGCCTTGTCTCTCCCATAGCCACTAATAGCTCTGTTGTACCTGCGCTCACAAGTAGCAGAGGGATGTCATAATGAAATCCTTTCTTCTTTTTTCCGTCTTGGGGATTTTTAGTAACACTTTGTTTTAAAACAAGGACCTCAACGTTCTTAATTAAATTGGGCAGCCACATCCCTGGGGGAAGATAAAGTATGTATTACTTCGTATCTTTCATAGGTGGGTAAATTGACACATAGAGAGGCAGCCCGAGATCTCAGTGCGTCAGTGGCCTCTGGTCTTCTTACTCCCATCCTCCATTTATCAGACTTCTGTGGGCCACAGGAAGGTTTAAAATTGTGTATAATGACAGCCCCGAAAGGAAACCCAGCCAATGTTTACTTCCTTGACTTTTGAGAGCAGGTACTTTTCAATTTCAACACCCTACAGAGCACCACCATGAAGCCATCCGAAATGCAAAGGTAATCACAATCCTACCCATCATTCTTCCTTTGCCAAGATTAATTAAGAAACATTCCCTTCTCTTGATGACAAATTCCACTCACCCCCCCAACATAGGAGCCACTGAATATACAAGTTTTATTCTCTTTTTAAACACAACATATCCAGAAAATATTTAATACTCCCCTTTGCTTTGAGTGTTCAACAAAGACCAAGAATTAATTTTCATAGAAACCACATTTTTCTATGCTTATTCTTCAGTTATTGATACCAAGTTGTAGAATTAAACTATTCCGTAGGCTAATAGTCAACTTCCTCAGCTTCCAGAAAATGGATTGAGTTGTATGCAGAATTCTAAAGAGAGCCAAGTTATCAGCATGAACATTTGAGCCTTGTTCATTGTGGGTGGTCTCATCTGTTCCCTGGAAGGTGGAACCACAATCTTAGAGGAATCAAGAATCATAGCCCAAGGGTGATGTTTCCACTAACAGAAGGCTAGGGGGCTCCTTTCACTGTAAACTTTAAAAACAGAGAAAGCAGCCCCTTCTATGCTGTTTTCTCGTTGAGGAGGTAGTCTTTGATTGGATTTAGAGAACCCCATAACTTTTAAGGTGCAATTGAAAAGGCTCAGTGGTAGACAAGTGGCATAGAAGGCCAGTCTTATACTGTGGAATAAGTAGGCAGTCATGAGGGGAAATGAGATTGTAAAAGAAATAATTACATTGTGAAAACAGGGAGAGGAATTCTTGCCCCTTCTCTCTGCCATAGGCTATGGGGATAAAGCGATGTGCGCATCAGCAGAGATTTGAGCTGCTGATCTAAAGAGCGCAGGGATGGTGTGTGGTAGGGTGGGTGATGGGGATACACAGAGCTGGAGGAGCAGCTGCATCTAAACTGAACATGTGCTTGTGGGAGAAAAGAGTCACGTAGTCTTTCCTTCTGCTTTGCTGGAAAGCACAGGGGCTTGTATGGATTTGACAAAAGGCTGATCCTATCCAACTCGGAAAGCTTCTTGACCAAGAGCAAAATGTGAGAGGGTCCTGAAAGAGGAGGATTACGCCTCTGTAGCCGGGCAGTGAGCTGGACTCTCTCTGGCAATCAATAGGATGACACTTATACTCTTGAAGTGTCATTTTTTTTTCATGCAAAATATCATACTTGATATTTGGGGAAACACACTGTGCTATCAGTGTTAATTTACTCGCTAAGCCTAAATAAAAAATAACTGAAAATGAAGTAACAAATAAAATTAAAAGTAAATGACATAGATGCTTAGTGCTTTCTATATATCAGTTCATTTCATCCTTGCAAGATCTCCAGGAGGCATGCACCATTATCTCATTTTTTTAGATAAGGGAACAGAGACTTAGAGGTTAATTGCCCAACATCACCTACTTGCTAAGTGAAAGAACCTTACCTGGATTTCTAGTTTATTTGATTCTGATTCTTTTATTACTTAACGTTGCAAAGTTTTGTGGGAGTGGATGAAACCAGACAACCCGCATTACACTTATCCTAGTGTCTGGCACTTAGTAAATGCTCAGTCATTATTAGTTATTATTTGTAGCAGTTGTTGACTGCTACTGTATAATAACTAATTTCTGCTGAGTTTGCTACATCGATTTAAGCCAATGATATCATAGGATCATGTGATCCCAGCTTTTTCTACTCTTAGGACTGCCTCCCCGAGCATGATCCATGCATGCATGCCAGTGGACTCTTCTCTAATCATTTCTGCCGTATCCAGAGGTTGTGATTCCATACATCCACAGGCCCATTTAACCATCCCTGTGTCCACCAACTATCTTTTTAAAAAAATTTTTTTTTACATCTTTATTGGAGTATAATTGCTTTACAATGGTGTGCCAGTTTCTGCTTCACAACAAAGTGAATCAGTTATACATATACATATGTTCCCATATCTCTTCCCTCTTGAGTCTCCCTCCTCCCCACCCACCCCCATTCCACCCCTCTTGGTGGTCACAAAGCACCGAGCTGATCTCCCTGTGCTATGCGGCTGCTTCCCACTAGCTATCCATTCCACGCTTGGTAGTGTATATATGTCCATGCCACCCTCCCGCCCTGTCACAGCTTACCCCTCCCCCTCCCCATATCCCTACATCCATTCCCCAGCAGGTCCGTGTCTGCATTCCTGTCCTACCCCCAGGTTCTTCATGACATTTTTTTCCCCTTAAATTCCATATATATGTGTTAGCATACGGTATTTGTCTCTCTCTTTCTGACTTACTTCACTCTGTATGACAGACTCTAGGTCTATCCACCTCATTACAATTAGCTCAATTTCGGTTCTTTTTATGGCAGAGTAATATTCCATTGTATATATGTGCCACATCTTCTTTATCCATTCATCCGATGATGGACACTTCGGTTGTTTCCATCTCCGGGCTATTGTAAATAGAGCTGCAATGAACATTTTGGTACATGACTCTTTTTGAATTATGGTTTTCTCAGGGTATATGCCCAGTAGTGGGATTGCTGGGTCATATGGTAGTTCTATTTGTAGTTTTTTAAGGAACCTCCATGCTGTTCTCCATAGTGGTTGTACCAATTCACATTCCCACCAGCAGTGCAAGAGTGTTCCCTTTTCTCCACACCCTCTCCAGCACTTATTGTTTCTAGATTTTTTGATGATGGCCATTCTGACTGGTGTGAGATGATATCTCATTATAGTTTTGATTTGCATTTCTCTAATGATTAATGATGTTGAGCATTCTTTCATGTGTTTGTTGGCAGTCTGTATATCTTCTTTGGAGAAATGTCCGTTTAGGTCTTCTGCCCATTTTTGGATTGGGTTGTTTGATTTTTTGTTATTGAGCTGCATGAGCTGCTTGTAAATTTTGGAGATTAATCCTTTGTCAGTTGCTTCATTTGCAAATATTTTCTCCCATTCTGAGGGTTGTCTTTTGGTCTTCTTTATGGTTTCCTTTGCTGTGCAAAAGCTTTGAAGTTTCATTAGGTCCCATTTGTTTACTTTGTTTTTATTTCCATTTCTCTAGGAGGTGGGTCAAAAAGGATCCTGCTGTGATTTATGTCATAGAGTGTTCTGCCTATGTTTTCCTCTAAGAGTTTGATAGTTTCTGGCCTTACATTTAGGTCTTTAATCCATTTTGAGCTTATTTTTGTGTATGGTATTAGGGAGTGATCTAATCTCATACTTTTACATGTACCTGTCCAGTTTTCCCAGCACCACTTACTGAAGAGGCTATGCTTTCTCCACTGTACATTCCTGCCTCCTTTATCAAAGATAAGGTGACCATATGTGCATGGGTTTATCTCTGGGCTTTCTATCCTGTTCCATTGATCTACCTTTCTGTTTTTGTGCCAGTACCATACTGTCTTGATTACTGTAGCTTTGCAGTATAGTCTGAAGTCCGGGAGCCTGATTCTTCCAGCTCTGTTTTTCTTTCTCAAGATTGCTTTGGCTATTCAGGGTCTTTTGTGCTTCCATATAAATTGTGCAATTTTTTGTTCTAGTTCTGTGAAAAATGCCACTGGTAGTTTGATAGGGATTGCATTGAATCTGTAGATTGCTTTGGGTAGTAGAGTCATTTTCACAATGTTGATTCTTCCAATCCAAGAACATGGTATATCTCTCCATCTATTTGTATCATCTTTAATTTCTTTCATCAGTGTCTTATAGTTTTCTGCATACAGGTCTTTTGTCTCCTTAGGTACGTTTATTACTAGATATTTTATTCTTTGTGTTGCAATGGTAAATGGGAATGTTTTCTTGATTTCACCTTCAGATTTTTCATCATTAGTGTATAGGAATGCCAGAGATTTCTGTGCATTACTTTTGTATCCTGCTACTTTACCAAATTCATTGATTAGCTCTAGTAGTTTTCTGGTGGCATCTTTAGGATTCTCAATGTATAGTATCATGTCATCTGCAAACAGTGACAGCTTTACTTCTTCTCTTCCTTCCCTCTTAGAACTGCTTTTGCTGCATCCCATAGGTTTTGGGTCGTCGTGTCTCCATTGTCATTTGTTTCTAGGTATTTTTTTGTTTCCTCTTTGATTTCTTCAGTGATCACTTCGTTATTAAGTAGTGTATTGTTTAGCCTCCATGTGTTTGCATTTTTTACATATCTTTTCTTGTAACTGATAGCTAGTCTCATAGCATTGTGGTCGGAAAAGATACTTGATACAATTTCAATTTTCTTAAATTTACCAAGGCTTGATTTGTGACCCAAGATATGATCTATCCTAGAGAATGTTCCATGAGCACTTGAGAAAAATGTGTATTCTGTTGTTTTTGAATGGAATGTCCTATAAATATTAGTTAAGTCCATCTTGTTTAATGTATCATTTAAAGCTTGTGTTTATTTATTTTCATTTTGGATGATCTGTCCATTGGTGAAAGTGGGGTGTTAAAGTCCCCTACTCTGATTGTGTTACTGTCGATTTCCCCTTTTATGGCTGTTAGCATTTGCCTTATGTATTGAGGTGCTCCTCTGCTGGGTGCATAAATATTTACAATTCTTATATCTTCTTGGATTGATCCCTTGATAATTATGTAGTGTCCTTCTTTGTCTCTTCTAATAGTCTTTATTATAAAGTCTATTTTGTCTGATATGAGAATTGCTACTCCAGCTTTCTTTTGGTTTCCATTTGCATGGAATATCTTTTTCCATCCCCTTACTTTCAGTCTGTATGTGTCTCTAGGTCTGAAGTGGGTCTCTTGTGGACAGCATATATATGGGTCTTGTTTTTGTATCCGTTCAGCCAATCTGTGTCTTTTGGTTGGAGCATTTAGTCCATTTACATTTAAGGTAATTATCGATATGTATGTTCCTATTCCCATTTTCTTAATTGTTTTGTGTTCGTTATTGTAGGTTTTTTCCTTCTCTTGTGTTTCTTGCCTAGAGAAGTTCCTTTAGCATTCGTTGTAACGCTGGTTTGGTGGTGCTGAACTCTCTCACCTTTTGCTTGTCTGTAAAGGTTTTAATTTCTCCATCAAATCTGAATGAGATCCTTGCTGGGTAGAGTAATCTTGGTCGCAGGTTTTTCTCCTTCATCACTTTAAATATGTCCTGCCAGTCCCTTCTGGCTTGCAGAGTTTCTGCTGAAAGATCAGCTGTTAACCTTATGGGGATTCCCTTGTGTGTTATTTGTTGTTTTTCCCTTGCTGCTTTTAATATGTTTTCTTTGTATTTAATTTTTGACAGTTTGATTAATATGTGTCTTGGCCTATTTCTCCTTGGATTTATCCTGTATGGGACTCTCTGTGCTTCCTGGACTTGATTAACTATTTGCTTGCCCATATTAGGGAAGTTTTCAACTATAATCTCTTCAAATATTTTCTCAGTCCCTTTCTTTTTCTCTTCTTCTTCTGGAACCCCTATAATTTGAATGTTGGTGCGTTTAATATTGTCCCAGAGGTCTCTGAGACCGTCCTCAACTCTTTTCATTCTTTTTTCTTTATTCTGCTCTGCAGTAGTTATTTCCACGATTTATCTTCCAGGTCACTTATCCGTTCTTCTGCCTCAGTTATTTTGCTATTGATCCCATCTAGAGTATTTTTAATTTCATTTATTGTGTTGTTCATCATTGCTTGTTTCATCTTTAGTTCTTCTAGGTCCTTGTTAAATGTTTCTTGCATTTTGTCTATTCTATTTCCAAGATTTTGGATCATCTTTACTATCATTATTCTGAATTCTTTTTCAGGTAGGCTGCCTATTTCCTCTTCATTTGTTAGGTCTGGTGGGTTTTTATCTTGCTCCTTCATCTGCAGTGTGTTTTTCTGTCTTCTCATTTTGCTTGTCTTATTGTATTTGGGGTCTCCTTTTTGCAGGCTGCAGGTTCGTAGTTCCCATTGTTTTTGGTGTCTGTCCCCAGTGGCTAAAGTTCCACCAACTATCTTGAATCAACAACACAAGAAGGAATCGGGCAGTTCTGTTTCATGCCAACATTTCCAACTTCTTCATCAAGATTTCCTCAAGTTTTTGGGGAGAGGGTTTAGTTGGGGCAGGTGATATGGGCAACATTTGTCGCTAATACACCTTGTTCTTCATGCCCGAAGGCAGACTGGACCAAATGACAGAAGCAATGTAATTCTAAATTAGTCATTTTGGAAATGCATATGCAAACAAACAGATAGTTTCACCTTCATTTGGGAGACAAGAACATGGAGATTCATGTTGCTTTTGATTTTATCAGTCATTTATCAGATTGAGAAAATTAGTGGGACTTCTTGAGCAATAGATGAGGAAAGATGGAGCTGTGCTCTTTGTTCTTGCCTGTGCTGGTAAATCATTTCATATCTTTCTGCTTAATTTTTCATATCTGTAGCGCTAGCCTGCCTTAGGTCCAAACTCAATGGGACTTCTTTTGCATACTTTCCAGGTATAATACAGCGGGATTAAGAGAATCCTGGTTTAGGACTAAGTGAAAGGTGGACTGTTAAACTTTGCACTAGTTTTGTTTGAAGTTCTTAGTAAGCTGACAGTGATAGCTCTGCTGCCTTCTACCTTTTAGGATCTTAAGCCAGTGGGTGGGAAACTTTAGGGAAAAACCACCCAGGTATATTCACTGAATAGCATTTTTGTTGCCACAGTTTGTCTGTCAAAAGCCATTCCCCTAAACTCACCTTAGAGGAAGCAGCCTCTTGTAGATTCCCAGTATTTCAAAAACTATGGTACTCCTATTCCAGCCAGTTCACTTGCACCAGTTCAGTTTCTGGAGATAATCTCTATGGACTGTGAATTATCTCTGGAAACTTGTTTCAGATGTGGCTGCAAGGAGTTTTCATCCTGAAAGGTCATCTCTGCAGGAAGGTGGAAGCATAATTTGTGTCTTGGAAGTGGCCATTTTTCCATGACTGATATGCATTTATTCAGTGAAAGGTTGTACAAATGCAAGGTTCTGCTCTTTCTACTGTATTGTGGCTTCTACTAATGGATGTGTAGGTAGGTAATAATGTAGGTTTAAAGTCCCTTGTCTGGCTCCAAAATTCAGGTCCCAAATTGCTATGTGGAAAGTAGCTAACCACTGCATGGAGTCCCATCTCCTAGGATACAAATTGAGACTAAAACACATGAAAAAAGAAAGAGTGCTAAGAAAACAAATAGGGATGATAAGACATGCTCTCCTAGGCATAGTATAGGTGCTTGGCTTCTTTAAGGTATAAAGTCTCAATTTGTGTGTGATTTTGAGTATATGTCATCCACCCCATGGGGGATTTTTTCCTTGTGGTCCGTGGCCCACTCTGTCACGGGGTCAATTAATCAGCAGTGGCAGAGGATGCCTCACAGACATAGGAAATGAAGACACCTTTCTTGAGACTCCTACCACTTACCTTGAGTATTTGGATGGGGCTTCAAGTAAAACAAGCTCTGTTAGGAGCCTAAGCATTGGAAAACGTGATTGCAGCAGCAGAGGAAGAATTCAAAACAACAGCAAGGACTCAGAATTTAGAGATGCAGCCTCCATGCTGTGGGCTGAGCTTCTGGACTCTCTATTTTGAGCCAAACACTGCATCACTAGCACCGTGTAGCTTTTTTCTTTTCCTGCATCGAAAGGCATAGGAAGCGTTGAGGATGTAAACATCTGTCCACTACACTGGTTGGAGGATACCATAAAAAAAAGTGAAAAGTTAACTGTACTGGTTGAAGAGACTGCGCTGTGTCAGCATAAGCATTGTATGTTTCGGTGTAGGTGTTGGCAAGGGTCCTGTGAACCATTAATTAATATCATGCATTAGCTGTCAGCAGGTCAACATCGGTGCTCTATTTCTCGTTGGCTCTGTAAAGTTACATTATGGATTTAAATCATGTCCCTAATGAAGGTCATTACTATGTGTCTTTCCATTGGGGGCACGTAGCCCTCTAGGTTATATTGATGTGTAGGCTGTTTCTCTAACTTTGAACAAATCTCAGTTTCCATCCTGAAGAGTCCTGGGTTTTGCTCTCTCCTTAAGCTGTCAACTTGCTGGGACTTTATTGAGGTTCTCCAAGGCTCATATCCTTTAGTTTCTGGTGCTCAACTCATTGTCTCCTACCTTTGAAGGCTGTTTTAAGGCTTGTTTGAATCATCTGTGCCAAGTATGTTGGGAAATCAGCAATTTCTTTTCACATAAGTCGCTTGAAGTCATCCTCTGGTGGAAAACAACTTCACAATTTTTTTTTCCCTAGGGAATTTCAAAGTCAAAGCATGCAAATCACTTTTAACTGCCAGGTGCAGAAAATGGAGGTAATTTTAGATTGGGGGAAAATAAGGGTCTACCTCATTAAATGTTACCACTGAAATCTCTATTGTTTCCTCCAGCTCTCCCGTTTATGGGGCTGACGTCACCCAGAGATGAGAGAGAAGCTTTTGTGGCCCTGTTTCCAGAGCCAAGCACCTCTGAGTTAGTCACAAAGTTAATGACAACACAGGAACTGTTAAAAACGAACCAAGCTCCCTGGAACTGGAATTACAACAGAGTAACTTCTTGCTGTGCCCAGGGGGGAAAGCTGAACAAACAAGCACTTGCACTTGGATCAGGAGTGGGTGGGACGATGTCTTTGACAGCTGAGAAGGGCTTCACCTTCAGGAGACCTGGCGTGGCCAGTGAATAGGATGGCAAAGATTAAAACCTTCTTTTTCACCTCCTTGCCAATCCCTTCTCTCTGCTTATCAACGGCTTGGCCTGTCAGGATGGCACGGGACATTCTTTTTACCACTGGCTTTGGAATGATCACTTTCCTTTTTATTTTCTCCATTATATACATCTGACCGAAAGGCAAAAGTTCTGCCTGCTGTCAGGCTGGAAGCTAAGCCACAAAAAAGTGCGATTTATTTTCAACCCATACCTTTGGCATCCTCACCCCTAATCACAAACCTCTTTTCTCCCCTCCTAGGGTCAATTTATGGTATTTATCTGTGTCTTGAGTCAATTTTGCACACATACATAATATACATAAAATAAAAAGTCGAAGACAATCTTACTTTGACTGTTAACATTTCAAAAAGTCATTTTATTTAGACTCCGTAACTGGCTCCTTTCTGGAGCAGTTGCTCTAAAAATCTGAGATTATATTTTATGTTTTTGCAGCTGTATGGCTCTAATGCAGGCTCCGAATCATTTATTGGCATTTCTGACGGGGCTTTTTGTTTTTATAGGTGTGTAAATGTGTTATCGAAGATATTTTGGCATTGACCGAAGACTCAAGTTTGTAACTTCAGTTAAAGAGATCTGCTACTTCCCCCGCCCTTCTGCTTCCTTGAAAGAAGAGAAACGGGTTTACTTGACAGGTATTCTGGATCTCTGTACTACGTCTTCGACTAAATTTATTTTCCTTGAGGTTGTTTGTGCTAAAAAGCTAAGATTCCAGCACCCCTGACGAGCTTTGTTTCCCCTTTGCCCTCCACTCCTGGCCGTGGCATGTCTAGTGTTTTATGTGAATGTAACTATTTTGTCCCTATTTCTCCTGAAGCATCATTTTTACATTGTGTCAGATTTCTCTGACCAGACTTAAGCAATGATTCCAAAACCTGGCGGACGGATCCAAATTGTGTGGGGGAAGGTTTTTAAAATCTCTGCGCAAGGACCTGGGAATCTGAATTTTAAAATCTCACAGGATGATCTTGGTGATCAGCTGCTTTGGGAGCATCTGATGCAGAGAGTAGGTGGGGATGGGGCAGGGGGTCTTGGTAATGTCCCTCTCGGTACGAGGCAAGGTCTAATCAATTGTTCAGTTATGCTTACATTTAATAAACATTTACTGAGTACCTGCTACGGGCGGGTACAATGCCAGGTGTTAGGATGCCATAATGAATGAGACCCCGTTTTACCCGAGACAATCTCATTGTCCAGTGAAGGACATAGACACACAGACAAATGCTTTCCCTTTAATGCGGGTCTGTTAAGGCAGGGTTATGATGTGGTGTGTACGTATATATATAGACACACACACACACACACATACACACACACACACAATGGAATATTACTCGGTCATCAAAAAGAATGAAATGATTCCATTTGCAACAACATGGATGGACCTAGAGATTATCATATTAAGTGAAATAACTCGGAAAGAGAAAGACAAATACCATATGATATCACTTATATGTGGAATCTAAAATACGACACAAATGAACATATCTAGGAAACAGAAACAGTCACAGACATAGAGAACAGACTTGTGGTTGCCAAGGAGGTGGGGGGAGGGATGGACTGGGAGTTTGAAATTAACAGGGGCAAACTATTATATATAGGATGGATCAACAACAAGGTCCTACTGTATAGTGCAGGGAACTATATTCAATATCTTGTGACAAACCATAATGGAAAAGAATATGAAAAAGAATATATATATATATTATATATATAATATATATATATATAGCTAAGTCACTTTGCTGTACAGAGGAAATTAACACAACATTGTAAATCAACTATACTTCAATAAAATAAACAAAAAGGCAGAGTTATGCATGGTGTGCAAGGGGAGACAGTTAGTTGAGCTCAGGGGTGAAGAGAAAGCCTCTTGAAGAAGAATACACCTAAGAGGAAGCTGGAAAGGCATCAGGACTCCATCAGTGGGAGGGGGAAAGTGACAGTTGGATCTGCATGGTGTGTGAGGGCAGCGGGGAAGGATGGGGGTGTGAGGCTGGGGGTCCAGCTCACCGGGGCCATTTGAAGTCCATGATCACCACGGCAAATAAGGCCTTCCCAGGATATTCCCCTTTGGAGAATGGGAAATAACACCCCATATTCCCAGAGACTTGGAGCAGTCGACAACTTCAGTGCAGGAGAGGAAACCAAAGAAATGTTGCTCTTTGCGTCTTCTAACTGGCACATTTCAAAGAACGATTCACTCACCAGACATCTCTGAAACTTGTTACCTTTTCTTTGGGAACTCTAAGAGACATTTGGATCTTGTGAGAGAAAATAGAAATAATTTTATGAAAACCAAAGGTAAATAAAAACCATCACTTTTCATGGGGCACTACCATAACCCCATACAGAGTGAATGAGGTCCATATAGTCCGATATATATTTTTAAACTTAAAAAAAATCGTACATTGTAACAGAGATAAAGAAAACTGCATAAAATGTGTAAGTTAGTGATAAATGAATTATAATGTTAACATTCTTGTCACCACACCCAGGTTATGAAAGAGAACTTTGCTGGTTGCTCCAGAAACCGTTCCTATGCCCTTCTCACCCCTCTTCCTCAGCTTAAAAAGTAACCGTTACTTGGCTTTGTATGGTAATCGCTTCCATGCTTTGTAGTTTTTATGACCCAAATGGGTGTCCCAAATTACTAAAGTTTAACTTTGTTTAAAAAAGTTTGTAGCAGCCATTATGGAAAAGAGCGTAGAGTTTCCTTAAAAATAGAGCTAACGTGTGATCCAGCAATTCCACTCCTGGGCGTATATCTGGAAAAGATGAAAACTCTAATTCGAAAAAATACTTGCACCCCAATGTTGATAGCAGCACTATTTACAATAGCCAAGACATGGAAGCAACCTAAATGTCCAACAGATGAATGAGTAAAGATGATGTGGCACATATATATACAATGGAATACTACTCAGCCATAAAAAAGAATGAAGTAATGCCATTTGTAGCAACACACATGGACCTAGAGATTACCATACTAAGTAAAGTAAGTCAGAAAGAGAAAGACAAATATATGATATCACTTATATGTGGAATCTAAAAAATAGTACAAATGCACTTATTTACAAAACAGAAACAGACTCACAGACATAGAAGACAAACTTATGGTTACCAAGAGGGAAAGGGGAGAGATAAATTAGGGGTATGGGATTAACAGGTACACACTTCTATATACAAAATAAATAAACAACCAAGCCCTACTGTATAGCACAGGAAACTATATTCAATATCTTGTAATAAACTATAATGGAAAAGAATTTTTAAAAAGAATATAAATATATACATACATATGTATAACGGAATCACTTCACCGTACACCTGAAACTAACACAATATAGTAAATCAACTATACTTCAATAAAAAAGAAAATGAAAACAAATTTTTTTATACATGTCTTTTAAACTGTGTGGGGTTTTAAAAGCTCACGGAGTCAACTTTCACACACGACCACGGAGGACAGAAAAACACTAGCAAACAGCTGGTCGGTGCTGACGTGCCTCCTGCATTACCACGAGGCAAAGCAGGGAATGTCGACTCAAGGGAGGATCTGGGGCTGGGACAGGTGTCTTCTCCCCAGGCAGGAGGCACTGCCCCACTGCTGTCACCTCCGTCTCCCCTGCCGTCCTCTGTCTGCCATGAGCAGTGGAAAGAGGAGAAAAGGCTCTGGGGAATCTCCCCTGCTCACCGCTGCAAGGGTGGGTGCTGGAAGATGGCCCTGGCAGCCCGTGGAGACATTTGCTACGGGCTCCAAAGACACCTGTGGATGCCTGTCACGTGGTGACACTTTCGGTCTGTCGCAGACCTTTAACTCACAACCACAGGGCCCTTCGACTGGGGAAGAGGGAGGCTTAGAAAGTGCCAGCCCTCATACTCAGCCAGTCATCTTTCCTGTTGAAGAAAAGATCTGAAAACAGAAGGGAGATTGAAAGACAATTAGGCAAAATACAAGAAAAAAACCAAAGCCAGAGGCGCTTTTGTGGTGGGGCTGGAGCTGTGAGAAAAGTTCAGGAAATGAAGGTGAGAATCGGAATTGTCAAAGGGCAGTTAAGACCACAGTCCGCTCTTTTGGCTGAAGGTGCTGAGTTTGGATGTTCATTTTCTTTCCTTTTTTAAAAAAGTTTCTGGCTGTAGCTGAGCTACATGGCACAGAAGCGGAGCGGCTACAAATAGAAGAGGAAAAAGAAAAGCATGGGTCCAAATACAAGGCCTGTATTCTCTCTGTGGGGACAGAAGTTTTTATGATTATTTTTTAATTTTACACATCATTAAAATGTTTCAGCATTTCCCCCAAGTCAGCATGCTTTTACAAAGTTAATGAGGAAGGGAAACGCTAAAGAAAAATAAAATTCTCCTTATATGGAGCAAGGTGCTATGGAAAGCAGGGACCCGGCTTTCTCTGTTAATCCTTTTATTTGAGATGTGGTTCCTTCCAGAAACTTTATTTTCCCCAGGAGTGAGATCTCTCCAGCGTAAAATCAAAAGTCAGAGAGGGTCCATGATTCTGAGAGCCTGTCCTTTCTGTGGCCTTGGGCAAGGTGCTTCACCTTTGGGTGCCTCAGTTTCCCCCTCTGTAAAATGGGGGATACTTAGTTTACTTAATTACTTATACTTAAGTAATACTTAATTACTTCACCATGTTGAGGTAAAGATTCATTAGCTGATGTTTGTAAATGGCTTTGAAGCCAGAAAACGCTACGACAGAGCTAGACATGATTATTAATAATACATTTCAACTGAGTTCATAATTGCATTTGTCATCTCAAATTTCCCTCGCAGTTTCAGCTGGTGACTTTATTTTTCTGCTTCACTCATTAAAAAGAAACCAAAAGGAGTACTGCTGGCAGAAATAGCTCTAGTCTTCAAGGCAAAGATGGACACTTACCCGCCACGGGTGAAAGGATATCTGTTCCACTGGCATTCAATAGGAGATTCTGGAAAATACCAAGTACCGTGAAAAGGGCTACCATGGCCAGGCAGTTTTATTTTTTTATTTAAAAAAATTTTTTGGTCTTCTTTACTTTAGCGTTTTTTTTAAAAAATTTATTTTATATTGGAGCATAGTTCATTAAACATGTTGTGTTAGTTTCAGGTGTACAGCAAAGGGATTGAGTTATACATATACATGTATCTATTCGTTTTCAAATTATTTTCCCATTTAGATGATTACAGCATACTGAGCAGTGTTCTCTGTGCTATACAGTAGGACCTTGTTGGCAGTTTTAAAAATGAAGAAAATGCTAGTTAAAAAAAGTGCCAGATGAGAAGCAGATCTGGGAGGGTACCACTTTCCAGAATTGATTCTATCCCTATGCTTTGGACCTAACCGCAAAGCAGTGATCTGTTGTCTGCCTGGGGTTGTTTTTTCTCTTTGGTCCCTTTTTCTGGCCTCCGCCCTCTTCCTGTGCTGGGTCACTTTGGGGTGTATTGGCGTGTGTGTGGTGTGTGTGTGTGCTTAAAATCTCTTGTTTGATCCCTGTCTATCTGCTGCTTTCCTTTGTGTCAACTGAAAGAAGTATTTTTGCATCATTTAACGCTGACCTTGCAAGTTGAGATGAAAATGTCGGGGAGATGATGTCACCGCAAGTCCCCTGGTACATGGCAGGGGTTCAACAAATATTTGTTTCATGGAGCCAGGTCTTGGAGTCTTCCCGAACCCCTGATGTTGAATGCCTAGTAAAACGACATCATAATGGCACAGGCCATGATGTCCAGCGTTCCCCAAAGCGGGGGCTCCTGACAAGACTTGGTTGGGTGTGCGTTTGGCATATTTTCCCAAAAGAGATGTGTGTTTGCTCGAGTGTAGCCATACTCTCATTCAATGATTCTCTAAATGAATGTCTCACACCAGCAACATCAGCATCACCTGGGAATTGGTTAGAAACTCAGATTCTCAGGCCCCAGCCCCATTGTAGGCCCAGCAATGTGTGTCACCAAGCCCTTCACTGGCTCTGACGCACTCTCGTCTGAGAACCAAGGGTCGGCTTTGGTCCCCTCTGGATGGGTAACGAGCTCCAGGTAGCCTGGGTTGCTGTCTGTAGCCATGCAGCCAAGCAAGGGATCACAGAACCCACGCCAGAACTCAGGGCCTTTACAACTGAGGTAAGATTTTGCCTGGAAAACCAGAATGATTGCCTTGCAGTTGGTAGGGAAGTGAGAAGGGAAGCCTAGGCTGCTTTTCTACCACAGCCTTTCAGAACTCCTTCCTGTACTTCCAGACCCTATGAAGTCCCACCTTATCCAGGTCCTTTCCTCTGAGTGTCTTGAGCCCTTATCAGCCCTGCCACTGGCATGGACACTTCCGCGTACATGGCACTGTGACTTTGCAGTAATTTGACGCTGGCCTTGACTTCTTGGGTCAGTTGGTCGGTCCATAACGTGGACACCATGCCTTGTGTTTCAGCTCCTCATGGTAACTTTCTCAGTGCTGATTTATGGAGCCTGTGCTCAGTGGGGTTTTGTAGGTGGATTCCTCCAGACCTGTGAACTTGAGGCTGCTGTCATTTCCAGATAGAGAGACGCTCGATATCAGAAAACTGTGATGATAGGTATAGAGAGGATTGTCCTCTTTTTAGGCAAATATATTCGTGTGTCGAACATCAGGTTTTCAGCTGCTTGACAAGAACTTTGTGAGAAGCTGTTGCAACTTTGTAGTCATCCGGCAGATTTTTGGATTATAAACTTATTTTTTCTTAAAGGACAGTGCCGACTCTGTGTGCAACTCTGGAGTGATTTTGAAAATATGTGTAATCCTCATGGCAACTCTGAAATGTAGGTATTAATGTCCCCAACTCTGTGACACATTTTATGTGAATTATACATCAAGCAGGCAATCAACAAAGGTTTTAAATTGAAGTATAGCTGATTCACATTGTGTTAGTTTCAGGTGTACAGCAAAGTGATTCAGTCGTACATATACATGTGTCTATTCTTCTTCAAATTCTTTTCCCATTTAGGTTGTTACAGAGTATTGAGCAGAGTCGCCTGTGCTATACAGTAGGTCCTTGTATCCATTTTATGTATAGTAGTGTGCATATGTCAATCCCAAACGCCTAATGTAACCCTCCACCCCGTTCCCCTTTGGTAACTGCAAGTTTGTTTTCTATGTCTGTGGGTCTATTTCTGTTATGTAAATAAGTTCATTTATATCATTTTTTGGATTCCAAATAGAAGAGCTATATGGTATTTGTCTTTGGTTTCCTTCACTTAGTATGATCATCTCTAGGTCCATCCATGTTGCTGCAAATGGCATTATTTTATTACTTTTTATGGACGAGTAGTATTCATTCCATCGTATATATGTGCCCCATCTTTACCCATTCATCTGTCCATGGACAGGTTGCTTCTATGTCTTGACTATTGTAAATAGTGCTGCTATGAACAATGGGGTGCATGTATCTTTACAAATTAGAGTTTTCATCTTTTCTGGGTATATGCCCAAGGAGTGGGATTGCTGGATCATATGGTAATTCTATTTTTAGTTTTTTAAGGAACCTCCGTACTGTTTTCCATAGCGTCTGTACCAATTTACATTCCTACCAACAGTGTAGGAGGGTTCCATTTTCTTCATGCCCTCTCCAGCATTGATTATTTGTAGACTTTTTGATGATGGCCATTCTGACTGGTGTGAGGTAACACGTTATTGTAGTTTTGATTTGCATTTCTCTAATAATTAGCGATCTTGAGCGTCTTTTCATGTGCCTGGGGGCAACAAAGGTTTTTTGAATGCTCACCACAAGCTAAGGTTTTCTGAATCTTGTTTGCGGGCACCTGGAAAGCCCTCCACCAAGTCCTTGGCTTTGGGAAAGGCTGTGGTTCAATTGTGAGAACCCTTGGTTTCCTTCAGCAGATTAAAGTTCATTTGAGTAATTCAAGCCTAAGGGCCTGATACCGCCCTCTGAGAAGGATCAAGAGTAACCACAGTGACAGGACTGGCTGCATTCGCTCAGTCTCTCCCGTCGGCAGGGGTCCCAGGTGCTGTGCAAGCTTGAGCTGATAGATGCGGGATCTCAGTAATTAGAGTCTTCAAAGTACTTGGCAAACATTCATTAGGAGCTCTAAGGGAGGAAGACGGGGAGAAGAGGAGTAGATAACAGGATCATCCCATTTTGCAGACACGGGAAATCAAGGAAGAAAAATGAGATGCTTTGCCTAACACCACATTCTGAGGACAGTTTAAAATAGAGGTGGCTGGGCTTCCCTGGGGGCGCAGTGGTTGAGAGTCCGCCTGCCGATGCAGGGGACACGGGTTCGTGCCCTGGTCCGGGAAGATCCCACGTGCCGCGGAGCGGCTGGGCCCGTGAGCCATGGCCGCTGAGCCTGCGCATCCGGAGCCTGTGCTCTGCAACGGGAGAGGCCACAACAGTGAGAGGCCTGCGTACCGCAAAAATAAATAAATAAATAAATAAAATAAAATAGAAGTGGCTTATGAAAAAGAATGAAATGATGCTATTTGCAGCAATATGGATGGACCTAGAGATTATCATACTGAGTGAAGTCAGAGAAAGACAAATACCATATGATATCACTTATATGTGGAATCTAAAGAAAAATGATACAAATGAAGTTATTTACAAAACAGAAACAGACTCACAGACATAGAAAACAAATTTACGGTTACCAAAGGGGGAACGTGGGTGCGGGGAGAGATAAATTAGGAGGTTGGTATTAACATATACACACTACTATATATAAAATAGATAATCAACCAGGACCTACTGTATAGCACATGGAACTCTACTCAATATTCCATAATAACCTACATGGGAAAAGACTCTGAAAAAGAATGATATATGTATAGCTGAATCATTTTGCCGTACACCTGACACTAGCACAACATTGTAAATCAGCTATACTCCAATATAAAATAAACATTAAATTAAAAAAAAATTCAAGCTATCACAGAGGTTACCGGTTTGCATGAATCAGTTTCATAAGCAGAGTTTTTCAGCATACCTAGTATTTAAATGCTAATGTTATTTTTATAAACAGCATGACTGAAACAGGAATGCCTGCAATCAGCATTATTAGTCATCTTTGTTTTAGGCAACTAATATTTTAAGAGAAGAAAAGAAAATAATCAATTTAAATAGTCAAAAAGAAAAGAAATAAATTCAGTAGAGGTAGGTTACTTTCCCATACATTCGGCAAGTGCCCAGAAAGACACAAGTTTTCATTGACTATCAAGGTTTCTCAACCTCTGTACCCCTGACACTTCGGGGCAGATGATTTTTGGTGTGTATGTGGTGGGGGTGGGAGGGGAGGGCTGTTCTGTAATTGTAGGATGTTTAGCCGGAAGCTGACCTCTACCCACTAGATGCCAGCAGCATCTCCCACCCCCAGACATTGGCAAATGTCCCCCCTGAGGGTGCGGGGCAAAATTACTCCAGGTGTGAACTACGCTTTTATACTATTCTGTGTGGTAAGACCACGTATGGTCGTTGTAATCTTCTGAGCACTGGCTCGTGACACAAAAATAACCGCATCACTTTTATGGAGAGCTCACTTCCTTAGTGATGTTCAAACACACACGAGATGGATGGGAGAACGTTTTAAAGAGAAAAGTCTGCAGAGTCTCCAGAGGTTGTACTTAGATTTAGGACTGAAACTCATACACCCTCCTATTCTCCATTGGAAAGCAGCGCCGTGATGTTAGAGGCCTCTGTACAGATGAGAGATGTCAGGAATCTTTGACCTTTGGGCATCATTCCACTCCACCAACCCTGGGGCTGGTTTGGGAAAGTGGTATTCCAAGAAGCCTGAGCCTCCTGGAGGGCCAGAAGCATCTTTACACCCTTCATCTCGGATAGGACCTGTATCAAAACCCCATCTTGTGATATCCCAGGTCCAGAAATAAGCTACCTGGGCTTGTCTGGGGCTCACCTGGGACAGGAGCCACAGCACAGCAAGGGTGAAAAGCAGGAGGGTATGGCTGTAAGCACACATGGGCTGGGAGGACTATTTAGCTTGCAGATGGGAGAGTCAACTCAGAGGCTGTTAGAACACACAGTGTTTGTCGTTGCTGGAGAGCCCCATAGCTGGGTGTGTAAACTGAGTAAATGTGTACTTATCACGAAGTGGCATTTTTCTGATGAGTGTCTGTCTGCGGGTGCAGGGCAGCTTTGAGAAGCCGGGGGGGGGGGCTTTCCGATGAGGTCAGGAAGGACAAGAGTCTTCCCTAGGAGAGGGGCCTGGGGGACTGTTTCTACCCAGGTGTTTTTCCCATCTCTTCCTCTGGTGTCAGGTCTAGACTAAACCCACTCAGAAGGCTCCGTTACTCAGTTCAAGGTGAATTCCTGTGAAGAATTGGTTTCTGTGGTGCGCACGGGGGTCGGGCATTTCTGCATCTTGACCTTGGGTTTGTCTTCTTCTTTGACTTCACAGATTTGCCCTTGTCATCTGCTGGAGAGATATCAGAGGAGTCTGTGAAACCGGAAACACAGATGCTGTGTTCTCCCAGAGGACAACTGGGCTTGGAGTGGGGATGTGGATTCAGAGTGAGAGGGACCAGATTTCTCAGCATAAAAGGATTCCTAGGAGTAAAAGTGATATCTCACCAGGCTTCTCAGAGCACTTAGTGAACGTACCATACATTTCCAGTTTGCAGCATATTAATTTCACCAGTGAAAAGAAGACAGGAATCACACCATGAAAAGAAACAGTGTTATGAAGGTATAACTGGCATGCAATAAACAGGTCACCTTTACAGTGTACAGTTTGACACGCTTTGCCACACGCGTACCCCCGTGAAACCGTCAATGAAAAGAGTGAACATTCCCTGCGCCCCCAGACTTTCCTCATGTCCCTTTGTGATCCTCCCTCCTCCCACCCCCATCCTCAGACAACCAGTGATCCGCTTTCTGCCACGATGGGCTAGTTTGCAGTTTCTGGAGTTTTATGTAAATGGAATCATACAGAATTGTACGCTTTCGTCTGGCGCCTTTCACTCAGTGTAATGATTTTGAGATTCACCTGTGTGGGTGTGTCCACTTCTTTTTATGGCTGAGTGGTGTCCCACTGTAGGATATATCACATTTTGTTTATCCATTCACTTGCTGATGGCTATTTGAGTTGTTTCCAGTTTTGGGCTATTATAAATAAAGTTGCTATGAATGGGCAAGTCTGTGTGTGGATTTCTATGCTTTTATTTGGGTAAACACCTAGGGATGGAATAGATAGACCAAAGTATAGGTGTATGTTTAACTGCTTTCCATAGTGATTGGAGCAACTCACAGCCAGGAACTGCATCTTAATCTTTGGAGAGAAGCATCTAACTCTGATGTCTATATACAAGGTAGTAAAAGATGCTTGTTGAACTGGAGTGCAAGTACACATTCTTTTTTTTTTTTTTGCGGGCTTCTCACTGTTGTGGCCTCTCCCGTTGCGGAGCGCAGGCTCCGGACGCGCAGGCTCAGCAGCCATGGCTCACGGGCCCAGCCGCTCCGCGGCACGTGGGTTCTTCCCGGACCGGGGCACGAACCCGCGTCCCCTGCATCGGCAGGCGGACTCTCAACCACTGTGCCACCAGGGAAGCCCGCAAGTACACATTCTTGACATCTATCTGGAGATTTCTAGATAAGGGCTGTTTGTAACAATAAGTTCCCTAGCCAGCCTTCCCGCTCGTTTCTCCTTTTGGAGCGAATGCATTTCTTGGTACCTATTTCTGCAAGAAGAAATGTTTACAGTAATTAGCAAATACCCCTAAAACTTCTCTAGAGCAAACATCCCTCCTAAAAAGGCAGATTTGGAAAAAGACAAATAATTTGATGAGCATTCCCTTATTTGAGACTTGGAAGTTGACCTAATTGGATTAATCAAAACCTGGTTCAGATATTGTTTAACTCCCCTGATTTCATATAGAGCATAAGAACTCTGACACAAGAAAAAAATAATAGAACTAAAATAGAAGCAAATTTTCTCAAGTGATACAAGTATGGCTCTCTTCATATCCTCAAGCGAGCCGGTAACTGCAAAACCTTGATTTGTCTTTGTTTTGGGTACATCAGGCCTAAAAGTAAAATGACGTGATGCTGCTGGTTGTGCCTCGTTTTTTCTAGCTGTGTTTGTCGAACACGCAGCGTCTTAGAAGTGCATTCTGAGTGAGGGCACCAGGATTGGGTCTGAATGCAAAACACGGACTCACCCCTCACTAGTCAGCATTTGTAGGAGAGATTCCGGGTGACACACGGGCCAAGCAAGGTCAGCTTGGATGAGTGGGCAAGGCTGGAGTGGGGCCCGGGGCTTCACAGGCGGGAACGGAGGACGGGTTTTCTTTCTTCTTTTTTATGCATAAAGAGAAGGTGGGAGGTTCAGATCTGTCTGTGTTTTTCAAGGAAAGAAGAAATAGAATTCTTCCGCCAACCGTGAACCAACATTTTGGCTTAGCTCTTGGTTCTGCGTGGCACAGGAACCAGATTTTAGATAAAGAAGAGATGTTTCTGTTACCTTGCAGGGCAGGAAATGGGTTTTTGGTCCTGGGATTCCTCTTCTGAGTGTGTGGGCGTCACCATTTCCTGTTTCTTTTTTCTTTCTCTCTTTCTTTTTTTCTTTAAGTTTTTACATTTAGAAAATATATTTAAGGCCCTGAATTTTTTTTTTTTTGTAAATTCTTATATGTAAATCAAAATTCGACTTTATTTTCTGGATCTCGGAAAGACCATTTTGAATCTGCTCTTTGTTTAGCCTGTCAAGTAAACGACGCAAAATGCTTTTTCCTCAGAGGAGATTAACACTGTCAGGCTGTTCAGCTCAGAGGACAGTGTTAACTGGCTGCTAAAGTAAATACGCATTGACGGCTGTGGTTTTCTACTAATTCCAGAAAGAGAGATAAATGATAGAGATCAAACCATATTATTATTATTATTATTATTATTATTAATCACCTCCACTTTTCATTCTAAACAAGGAACACTGGATCATGCCTTTTAAAAATCCCCCTCCTTTTATATTGAAGTATAGTTGATTTACAATGTTGTGTTAGTTTCTGGTGTTCAGCAAAGTGCTTCAGTTATACATATATATATATTTTTTCTTTTTCATATTCTTTTTCAGTATAGGGTATTACAAGATATTGAATCTAGTTCCCTGTACTATACAGTGGGACATTGTGTTTATCTATTTTATATATAGTAGTTTGTATCTGTTAATCTCAAACTCCTAATTTATCCCTCCCCTCCTGTTCCCCTTTGGTAACCATAAGTTTCTTTTCTATGTCTGTGAGTCTGTTTCTGTTTTGTAAATAAGTTCATTTGTATCATATTTTAGATTCCACATATAAACGATATCATATGATATTTGTCTTTGTCTGACTTGCTTCAATCAGGATAACAATCTCTAGGTCCATCCATGTTGCTGTAAATGGCATTATTTCATTCTTTTATATGCTGAGTAGTATTCCATTGTATATCTGTACCACATCTTCTTTATCCACTCATCTTTGATGGACATTTAGGTTGCTTCCATGTCTTGGCTATTGTAAATAGTGCTGCTATGAACACTGGGGTGCATGTATCTTTTCGAATTAGATTTTTCTCCAGATATACGCCCAGGAGTGGGATTGCTGGGTCACAGGGCAACTCTGAAAAATGCCCCCTTTTTGATTGCACTATCTTGGGGCCTATTCAGATCTGTCTGTGTTTTTCAAGGAAAGAAGAAATAGAATTCTTCCACCAACGATGAACCAACTTTTTTTTTTTCTTTAAAGAGTAAAACCATTCTTACCTAGTCTTCAATGTGAGACTGTAAGTTGGGAGAGTAATACTGTGGTTCCCATTAGTGTGTGCAGGGCTGGTTAAAACGTGGATTGCTGGGCTCCACACTAATGAGTTCTGATTTAGTAGACCTGGGGTGGGAGATGATAATGTGCATTTCTAACCAGTTCTCAGGTGATGTTACTGCTGCTGGTCTAGGGACCATCCTTTGAGAACCACTAGTCTAAATGTAAAGACAGTCATACTGGGGGGCAGGGGTTCTAGGTTCTAGAGTCCTGGGTTGTGAAATTTTAACACTTGATGATTTCTTAGAGATTGCTGAGTCTGGGGTCAGCGGGTAAACTTTTACAGTAAAGAGCCAGGTAATAAATATTATAAGCTTTTCGGGCCATACTGTCTTTGTCTCAACTACTCAAGTCTGCTGTTGTAGCAGGAAAGCCGCTAAAGACATAAGTGAACAAATGAGCATGGCGGTGTTCCAATAAAACTTTATTTACACAATGAGTGAGCCAGATTTGGCCTGCGTATTTTGCCGTCCCTGTTCTAGTCTGAGCTTTCACTTTATAGACGAGTAGACTGAAGTCCAGAGAGGCTGGCTGACAATGACAGCCACACATGTGGTCCAATGCATAACTAACCAGCTAGTTGACCTGAGATGCTTTACCTTGCCACCTATAAAAAAAGGAAGGTGTGCTAATTCTCTCTATTAATTTGCAAATCTTGGGAGTGGCATTCCATTATTTTTGCTATTTTCTATTTGTTAGAAACAGATACAAGCCTAGCCCTCACTCAGAGGGGGGAATCGCACAAGGGTGTGATATAACCACGAGGATCACTGAGGCCAGCATGGTGACTCCTTCTGGAGAAATCCAGACACCTGATCTCTCATGCTCCCCTGGTCTTAAAATTCTCAAATGTTATTTCTTACATTTGAGAAATCAAGAATTTCTTTATTTCTTTAAAGAATGTAACATTCTTGCATTACATTACCAGCCCTGTGCTTACTTTTCTCTTTATTGGTCTTTTTGGGCTATTTTTTTTTTGCAGTACGCGGGCCTCTCACTGTTGCGGCCTCTCCCTTTGCGGAGCACAGGCTCCGGACGCGCAGGCTCAGCGGCCATGGCTCACGGGCCCAGCCGCTCCACGGCATGTGGGATCTTCCCGGACCGGGGCACGAACCCGTGTCCCCTGCATCGGCAGGCGGACTCTCAACCACTGCGCCACCAGGGAAGCCCCTCCCCTGTTTTTTTAAATACTGCAGCCTTCAGGGAGGTGCTGTGCTCTGTGTCTATGACACACTCATAATATTACTACTCTTATTCAGGGTTGCTTTTAAGATCTACATAGAGCCACTCATGGAGCACACACGGCTTTACTGAGCGCCTGTTGCCAGGCATTGCTACACACTGTGGATGAAAATGAATCACACATATTTCCTGCCTTCACAGAGTTCAAGCTTTTCAGGGGATCATGTTTTTCTCGGGATTCTTTTATATTTCCCACAATCTGCTTATTACATGATTCCGCAGATCAGTTCCAATATATCTAATTTCTTTCAGGAGACTATGGTTTTTCATGCATAATGTCTCTGTTGATAGAAAAGTAATCCAGTTTATAAATTGATTCCGGATTTTAGACAATGTAAGTGATAGTTACTAATACTTGCCTTCAGGGTGGTAGCATCCCTATCTAATGGCCCCCTTAAGAGGATGATGGAATTGAAAAAGTAAGGAAATCTAGAATAGAGTTCTGGCTTCATCAGTTCTTAACTGTGCCATTTGGGGCAAGTTACTTTGGCCTCTGATTTCTCATCTGTATCATGAGGCTGTTGAAAGAAACATTGTCTAGCTCAAGATTTTATGTTTCTAGGTCTGCTATCTGAAAAAAAATCCATGGTACTGGGGATTGAATGGTACTGGAATAGTATATGAATAGAGTCAATGCAATACTCCTATGACAGACATCAACATGCCACCAAGAATGGTCTCCAATCGTTTGGTACGTAACCTTTTTGTCCCACATGAGAACAATTCTCTGCTGGGTTATACGCCACCATCACTGGAAATCCGAATCTTGTGGAAGTTGGCACCATGCTTGGCAGGGAGAGGATTTATTGCTGACCACAGAATATAAAGCTATTCATCAGGGAGAGATGTAACGTAGCTCTTAAGTAAGTTGCAGTGTACTAGTGAAGACATGTGTGATTGCCAACTCAGATATTAAATTATTCTTAGTTCAAAATGGTTGAGATGAAGAAATAATTTATTGGTCTTCCGCTTCAGATGCCACCCATAGGAGTCATCAGTGATTGCTTCGGTGTCAGAACTCAGTATTTCTTCCAAATCTCTCATGTCCCTTGATCTGTCAAGGTTGACTTTGGAACACAACCATTCAAAACATTTTGTGGAAATATTTTAGGTATAATCTGTAGGATGATATTCCAAATAAGGCAGTTTAGGCAAAACAATTCCTCTTTGCTTTGATATCTCTTAGTAGAGAGTACGGCATTTTCCACATTATTATTTTAATTCACTGTTGGCTTGCCTCTCTTGTGTACTGAGTTCCAGGCTTCTCTGGCTGGAAATGATTGCTTCCTCATTATTGTTTTCTCAGGGGCGCTTAGTACATATTAAGTACTCAGCCATATATATATGGGTTAAATGAATTATCAAACATTTCTATTATAATTCGCTTTTTACTGTCTGTTGAAAAACAAAGTGTAACTTGAACAAATATTTATTGAATATTGACTATATTTAGGATACTGCAAAGAATGTATATAAGCTGCTGTTAACGATCATGGTATGCCGTTTCATCTGAAGTCAATGTCACAGTATCATCAATAGCGTTAAATAAATAAAAATCATGACTATTTGCTCCCTTACTTAAAAAAAAAGGTTAAATGCACTTGCAGGTTAAATGTATGTGATGCAACTTTCTAGCAGTGATGTGCTGCTTTTTCCCAGAGCCATCTTGCTGTTTTGAAAGCAGGGAGTGTCTGTGATTTATATTCTGCTCCCTTCCCTTGTCTATGTGAGCACTAGGTAATAGGTCAGTGGTTCTTTAAGGGACTGGCTTTCTCTTGATTTCAAAATAGGAGACTGGGTGGGACTTGGGCAGGGGGAACCTGTTACTTTTCAGGTATTTAAGAGATTTAGCTGTCTTTTTTCTGTTTTTAAAATCGCAGCTCTAAAGTATCGTTATAGATTTTGGAAACCATTTTGGAGTTTTGGAGCCCTCAAGGAAAGTATCTTATAAAGAACAGACAGCATCAACCAAACTGAATTTCATTTCACCATTTCCTCCTCTTGTTATTTTGTTGAGTTAAAAAAATCTCTGACCAAGAGTATTTCCATAATATAAGACTTAAAGACATTTCTATCCCTCTTACTTTGCAAATGGTTTAGGTGCCCATCCTCAGCACTTACAATAATACAAAGATGACCTGTCTGCTTTGTCTTAGTACCCCACCCCCACAATTCCCAGATGCACAGTGCTTGTCACTTAGAGGGAACTCAATAAATGTGTGTTAAATAAATGAATCAACACACATAGATTTTGACCTTAATCAAGCCATCTTCCAGCTTGAGGATATAAGGAAATCCTGCAAAATCTATCTTATGATCACATCAAAAGACCATCGCAAATATGGTAGCGTTGTCCATTTATCCAAGACAAATGTCAAATGGAGAGCTTAAAACTAATTGCTGGTAGTTGACTCTCTATGAATTGACTGAGGGAAGGATAATGGGGATTAATAAAGGTTTTGAATGTTTATTTTTAAGAACTTATGATAGGGGCTTCCCTGGTGGCGCAGTGTTTGAGAGTCCGCCTGCCGATGCAGGGGACACGGTTTCGTGGCCCGGTCCGGGGGGATCCCACATACCGCAGAGCAGCTGGGCCCGTGAGCCATGGCCGCTGGGCCTGCGCGTCCGGAGCCTGTGCTCCGCAGCGGGAGAGGCCACAACAGTGAGAGGCCCGTGTACCGCAAAAAAAAAAAAAAAAAAAGAACTTATGATAAAGGGTTATTCTCCTGACCTCAGAAGCATCATGACATCAATGTTCCCACTGAGTTTCCGTATCGTTCTGGCACTGGGTAAACCCACTGAGAGAAGATAGAAGAGAGAAATGGAGGAAGAAGCTGATGCAGAAGAGTAGCTGGGTGTTTGCATAGCTGGCTTGGCTTCTCCTAAAGCCATGAATCACATTCCACCTTTCATTGTTTTCTTTTCAGTTTTATTGATTGTGTTGCCTTCTAATGTGACATCATGAATATATATATATATGTGTATATATACACACATAGAGAGGGAGAGAGAGAGACAGAGACACAGAGACGGAGACACAGAGACAGAGGAAGCTTTGGTCATAGAGGAAGCTTACTCTCACTGACTTGACATTTCTCAAGGCCCAGAGGAGGAGTTTGCCAAATATTCTGAGATGGAGTCACATTTCATAGTAATAATTTCCACCCGCTGTCATGTCATCTCAGAATTTGCATACAGGTGGTGGTTTTGCTTTTTTCCATCCAAGAATCTTCAGGCACCCTGGAGACATTGATCAGGCTCTGGACCGCTTTGAAGTTAATCCTCTACCCATATACACATGATGAAATGCAGAAGGGGAGAAGTTAATTGAGTAAGACCAAGACCACACAGAAATTCCATGAAAGAGCCTGGAAGGTGATGGCTTTCCAGTCTGGGGCAAAACCAGGGAAACACTGAGAAGAGATGCCTGTTTGCCAGTTGCTTTAAATTCACCTGGAATTTCCATCTCCCATTCATTTAAAAGTCAGCTACCCTCTTTCCCCTTTCCTTCAACACCTAACACAAAGAAAACCTAAAGAGCTACAAAGTAATTACCATCACTTTCAGGGTGTGTTACCCTGCAGTCTACGAACTGAGGTGTTCTCTTCAAAGTCTATGATCTCTGTTCTCTGTAATGGTATACCCGACTTTCAGTTCTCGGCCTGGTTAGAACTGCTGTTTCTTTCTCTCTTTCAGTTACCTTCCCATGATTAAATCCAAGTAAGAGAATATAAAATTCACTCAAATTACTCAAGGCAATGGTTTCACCTTCCTCCCACTTAAATTGTGTAGAGATTAGTCACCCCGAGAAGGTAAAAACAGTAGGTAAAGAGAACAAGAAATGGAGAGTTTAGAAATAAGAAACTTCAATGAACAGGATGAAAGGAACTCAGGAAAATATCTTCTATATCCTTGAATTTCTAGTCGACTTTCCAGTAACGTCTCTTTCCTCCAAACTGTTCTGAGAGCGTCACTGAAGGAAGGACTTGGGAAGGAAATTTCTTTGCATCAACCTGGCCACCCCCTTCAGCTCCTTCTGGAAGGGAGGTTTTTTTTTTTTTTTTGGACCCTTAATCAGAAGTTGTGTAAGTGAGGCTTTTGAGTCATGCTTGTGACAAAACCCGAACACTGATCTCTAAGAGGGGAGAACAGAACTACCCATAAAAGATAGGAAACGCAAATAAGTACTTGCTGGAAGAGTTACTATTCAAAGCCACGGGTTTGTGAACACTGAGAAGGAAGCAGCCTGGATTGGTACACGTGGGAGCCCAGAGAGGCTCAGATACATAGTCCTGGGATGCTACAGGAGAGCGAGGTTGCAGACTGGGTGGGGACAATGAAAACCGAGCTGCAGCAAATCATTTTCAGAGTGAGGAAAGGTTTACACGAATCCATAACCGGAAAGTAAAATGAAAGAAAGCAGACTAGACTGAGAACAAAGACACGAAAGAATTACTTCTTTTAAATGGAGCAGGAGAAAAATGTACCATAAGCAGATGAAAAGATTTCCTTCTTAAAGAAAAGCCCTCGGTGATACGGGTACCAGATTTCCTGGCAAGAGCTCAACTCATAGGCACTGGAAGACTGATTTTGATGAGGGGAACCAACAAAGGCCCTACAATAGGCCAGGCTTAGAGCTGGTGGATCCCTGGGGGCTCCTCTTGCCCCAAGACGAACCATCCTTTCTCCCGGGAGTTGAAAGCAGCCTCCCAGGGCGAGGCTGCCTGTCCGAGGCTCCACACGCCGGACCTTCTGTGCACACAAAGGAAGGTGAGGGCTCTGCCCGAAGCCACACAGCCACACAGCCATGCAGCTGCTCCGGGGAGGGACACAATGCCATTTTGGCTAGGACTGGAAGAAGTGGCTGCCAATTTCCTCCAAGTTTGCCCTTTCTTTCAAAATTCAGAATAACAGCACACAATCTCAGGTCTTCCTGGCTGCGTTCCCTTTCTGGAGTAATTAGTTGAAATGCACATTATGTTCTCACCTCGTTCCGAGTTTCCATGGAGTCGTGGCTGCTTCCCATAAGCAGAACCCGCTGGGGGCTGCATGCAAGGGCCCGGTTCCTTGTTCCCCGAGGGCAGCGCTGGGTGGGCTTGGGGAGCTGGTGGAGGATGGGAATGGCCATTTGTCTCCAGTTTGCACCCACCAAAGGCTTTGACCTGGCCAACTCTCTCTGGGCTGTTCTCAGTCCTCTTGGCTATAAAGTAAGACAATTTTTGGTTCCTCAGCTCTCTTCCTAGGCGTGGCTGGAGGAGTGATGGCTTGATGTGGGTAGGAGAGAGGGCAGGCAAATATGGAGAGCCTGGAAAGGGGTTTGGAATTAATCTAACCAACACTAGGAAGCAGGAATGGTTTTGAAGCAGAAGTAGGACATGGGGAAAGCAAAATTAATGAGGTGGGAGGTGGGTAGGGGGATCAGTAAGTTAGGACTGGAGACAGGTGGCCAGCTAGGAAGGCACCACGATAGCCCAGGCATGTGGTCATGGGTGCTGGACTTTGGTTAACGATCTGGCAATGGAGGAGATAGAGGTTGGTCCAGCGAATAGTGTAGACTAGTGTTCTCAAAGTGAGGTCCCTTGACTCCACCCTGGACCTACTGACTCAGAAACTCTAGTTGGGGCCTAGCCATCTGTTTTAACAAGGCCTCCAGATGATTCCAATACAAGCTAAAGTTTGAGAACCACTGTGGATTACTACTGGGCAGACAGGTCATAAACACGGGGGTTGGGAGATCATGGGTTCTCTTCTGATTCTGAAGAAAGAGTTGAATCGCATTAAATAATATGTCGCTTAACCTTCAAGGGTCTTAGGCTCTTCTCTCTAAAGTATAGGGCATCAGCTATGAGTTACGTTTTGCTGAGTATAAAATAAAACCTCAAATTAACAGTGGGAAACACCAAAGGCATTGCTCTTTCCCATTAAAGGATCTACAGTTTGGTTACCCAGGGTCACCTAAGTCGTCAGGGACACAGGCCCCTTCTTTCCTACCGCGGCTGCTGTGACAGATGACCACAAACTTTGTAGCTTGAAATAATGTAAATTTATTCATCATGGAGCTCTGGAGGTCAGGATTCTGAAATGTGTCTCATTGGGCTACCATGAAGCCGTCGGCAAGTCTACGTTCCTTGTGGAAGCTCTAAGTGAGATTGTTTCCTTGCCTTTTGCAGATTCTAAGAGGCTGCCTGCATTCCTGGGCTCATGGCCCCTTCCTCCATCTTCAGAGCCAGCAACGTCAGGCTGAGTCCTTCTCACTTGGCCACCTCTCTGGTTTTCTTCTGTCTCCCTTCTCCCCTTTTAAGGACTCTTGTGATTATCTTGGACCCACTGGGTGATCCAGGTTAATTTCCCTATTGTAAGGTCAGCTGATTAGTAATGTTTACTCCATCTGGAAACTTGATTTCCCTTTGCCATTCCAGGGATCTGCATGTGGACATCTTTGGCAGGTGGGGGTGGAGGCATTATTCCATCCTCCATTCTCAAGGCCAACTCATGGCCCTCCATCCTCAAGGCCAACTCATGGTCTTTCATACCTACTACAGTTTCTACTGTAATGTCGTATTTCCAGGCAGCAGGAAAGACGAAGTGGGGAAGGATGAAAAAACACACTTGCCAGCTAAGCTGGATCCCACACAACATCTCTGCCAACATCTCCTTGGCCAGTACTTACTCATATGGCCATACCTACCTTTGAGGGAGAATGAGAAATGTGGTCTTTTTTTCCTAGTGGGAAAGTGCTTCACTAAAATGAAGACTCTGTTTCTATGGACAAAGTAAGAATGGATATTGGGTAGACAGCCAGCAGCTTCTGCCATATTTAGGCAGAGGGAAAGGGTCTTGATTTTCTCCTAAGTTCCTTTATCTAATGATTCTGAGACCCTACAGAATGAGGAATTACAGTATTAAGCTGAGAAATGAGACACTAGAGCAGAAGAAAGAAGGGAGTCTTTTGTTTCCCATTTTCTTCTTTTCTTCTGGGCCAATTTCCTTCATTTGTACACAACTGAGTATCTTAAAGGAACCAGACATAGTACCTACATTTGTTTTCACATGTGCGCCATGCAAAAAAGGGCCTTGGGTGGCTCATTTCTCTGTTAGCCCTGTGAAAAATGTTTTTATTGTTGAATAAATAAATTGTCATTTCTAATTGCAACTAAAGGTGGGGACTAGAGAGCAGCATAGGGACTGTGTTATCCCTGCCTCTCTATTTGTCAGTGTCCTACCCTCCAGACCAGACCATGTGTAGTGACTGACACGCTGTCCTTTAATAATCCTCTTCTTGAGGATGGGGACTCTGTCTTTTTCAACGAACACTGTTTGGTATAGGCCTATGCATAGGAGATAGCAATACTTTTTTAAAAATTATTTATTTATTTCGGCTGTGTTGGGTCTTCATTGCTGTGCGTGGGCTTTCTCTGGTTGCGGTGAGCGGGGGCTACTCTTCGTTGCTGTTCGCGGGCTTCACATTGCAGTGGCTTCTCTTGTTGCGGAGCACGGGCTCTAGGTGCGTGGGCTTCTGTAGTTATGGTGTGTGGGCTCAGTAGTTGTGGTGCAGGGGCTTAGTTGCTCCGCGGCATTTGGGTCTTCCCGGACCAGGGATCGAACCTGTGTCCCCTGCATTGGCAGATGGATTCTTAACCACTGCACCACCAGGGGAGTCCTGCAATACTTCTTAAAAATAAATTAATTTGGCTGCACTGGGTCTTAGTTGTGGCACTCGGGATCTTCAGTTGCCGCATGTGGGATCTAGTTCCCTGACCAGGGATTGAACCCAGGCCCCCTGCATTGGGAGCTCAGAGTCTTAACCACTGGACCACCAGCAAAGTCCCACAATACTTTTATTTTAAAAGAAATGAATTAAGGAATGTTCAATAGCAATCCATTGATCTGTTGTCTTTATGTGTCTTTGATTTTGAACAAGCTATTCTATGAGCCTTATTTAAACATTAATAAAGTTTTCTCTATTTATTTTGGGATTATATCTACCGGTTTGCCTGCAGGATCTTTATTTTGGAAGATATTTACACTGTCAATGTTTTCCATTGGGGGCAGGACATTACTTACCTTTTTGCTGCGTCCTGATGGTTTAGCTAAGAGTATGGAGCCTCGGGCAGCTGCTGACAGTGAGCCTGTTTGCACTCTCTTTTTTAAAGTGGGGATTCCTGCCCAATGTGACGGCTCCTGGCACTGGTGGGCTGTTCATTAGGGAAACAGTTGTACTTTATGATGGGAACATAGTGGACCGGTGGAGAGGGAAGATTTCCACAAGAATGGTCTAATATAAACAACAATAACCATAATCATAATCTGGGCTTTTATGGGAGCTTTCATCCAGGAACCAAAAACACATTATGAGCATTAACTCATTAATCTTCACAGTGCCCCTGTGAGGGAGAATTAAGTGTAAGTAATCATAATTATTACTGTCATTATCCTTCAAACAATTCCCAGATGTGCTGTGGCTGAACTGGCATACTTTGGGGATTTTTTTTTTTTTTTAATAGAGACCCTAGATTTTTGGCAGGAGTTCACATCTCTCTCTCTTTCTTTTCTTACTCCCTCCGACTTACTAAATAAATATGGAATTTTAAAATTCCTGGGGTCCCTGGAAGAGATGGGTGGGAAATCATTTCCAATTCACAGTGATGCCCTTCACTTCGGTCTTGCCGCTGTTGGAAAGGTTAGGTGGCTGCAGCGGGTCCCAACCTAGGTCCCTGGAGCTGATGACAGATTTCATTTTTAAACTCTGTGTGATGTTTACGATTTCAGCCTTATCTCTTCGGGTAAGAACTTGAGGAACTCACTCTACATTAGCATCCTGTTTACTCTGATACCATTTAAATTAGAACAGTGTCCTGAACACCAAGCAGGGGAGCCTCAGTACAGCTGTCAGCATCCTCAGCGTGTAAGTACAAGCCCTGTGTCTGTCGGTCCCACAGGTGTAATCCTACCAGGGTTTCGTTCTTGGGGAAACAGCTCACCTCGGGGTTCCAGGATAGTCACAAGGAAAATAGGAGGCTTCAGAGAAAGAGCACTTGGTTTAAGAGTGAAAAACAGCTAAATCAGCTGATGAGAGGTACCAAACATAGTTTTGTATCTTCTGTATGTTTTTAAATTGTGCATTTGTTTTATTATGACCTAAGTGGTGTGCATGATGGAAAATTCAGAAAATGTTGGCAAGTATAAAGAAAAACGTTAGTCACCTATAAGTCTAGTAGTGAGGGCTCAGTATTGTACCATTTTGGTGTATTTCCTTTAATTCTTTTGGTGTCGACATTAAAGAAGACGATGGCAGGAGGAAACAGACGTTTTGTTGCAGCAGTTGGTGATGACAGGGAAAAGGACATGCCTTGTTCTTTGGTTTCTGGAATTGGATAAAACATGGGATATATTCACGGAAGTTGGGATACTCAGCTTTGAAATCCAAAATATACCAGGTTTAGAGTGGGGAGGGCTGACCTCAGTAAACACATGGCCGTGGAGCTGTAATCCCATCCAAGCCCACATGTGGTATGCAGTCTGGCACTGCCTCCCTCCTGGCCGTCGCCTCCTCCTCTCCTGAGGGGTTGCTTTGTCCTGGCGCTTCTGGCCATCCTTTTGTCCCTTGAATAAACTAAGTTTGCTCCTGCCACAGGGACTTGGAATTTGCTCTTCCTACTTTCTGGAATACTCTTCCTCCGAGTCCTATCATGGACTTGCTGTTCATACGGCTGACTCTGTTCTTGGCTGACCTATTCAGGTCTCGACTTTAATGTCACCCCTTCAGATACATCACCCCTGCCCACAATGTCACACTATGTGAAGTGGCTGTCCTCTTCTCTGGTCACTTTCTATAACATTACCCAGTTTGATTTCCTTCTTGGAACATGTAACGTTCTTTAATTATTATTAATCTGATTTTACTTGTATACTTTTTAAAGACTGGAGTCTAGTTGATTTACAATATCGTGTTAGTTTCAGGTGTACAGCAAAGTGAAACAGTTATACATATACATATATCCACTTTTTTAAAGATTCTTTTTCCATATAGGTCATTACAGAGTATTGAGTAGGGTTCCCTGTGCTGATTTTACTTGTATACTTTTTATTGCCTCTCTCTTCCCACTTCCAAGCTCCTTGAGGGTGGGGATCTGACTGTTTTCATTTTTTCTCTCGCCGCTGAACCTAGAAGAGTGTCTGACACACAGCAGGTGCTCAATAAAAAGTGTTGTGTTTGAACGAAGAGAAGGCACACGAAGATGAAGAACTAGGAGAGATTTGAAAGAGCTCTCCAAAGGTATCCGTGAACATTTGCAGTTTGAGGGTAAAAACTGCACGAGTACGTGCAAATTAAGGACTTAATTATAAAATACTAATATCAACCTCAGAAGGTGGGCACTCTATCCCATTTTAAGGGAGACCAATAAAAGTAGTGAAGGCAAAATATTTTTGTAGGAGCTTGTCTGTGAGGCTAACAGGAAGAGACAAAATGTGGAAAACACAGATTGGAGTAAAGAGGAGTTTCATTTGGGACTGGATGAAGACCGCTTCTGAAAGCTGGGAATGGAGGCGTAATAAGAGCAGCAAAATACAGATGAGCACAGGAAAAATAACAGAGATCATTACTGAACGACCTTGATGGGAATGAAATGGTACAGTTAGTGCTTTAGATGTTTAGCTCTCTGAGGGAGGTACGGGGCAAGGAAGAGAAGGATATTGGTTAGGAGAAAAGCAAGGGAGGGTGGGAACTCTTGCCACAAAGCGATCATTTTCCCTCTGAAGATATTGACAAGATCTTGGGTAAAGATGGAGAAGACCGGAAGTGTATAAGGGAGACATGTAAGGTCTACAGCAGAGAGAGTCATCTTGGGTTGTAGGCGTAGGGTTCCAGCAGAGAGGCTATTTAGCAAGGAGAATGGCAGAATTAAGGAGAGAAGTTCACTGAGGTTTAGTAATTATAGTACAAACAGGAGAAGATACATATCTTCTCCATACATTACATCATTGTTAAACCTCAATAATTTAAAATGTAATTAACCTCTAATAACGCCTTAGAGTTAATAATATAGTTGTTGCATGGGAATTGTCCACAAACCATTATAAATCCATTTGTTTAGGTTTACCATCCCACTAATAAAATGCATGCATGTAGCTCATGTGGTGCGGTGCAGAGTCCAGGGTGTGCTGATTGAGTGTCTTACTCAATGTAATTGATTGTAAAATCCACTTCAGATCACAGCAAATAAAGAGCATTTTACAACTAATTAAAATGAAGATTTCTCTTTCAGTTATCATTTCCCAGTTTTTCTCCTTCTACCCTCTCAAAGCGTTAGGGGACTTTCCCCCCTCTAACCTTTACTACTTTAGGAATTATAAAATGTGATTTGTTTTAGTAAACCTGTTTTGTCTCTAGAACCCAGAGTATTGGGTCATAGTTTATTAAGGAGACAAAAAATGTTCACCATAAAGGAAAAACAGATCATATTCTTGGTTCCTAGCTTTTTTAGGGACTGGAAGGGGGCGACCCAAATATTAAAATTGTTCCCTTTCCTAAATATATTTTTGACCCAAACACCAGCATACTCAAAAAAGTATATTTAGGTGTCAATACAAATAAGTCTAAACTCCTATTTTCTGTTGCCAGTTATTATATCTAAAAAAACCCCATATCTTTTCCCCTTTATAATGGGTCAAGATGTCTTTAAATTTACCGCACGAAAAAAATGCCCAAGCAGAGAGATGTTTAAGTATTGAAAGAGGACGAAAACTGCATTGAAATACACCTTTAAGTAATTTTAAATTTAATTAAAAATTTTAAACCAATTTCTCTTCAGAAGGCTGTGATTTATTATTACAAGCATTAAATGTAAAGACTGAACAATAAAATCTTACTATCCGTGACTTAGATGGAATGGCAAGAATTACATTCTTATTCCAATATCATGTTCTGGAAAGGGCAAGAACAAAATTCATGTCAATGCTCAGATTTTTGTTTTCTCCAAGCTGTAAGAGTTTGCATTTGCCCAGTTCTCAGGAATGGCACAGGACATAGGTTTTCTATAAACCAGATTCTAAATGTGCATATGAGTGGCTCCCTTGACTCTTGCCTTTTTATCAGACACTTAGTAGATCGCCAGTGATGTGGCACCTTAGTTTGAAGATGTGAGGCAGGCAGCCACATGAGGCTATTAGCTTGGTGGCCCTTACTGTGTTTTCTATATATTGGGAAAATTTTGGAGCGATGTACATCTTAGCATATGCGGTTTGAATATGAATATGATCTCAACCGACTGAATGAATATGTGGTCTATTCAATCTTACGTTCCCAGAGCCGAGAAATAAGACTTGGTGTATGGTGGGTGTTGTATAAGTTTTAAAGAAGAAATGAATCCATAACAATAGTCTTATGATTTGCTTTGTGACCCATGGAAGCAAAGCGTAATAATTTGTCTAAGAGATTCTTCCCATCAACAAACGCGTACTGAACAACACACAAAAAGCTTGAGTGATGTCTCTCCTTTTCTCTGTCTCTCTCAATCACACATACAGTAAAACTTCAAGATGGCCCAAGAACAAAAATCGCTCTGAATGCTAGCGACAGTCCACCGTCCATTCTCCTGTTCTCCTAGACTGTTTCATGTCTCTCCTTTCCTCCAACACCCCAGTCATTCACTTTCCTTCCTCACTCTCAGTGGATAATGGTTTTCAGTCCTTCACTGAAGAGAATGTCCACAGACTCTAACCACCTCCCCATTAACCGTCATCCTCAGTCTTGTGCTCTCCTTTCATGTCTGTTAGGAGCTCTCACAGGGAGCCCAGGACCCTTGGGATCTCTGAGACTCTTTTAGGGGGTCTATGAAGTCAAAATTATCTTTGTGATAAAGCTGAAACATTTTCATCTTTCATTCTTTTTCTCTGACGGTGCAGAGTGGAAGTTTCCAGAAACTATAAAATGCGTGATGGTGTCATCTGCCTGGTGGCTAAGGCAAAGTGTGTTCGTGTATCCTTGGGTTTTAAAAATTCCCCGGTTAATAATCTCTGAGACAGTAATGTTGGTAAATGTTGATAAATGTAACTCGTATAATCCAGGATGCATTGGGGTCTACAATACATTTAAGAGTGTAAGGGGTCCCGAGGCCAGAAGTTTGGAGCATTGTTGCTGTATATGAAAGAGCTTTGCTTTTGTCCAACCAGAACCCCCTTTGGGTCCCTTTCTTTGGCTCCATCCTTTGGCAAAAACTGCTCTTGTCAATACGACCCACGACCTCCATCCCTGCCCCACAGCTGGACCGCATTCCCTGGTTTTCCTCCTGCCTCACTGCTCACTCCATCTCACTCTCCTTGGATGGTTTCCCCTCTTCACCCCGAACTTATATCATTGGTGTTAAAGGGAATCGTTCCTTAGTTCCTTTTTCTTCTCTGTCAACACTCCCTCCATATAAATCTCACACAGTCTCATGGTTTTAAACGTAAACATGCTGATGACTGCCACATTGATATTGTCCACACAGAAATCTCTTCTGAACTTCAGGCTTGGAGGTCAACTGCCAGTCTGACTTCTACCCTTGGGTGTACGTAGAGACATATCAAATACCACATATCCCGAGCTAAGCTTCTAATGATTTCCCCAAACTCCACCTAAATGGAATCTTCTCAATATGACAGTTTAGTGGTCCTTCCAGTTGCTCAAGTCAAAAACATGGGTTTATTCTTGGTTCCTCTCTTTCTTCACACACAGTAATTGACATGTTGGACTGTCCTACCATTAAAGCACATCCGGAATCCACGTTCGTCTCACAACTCCACTGCTAACATCCTGGTCTGAGTCACCATCATCTCCTGCTTAGATTACTGAGATAGTCTTCTAACTGGTCTTCCTGCTTCCATTTCTGCTCCCTGGAATCTGTTCTCAACATAATAGTCCAACAGTCCTTTCAACATATAATTCAGGTCATGACCTTTCTCTGGTCCACAGCCCCCCATTTCACTGAGAGTAAAAAGTAGGACTCCCTGTATTGGCCTGCAGGACCCTACAAGACCCACCTCATCCCTCCGTACCTGTCTGACCTCATCTCACAGTCTGCTCCAGCCAACCAGGTGTTCTTGTGATTCCTCAAACATATGAGGCATGCTTCTGCCTCAGGGCCTTTGCACCAGCTGTTCTGTCTGTTTGGAAGGTTTGAAACACTCCCCCCTCAGATAACCACATGGTTAACTTTAGCTCCTTCATGAACTATCCTCTTCTCAATGAGGTCTGGCCTGTTCCCCCTACTTAAAATTTCCTAGGACAGTGCCTGACACTTACTAAGTGCTCAAATATTTTTTGAATAAATGAAAAATAACCATTCTTGGAGGTAAAGAAACAAATTTGTTTAGGAAGCTGTTTAAGTGTTGATAAATTAATTAAGTGTTAATTTTTTCTTGAGCTATGGGTAAGTAAAAACTATAATGGGCACTTATGTCCTAGTAATACATTTACATGACCGTTTCTAGCCACTGGTCCGTACAGACATAAGTACATTTGCCTTGGATGGATAAACCCAAAATATCAAGCTGATATGACTATCTCAATGAGATTGAATCTTTCATATTTTGATAAAAATAAACACAAAGAAGGCAACCTAATAATGTGGAATGAATGGGTTTAGACCAATAATGAAATGAGTATTTTGGACCTTCAGAGCTGAACTGGGAATTTGCACATCTTGCTTCATAATATTCCATTGCTTGTTTTATTTTCTGTCTTTAAACCATTTTGAAAATACTGGGTTTCATCTAAAAAAGCTGAATTCACAGAAACAGAGAGTAGAATGGTGGTTGCCAGGGAATAGGGCATAGGGAAAAAGGGGAGATGTTTGTCAAAGGGTAAAAATTCTAGTTTTAAGATGATTAAGTCCTGGAGACCTAATGTATAGCATGGTGACTGCAGTTAAAAATACTGTACTGGGTTATATACTTGAAACTTGTTAAGAGAGTAGATCTTAAATGTACCAAATACAAAAAAATGGTAATTATGTGAAGTGACGGAGGTATTAATTAATCCTACCGTGGTCATCATTTCACAGTGGATACGTGCATCAAACCATCACGTTGCACACCTACTACTCACACAATATTATATGTTAATTATAGTCATTAAAGTTGGAAAAGGGGAAAAGAATGCATTTGAAAAAATAGGAGAAGCTGTGATTTGATTTTTAATGCTTGGGGGAAATGATTAGCCTTTAAGAAATAGCTTTAAAGTAAAGTTGTTTTTAAAGGAGCCAGACAGTTTGAAAATGGTAAATGCCCTCTTTTATAAAAAAAAGAAGACTTTTGATGTAGATTTGTCAAATATTAAGTCTACACTTAAAGGTTAGTATAATAGTGTTATTTGGTATATTTATCAATTTGGTAAAATATTTGTATTTTGTACGTGTGTGTATCATGCTTTTGTCCAAAAAAGATTTTAGGCACCACATTCCTATGGAATCTTCACTTTTAGGGCACTTGGTTACTTAAGTATATTCAGTGAGTGAGACTAGTGAGTTTGTATAGCAATTCTTATCACAACTTAAGATACCGTGAGTCACCTTCGCTTGTTCCTGGGATACTGGGTGAAGATTTGGAAGCCTATATATCACTAATCTTGTCTGTCCATCAGGTAGGCTGTTCCCTTGTTGAATTGCCTAAGGTGGTTTTATGCCAGAAAACCACTGACTTCCTTATTTATGGAGGCCGACCCGATGGCTTTCAAACCTGTGAAAATTTTATTGACTATTATTCTTCAACGTTGCCTACTGGTTTCTCCTTGTTGGTGAGCCTATGAATGTTGGTGAACAAAGTATGAATAGATACTAATAACTAGAAAAAATTGTCATGATAGGTATTCATCATCTTTTTGCTGAGTGGCTTCCAAAAGAAAAATATTTATTACTTTTAAGTCAAGTTGAACCTTGAGAAAACCATACAGCAGATTATACCCTTTATGATCTAACCCTCTTCAGGCCACAGGGCTCAACTAATTGTTGTAATGTGGTCAATTTGGGGTTTTTCTTATCAAAGATTTGCCATGTAAAAATCTATTTTAAAAGCCTGGTTGGGGCTTCCCTGGTGGTGCAGTGGTTGGGAGTCCACCTGCTGATGCAGGGGACACAGGTTCGTGCCCCGGTCTGGGAAGATCCCACATGCCACGGAGCGGCTAGGCCCGTGAGCCATAGCCGCTGAGACTGCGCGTCCGGAGCCTGTGCTCCGCAATGGGAGAGGCCACAACAGTGAGACGCCCGCGTACAGCCAAAAAAAAAAAAAAAAAAAAAAAAAGTCTGGTTGATATTATCACCTATTTACCAACGTCTCTATTCATTCCTTCCACTGCATGGAGCCTCCCATGCCAGCAGGAACTGTAAAAGGAAAGTATTTTAAATCAAAACAAATAATCACCATCCTGGTCCCTAGGGAAGGAAGCTCAAAGAAACATAAGTAGCAATTTTTGTATTAACGTGAAAAACTGAACCAAACCACATAGCACAATGGAAATCCCCATGCGTTTAGGATGGATCAGGTACCCTCTTTCCAAATAGCAGTGAGATGGTGGGCCAGGCACCTTACTTGTCTTGCCTTGAAGGTTAGACCAGCTGCTTGCCTTATTACTCTGCATCTGTACAATTCTTTTGGTACCTGCTTCTCAGGTGGCCCCTTTTCTCTTGTGTGAATGGTCCTTGCTCAGCTTGGGAGTGTGCACCTCTCATGACCTCACTCTGTTTTCTTCTGACTCTCCTCATTACACCTCTTCACCTATTCTCTGTGTTCTGCTTCCTGGAAGGACAGGGAATTTGACATTCGTTCTGGGCCATGTCCCAACTTCCTTAAGCCACTCTCTTCCTTATTCCGAGGTAAGGGTGAGCCGACTCTGTGTGACTGAATCAGTTCTGCCACTGGGGATGGTTTCCTTCATCAGTTTGAGAAGCAGTGGAATCAGAATTGGAAGCCAGATGTCAACGAGTCCAGCTACTCATCTTCTACCTGAATCAATTCTGTCATATCTCCGTTTCTAAAGGTTTGGTTATCTTGTTGTCAGCCCGGAATACCTTTCTCGTGTTCACCGTCTGACTCACTCCTCCTCACCCCCTGAGATTCAGGTCCGGCACCGCCTCCCCCAGGAAGCCCTCCATCATTTCCCACCCCTACTACCCCCATGCTTTAACTTCCAGCTGGGAGTGGGGACCTTCCTTTGTGTTCCCCTAAGGCCTGGTCTAGGTCCCTGTGATCTCAATTCGCTGCACTGAATTCTTGAATTCTTCCTTTATGCACATATATATGCAGTTCAGATTATTACCAGCCCTTGGCAAAGTACTTAGCCCTTAATTTATCTTTGTCGAGTAATTAATATTTAATCGAATTCAATATTGGTGAGAACACCTCTAGTGACCTGAGCTCTCTTCTTCTCAAGGTTGCTCTTCCCCTCACCGCCACTAAACGGTTCTTTATGCTGAGCTGAAATCTCCCCTCCGCTTGGGGCCCCACAAAACAAATATAATCCCGTCCGCACGTGACAGTTGGAAAGACATTTTAAGACACGGTCAGAGTTCCCTGGAGCCAGGCCAAACATCGTCGTTTCCTTTTCACCATACCTTTTCAGGGTTTAAATCCTCTTCACCTTTTAGTAACTCTAAGCGCACGAGTCTATGACCCCCGAGCAATTTTAAGCTGGGGTGGACGGGCATTTGCTGTATTGCTAAGTGGGAGTGAATGACTCTGGTGCTATTCATTCATCAGCCTTCTAGAATGCTCGTTTTATGGTGAGGATTAAATGAAATAATGCATGTGCAGAGCACGGAGTGTGTGATCCATACATGTTCATCATGATTGAATCAGATTCCATGAGAGCTGAGGGCAGACATCATCTTTCAAGTTGGTGAGTTGTAGAGACTTCTCAGGGCCTTTCTCTCCAGCTTTTGAATCAATGGAGCTTTGGATGAACCCATGGTAATTAGAGATACTCCGCTTGGGTGCAGTTGATTCTCTGAAATAACTTCATGTGTGGACTTTCACTTACGAAAGATACAGCATCCAGGAGTCCACGTGTTCTGAAATGACCCATCGTGGTGATGAGTGTAGACCTTTAATGATCTTTTCATTCATCCTCTATTAGTAAGCAAAGGACTCACAGCTCTGCAATGTTGGCTGGAATTACCGATTCAGTTTGTTGGTGCAGAACAAAGACCATTTCTCTATTAAAAGGTAACCACTCTGGCTTCAGTCTCCTTGGCTCTGTGCTATCACCAAGGAGATACCTGTCTCAGTCAGAAACTCTTTTGGATTATCTTTTGCCCCCTAGGAATTTAATTCTGAATTCAAACTTTAAAATATTCCAAGTGGTTCTTATCTCACAACTGCTGTAAGAAGACCTTAGATGGTGATTGAGTTTGAAAACGGGCCTCAGATAAAAGTTGATGCATTGGAGGTGATAACCATGTGAGCTTGTTAGCAATGGGATGAAACAAAGCGAGAATCAATGCAAGGAAGACTCCAGGAAAGGAGAAACATCTCTCTTTAAAAGAGAAACAGGGAAGGCCTGGACTGAAATTGAAGGAGAGGCAAAAGCATGGTGGTTAAGAGAAGATGCATGTGAACAACTTATAGGGAACTGGAGCGGAAACCAAATGGGCAACTGGTTGATATATTTGATAGCAGGAGACAAGAAGGCAAAGTGAATCTTGTTGCTTGATCTTTTAAAGGAAGAGACCCACACCAAGGCCATGGTCGTAAAACAGTGTGTGGCCTAGAAGCACAAAAGGAAAGGACAGAGGGACAGGAAACGGTTTAGGAAGTTGACATGGAAGAGGCAAAGTAAGAGAAATACTGAACTTTGACTGAGTAGCTTGTAGGGAAAATTCATTTGGAAGTTAAAAAAAAATTCTTCCTCAAAAGCAGTCAAAGCTGCCCTCAATTTCCTGCAAGGATTTGTGACATTGCTGTAGGTAAGTGTGTAGTGTGTTTACGGAAATGTTCAAAGCCGAAGAAGTTTGAATCTTGCATAATTCAATTAAAATGTGTATTTTAGTGATAACTGAACCAGAAAAAAAAATACAAAGAAAACAGGAGAAAGGGTGTGGGGGAATTATGGTGAGGTGCCCACTGTGGGTGGATTTGTTAGGAAATAAATGGGGTGTTGATGTTAACACCCAGTTTCTGGTGGGTCTCTTCTGGGCGGCCGTCTGTCTTTAACCCCATGTGCTCACAGGAGCCAATCACCTATGGAAGGGCAAGCGTGGTGACACCTCATCATACTTTCCAAAGGAAATAGTTTATGTCAGGAGATGCTTTGGTTCTAATGATGACTGGTGAGGAGTGAGTTTTGATGGCTAACTTCAGACAGCCCCATATTGTAATTTCTGGGGATTAGCAATTCATCTTTCTAGTTTTGTAGCTTTCTTGATCTTTCCCGTTTGCCTAGTGTTGGGCTCCTGGATCTCCATTTTTTACCTTGAAAGCTTTTCTGCTTGTTTTTAGCTGCAGAAATGTCACTCTTACAGGGGAAACATTGAGACCTTGGGCTCTGAAGAATCAGATTGGAAAGACTGGGTTTCCTGCCATCTAGATTGTTTTCCTTAAAAAGTAATTGATGACATGGTAAAGCAATGTGGAAAGACCTCTTGGGTTTCGTTTGGCAACTAAAATCTTAGAACATTAACATAGTGGACAATTGTGGGGTCCAGAGGTTTCCCACGGTGGGCAACGTTTATTGTCAAGTCCAATCGCATTGATGTCCTCGCCTCTTCTTATCCAACTTTAAATTGGATTTATAGTGGTACGGGTCTTGTGAAGTGCTGGGAGTATTTGAAAGCTCTTTGAAGATAAGTGAATTCTCATAATTAAAATGAAGAAGTCATCATTTCCAATTACATCTCTTTGAGCTCCGGGGACCATTGCATCCTGGGACTTGTAGTTTATGGAGGTTGCTTCTCTCTCTTTCCTAAGCCAATAGGAGCCCTCTAGCATCTGGGAAAGACTGAGGCAAAGGACAGTTGGCTCCAGTATGTAATGGTCAACCAGCGAACCATGTGGCAGATTTCTGAAAAGTTTCTTTTCATCATTACTTACCTTGCTTTTATACTATGCTTAGTGGGTGGATGGTAAAGGGACCTGAAAATTAAGGCTGTCGCCAAAGAAATTATTTACATTGGTAAAGGTGACAGCGCAGGAACCTAGTCCACCCTACCCCTCTGCCAATGTGTGGCTTCTCAGAAACAATTATCCCCTCCCTTAGATCCTCCATTGATGGCAATGTGTGAAGAAGCTGCCTCTTAAAGGATAGAACAATGAAAAGAAGGATATTTTAATGGAAAAAATTGAAATGAAAAAAAATGAATGATTTCATCTGTGATTTACCTATGAAGGTAAAGTAAAGGGAAAGCCAGATTGGACAGAATAGAATTTGTACTTAGTAGATAAGATTGTTTTTTCTTTTTTAACATCTTTATTGGAGTACAATTGCTTTACAATGGTGTGTTAGTTTCTGCTTTATAACAAAGTGAATCAGTTATACATATACATATATCCCCATATCTCCTCCCTCTTGCGTCTCCCTCCCTCCCACCTTCCCTATGCCACCTCTCTAAGTGGTCACAAAGCACCGAGCTGATCTCCTTGTGCTTTGCATAAGATATTGCAGGAAAAAGCACTTAATTACTTGAACGCTTCTTCCTACTACTTAGGACGGTATTTACAATTCCTTCGGCTTAAGAATTTGATGTGGTTCTTTTTTGAAATGCAAAAAATGTCCCTTTATGTCTTAATATTTTACTATTTAATGCACAATAAAGGATCTAGTTGAGGATTCTGAGATAGTTATGTGGGGGCCACTGCCCATCAAGGGAGGGGAGGTGTCCTTTCAGCGATGGAGAGGTGAGAAGGCATAGACCCAAATGAAGGAGAACTGGAACGTCCTTCCCGTGTTGTAATGCCCTTTGGTGTTGAGATACTGTGTTTCATTTGATGTGCCTGTCTGTTCGCCAAAAATTTTCCACCAAAAAAAGGCACCTGTTTGAGATCCTGTTTGACCTGCATCTTGTCATGGAAACCATAGAGTCTCCAAGGGACTCGAGAGGGCAATCTAGTTTAACTCCTTCACTTTACAGGGAAGCAAGCGACGTGCTGAAGATCCAAATGTTTGTGGCTGAAGCTCAGTTGGCAATGCAGGGCTTCTGCCTCTTAGGCCTGCCTTCTGTCTGCGCTTCCATCCCCGCTGAGCAGCTGTGGCCTTTCCCGATGCCCCTGTGAGTGACTTTTAAGGTATAGGATCTTCCAGGAAACACAGGAATCTGGGAGCAGGGCTCCTGCTTGGACAGAAGTCTCACTGGTTTCCCTGTCCTCTGAGACGCTAGCTCTGCTGCTTGGCAGGCGGAGAAGGTGGCTGAGAATCAGTGGCCATTCAGAACAGATACCACTTAATATTATGGTTCAGAGTAGTGGGTGAGAGGCAGAGGGGTTGGTAGAGATGCATAGTAAGAAAATGCACACCTCAAAACCCTCTGGAAATACTCACCATCAACTTAAATTTGTTTCCGTTGAGGGCGTACTTCTGAAAACGGATTGTCCCCCAATTAAAAAATTGATATCTGTCATGTATCATATAATGCTTTTCAAGCAAATTCTGCAATTTGCCTGAGTGAAAATGCAGCCTTACATTTCAGTCCATGAGTAGAGCATTAAGATATGATTATGGGTGGACTCTCTGCCCCCGGTCCTATTTCTTTACATTAAAAATTGTTGTAAAACCAATACCATGAATTTTAAGATCTTGCATAAGGAGTCAAATTGTGAGTGGGAGGGTTTGGTGAAGGATGAGGAATAAGGTAGGATATTCTTGATGGGAAAAATATTTTCACGTAGTCTCTGCTCAAAAACAGAGCATTTTGACAGAGAGCAGGCCTTTGCATGAATACTGAAAACAGCAAGGCCATTTATTTTCACTCTCACTTTTCCCTCTTAAGGATCAATGTCAAAAATAATACCTGACATTTATTGGGCACTCACTAGATCCTAGACATGAGCCTTACATGTAGTATTATCTCATTTAATCCCCAGTGACACTATAAGCCATGAATATTTTTAAATTTTTTTAAAAAAATTATTTATTTATTTATTTTTATTTTTGGCTGCGCTGGGTCTTCGTTGCTGCACGCAGGCTTTCTCTAGTTGCGGCGAGCGGGAGCTACTCTTCGTTGCGGTGTGTGGGCTTCTCATTGCAGTGGCTTCTCTTGTTGAGGAGCACGGGCTCTAGGCACGTGGGCTTCAGTAGTTGTGGCACGTGGACTCAGTAGTTGTGGCTCACGGGCTCTAGAGCACAGGCTCAGTAGTTGTGGCACACAGGCTTAGCTTCTCTGAAGCATGTGGGATCTTCCCGGACCAGGGCTGGAACCCGTGTCCTCTGCATTGGCAGGCGGATTCTTAACCACTGTGCCACCAGGGAAGTCCCTGAATATTTTTTAATTGAAGTATAGTTGACGTACAATATTACATAAGTTACAGGTGTACAACATAATGATTCACATTTTTAAAGGTTATACTCAATTTATAGTTATTATAAAATATTGGCTATACTCCCTGTGTTGTACAATATAACTTTATAGCTTATTTTATACCCAATATTTTGTACCTTTTACTCCCCTGCCCCTAAATTTCCCCTCCCCCCCCTTCTTTCTTCCCCACTGGTAATCACTAGTCTGTTCTCTATATCTGTGAGTCTGTTTCTTTATTGTTATATTTACTAGTTTGTTTTATATTTTAGATTCCATATATAAGTGATATACAGTATTTGTCTTCCTCTGTCTGACTTATTTCACTGAGTATAATACCCTCCAAGTCCAACCATGTTGTTGCAAATGGCAAAGTTTCATTCTTTTTTATGGCTGAGTAATATTCCATTATATATATAAACCACCTCTCCCTTATCCGTTCGTCTGTTGATAGACACTTGGGTTGCTTCCATGTCTTGGCTATTGTAAAGAATGCTGCTTCTGAACTTTGGGGTGCATGTCTCTTTTTGAATTAATGTTTTCTGGAGTTTTTTTGGGGGGAAATATACCCAGGACTGGAATGGCTGGGTCATATGACATAAGCCATGTGTAATTAACACTTGTATTTTACCAAGGAGGAAACAGGCTCACAGCCCTTAAAGGAGTGGTCAAGGGCGCTATACCTAGCAGGTGGTGGTGTTTGGGTTTGCACTCAGGCAACCTGACCTCAGAGCCTGTCTCAAAGAAAAATTGTTTTTCTGAGAGAAGTTTCTTAAACCTCCTCAGCGACAGCCACCTAGGGTTGTTCAATGTAACTCTCTACAATGACGAAAATGTTCCGAATCTGACTGTCCAATATGTTAGCCAGGAGCCAGTTCTGGCCTTTGAATACAAGCACTCGAGGTGTGGTTAGTACAACTGAGAAACTGGACTTTAAAATTTTTACCTGATTTTAATTAATGTAAACTTCAATATAAATGCCCACATTTGGCTAGTGGCTACTGTATTGAACAGCGCTGCAGAAAGGGAGAATCTCATGTGGGACCTGCATGATTTTTACCTCTGATTGTTTGCCTACATGAGCTTATGAGCTCAAAGACACTAAAGTTGAAGCAAAAAAAAAAGAAAAGGGATAAAAGAAAGAAAGAGATAGAAAGAGAGAGAAGGAAAGAGGAAGGAAGGAAGGAGGGAGGGAGGGACGGAGGGAGGGACGGAGGGAGGGACGGAGGGAAGGTGACTTACCTTGAGCATCATAGCTTTGGTATGTTGGGGTTACTTATCTGAAGGCCTGATTGTGTTCTGTATTTGGAGTGCTTCAAATTTTCACTCCGAAGTTGTATTTATTGACATTATCTTATAAATATTCCGGCCCACATAGAGTTCACCAAACCCAACTCCACAGCCTAGTTTGGATTTTATTAAAAAGAACCTTGTCCCAGAATATGATCTGGCAAATTGGACTTGAAAAATGCATTTCAAAATTATTTGATATTGCAGCTCAAACTTTAAAAAAGTTGCCCAGAGGGAACTCAAACCTCTCCGAAATGAATGACTCATGTCCCATTCATGAATCTCTAGTTCTATATAAACTTTATTCATTTATTTCTTTCAGAGCCAGAAAAAAACCTCAGAGATCATCTACTTTAACACATGTTATCAATAAGAAAAGAAAAGTCCAGGGAAATCCAGAAACTCGCCCACGGTCGCTTCTCTCTCTGTAGTGGAGGCAAACCAACTCGCAATCCCTAGTCCAGCCTTTGGGGGGAGCAACCTTTGAATACTGATTTTCACAGGCCCACACTTAGGGTTCCGGAATACCTGCTCTGCGATTCTCAGGTGAAGCTTACCTGGAAATCTTCTGGCCGGTGAACTGGCCAAGTAGTTGACATTCTTTCCCCTGCATCTCTGTGCTCCATCGCTCACCCGAGCTGTGATAAGCCACAGATGAAAAAAAAGAGGAATAGTCGCTTCCCGATATAATCCCTAGGATGAAATAACGTTTTCTGCAATCTGTGTACAGAGATTTGGTGATAGCTCTTTGCAGCCGTCCGTGCAGAATCGGAACACAACAGAAACATGCTTTGTGGAGAGATGTGGCTACTTGTAACTAACATTGGCTGTCACTGAGATCCCATGAGGGGAGGAAGGAACATGTTCTGGGAATTTGTTTTTAGGGAGGAAAAAAAATTCCCCTGAAACTCACTTAAATGAGAAGCTATTGTGAGTTTTAAATGGAAAACACCGTTGTTATTGAGGTGATTTAGGAGACTAACCATTATAAGTTCTGGGTAATTTACTGCACGAAGAAGAAATATCAAATTAGAGTAATTTAAGGAGATTAAAAAAAAGTAACCAGAGATTATGCAATTGAAGGATTTGGAATTGTTTTAACAGCATTACCTAATTAGTCTGCAAATTTCTCTGTGAGGAAGAAGGTTTTCAAGTTGGATGTGTACCGAAATGAGGATTACTTGAGATTCTGGATATCTCAGCGCAGAAAGAAAGGATCAGAGAGAATCAGGCAGAAATCTCTGAAGATGGATGGGGCAGGGGTGGGTAGGGCTGGGGTCTGTTGTTAGGGCCAGTGAGGGATGTGAGAACATTTCTTGGGTGTTTAATATTCTGTATGTTTAGTAAGGTTAAACTGGAAGGAATAAGTAGGAACAATTAGAACATAAACGTGGATGTTGAGGTCCCAGGAAGCTTAGAGGTATTTTTCTCCTAAAATTCCAGAGTTCCTTTTTGTGTTTTTTCTCTACCTAAATTCATTCAGGGCACCCGCCTTATACCTCAGACATTCCCTGGAGCACAATGCTCAGGGTTACCTAACAGGCATTTGTTGGGCAACTGATCTGATTAGAAACTGGAATTATAAGACTCTTTTACGTTGTAAGTTACCTGGGAAATACGAATTTTGAGATGAGGAGAGATGTTTCAAGGGGAAAAAGAGAGGAGGAAAGGGAAGAAGAGGGTAAAGCAGGGTGTGGTCCGGGGGGACGATTGAAGGAGTGTGGGGAATATTGTCAGGACATAAGGGCATTCAAAGTTTAAAAAGAGGGATGTCTAGGTGCTTTACACTGATAATAAGTCAACTGCAAATTCTGAGACGGAGCCTGAATTTGCGGCACGTGAAATTTTGGCAGATACGGTCAGAATATCTGACCCGGGGGTTGATGCCCAGAGGGTTGAATGGCTCAGATGGAGGATGCAGTTGGCAGAAGCATTGAGAGGATGAGAGTGAGCAAACTTAAAGGAAGTCTCAAGATGAGGAAGGCTGCTGCTGTGTCCCAGCCACTGCGGCAACATCCTCACGTACTCATCCCTTGATGTAGCAATACTCTGATCTCAGCTGACTGTGACACCACCTCCGCCCTAAGCCTCCACCTCCCAGTTCCTGTCTGCACCTCTGCTTTGGAGCTGGTTTCACAGCTACGACCTGCCTCCTCCACTTTCTTTTTATTTCACCTCCTTCTCTGCTGCCCCTGCATCAAAATCTAACTCAGTTTCCCTCTTCCCTAACATAGTTGTCCTGTTTACCATTCCTCTAGAAGTTGCTGTATTTGTTGGGGTCCTTTTTCTCTAGAGAATGAGTTGTTTTATTTTTTAACTCATCACCCAAATTAAATGGTGTCAATGCATTATATTTTAAAATAAATGCTTGTCTACTACAGGAGAGAAGAGATTGGATGCTGGGATAAGCATCTTGGGTCCCAACCCTGACTCCCACATTTCCTGGTCTCGGCCACTTCGGCTGCAGCCCAGGACACCAATGATGGTGTTGCCTCTTGTGGTCCTTGCAATAATTAAATGAGATGCTCTGTATAAAGCACTCGGCACAGTGCCTGCTGCATTTTTATTATCATCATTACATTAGGTCAGAGCCTTGAGCTCAGAGGACAAGAGAGTGTTCCCTTCCCAGATCTACCCATGGCTAAATACCTTAATACTTTTTTCCTTATTAATGTACTGTATTTTTTTTAAACTTTTTATTTTGTATTGGAGTATAGTTGATTAAGAATGTTGTGTTACAATGTCCATTGCAGTATCATATACAATAGCCAGGACATGAAAGCAACCTAAATATCCATCTGACAGATGACTGGATAGAGAAGATGTGGCACATATATACAATGGAATATTACTCAGCCATAAAAAGGAACGAAATTGAGTTATTTATAGCGAGGTGGATGGACCTAGAATCTGTCATGCAGAGTGAAGTAAGTCAGAAAGAGAAAAACAAATACTGTAGCATATATTGAATTGCAAATGGCGCCATGAATGTACACAACTTGAAAATTTCAGTAGGAATTGAAGCATAGGAACTGTAGCATATATACGGAATTTTAAAAGGCGGTACTGATGAACCCAGTGGCAGGGCAGAAATAAAGACGCAGGAGTACAGAACAGACTTGAGGGCACAGGGGGGGAAGGGAAAGCTGGGATGAAGTGAAAGAGTGGCATGGATGTATATACACTACCAAATGTAAAATAGATACCTAGTGGGAAGCAGCTGCATAGCACAGGGAGATCAACTCGATGCTTTGTGACCACCTAGAGGGGTGGGATAGGGAGGGTGGGAAGGAGCCTCAAGAGGGAGGGGATATGGGGATATATGTATACATATAGCTGATTCACTTTGTTGTACAGCAGAAAATAACACAGAGTTGTAAAGCATTTATACTCCAATAAAGATGTGAAAAAAAAATGCTGTGTTAGTTTCAGGTGTACAGAAAAGTGATTCAGTTATCCATATACATGGTATCTATTCTTTTTCGAATTCTTTTCCACTTAGGTTGTTACATAATATTGAGCAGGGTTCCCTGTGCTATACAGTAGGTCCTTGTTGGTTATCCATTTTAAATAGAGCAGCGTGTACACAAATATCTTAGCAGAGTAAGATAAATATCTTAATATTTTTGACTCTGACTTTCTTATCTCTAAAATAGAAATTATAACACCCATTTCTTTTCCACTTTACAGCGATGCTGTGAGAATACCTGATTTAATATATCTTAGAACTCTGAATGCAATTGATTTTGGAGTCAAAGGTCCAAAATATTTTAGAGTTTGAAACACTTTTATGCGGAGACGAGGGTCTCTTCTACTATCATCATAGTTGGAAAAAGGGGCAAAACTGGAACCCTTGAAGTAACACTACCTTAGGGATTATCCGGAGAGGAATGAGCCTCAGGCCAAGCCTTCCTTGCCCATGAGTCATCCCGTGCCTGGCTTTGTCTCTCACTCAGGTAACTCGGATATGAATATGACATTTGGGGATAAAGTTAATGGGAGCAGGAAAGAGCATTTTCAGCCCACAAGAGTAACCATTGCTAAAAGATTATATTAATGGACAGTAAGAAAAAGTAACAGGTTAGGGAAGAGCCATGATATTGTTAATTGGAATAATTCAGTTGTCACCAAAGATGAAGAGTAGATAGAATTTCTATGCTTCAATTCCTACTGAAATTTTCAAGTTGTGTGCATTCATGGCGCCATTTGCAATTCAATAGCAATGCAGCTGCCGCTGCTGTTGGAGAACCACTGGAACTGCTGTTCACGGATGCCGTGGGAGATACATGTGCATTGACACGATGGAGAGAAACACTATATGGATTCAGGAGTGTTGATTGGCTTTCTGTCTGGGATTCCGTCCTGTTCTCTACCCCATAGTTTGTCTTCTCTACTGCATAGATGAAATGGACTCATTCATTACAATCCCACCCCCAACAGGAGGTACCTTGGGTTCTTTTTGGAAAGAATACAATTTTCTCTCCCCTCCTTGCTGCAAACCTGAAATTTTTGAAAAAGAATCTTCCTTTATGACCACCTTCTTGCTTCTCTTTGGTGTCACTTCAACACAACGGAATCAGTCAGCTGTTTAAGGTATGTAAAGTTGGTAGGAGAAATATTCGCCTGCCGACCTTAAAAGCAGTTTACCGATGGGAAGTTAGGCAGGCAGATAGGCATGGCTGATGCCTACGTTGCTTCACCTGCTCGCTGTGACCTGGTCCTGACATCCAAGTCATTCCTTGCTTATCAGCCCCATCCTACCCTCCCAGTCGGGTTCCAGATGGAAGCAATCACCTGACCCAAGAAGAAGTGGTTGCATCTTCTCCAGGTTTCTTGCTCAACAACTCTTTATCAAATCTCTCCTCTGCAGGCTCTCCCTGTTCTCGGAAAAAATTCCTCCTAAGGTGCTGTTTGCTCTTTTCTAACTGACTTGCTTTTGGTCACTTTACATTCCTTTGGGCTGCACCTGCCATTGTGCAATCTCTGTCAAGTCGTCTGTGGTCTCTTGCTGTTTCAGGACCTCCTCATCCTGGCTACTTCTCCTTCATTGCATTTCATCAGTTTGCAGGAAACATGGGCTTGTGGGAATTTGTGATTACCGTGTACTAGAACTGGACTGAAACCTCTGTGAAGGAAGGGACCAGTTTTCCTTAGGGTCTCTGTTGTCTCTCTGTCCCATGTGGGGCCAGCCCAAAGTAAGGGCTCAATTTATAATTTTTGAGTGGAAGAATATTTTTTTACACCATCCTTCCTCAATTCTGTTTACCCTTTTAGATTCTGTTTGTTTTGTTTCCTGCTCTATTCTCAGGGCCCGAATCAGTATCTGGCACATACTAGGTTCTCGAGTGTTTGTTGAATGAATACATGAATAACTTGTCTCTGCCATCAGGTCTTTCTTTCTTCCTTTCTTCCTTCCTTCCTTCCTTTCTTCCTTCCTTCCTTCCTTCCTTCCTTCCTTCCTTCCTTCCTTCCTTTCTTTCTTTTTTAACATCTGTATTGGAGTATAGTTGCTTTGCAATGGTGTGTTAGTTTCTGCTGTATAACAAAGTGAATCAGCTATACATATACACACATCCCCATATCTCCTCCCTCTTGGGTCTCCCTCCCTCCCTCCCAACCTCCCTATCCCACCCCTCTAGGTGGACACAAAGCACCGAGCTGATCTCCCTGTGCTATGGTGCTGCTTCCCACTAGGTATCTATTTTACATTTGGTAGTGTATATATGTCCATGCCACTCTCTCACTTTGTCCCAGCTTACCCTTCCCCCTCCCCATATCCCCAAGTCCATTCTCTACGTCTGCGTCTTTATTCCTGTCCTGCCCCTAGGTTCTTCAGAACCATTTTTTTTTTGTTGTTTTTTCTTAGATTCCACATATATATACATATATGTGTGTTAGTATACGGTATGTGTTTTTCTCTCTCTGATTTACTTCACTCTGTATGACAGTCTCTAGGTCCATCCACCTCACTACAGTTAACTCAGTTTCCTTCCTTTTTATGGCTGAGTAATATTCCATTGTATATATGTGCCACATCTTCTTTATCTATTCATCTGTTGCTGGACACTTAGGTTGTTTCCATCTCCCGGCTATTGTAAATAGAGCTGCAATAAACATTTTGGAACATCACTCTTTTTGAATTATGCTTTTCTCAGGGTTTATGCCCAGTAGTGGGATTGCTGGATCACATGGTGGCTCTATTTTTAGTTTTTTAAGGAACCTCCGTACTGTTCTCCATAGTGGCTGTACCAATTTACATTCCCACCAACAGTGCAAGAGGCTTCCCTTTTCTCCACACCCTCTCCAGCATTTATTGTTTGAAGAATGTTTGATGATGGCCATTCTGACTGGTGTGAGGTGATATCTCATTGTAGTATTGATTTGCATTTCTCTCATGATGAGTGATGTTGAGCACCCTTTCATGTCTTCTTTGGAGAAATGTCTATTTAGGTCTTCTGCCCATTTTTGGATTGGGTTGTTTGTTTTTTTGATATTGAGCTGCATGTGATGCTTGTATATTTTGGAGATTAACCCTTTGTCAGTTGCTTCGTTTGCAAATATTTTCTCCCATTCTGAGGGTTGTCTCTTCATCTTGTTTATGGTTTCCTTTGCTGTGCAAGAGCTTTTAAGTTTCATTAGGTCCCATTTGTTTATTTTTGTTTTTATTTCCATTTCTCTAGGAGGTGGGTCAAAAAGGATCTTGCTGTGATTTATGTCATAGAGTGTTCTGCCTATGTTTTCCTCTAAGAGTTTGATAGTGTCTGGCCTTACATTTAGGTCTTTAATCCATTTTGAGTTTATTTTTGTGTATGGTGTTAGGGAGTGTTCTAATTTCATTCTTTTACATGTAGCTGTCCAGTTTTCCCAGCACCACTTATTAAAGAGGCTGTCTTTTCTCCATTGTATATTCTTGTCTCCTTCATCAAAGATAAGGTGACCATATGTGCCACCAGGTCTTTAGACCTCAGGGGCTGGCCCTGGGGGTCATGTTTACTTTTCTTAGTAGGAATATGAGCATATGTAAGACCCATGTTTATATTTCAGCCTTGTGATCCACCGTTGGATAGGTCACTATGGGAAAGTTGCGGTCTTCCTGCATCGGCACCCCATCCTCCCCCGTACAGGTATGTCCTAAGCTCTGTCCAGGGAGCAGTTAAGATTTCACTTTCTAGTGTACACGGTTGGCATGCCAGGCAATGCTGAAGCCAGGTGGCCACAGATTCCTGAGTGGGGATGGAGTGAGGGCCCGTGGATGATGGATGGCCTGTCAGAGGCTGGCTGACTCTGATTTGCTGTGATGAATTTGCTTTGGTTGTTGGAAAGCAAGTAATCACAGATTTGCCATGGTATCATGGGATCAGCCTTCTCCATCCCTGAAAAGGGGGTTCAGTGTTCCCATGTAAATCCTTTATGCAACTCGCTATACATCATTTCTGGAGGGGGTGCCAGTGGGGGAACCATCTTCCGGTCATTCCCCAGGAAAACTGCCTTCCCTGCTGCAGTTAAATAAGAGACTTTTCACAGTTTTCTTAAATGCTACCGTGTTAGGCTTTCAGTCTTCACCTGCAGCAGGATGCTGTAGTGCTGGGTGCCGTGATTCTGACCTTTAATTAGTAATGGTACATGTGAATTTTGTAATGCACCTTGGTACCCTTCAGGGTGAAGGGTGCTCCATAAATGTAAGCCATGATTGTTTCTTGACGGTTAAATGTAAAATTTCCACTAAATGCTCTTAACGTTGTTGCTTTAAAGATATTAATTGGGCCTTTTAACTATACAATGCAATTATAAGTCTAAGTGAAAATAATTGGTCAGTATGGAGGAGGAAAAAATACCTGAAATCAACTGGGAAGCCAAACGTTAAGGAAGTTAAGACTCCACTAGTTAAAAGTTGACTTTAGTTGAAAAAAAGCCTCCTCTGTCTGGGTGGGTAAACATTCTAGTGAGTGAGAGGTGGGAGCAAACCCATAATTAATCCTGAATACAATGGTTGATAAGGGCGAGAAACTTTACCAGTTAGCTTACACATCCCTACCGGAGCTTCCACGAACAACCTTTTCTCTGGCTTTGCAAATGCTATTTTAACATCATTTCCGTGGAATAAATCCAATGTGTCCACCCCCTGCCCCCAGCCCCCGCCTTGTTGTGGGGAAAGAGGTTTCAGCTTTAGAAAACACTTTATGTTTTTGTTGTCATCAGAGCTTCTTTTGGACTAACAAAGCTCAGAGAAAAAAAATTTTTTTTTGAAAGAAAGGAGGGAAAAAAGGGGGAAAATGTGAGCTGGAGATTGTGGTGAGCTCTACAAATTGGCACACTCTTATCAACAGCATTTCATGGTTTTCTGGAATCCTTTCAAAGGAGACTTTGCTTTGTAAGAGACGGTTTCGGCTTTTTATTATTTAAAGCTATATTTGAGAGTTTCCGAAAATTGCTTTTTAGTTTCCCAGACTCTCACAGCATGGATACTGATGTTTACTTCTTGTGAATCAGCTCCTTGCTGATGTGACTTGGTCTGCATGTAAGCTCGCCTCTCTCCTTCCGTTCTCCTTTTTGTTCTTGGTCCTGTTACCTTAGAGGATTATCAGGTATGTCACTCTGGGCTCCTACCAAGGTTCCCTCTTCATTTAAGTAGGAATGGAATGCCGGTCCCTGATGGTCAGGGACACATTTCTGTTCTGTAAGGTGACTGTCAATTCCACCCACCAGAGGCAGGTGACTCTATGTCCTTTCTGATTTCAGGGACACGATGCCAAGCCCTCAGCCCTTTCGCACTGGGATGTAGACTATTATTTTAACACCCACGTGACAAATCCTGTTAAAGGATATAATTAAAGTGAACAATCTTTCTAATTAAAAAAAAGAAAGCCAAGCAATCTCCAGCCCTGGAGATTGTGTACTATGTGCCCTTTCCCCTAAAGCTAGAAAGTCATGACCAAGAATTTTATATTTTAAAACATTTGTTTGGTTTCAAGCCACACCAGGTTGCTCCATGGTCCAAAACGATGGATGAAAGTTGACTTTAACTGAAGTTTTTAAAAGAACTGAGTATGAAGTAGAAAATGGGCTATTTTAGGGTCTTTCTCTGCTGTTAACAAGTTGGGAGGCCTTGGGTAAAGCATTTAATCTTGATAAATTTATTGTCCTTCTTCCTAATCTGTAAAATATTCCTGAAGAGCTAGTGAATACATATATTGTACTGGTTATTGCTCTAGTCTCCCAAACTATAACTATCGAGAGATATATAGAGATAGAGATACATAGATGCAGGGATAATATAGATCTATTTTGGGAGACTGTATAAAAATTTTCAAGATGACGTGCATAAAATTTATAATATAAAATCTATATATAAACTGTATCAAGGTGACATGTTTTTCAGACTTATGCAATAACGTTGCAGCTACAAAAAGAAGAATGAATGAAAGGGTAATGTCTCAGGACTGACTGAAAGGCAGTGACTCAAAGAGAAAACGGAAGGTTGAGCTGAGAATTGAAGGGAAGGAAGAGTTTTGTAAATTACAGCCATGCCTTTCTAGATAGGAGTCTGGTGCATTAGAGGTGATATGTTTAAAAAATGAAAGCATTTGCTAAATATGTCATTAGGATGGATGTGGGTGCCAATGGACAAACTTTTTTTAATTATGAGAGAAATTAGCTACTGTTTTAATTACTTAGAAAGTGATTATATTGAAGCGTTGCCCGGCCCCCCTCTCATCTTGGGTTGTTGTGTCAACAATTTGCTGTGATCAGGAACATATTCACAGAGAATAGTTTCTTTACAAATAGAACTCGGTTTCTGGAAAATTCCTGCTCTTCTCTTGCATGACAAATACCCATTCCCATCCAGTCCATGAGAGTCTTGCCTGAATCTCATGTTCAATGTGGTGGTGAAAAGTGAGTTTTAATATTTGTGTAAAGCTCTGTGGAAGGCCAGGTGTATGATCCACAGTAACTACCATTTGTTTCGGCTGTTGTTTGGATTTCTAAGCAGGGGTGTGTGAGACATCTACTAACTTCAGTGAAGCCCGAGAGGCTAGAAAAACTTGTTAGAGATCATGGAAATAGAGAATGTGTATTTTGAAGCATTGGTCCCGTGACTTTCAAACAAGGATGAAACAACCTGCCCTTTAGACATAGGTGTACTACATACCATGTACACAAATTATTTCAAACACATGGTAACATACACCTGCACTCCCATGCCATGAATTGCTGCTCATATGTCTTGTGGCTTCTGTGTTTTTTCCTTCTCCACAACTTCCTCCCATGAACTGTCCTATGAATCAGCTTCCAAAATTATCCTTAAAATTCAGACCTACCCACTGCTGCAGCATTGCCTCGGGAGCCTTTATTGTAAAACAATGAGGTTGTAAATTGCAAAAGCATTTCCTTGAAAATTCCAGGAAGACTCCTCCTTTGGGCGAAACAGGAATGTAGGAGCCTGGCATGTAAAACAGAAATTAACCAATTAGCTCATTAAATATTTTGGGACTGAGGCTTGACCCCTTAAGAGGCATCGACCACAATGGAGGTATTTTGGCCATTTGATATTCATGAGAGTGGGAAGGTTTAGGGTGCGTTAAGGACTAAATACAAGGGGTTTGGCTTTTCTAATGTAAACACCATTATCATTTGGAAATCAATTAGCTCCTTGCAAGGAGGGAACCAGAAGACCAGGGCTTCAGAACTATTGTGAGCTGGGGCTATTTGCTTTAATTAAGAGGAGACAGAGTGGATTATTGTCTCAAACTAAAGAGTTGGGAAGAGTCAGAAAATTACACTTTACCCTGGTGAGCAACAAAGCTCAGGGCAGTGGCCGGCTCTGCATCAGGAGGGTCTAAAGCAAATTAGCTTTTAATCTGGAAACTTTCTGAGTCAGGACGCCTGCACCAAACAATTGGAAAAAACGCCAAGCAGAGGCCCTTCTAAAGCATTAGGCTCCCCTTGAGACCTTGCCCTGTTTCCATCTCGGGCAGATATGTAAGTGTTTTCTTTTGCCATTTAGTTGTCAAAGCTGTAGAATTTATTGTAAAAACTAGTTTAAGATTGGATCTTCAGTGCTACAATGTTAGTGTGAAATCATTGCACTGAAACCTGAAGGAAAAGTGTAATACATTTCTTGATTGGCTGAAAAAATTCAAGTTTCGTAACCTCCAATGTCATCTGCTTGGGTGTCCACAATCCTTTCTCTCACTGGGACTTTTTGTCAAACCAAGCCACCGAAAAGAGTTGCAGTTACTTTTCTCATTCATTTTTCCATCCATCCATCCATCCATCCATCCTTCCAAAAATAAACATTAAGGGTGAACTATGTGTCACAGTCCTGGGTTCTGAGCGTCCCTAGGAATAAGTGTAATATTTCTTTGGGGAGAGAGAGAAATAAACATTAGCTGCTATGAGCATATAGGAGAAGTACCTTGTTTCTGGGAGTCAGGAAGGAGTCCTGAAGGAGTGACAGAAATGGCCAACCCAGAAGAAGAAAACACAGGCTAAGGCCAAAGGTGAGGGAGTTTTAAGTCCTGGGGAGATGACCCTGGAGAGGTGGGGTGTAGGTGTGTGGGGCATGTGAAAGAAGAGTAGATCAGAAAACTGGAGAGGTAAGCAGGACCCAGGTTCGGGAGGGTTCTCACTGGCGGGCTAACTCCTCGAGGCACGGGGGAACCTTTGAAGCAAGTGAATGCGATGAGATAAACGTACCTATTTTAGGAAGATCATTCTGATAGCAAGGAAGAAATTGGTTGGCAAGAGCAAGATTGGAGATAGACAAATTCCAGGGCTGTTCTGATAATTCATGTAAGGTATGTCTGTGGCCTGGACTAGGGTGTTGACAGTGGGGACAAAGAAAAGAGGACTGATAATAAGGAGAATCAACACAGCTTTGTGGTTACTTAGAAGAGTGGGGCTGAAGAATATGGGGTGACAAAGAAGTTTCCCCAGTTTCTGGCTGGGGCAACTGCCTGATGGGGATACTGTACCTACCATTCCCCACGAAAGAACATTCTGGAAGAGGAGCAGATATGCTTGGTTGGGGTTAGGTACTCAACCGGACGCATTTTTAGTGCCCTGGAGGTAGTGTGCGTGCTTGTGTGTGGTTTAGTCTTGCAAGTGAGTGGAATGAGAGTTACTTCAAAGGCATAAAAGAAACACTTATTATCCTGGGACTTCCCTGGTGGTCCAGTGGTTAAGACTCCGTGCTTGCAGGGCAGCGGGAGTGGGTTCAATCCTTGGTCTGGGAACAGATATCCCACATGCTGCGTGGCATGGACCCCTCCTCCCCCCCCCAAAAAAGAAAGAAACTGAATTATTGTCTTAATGTCTCTACAACCTCAGAGAGTTCCTTATTTTTGAGTGCTAGAGATTTTACATGTGTGTGACCATTTGCTATTAATGGAGTGAATAAGAGTAACTCTGAAGGACTTGCTATAATTTAAGAAGCTTTATTAGCTAGATAACATTTACTAAACATGAACATAAATAATTCCATAGTGGCTCCTTTCCTTTAAAAAGAATTAGATAATTAAAAAAACGTTTCCCCCACATATTGACATATTAGATTTTTAATGCCTTCCTTATTGGCATTTTTCCTTTTATTATTTAAAAATTGTATGCACGTATAATAATAGCTAATATTCGCTGAATACTATTTAAATGTTTTACATGTATTAATTCATTTAATCCTCCCAACTGCCCAGTGAGGTTATTGTATATTATTATTATGATCCTCATTTAACTGAAAAGGATATTGGGGCTCTGAAAGTTTAGGAAGCACGTCCAAGGTCATACGACTGTTGAGTGAAGGAGCTGGGATTCAGACTCAAGCAGTCTGGCTTCAGAATCCACATTCTTTCCAAAGCACTAAATTAGTTTTCACATTATAGCAACATTAATGGAAACTTAGAAAGGAATCAACCCCCGCCATCCTAAGACCCTGCCATATCATACTGTTTTACTTTTCCGTGATTTCTTCCGTGTGCTTGTCTGGGTTCACTGTTTTTACCTTCAACATCTACATATGCACTACATTAGGCTGAAATTCTTCACGAGTATATTTGCAAATATGTTTCTCATGTTTTTAACTCTATCAATAGTTCCGACTCTGCTACAAGCTAATATGTTTCATTTACTATTTATAATTATTTCATTCTCTGATTATATTATAATACCTCCAAAGTAAGAATTAGGTCTCCTAATTTCCTAGTAATTCCCCCAATACTGCTATTCTCCGAGAATGTGGCAATGTCTTGGTAGGAAACAGTCAACCCTGGATTGATGAGAAGTGTAACAAGGTTGAATCTAAGGAGAGGAGCTCCTTAAAACAACTGCACCTTAGTGAACTGGTCAATGCCCTATTTTATTTAATCCTCCTACCAATCCTGCAACCAGGGTTATAGATATTGTCATTATTATTATTTTTGAGTTATAATTAACATACAATACGATATTAGTTTCAGGTACACAGCATAGTGACTAGATATTTTTATACATTATGACATCATCACCTCAATAACACCAGTTACCATCTGTCACCATGGAGAGTTGGTACAGTGTTATTGACTTTGTTCCCTGTGCTGTACGTTACATCCCCGTGACTTATTTATCTTACAGCGGAAAGTTTGTACCTCTCAATCCCCTTCAGCTGTAAATATTATTATCAGCCCCATGTCACAGATGAGGAAACTGGGGCATAGAGAAGTTAAGCAGTTTTCCCAAGGTCACCCAGCTAGTAAAGGGTACAACTGGAATTTAAACACAGGTCACTAGGACTTAAAACCCGGGGTGTGCTTTCCTGTATGTCTGCATGTGCAGAGATGCAAATGACATGGGTTTAGAAGGGTTTGTGGGCACGGTTTTCACCTGAGATCTGAAAGCAATCTTCACCTCCCACAGTTGTGCCCGACTTGTCATTTCCCTATGCAGTGTGGATACAAAACAAAAATCACTTAACACAAAGATTAGAGCGCTATTTGGATGGATTTGTACTGATCTGCTGTTTGCTATTAACTTGTGTAACCTCATCTTGATCCAAATAAACCCTTATGAATCCCAAGCTCTGACCGTGGGCTGCATAGAAAACTGGTCACTTTGCACTAAACTTTATGTATTTCATTTCTAACAAGTAAATCTTCCCTGTTGGCCAGCTCTGGTACCCCATCACGAAATCAAGAGACTTAATCCTTAGCTGAGGTAACTGAGAAACCAATAGGATGAAGTAAGGAGATTTTAGTCCCTCTCACTACCACGCAATTCCTATCCCTGCATATGTCAGCTACAAGCATAACTTTTCCTAATGAATTAAGGTGAATCACTTAATATTTAAATTTATGGTAGTCTTGGAGTATAAAATAATCTCAGAAAGAGAGACTTCACTGTCTGTAAAATATCGATTACTGTAAACTTTTCCTCGAGGGTACAATATTCATTGTTACTTTTCTGAATTCTTGACATAGGTAAAATAACTCCAGTCAATGTCATAGGCAAATTCAAGATCCTTATCCAATTCAGACTTTGATAGACTAACAATACTCCCTGTCAACTATCCCTGGTGAGGGCTTATTTGATTTTTCCCTCAATCCATTGTACATGGACACTTATAGAATAGAAGAATTGCTGCAATGTCAAATTGCTATAAAAGTTTCTAAATGTTTGCTCTCAGTTTTGTACCTTGCTGCTGACTGGTTATAAACAGTTCACAAATGAGCCATACTTTGAGGAGAACTAACCAAACGATTCCCCAAAGTCTCTCTAGTGACGCACACAGGCCCTTGGCTATTGTTTTGCAATTGTCTTACAAAAGAGTTCAAGGGGGCTTCCCTGGTGGCGCAGTGGCTGAGAGTCCGCCTGCCGATGCAGGGGACGCGGGCTCGAGCCCCGGTCCGGGAGGATCCCACGTGCCGCGGAGCGGCTGGGCCCGTGAGCCATGGCTGCTGAGCCTGCGCGTCCGGAGCCTGTGCTCCGCAACAGGAGAGGCCACAGCAGTGAGAGGCCCGCGTACCGCAAAAAAAAAAAAAAAAGAGTTCAAGGGCCTCGTTATTATACACTTTTTTTTTTTTTTTTTTCAGATTTGGGTTTTCCCAGACATCTGGGTTCCATGACAGTAAAGAACAGGACATTCACTCCTGAAAGATGCTCTTCATCTAGAATTTGCTTCAGGCTCTCAATTGTTTCCAAGAAACGAGGATAAGGTTTCATTTTCCTTTAAGAAAACACTAGACTAAATATTATTCTAGTCATACCCAAGAGAAGTCAGCCATCCTTGGCAAAGTGAATCACAGCCTTGCTCCAGCATCTCAGAGCTCTCTGGAAAGATTTTCCTATTGCTGTGGCTGCAACATCAAAGATACATTTTTTTAAAGTGTTGGAATTTCTCTTCTTTGTTTTTAGAAATACAGATGCGCGTTCATTTTGTTTTGTTAGTGGGAAGTAGTGCAGAAAGCCATAGAGTCAAAAGCAGGTGCCCCATATGTGTCAGTTGACATAAATATGTTGATATTCTTTAATTTGTTAATTATCATTTTTGGGAATTTACCCAAAGAACAGATCTGAAAAGAAAAAAAAAAACAAAAACTAAACAATGAAAATATTTATTGAACTGTCACTTGAAAATAATAAGAATAAAGAAGTAGAAGCAACCTGAAGATATAACTCTGGGAAATGATTAAGTCAAGTGGAATTCATATGCATAATAGGACGAGGCATAGCAATTTCAAATCACGATTATAGAAACTATGCAGAACATGCAAACGTTTATATAAATGTTAGGTGAAAAAGTACAGTTCAGCACGATGCCTTAGCCTTGAGTAGGACATATGGGTTGGTCCTTGGTCTGTTTGTTCTGGCCTTTTCCCTGCTCTGCTCTGAGTGGCGTGGCGTGCTGACCCCCGGCGTGTTCCCCTATCAGCCAGTTTCCAGCAGGATTGCATCACTGCGGGCGTGGCAGGAGACTGGCAAGTGGGAGGCAGGGAGAAGCCTGTGCTCCGCAACGGGAGAGGCCACAACAGTGAGAGGCCCGCGTACCGCAAAAAAAAAAAAAAAAAAAAAAATCTATATCTATATCTATATCTATATCTATATCTATCTATCTATCTATATATATATCCCTGTTGCTGTGTGGTTTAAATTCACAGTGACTTGGGGTAATTCCTTTCTTGTCCCCCTCCAATTTCCTCCTATAAAGCAACTCATGGGAGTTCCAAGAATGCAAGATGAGTTGCTTAAATTAAAGATCTGTTTCGAACTTCTGGACATTTAAAATGGTAACCTTTCCATAGCTGAAGGTTAAACTAGCGTTTAGATTTTTTCAGAGATATTAGTGATTCAGTTCGGCTACTGAATGCTTTAATTTCAGTGAGAGCATCGTTAAGGCTCCGTTGACGCAGGACTGACCCTAAATCACAAAAACCATTCAGAGGTGTGGGAAAGACTGCTCAGGGCTGACAAGCCGGCGTTTTCTCAGGCACCATCAATGCTGGGTTTCTTTTGATTAACTACTTGTATATTTCCTCTTAATCCCAACAGCAGCTCGCTCTGCTCATCCCTCCTGCGGTCCCCATTGGAAAATCCATACCCACAACCTTTCCCAGCCTTTCATCTGCCTCTGGAGATTCAGAGAAGCCGATGGGACCTTTGTTTGCTTGGCAACTGTGCTGTCCTTCAGTGTGCGGAAGCGTGGTGGGCGTCGCTGACCGTGGGAGCCGGTGGGAAGGGGAAGCCTTAGGTATTGTGCCTCCCGCCCCAGGTTAGTGGCTGCCCCTCCCTTGGGAGGCTTGGCTTGGGAATCACTGCTGTTTGCAGTACTATGTGTAACCTTGGCATGCAATCAGTAGAGAAAATATTCATTATTGCCTGACTGTCTGCCGAAGACAATTTCAATTATTCTGGCATTTCAATGGATGAAGAAGCCCTTTAGGCTGGCCCAGGAGATTAGATTTAAAGGCTCTGTAAATTAGGAGAGTTACAATCAGTATATTATCTGGTAGGCAGCTGTGGAATACACCACAGCGGGCAAAGAGAGACACATTGCTATATTCCGGTTGTGGTTTTGATATATCAATTTACTAGTTTAACATACATATTTGTGAAAGAATGATTTTGCATTTCTCAAATCACTTTTAACTGCCTGCCCTCGAAGTTTCTGAACCTGTAACTTGAATGGGCTGCTGGCATTGCGGATGTTTTGTTTTAAAGCCCAGTTTCAGCTGGGAAAAAATATTGCTGAGGACAGAGCTTGGGGATTAATCTTTCCTAAAGTTATTCAAATAATATATGGTAGTTAATCAGAAAATTCCATTTGCAGAAATGTGAATAATGTCCCACCTAAAGGCTTTTTCTTTTAATGCCATGTTTCTCATGTCTTTTTTTTCTAGATTCACCCGGTTGTGATAATTATACCTATATTTTTATTATATATTATTTGGCTACACCTGTTTGATGTGATAAGTTTGAAAATAAAAATACTTACCATGTTAAAAAAAAAAAAAATACTTACCATGTTAACGTATCACAATACTTTATAAACAGTTGCATAAATGAGGTCTATTGGTGAATAAGCTTTTCTTGATGTTTTAGTTCTTTCTAAACATTTTTGGCAACTTAGAACTCTGATATCATTTAAACAATAGATTTTTTTTAACCTTTGTAAAAAAGCCTTTAAAAAGAAATACCTTTTGACACCAATTAATGCTTGTAGCTATGCCTGAAATAAAGTAAACATTTCCTAAGTAGTTTAAGCTATTTCATTCTCAGATTTTAAGAAAAATTGTTTAGTTTTTTGTTAAGATGAAAAATATTTTGGTTTTGAGCTAGATTGTTAAAGTGAAAACAGTTAAAATATTAAAATTTACTCAAGTCCTTTGTAAAACAAGTCAAGAGACATAAATAAATAATATTAAATATAGATACTTTCAAGAAAACTTTGTAAATAGCTCGTGGCTTCATTCACCTCCGAATAACTTCTCCTTTCTACTGCTCAGCTATGAAATTCGCAAGTACATCCCAGCCCAGAGGAAGTTTCTTTGCTTTGGAAATATTTACATTTTATTGGGTAAAGCAGATGGACTGGTTCGGATAGATCCTTATTCTCAGTTTATTTTAAAAGATTTTTAGAATTTTAACTTAAAAAAATTATGTTGGGTGTCTGTTTGAAGGTCAAAGCTTACATTCAAATGACATGTGTCCAAATAGCATCTGACGGGGACCCTTGCTCTCAGGGTTGAATTCAACAGTGCTTCTAATCACACTGTCCTTGTACACCTTGTCAGAAAGGGGTTTATCAATCAATAGCACAGAATTCATTTTTTTTGTTCTTTCTTGTTTACAGAACCGGATTACCCACCAGGGACAGTGTTTGTCTGATACAATACCCAGGAAGTACCCTTCATCACAAACACTGAAGTTTGGCTGTGGCCTTATACAGTACGTTGGGCTGATCTATTTTCTCATGGGAACTGCTGGGCTAGTTCAGACAAGCATCTGCAATTCTTAAACGGACAGTTTCAGGTTGAAGAATTTAAGAGACAACCAAATAGAGTTTTAATGCCCTGTAAGATAATAATGAAAGACATTTATGAAAAAAAATCCCAGTTAGTTTGAAAGCCGGGGCCCACACTCCGTGTTTTGAGAGCAGATGGATGGCTAGCTCGACTACTCCTGGTTTACTTTCTGACTTGGATTTGTCTCACTGGTCCAGTGAGATCGCGAGGGCTTCCTCCAATCTGGTTAATGCTCAGAACCAATGTTTGAGTTTTAGACTAATTATGGGCCAACCACTGACATTTTTTCTATAATGTAAAGACTGGTGCCAGCAGTAACTCAGTGAGATTTAACATAAAAGCAAGATAAAACAATTAAAGAGGAAGAATATTTGATTAAGTGGATCGCTGATTTATACTGGGGTAAATTGAAATTGAAGGGAGAGTGAACTTTTTATGACAATCATATATTACGTTCATTATCAGAGACTCTGGGTTCTTTGTGCTTTTGTGATTTAAAAAGAAATAAACCAGTTGAAGGAGAGTAATCCTGGCTGGCATCATTATGTCTTCTCTTGAGTTATGGTTTCTTTTCACTGCAAAAGTTAAATAAATCATATTCAAGTAAACTCATTGCCATCCACATTTAAATAGACCAAATAAAAGTGTAGCAACAAGGCTGCACGTGGCAAAACACACACAAACACTTTTGCTTTGGTGACAGAGCTTGACATAGACTTCAATCATCATGTATTTGGTATTTGCAAAAATTGTAGCTGTGGCAACATCCCTTTAGGGGTCTTGGGCCTGGTGTCTAGAGGAGCAGAACGCCATGTGATTTGGTATCAGACCTGAGGAAATTGTGAAACAGCTCTGTTGCACATGCCTCTTCTTGTTCTGTGACTGGCTCTGATGCAAGGCTCTCCTTGACTTGGAATGAAATTGTTTCTGAAGCTTGCTTTAGCAGGTGCTTGCAGGGTGCTTCTGACATCCCATCCACAAAATATCTGGCCCTTCCTCTACGTAAACCAGCGTTGCTTTTGCAAAGGCTGTGCTGGTGCTGTATCAGAGAAGGGAGCACTGCGGTCTACCAGCAAACAGAGCAGCATAGGTGAGGGGGAAGAAAGAGCAGAGAAGGGTGATTTGGGAAATTCAGAGAGCTTTGCAAAGAGGGGAAAAAACCCAGATAATCGTTCATTTTGTTTTCCTGTGGGGTATTGCAGAGGGAGGACTGGGGAGAAGCCGGTAGGAGAGGCTGGCCCCTCTGATGTATAGATCGACCACGTGAAGTATCTATTTATATCCCACAATCCACTCTTCCAGCTGATGCTCTTATGTGGGGCTCAACAGGACTGCAGAAATCAGCAGGGAAAGTGATGCCTGCATCACGAGAGCTTGCAGCTCACCACATTGTTCATGATGGCCTCGATTCTTTGACGACACATTTGAATCACATTTATTCATTTTCACCAAAATATTTTTCGATTGCTGTTTGAAAATTGTTTGTAGAGAAAAGGCCATTCAAAAACTAAAGACTCTGAGCGAAGTTCTGGTGGCAACACTGCCCCTCTCCAGGTGTGTGGTCCTGGGCAAGACTTGCACCCCTGGTCCCTGCCTCCCTTGTGTGTAAAAGTTGGGGATGCACATGGCGATCAAAATTTCTTTCACGCTCTGACAGATTATGACTCTGTTATTCTTCCTTAAAGTGGGGGAAAGAGAGCTCCTACCGACGTCTGCAGCTAGGGTTTACATTTCTGTGTTTCCCGAGAAAGCTAAACGCACAATTGGTGTAAGTTAGGAAAGAAAGCTCCACTTGCCAAAGGAAGCAGTTGTTGAAAGTCCTGTAACCGGGGCACAAACAGATACACAATGGCCATCTGGGTTTTACGGTCGGTGCCAAAGGAGGGAGCAAGGAAACCGAGTCCAATTTTGTCAGCGTCCTTCTTGTTGCCAAGCGTCCTCACCAAGGAGTTAAGGGACCTTTGGTGTCATCTGTTCGTCCTTTCAGAGGCATGCTTTTGTGAGGCTGCTCTGTGACATTGCTTCCCCTTGGTACCTATGCTGAGGACGTCTGCTTCCAAGACATTCTAAACCAGAACATTGATGGAGAGGTGAGAGACCATGAGAGTGGGACAGCTGAGGGGGCGTCTGATGGGGTAGGGGGCAGTGGGAAAGAAGGCTGGCAAAGGCTGGCTCCACATCACTGATAATTTCATAATTTGCTCACAAAACTGCCTTTCCTGAAATAATTTTGCCTCCATACTGTTGGATAGTGTACATTTTTAAGCTTAGGAGAGCCAGTCTTTAATCACACACCCTCACGTTGCTGACAGTCCTATAAAAAATACCTATAATGTACTTGTTATCAGGTCCCTGCTTAATTGATTTGTTAAATTCGCCCTTGCCATTAGCACGTGTGTGTTGAGCTCCTACTATTTGAGTTGACCTGTGTAGTTCACAGAGGTGGCAGCAGACACAACTTTCCCATACGTCCTGGGAGGAGCCAGGGACCTTGGGGTAGGAACCTCATCTCTCTCAGTAGGCAAGATGGGGTGGTGGGATTTTATGAAGCTACGGTGAGGGTGAAAGAAGGTGATGAATGGAAGGCGACTGCCTAAATCATAAATTGTAATGTAAAACGGTGATAGACACATTTTTCAGACAGACCAGTTCTCAGAACTCTTACTTCCCATGGAGCTACTGGAAGACGTGCTCTCCAGCCAAAGTGAGGACCCTAGAGAGAGGACGACCTGGGAAGCAGGGAAGAGGGACCCCAGAGAGAGGTGAAGGAATGCCCCAGGATGATGGTGATGGAACATGCCAGAATGTCAGTGGGGGAGCAGCTGGGAGAACAGCCACCAGATTGGATCAGGAAGACTGAGGGCCCCAGGAGGAATGTCTCCAAAAAATGAAATTCATATTTGAAATTTGTATTTAAGGACTTGAGAGAAATTCTAGGATTCTCTGGGACAATTCAGGTTTAAGGTAGCCATAAGTTCATAGCAAACTAAGTGACTGAAAAACAATACAGTCGTTAACTCTAGGAAAAAAGGAAAGCTCAGATAAGAAAGCAAGTGCAAATGGAATGCCTCCTATGGCTCAGCTTTGAAAAATTTTGCAGAAGAATAAGGTGAACACTAAATTCTGATTTAACCAAAATTATCATGTGACTTCCTTGGAAGGACAAGGGAGGGGAAATAGGGTGGACTTGGGAATATTTAAATGCATATTTTGAGTTCTTGAGATAATTAGCCTTCAATTTACAAAGGCGTTCTGTCTTGAAAGTTTGGGTGCTGGACTGTTGAATCTCTAGCTGCTCCTTAAAAGCTGCGTGCTAGTTTTGAAATGTGGCTCTTGTGGGTAAAGTACTGACTGACTCATACTTTTAACATTACAAAAAGCCATTCCATCTGAGCAGCTGTGAGAGCAGCCTCGGACTTCCTTATAAGAAGGAACACCAGTCTATGAAAAATCAAATTATTGAACGGGCTCATCTATAAATATAGAGGTTTCCTATTCCTTGCTATTGGGCAGGAATTCTCCCCGACAATTTTCAGAGTAAAGCTGTTTTCTATGGCATTGCTTTTAGTACTGTTTGTGGTCAAGACGTAGGATTCAGTGTTAACTAGTTCAATGTGATTAATCCGGAAACTAAGTAATTCATCCGTGTCGAAAATGTGTGATTAGTTTTCTCAAAGTTATATTTAGAAATCCAGAGATTCAAGTGGTTTAGAGGTTTGGATGTAGAACAAGAGCATGTCATAGCAACCTCCACCTCCTCTTTCCCCCAGTACAAAACAAATTGTGAGACCTTTGTTTAAGAAGGATTTTGAAAGTATTTATTTTTTGCTTCCCTTAATGCCACACATGTGCTGATACAGGAGTTCTCCACCTGGGCAGCCCCAGGACCTTCAAGCTTTTCTGGGGTCAGTCCTCCATCATCAAATAGTCACAGTTAAAGAGATGCTCCTCCCTTTTTCAATAGCATGCCTTTCCTTTGGATACCCTGTAATTTCAAGTCTTTCCTTCTGGCTCGTTCTTGTTTAATAACATTAATAGTATCATCAAAGACAATAACAAACAGGGCCAGTGAATACTGAGCTCTTGTCCTACTTCAGACAGTGAAGGAAACCTATACAGTAGATGTTCTTATTATCCCTTTTTACAGATGAGGGAAATGAGGCTTAGCTAGGTTATGCAACTTGGAACTAAGTGGAGAAAGCGGGACTCAAATATCTCAAACTTGAGGATACCATTCAGAGATCTCCTAACCATCACAATACTGCCCTTGACCTTTCCAGTCATTCTACTCTGGACTATTAGGATAAATTCCATGTTTGTCTCACTGTTGGCCCAAATGTATCCTCTCCTAGTCCAAGGATAAGGCCCTTAAGGGCAGGAAGTGTGTCTAATTCACCTTCCTATCTCTGATCTTAGCTTAGCGTCCAGGACAGAACAGGTGCCTAATAAATGTTTGATGAATGAATAAACAAAAGTCCTAGAAAGAAAAAGATGAGGTCAATTATTCACTGATTCCTTTTAAAATGGACTCTGCTTTCTTCTGTCTTTGAAGGGATGCTTATATTCTGCTCTCCTTGTTTGTCATATAGGTATGGAAAGTGACAAGATCATGATTAAATTGTAGTGACTCTGCTGTGACTCAAGGAACAGTGGTAGCAGAGAAAATCTTGAAAATATTAAAAGCTAACAAACAAACAAATCCTGTTTCCTCTTTGCTGCTTTGTGGACTAGCTCTCACTTGTCTGTATGGACATTCCATGAGCGTAGTTGGGGTGATTGGGGCTCCAAATTCACTTGCATTTGATAATCAGATTCTGCTGTAACTCATTCCCCAATTCTTGAATATTTATCTGCCCTCAAAGCCTTGATTTAGGGACTTAAAAGAGCCATTAACATTTAGAAAGAACAACAAAACCATGTGTTTACCTCTAATCCAGGAAATAGAGGAATCTCTGATCATGTGATTATTTTCAGTTTGAGTTAAAATTATGGTGAGGTCAGTCACGGGAATTCTCTAGGCTACATGGGAAGTTACTTTACTTGGAGCACACGTATTAAAATTCATGACCTTCGATATAAAAAAGAAGGGATTGGTTTGAACTTTTCCCGTTTTAAGAGAAACTTTAACACGTGCTGGAGCTTCTTAGGCAATTTGACAAACTTCTCTCCTCACCTTCATTTACATTTTCTGTTCTGCCTTCTTTGGCTGCCTCTCACTTTGTCATGGCTGTCCTTCTGTCTTTCTTCTCCCCGCCACCCCCCCCCCCCCACAAAAATCCTGTAGCCTGGGTTCACTCCTCTCTTGGGCTTTATCCAGCCTTCTAATCACAGACAGAGGCAGCCCCCAGATCCAGCACATATTTCCATTTCATAGACAATGAAATCAGATCAGAGAGGTTGAGTGACTTGCCCAAAGTCACAGAGCCAGGCCAACGCCAGACTCAGATTGGACTCAAGTCTATAATCTACTTCCTTAATTACTAAGTCTGCCTCTCTTTCATTTTATTTTACACTTGTTTTCTCTTCTGATTAGTCTAAACTCTTAATATGAAACAATATAGAAGGAAGAATTTTATTTGAATTAAAGTTTTTAGCTGGAATAACTGGATAAGTAAGACTATGGCACAGTGATACCATAGTATACACTAATTTATTTATATATGACTATTTATTATTTATATATGTATACATTATTAATCATTTAATTATTTATACACTTATTTTCCCTGATATTATCTTTGAAATAAATACACTTTAATATTTTAAGCAATAAAAATCAGATATTAACTCTTCATGTATTTGATATTTGTGGCAGACTGCTGTTGTCTTTTTCAAAATAGTTTTTCTTTAATTCCCCAAGTCAGAATGCCCGGTTTTAGCTGTGTGTATGGCCACCCACTGTAAAGACTACGTTACCCAGCTTTCTTTGCACATTGGTGTGGCTGTATGTCTGAGTTCTAGCTAATGAGCCCTGAAAGGAAGTGCCAGTGACCCTGCTTCTCCTTCCTCATTTTTTTTTGTTGTTGAATGCAGATGTAAAGGCTGGTGCTTGGCAGCCTTTTTGGACAATTTGGCAACATGCTAAAGATGGGTAGAGGAGCAAGATAAGAAGGAGTTTGGGACACTGTTGATTGTGGAATCACTGTACCAGTCTTGGTCTGCCTACTTCCAGGCTTATTTTTAGGTGAGGGGAAAATAAATTTGTTTCTTGTTAAAACCACTACTATTTATGAATTTATTATGTGCAGCTTTACCAAATCTAAGTGATATGGTAGGCTAAATGACTTTAGTATCATTGGCTTAGAAGGTATTGGAGTTCATAAATAAACCTTTCTACATATGGGGAAAGTAAGAACCTGAACTCACCAAAGTAGGTGAGTACCTAGACTTTCTGAACTCCTGAAAATTCCAACCAAATTATGTAATGGCTTTAGTGAATAAGCAGAAGACAAAAATGCTTCAAATAAAATGTGGAAAGTATTCTAATTTTCTTTAATTTTGTTTCCCAAAGAAAGGATCTTTGAGCGGAAACAAAAATTATGTTCTTATCCTTGGGTCCTTTTTGGGACTTTCAAGTCAATCTGAGACTCTAAATATTGAGAGTGAATGAGGGTATCTTCATTCTCTTGTAGTTGATAAATAATATTGTTATAGGAACTTAATAACACACAGCTGATATCTGGGTCTAAATGACAACTGGTTAGAGTGACATTAAAATGTTTATGTTCTAACCAAATCCACATCTCAATTATTTCCAGCTTCACCTTTTGTTTCCTGACATTAGCAGTCTCTTAAAAATTGCTGGAGGAGATGAAAGCCAAGAGATGCTCAAGGATACTTCGTTTCTAAGCCTTAGAAATTCTTCTTACTGACATCAAATCTTAAAAATGATATTATGGCGGGGTGGGATGAATTAGGAGATGGGGATTGACATATATACACTATTGATACCATGTATAAAATACAGAACTAATGAGAACCTACTGTATAGCTCAGGGAACTGTACTCAATGCTCTGTGGTGACCTCAAAGGGAAGGAAATCCAAAAGAGAGTGGATATATGTATACGTATAGCTGATCCGCTTTGCTGTACAGTAGAAACTAACGCAACGTTGTAAAGCAGCTATACTTCAATAAAAATTAATTTAAGAAATCTTAAAAAAAATGATGTTACATTTTTACTCTAACTTTGGAATTTGGTGCAGGGAAAGTATTTTGGTTGCAGCCATGAAATCACCTTAATTGTGTTGCACTGAGGCAATGAAAGTGGATGTTGTGCACTGGGGTATCAGTATTTCTGTGATCTTGTGCAAGATGAGGGCCTCTTACAGCCTCTTTATCTATAAGGCAGAGCCTGGGGCAGTACGCGTTCCTGCAAAAATCAAAGGAGCACAAATAATCCTAAGGGTGTAACTGTGGATTCCTGAAAGCACCATGGACCCTGTGCTGCCACTTCACTTCTCAAGTGGCTACAGTGGCGATCACAGCCATCTCTGCTTGTTTTATACATGAACTTCGAAGCAAATTATATCTCGCTAGATTGGTGAGTTAGTCTTCCAAGTCTGTTTTATGAATTATTTAGAAGCCTGTGAACTCTGAGTTGATGGCTGACCATCAATTAAACCCTTCCTCTGAAGGACCTATTTCTAGACTTTTTGTGGAGAGTGCGTGGATGAGAACTCTAAAACCTTGAGGATCTTTAAAAGAATGGAAATGATTTCTGGCATTTGCTTGTTACCTTTTACTATTGCGTATATGAGCTTGGGCTTTTTGTAGATCTCATTAGAAAGACATTAACCCTGGTACTGACATCGAAATTCACTTCCTTTCTTGGACTGATTTGAGTGGGTCTCGTTTAATTGACCTTAAGAGTCTAGGTAAAAACCACACTTCCTCTCCTGGCTTACCAAAATGGAAAACAATATGGTATTCCGGAAAAATTTCATGAAACTTGACAGATACCTGCAATGTTCAAATATTTTTTTGGACGGAAGGCAGGAAGAGTGAAGAAAATAAGGCTCTGCATGCTTTGTAGTTTCCTAACGTTTCGAAGCAGGGAGGAAACTCTGGTGAACACACATCTGTCGGCTGCAGTATATTATTTTAGCGCTTGTCATGTTCTACTTTCAGAGGCTGCGCTGTTAGTCATCCCTGAGAAGCAATTCATGTATCAGGAGTGTTCATTACCCAACAACCTGCATAACTGACCTACCACACCCTCAAATTAACCATTTGAGGCTGGTGGAGTAAAGCATTTCATCTGTTGCGATCATGACCGGCAGGGTCCTAGGATGCCCTTGATAACTCCCAGCCCTCATTCCTCCAAGTTATTTCTTGACTATTTACAACCGGCAAACTATTTTTGTTAAAGGGCTATAAAGATGGACATCGATGGCATTCTTCTTTCTGCTGCAAGAGATTTTGCTTTCAGCATTCCTGGGTTTACTTGATTTTGCAATCAGCTATGTTCAGTGGGGTTGCTGGCTGCAGGCAGTGGTGGTAAGAGGTACCCCGGGAGTACAAAGGCTCCACGGAGGCACCCATCAGTCCTGAACATCTGCGTTGGTGAAATCCCATTGACTCTCTTGGAAGCGTGGCAAGGACTTTTCTTTTTTCCCCTCGTCTCTGCATCAGAGGGCAGCCTTGTAATGTGCTCACGATCCGGCCATAATGGTCAGACGCGTGAATGCAGCTGGGGTGGAGGTGTGAGTTTTGCAGCGGGCGATGCATCAGCTGCTCTTACATGGAGAGCGTCAGGAGGCTGGCAGCTAGGCACCGAGGCGGTTTCTATGTGGTTGCTAGGGATGCCACATTCAATATCCCGATGCTCTGTGCTCAAAACAGGGAAAAATTGACATTCTGACTTCCCATATGAGAGTGGAATACGTGATTCACAGCCCTTCTGCAGCATTAATCAAGCCGTGTTTACATGGAAAGAAGCCAAAACAGCTAGAGCCAAGAGCTGCATTTGGAAAGCCAAGTGGTGATGTCATCTGGGCAGAGCAGCCCCCGGCAAACCACTTAGCTGGTTTAGGTGCCTAGCATTTAGCCGTGGAGCAAATCCCAGTTAAGCGTCGGAGGAGCACCACCACGCTTGGCCCCGTTCTTGGGATTTATGTGGTTGTATTATGGTTTGTTTATCAAATAGTGTAACATCATCACTTGTTATTATCTCCACTGAGAAACCGCCTGATCCACTGGTAAGTTGGCAACGAGAGAGTTCTCAACCCTTGCAGGGAACAAGGGCACAATCCCCACCCCCCCCCCCCAAAACACTCTCAAAATAAAGGAAAGAATGCTATTGGTCTTGGTGAGGTGATGCCCTGTTCCCTATTCCAATCACATTCCTTCTTTTGGGATATGTGTTCACATAGCCACAGGCTTCTCCCAAGATGGAATTATTCTTGCCACCAAAGAATTTCAGAGGAGAACTTTGGGTTGGGATTGATTGGGGTGTCACATTTGCCTGTGCAGCCTCGGCCCTGATTATTATTAGGAACTCACTTTTAGCTGAGCCTCTAGAACCATAAAATTTGTCCTTAGGGTAATGTAAGGCCCTGCTGCGTGTCAAGTGTTGAGCAAAGTCAGGCGTGAAGTCCTCAGCAGTGGAGGCAATGGTCATGGTTCTTTTCTGGATGGAGTTTAGTTAAGTCAACCAGTCAATACGCTATATTTTCTCTGAGAAGCACAGTGGAATTTGGCCATTTTAGTGTAATCCTATTAACGCCTGAATTACAGGCATTGCTTTTTTAGGAGACCCCTGAATGACCTCTTCCGGACGAAAATCAAATACTTCCAAGTTAGAGTTTTGGTCCATTTCTAAAGGATTCATAACATCTTCAAAATGAGAGATGTTGTTAAAAAAGTAAACAGCACCAAACCAAAAAAACCTAAAGGGTCGGGTTAATCTAGAAACCGACAAATAGCCCTTGAATAATTATACTTAATTTTATTTTATTTTGTTAATTTTATTTTATTTTGTATACAAAGACAGGATTTTTTTTTTTTTTTTGGTAAAGTGAGTGAAAGAGGGATTTGAATTCTTATTTGAGCCATAACTCAATCTAAAGGAGAAATTGTAGAGTTATATCCATTGAGGGATATAGAAGTTTAGCAGTTTCCTCATTGGTGCTGTGGGGCCGCACTGGGGTCATCAGTGGAGTAAGGACTTAAATAGTCTGCAGAGGGCTTCCCTGGTGGCGCAGTGGTTGAGCGTCCGCCTGTCGATGCAGGGAACACGAGTTCGTGCCCCGGTCCGGGAAGATCCCACATACCGCGGAGTGGCTGGGCCCGTGAGCCATGGCCGCTGAGCCTGCGCGTCCGGAGCCTGTGTTCCACAACGGGAGAGGCCACAACAGTGAAAGGCTCGCGTACCGCAAAAAAACAAAACAAACAAACAAAAAACTAGTCTGCAGAGAATAACAGGAGTACAAGGGTCTTTATAAGATAATTCTTGAAGAAAAGTTTTCTTTCAGGGTTAGACAAACGACAAGGCAAGGGCAGCAGGCTTGAAATAACCTGACTTCTTGGAAGCAGAGATTCTCCTTTCTGATAGAAACGGACACAACACTTAATCTTCTCAGGCAGAAAAAATGGAGTTTCGTGCAATTTTGGACACTTTCAGAACAGTTCTTTAAAACTAAAGGGCCTTCCTGCTTTGGCTTTAGACGTCAAGCCATTGTTGCTTTGGGCTTTACTTTGGTCTCCCCAGGCCTGGATTCAATCTTGGCTTTTTCTTAAATGTATTATGAAATTTCATAGCATTACGTGCTTATCCACCCAGCTCCCCAGTTACATAGCATGCGAAGTTAGTCCTACTCTTTTAACAAGAAAAGCAGGCAATTTCCTTACATTTTCAAAATGTGTTTGCCAACTACCTACCCAAGAGGTGTCTGGCATTTTGGTGGGGAAAGAAGTGATTAGTTCAAGGACATTGACAATAAACCTGCTTCATAAATACCATATCTTTTGATAAAAACTCTCCCGACTGCCTTCTTTTGTCAGAGAATATCAATTGCGAACCAGTGAAGATTAAGAAAAGTTGTGACCTGTGGTTGCTAACCACTCAAGCCTCAAACACTTTTTTTTTTTGTTTCAAGTAGTATATACTTCATTCTCCCCTTATTAAGATTAAAATGAATCTACATTGCCCAAACTGGAGTTTGGTAATTAGCCACATAAGTTAACCAATGAGTTTGACAAAATCATTAACTAGGATGCAAAGAGAAACTTTTGGGCGTCTGTATGTATAAAATTAAAGGGAGTGTTGTTAAGTATTTTTCATTCGGGCCCACGATAGGCATGACCATATAACATTCTTTTGAGGAAAATGTTTTCATTTTTGGAACAACTAGTAATATGAATACAAGCAGGAATCAGAAACACTGAATTCATCTGTATAGCTGTAAATGAAGGAAAAACGGTTCTCTTTCCTAGACATAATTACGGAGTAAGCAGTTTACTTAACTTTGAAATCCTTTTATCGTCTCTAGGGAAATGTTTGAGTGACTGTTAGGAAATCTTTCACATTGTGCCATGTGACTTCTTCAAAGAGTTATATGACTAGTGCATGCTTTCAGTCATACGCCCTTAAGATGCTGGTTTCATATAGTTGGAACAAAGCATTGGTTTTTACGATGGTTCAGGCGTCGGCCAGTGTGGCAATCTATGAGAGATTTACAGATTCAAAATCATACTGACCCGAAGTAGAATTTCCCAAAATATCTCTCACCTCTGCCGGTAATTGCCAGTTCAATCTTTTCCCTTTATCAGAAATCATAGCCCCTCCCACAAGCAGAGGTAAAAGGCATTTGAGGGTAGCAAACAAGGAGTCCCCACACCCAGCCACAAATTACCAGAAAAACTTCACCCAAATTCCTCTCCACACGTATACTTGTTTGGAAGAATGTTTTCTCCCAGGTTCTCACTAGCTGACTTGGGTTCACGTGCAAGTGCCAATGTGGGAAGAGGTGAGAACAGACAGGATTTGGGGTCAACTCTCTTGACCCTGTTGTCCTGTGGAGTGAGGGTGGCAGTATTATTAATTGACCGGAAGCCTCAAATTAACAAACCGGGAACAAAATTATTAGAAGTGCCAAGTCTAGGCATAACAAAGGGTTGTGATAGGAATGGCCAAGGGGAAAGTTACATCTCCTGTCAGGTTTGGGTTTGTTCAGAGATAGCTCATCTCACAGTTATCAGAAATGACTGTTAAAGTGTGAAGTAGTCAGCCTGGTTCTTTCTCTCTGGTGTGGGTGGCAGGAGCAGACTGTGGCTCAGGTCTATAGCGGGCTTGTGTCCCATTCATTCTTATAGACTTTCCCTTTTTGCATCCTTTTGTCTTCAGGGTGGGAGGACCACCCCCATACTGTCTATTACAACACTTGAATCAGCTTGGCTCTGCCATGACATCTCCAGAATATGAAGATTCAGGAACAGGTAGATAAGTGGAGACTGCTTTTTGGAGGGCAGTGACCTTTGCAGACTCTAAATCACACCTTAAGTGCCAAGGAAAGTATGTATAGGAGCCTTCCACTGGAATGCCACTCATTGGGAAATGATAGGTCAGAGGCTCAATTTTTTGGACTTTATTTTTCTCCTGGGTCCCCCACATTTAAACTTAGGATACCAGTTGGATGTCGAGCAGAGCCTCTTTTCTCTATGTGGCATCTAGGAAAGTTTTCAAAGGAAAAGGAAAAGCAATGAATGGGATGGAAAAAGTGAAATGCAAAACTGAAGGATGATAGGACATGTTCATCTTTTCAGCCTTTTCATATAAATTTAAAAATCGTGTCATCAAGGTCACAAAACATCTTGTAGGGGTATTTTATTACTATTATTTAGAATCCATGGACTCATTAAATTGAGGAGAAATGAAGTTGTTACGATACTGAGTCTTCCAATTCTTGTATGTGTTACATTCATTCATTTATTTAGGCCTGTAAAAGTTTTTTTCAATGATAACCTTGCATATATGTGTGTGTATATATGTGATACTCTTGCATATATATCATAATATATATGGTATATAATATATATTAGATTTATTCCTAGGTATTTTATTTTTTTGTGCTGTTATAAATGGTGACTCTAAGCAGTTAATTTCCTAATTGTTTATTTTTGGTGTAAAGACACACAATTGATTTTGTGTATTGACCTTGTATCTTGCTGTTTTGCCAAGTTTGTAATTCTAATAATTTACCTGAAGATTCTTTTCAATTTTTGGCACAACAGATCTTATCTGTAAATAAGGGCAATTTAAATTTTTTCTTTCTAATCAGCATCTCTTTATTTATTTTCCTTGCCATATTGCGTTGGTTAAAATGTCCTGTACATGATGTATTAAGAGTGGTAATAGTGGGCACTTTTATCTTGTGTGCAGTCTCAAAGGGGAAATTTTTAGCTTTCCCTTCTCTCTCTCTCTTTTAGTAGAAATGACTTATCAGATTGAGAAAGTTTCCCTGTGTTCCTATCTTACTAAGAGTTTTTAATTATGATACTGGCATTTATGAAACATTTTCTCCTTTTTTCTTTTTAAATAAATATGGAGAGTTACAATGGTTGACTTTTTTGAGTGTTAAACCAATTTTGCATTCTTGGAATAAACCTACTTTGTTGTGATGTGTTATTTTCTCAAAATAGCTCCATATTTCTTTGCTAATATTCTGTTTGGGATTTTTATATCTTGACCATGGGTTGATTGGCCTTGAATTTTCCTTCTTGCAATGTCTTTGCTGGACTTTGGTATTCCTGTTATGATATGCTCACAGAATGAGTCTGGAAATGTTCCTTCTTCTACTTTTTGCAGAGTTTAAGTAGATTGGCATTATTTCTTCCTTTCAAGTGTTGCTATCTGGGCCTGGTGTCTTAAACTATGGGTTCGGTTCCTGTAATAGGACCATTCACATTTTCTGGGGTCACTTTTGGAAAGGTGTATTTCTCTAGGAATTTATTTTTCCTAGATTTGCAAATTTATTGGAACAAAATTCTTCACAGTATCTTCTTATTATCCTTTCAATGTCTGCAGAATCCGTAGTTTCCCCTGCCACCCTCCGCCCCTTTCAAGTTCATGCTATATTTTCAAGACATCTCTTTCTTTCTTGATCACTTTGCCAGATTTTATCAAACTTATTAGTCTTTTCAAAGAGCTAAGCTTTGGCTTTGCTGATTTTTTCTATCACATGCTTGTTTCCACTTTGTTATTCTCTTCTGTTAAATTTAGTTTTATTTTATGCTCTTTAAATTTTATTTGCTTTTCTTCTTCTAACCTCTTGAGATAGGTGTTTAGTCATTGATTTTTTAGCCTTTTTTTCTTTTCTAATATAATTATTTAAATTTATAAATTTTTCTGTATAAACACAAGCCTTGGTTTCATCATGATATATAGTATTTTCTAATTTCTACTGTGATTTCTTTTTTAACTATAAATTATTTAGAAATGTATTTCTGAATTTCCAATTAATATACATTTACAATTAATGTGCAAGGATTTTAATTTTTTCTGGTTATTTCATTTCTAGCCTAATTATATTATGGTAAGAAAATATACTCTGTATAATTTCAATCTACAGCAAGTCCCCTACGTACGAACGAGTTCCGTTCCGAGAGCACGTTCGTAAGTCCAATTTGTTTGTAAGTCCAACAAAGTTAGCCTAGGTACCCAACTTACACAATCAGCTATATAGTACTGTACTGTAATAGGTTAATAATACTTTTCACACAAATAATGCATAAAAAACAAACACAAAAGATAAAGAAAACATTTTTAATATTATAGTACAGTACCTGGAAAAGTATAGTGTACAGTACAACAGCTGGCATACAGGGGCTGGGATCTAGTGAACAGGCATGAAGAGTTACTGACTGGAGGAGGGAAAGGAGGTGGGAGATGGTAGAGCTGAAAGATCGTCAGCAGTAGGAGTCAGAGGGCAAGTTGCAATTTCACTCACACCTGACACTGATGGCACAGGTTCTCGAATCCTTGCTGGATTGCTTTATAGTTTGGCATACAGTCTGTTTTCATAAAAGTTCTATATGTGCTGGAAAAGATGATATACTTTGTGCTTATCAGATGAAGTATCTTCTGTAGGTCCATTGGATCAAGTTTGCAAATTATGTTAGTCAATCTTCTATATTTTTATTGATTTATTTTTCTGCTTATTCTTCCAGTTACTGTGAAAGATTTGTTCAAATCTCTTAAAATGATTGGGAATTGTTTATCATTACAGTTCTGTCAGTTTTTGTTTTGTTCTGAAATAATATTTGGAAATTCATTGCTGAGTACAGTAACACTACCACCACCACCATCTCGACCAATAACAATACCACAGCAGCAATATACCAGGACTCAAGCAAGCTGTGTGCTCTTGATCATCATAAAGTCTTCTTTAATTAAATAAAAACTATTTGGACTAAAATTTGTATTTTTTTTAACCATCATACCATATTGTATCATAACATCAGTTTGACAGGTGCAAAAATGTTCTTCATTGGTGTAGAAAGAATAATCTCAAGACTGTTAAATACATTCTCTAGTGTCTAATTGACAGCCTGCTTATGTTATACATATGAGTTCCAACCAACAATCAATTGATAAATATGTATTGATTATTTACAATGTGCTCAGCACTCATCTGGGTACTGGGGAATATGAAGGCTGAAGACCCATTTCTCAAGCAGTTATTATTTTTGATGAAGAAAGAAACCCATCTTTCCCTGGCATTGTCTTAACATTTCTACTTCTTATCTGAAACTTTTTTCTATAAATAATTGTCTTAGAACAAAGTGGGATGATAGTAGATGCCACAAAAGTATTTTCTTTTCTTCTCCTCAAATATATAAAAGCTTTTCAGGGCTTCCCTGGTGGCGCAGTGGTTGAGAGTCCACCTGCCGATGCAGGGGACACGGGTTCGTGCCCTGGTCCGGGAAGATCCCACATGCCGCGGAGCGGCTGGGCCCGTGAGCCATGGCCGCTGAGCCTGCGCGTCCGGAGCCTGTGCTCCGCAACGGGAGAGGCCACAACAGTGAGGGGTCCGCGTTCCGCAAAAAAAAAAAAAAAAAAAAAAAAAAAAGCTGTTCATTCTTGTTCAAAGTCCATGTTCAATACTCTTCAAAGCTTTGTGATCACCTTGACCCTTAGCTGCCTCTTTCTCTCTTAAAAATCCTCAACAAAATATTAGCAAACCAAATTCAGCAGTACATAAAAAGGATCATACATCATGATCAAATGGAATTTATCCCAGAGATGCAAGAATGGTTCAGTATCTGCAAATAAGTCAATGTGATATGCCACATTAACAAAACAAAGGATAAAAATCATATGATCATCTCAATAGATGCAGAAGAAGCATTTGACAAAATTCAACATCCGTTCATGATAGAACTCTCAGAAAGTTGGTATAGAGGGAACATATCTCAACATAATAAAGGCCATTTATGGCAAATCCGCAGCCAACATCGTATTCAATGGTGAAAAGCTGAAAGCTTTTCCTCTAAGATCAGGAATAAGACAAGGATGCCCACTCTCATTTCTATTTAACATAGTATTGGAAGTTCTAGCTACAGCAATCAGACAAGGAAAAGAAATAAAAGGCATCCAATTTGGAGACGAAGAATTAAAACTGTCACTATTTGCAGATGACACGGTATTATATAAAGAAAACCCTGAAGTTTCTCCCCAAAACTATTAAAACTAACAGATGAATGCAGCAAAGTTGTAGGATACAAGATTAATATACATAAATTTGTTGCTTTTCTGTACACTAATAATAAACTATCAGAAAAAGAAAGCAAGAAAACAATCAAAGAATAAAGTACCTAGAAGTAAATTTAACCAAGGAGGTGAGAGACCTATACTTTGAATTTCTACAGCATTTTGGCTAACTAGTATACTAGCATACTAGTACATGCTAGTACTTGGCATATACTACCTTTGGCTCAAATAATAATTCATTGCTTCTTGGGTGTCTGTCTTAAATTTTAGATCAAGTCTCCATATGGGCTGTAATTACATCTTGCACATCATTGTATCCTCAATGACATAGCATTTTGCTTTCCGTGAATTCAATAAATATTTATTTATTGAGTAATTGTCTAGGCTATAGTCTTATAAAGATCAACCATTGAATTGATTCCTAGTAGTACATTCATAAGTACTAAGGCTTTCATATTTTCACCTTAACGGGCTGTTCAATTTACATTCATTTAGTTGGCGTATATTATGAAGGCTGTTTATGTATAAATTCGCAAGTAGAAGTTTGTAAGCAATATCTTCTCTAAATCATTCTTCTGTTTTTATACACCATGAATGCACAGTGATCATTCTGGATTAAAGTAAGGCCTTTATTATTTTTTATTTTATTTTATTTTATTTAAATTGGAGTATAATTGCTTTACAATGTTGTGTTAGTTTCTGCTGTACAATGAAGTGAATCAACTATATGTATATCTATATCCCTTCCGTTTTGGACCTCCCTCCCATCCCCCCATCCCACCGATCTAGGTCGTCACAGAGCACCAAGCTACGCTCCCTGTGTTATGCAGCAGGTTCACACTAGCTATTTATTTTACACATGGTATGGTAGTGTATTTATGGCAAACCTAATCTCCCAATTCGTCCCACCCTCCCCTTCCCCCCTCTGCCCACATGTCCATTCTCTACATCTGTGTCTCTATTCCTGCCCTGCAAATATGTTCATCTGTACCATTTTTCTACATTCCACAAATATGTGTTAATACACGATACTTGTCTTTCTCTTTCTGTCTTGCTTCACTCCGTATGACAGTCTCTAGGTCCATCCACATCTTTACAAATGAGCCAATTTTGTTCCTTTTTATGGCTGAGTAATATTCCATTGTCTCTATATACCACATCTTCTCTATCCATTCATCTGTTGATGGACATTTAGGTGGCTTCCATGTCCAGGCTATTGTAAATAGTGCTGCAGTGAACATTGAGATCCATGTGTCCTTTTGAATTATGGTATTTTCAGGGTATATGCCCAGTAGTGGGATTGCTGGGTCGTATGGTAGTTCTATTTTTAGTTTTTTAAGGAACCTCCATACTGTTCTCCATAGTGGCTGTATCAATTTACATTCCCACCAACAGTGCAAGAGGCTTCCCTTTTCTCCATACCCTCTCCAGCATTTATTGTTTGTAGGTTTTTTGACGATGGCCATTCTGACTGAGTGTGTGAGATGTGAGGTGATCCCTCGTTGTAGTTTTGATTTGCATTTCTCTAATGATCAGTGATGTTGAGCAGCTTTTCATGTGCCTCTTGGCCATCTGTATGTCTTCCGTCATTAAAATCAGTCTAAAGTTGATTAAATTAGAGTTTCTAATAATCCATATAAATTGTCTTTACTGACCATAGTGCTCATGTTTGAGGTTCCCATTGGGTGTGAGGGTTTTGTGCAGATGAAACTGAAAAGGCCCGTGTAGTTCCCTGCTGTTGTTTTCACCCTGTGCCCATGTGAGGATGTGCCCTTGGCTTGTGGTTATGACCAGAGAGTGTAGAGAGATTGTGGTGTTTATCTTATGCACGACATGATGCACGAGCTCTAAATAGCCACTTCACCTTCAATTGCTGCTTCTGAGCCTGGCCACCCACTTGCTTCTACTATTTCCCAGCATTTTATGGCTCAGCCACATGGTTTGCAGCAGTGTCTTGGGACCCTCTTTGGAGATATATTTATTCTGAATAACATCTAGTGAGTGCCTATGATGTGCCAGGTAATTCTGTAAAATAGCTTTCATTACTTGCCCATCCTGTAGATAAGAAAACAGTCTCAGAGAGCCTCTGAGGTTCATCCAAAGTAGCTAAGCTAGAAGACGGAGAAGCCAGGTTTCATGCTTAAGCTCTTGGACTCCCAGGTTCTTCGTTCCTCACAGTGGGCAACACTGATTGTCACTATCTGTGGCATTTCCATCTCAGTTTTATATGAATAAAACAGTAAAAACCTCACATAATTTATCTTTATACATACAATTTTTTTGATAGCATCTAATCAGTGACCTAGTCCAAAATTCTATTTCTATACTGCTTCTCCTGTCCAGCCCTTCCCAGCTCCATGGCTAGAGCTTTATTTCAGATGCTCACCATTTATTACCTGGAACATCACACTCAAAGACACCCTCCACCCAGCACAAGAGGGGTCATTTACTAATAACTATTGGATCGATTTTGTGTCCCAACTAAAATCGTTTTATGGGTCTCCATTGACTACTGGAAGAAGTCCAGATTTCTGAGTAGAGCACACCAAGCAGCCCCTTCCCAAATCTGTCTAGTCTTATGTTTGCCATGGCCTCTTTCATACCAAACTACCACCAAGACCAGCTATTCAGTTTCGTATCTCTGCGTCTTCACCTACTCTTCCAGTCTGCTTGGTGATCCCTACTCAACACTCACGATCCGTTTCAAGCGTCACCATTTTGAAATAGTTTTCTAATACCCTTACGAGAATTTACTGCTCCCTCTTCTATGCGTCTACTTTAACATGTTTCGAATTCCAGTAAAGCCCCCATGATATTTAAGGATCCTTTATTTGTTTACCCTTAGTGTCTCTCTTTGTTTCTTGGGCTTTAAGCTCCTCGAAAGCACAAACGATGTCATAATGCCTTTGCATGGGTGCCCAGCAAAGTACCTGCCCATTAGCTCTTAATAAGTGTATGATCTGGTTGGGCAATTATGATGAATTTAACACAAGGGTCATGTCATAGCAAAGTAGCTGCTTTACTTTAATGTTGATCTTTTCTACTGAATAACAACAGGATACAAAGCTGTCAGCATTAGTTCTGGTGTGAGAGATGTCAGAGCGTGGACAGGGAAGGCAAGGGGTGTGTATGTTAAAGAAAGAAAGAGCCAGAGAAGGATGCTAAGCAAAATCATCTTACAATGGATTCTGGAAGGTTTTAGAATATTGAGATGGTCCAGGGATTTTTTTTCTTTCCAGGTAGGTGTTAAAAAAGTAAGAACGAAAGTAAATCTTCTCACAATACTTCCAATCCCCTCTTTTTCTGATCTCATCAATATTTTAGTTAATTTACAAATTATTTACTTTGTAGGACATCCAGTAACCTTTCCACTGCTTTCTAGACTTTCATCTGCTGCACTTGGCTTTCATGAAATATTCTACAAATTCACGACAATTAACTTAATTAATTGTATTTTATGACTTTGGGTCAGAATGCCAGAATTTCAGTGCCAGTTTCATTGTGCTCATTGAAACCTCAAGAGTATCTTTCAGATATTGGCTTTCAGACCTTTCTTTTTGAATACGTTGCTATTTACTTACTATGTGCCAAAGCCACCATGTCAATGTAATTGAAAACAAGCAAGAAAGAGACTGGAAGGCTCAGATGAATGGAAATGTGATACGGACCCTTCCACCCACAACCCATTGGCTGGAATCCAGGCGAGGCTGATGGGGATGAGAAGTAATTACCATCTGACGGCTGGACAATGGTCTGTGTGAAACGAGCTGGTTATCTCAAGTCTAGTTCCTCACGGACAGGTGTTCATATTGCAGTTTCCACCTTCAGTGACAGCAGTCCTGGGACCGAATGAGTCAGAGAGACCAAAACCACCTTCTCTCTTATTTGAGATTGGATGCCCATTTGTGATACAAGGAAACTTCTGCCTCCTGACTTCAACTTTTCAATAGATAAGCAGAGAATGAGACTGTGAATGTCTAATCAAGCTCTCTCTCTCTTTCTTCCGATGGGTGTAAAAGTTATTTGTAAAACAAGGACAAACGTTAGGCATTTCCCATTTGTCTATTTAATTAAAATGGATGCTATAGTACCAAAGGAAAAATGCAAAGGGGAAAAATGAGAACGGTATGAGTTTTTTTAGCACTATAATAAAACGCCCTGAACACTTAAAATTCCAGTCTTGCCTTATAAACCGCTGAAGAATAATAATAAAGAGAACTCACTCCCCACGTGTTATTAAAGTCATAGGAAACAACGAAATTCAGTATCAATATTATTATCCATTCTGCCAAAGCTGAAGATTATTTCCCCTATTCATTCGAGCAAAAGATTTTCCAAACTTTATAAATATTGTTATGTCTCTCAAATGCATTACCTCACAGGTCTCTTCTGAAAGGTATCCAAATTCTACATTAAGGCACTTGTGGGAAAAGTAGAAAAAATAAATGGTTTACTTTAAATGGGATTTGGAAAGGGTATGATTACGGTCTGAAATGTATCGCACTGACATAGTAAAACTGAGCTTCCTAATGGATTCTGAAATTTTGAGTAAGTAAATCTTAAATCCATTTATTGAACTCCTCTCTGTATGTCTAAAAGTTACAATGAATACATATATTTATTTTCCCTGGTGGGCTTTCTGCAGTGAAGGGCGTCATACATTAGTTGCACGGACTGCACTTGAAGGATGTTGAGGGCGCATAGCTGAAAGCGGCACCTGAGTGCAAGGAGAGAGGCAAAATGTTTTCTGAATGAACAATTAAGGATGTGAATAGAGAGAGATTAGCTTCGCCACATAAAGAAGAATTGCTAAACTACGCAGAGCAAAATGTCCTTCAATAGACTTACAGATGCATCCCGTCTCTACCCACCATGTTTTTATGTCATCAGGTAACCGGAGCTGAACTGTGTCCAGGAACACATTAGATCTTGCACTTTGGTGGTGCCAGGCAGACAAATAGACAGAAGGACACACAATGGCAAAATTCAAATATGAATAGAGAGCTGGATTTTCATTGTTTGCTCACAATACCTCTTGGGTGGAAGGAAGGAAATAGGCTGTATTGCCTAATAACTCGAAATGCCCCCAGAGAAAGAAAAACAGACAGATTCCCATTTTGGTGGTGCATGAGCTCGTGTGGCCAACCGTTCCTGGTGATAAGTGTGTGAAAGGCTATTTTGCAGGTCCTGCTCCAATTGTAAAGCCATAAACCAACCATGTAGTCAATGAGTCTGTCTAGCTGGGAGGGATGCAAGGTATGATTTACAATCTCTGCCAGGGAGACATCTAAATGGGAAAGTTTGCTGAAATGCTGCGTATGAAAGAGACCCAAGGGCGGAAGAATGGTGACAAGCTATTGTTTCTCTGCTTGATTCGTTAAATAGAAAAAAAAATATTTTTGAGCTTGTAAAAGTTATGTTTGGGGTCTTGGCACCAATTCTAATAGGGATAAATTTACATTTTGGCATTTGGTCAATAAGAGCCAGAAAACCAGAGCTTTAAGATAAAGCAGAGTAGAAGTCGTGTAACTTAAAAGCACACAGACATGAAGATAAAGGCTAACTGACCCTAAGCAAGTCAAATACTGCCTTAGAAGGCGTCTGCTCCTGGGACTTGATGACAGACCAGAACAAGACCATGTGTGAAGACCTTTCAGTAGTCCTTGGAAATTTGTTATTTTCCATTGTTCTGTGATCGCCAGTTATAGTCTTATCGACATAGCAAAGGTCAATGGTGTTCAAGGAATAACACCAATCTTAATTTTTATAGGTTTCACTTTTAATTTTCTCACTCTCCTCCCCCCACAATGGTTTTGCATGACACACAGAGGGGCTCATTTGGTTTCAGTATTTCAACTTGGGACAAGCTAATAGGGGAAGTGTAAACAAGAGCCTGATATTTCTTTGACCTGTAATGAAATTAACTATCTGAACATAGGCATTGTATGCTAATATTGCCTTTATGTTCATTGACGCACAGAGTTTTGGAGTGATCTGCTGAATAACGCGCTGGGCGATAATTATATCCACACATTAAGATATGCAGTATATGCAAACATAAAACATGGACAGAACTTCCCTTGAGTCCTTGCTCAATTGAAAAATGTTAACCTCCTGAGAGGTAGGAAGAAAATACAAGAAATTATCCTTATATATCTACCCTGAAGTAGCCATTTCTGGAAATGAATCATGAATTCTTTTCTTATAACCCGCAGAGGCTTTATTGGGTGAACAGATCTTTCTCTCATCACAAAATCAGAAATAAGAAGAAAACCTTGCATATTATTTTGTAATAAGTTGTTCTAAAAATCACTGATGTGATCTGCAGACTTTGTATCTTACCTAAACCTTAAGCAACTGAATGTTTTAAATGTTTAAGGGCTCCATGGGGACAATTTATATCAATGTTTTGAACTATGTATGTACATAAATTTCTGATGTAAAGATAACAGATGACAGATAAGCAGTGAGGACCTGTGTTATGTGTGTGCGTGTATACACCCAGGATATTGATTTACGGACACTAAATGAACATTAATTTGTTGGTGGACCCCAGAAAAGTCAATTGGCTCTACCATTTCACCTACTAAAAGTAACCTATTTGATTTGCTCACTTTTTACCATCATTTCCATCCGCATAAAAGAATTCTTTTTTTTTTTCACTGCTTTGAGGCTGATACTTTGAACGGGAAAAATGAGTGAGTCAGGGCCCCGATTACTCTTAGACAAAAGTCAAATTGAGCTCTTCTGAGGAAAGACATCGTATTATTTTCAAAATGAGTAAGACTCTCGAATCTCTCATTTAAATTAGCTTTCTTTTATATATGCCCTCAAAAATATCTTACTTTTCACACACACACCACATGTTTCCAGCTTGCATTTGATTTCTTCTTTATGAACATTGATTAAAAATTGTAAGCTGGCCTAGAATGAGAGAAACTAAGAAGTTGGGCATCCTAAAATGTAATCATTAACTTCACTCCCTCCTTGAAAATCTTTGGTGTTCTCCTCTCCGAAGCAACCCTAAAACTTTTGCATAGTTGAGGTGGATGCATCGCTTTGACCATATTTTATGCCTTTTGGAGGAACGATCCAATTGATTAAAAAGAAATAGAATAGGTCAAAAAATTTATACGCTCTCTGAGAAAACCCCTGAAATGTGCTTGGTGACATTTCAAACTCTTGCAAACTTAGACTGGAAAATTTTCTAATAGCATATGTCTCGCAGAAATGGTAGCCATATCAATATTAACAAATACGTGGCCATATCAATATTGCTCGATATAGTTCTTCCGCGAAATTATAACACCTTTTTGATGTAATCAGGAAAGGAAGCAGAGAAGTGTCTACAGAAAAACACTGACCTTTTTATAACCTCAGAAAAATAGTGGTCTATTTCTAGCTGGAAACAAAAGTTACAATGGTATGGTTTCCATATGCCTTGCAAAATATCCTTTAATTTTTTAGGTTTTACCGGTCAACCGATTGTCTCTCCCTGACCCACTTCTTGGCCTTCATCCACTTTCCAGCTGACACTCACTGCTCTAGACTAGGAATAGGAAGCGGGCTTCACGCACCTGAATTTGCATTATGGGGGGTGAAGAATCCCTGGGGTTCTGGGTGGGTGGGGGAAGGAGCAGAGAGCACTGTGGGTCCTAAGGGCAGACAGGGAAGGGATGGGGCATGGCTGTCAAGGGTGTGAAGGACAATTTTCCATGGTCATTTCAGGTACATAGAACAGCATGTGGCTGGAAACGGTCCTGTGAAAACTGTGGCTTCAAGGGATGTCTGAATCGTTCCCAGATGTAGACAGTTATCAGATGCGTTGCCAAAGGGAAGCACGGACCACCTCTGGAGCAAGTGTGCTGTGCTCCCTCCCAGGCACGACAAACAGCACGTAGGCTTCTTTCTTATAAGTCTGCTTTAATTGCTGTTGCTATCCGTTCTTAACTATGCATTTAGGTTGAACAATGTCTCAAGGGATTCACCTGTGCGTACCTTCCTGCGTGCATCCTCCTGTCTCTTTTGTGTTTCCCTTTGCCCTCCCTACTCCCCCTTAGAGGAAACCCACGTAGGATAAGAATCTAGCCTAGAGTTCATAAGCTCTTTTTCTATTGGTGCCAATCTTGAAAAACGAGAATCAGAAACTGTTAGATGAGAACCCAATGCCTTAGTGAGGAGAGGTGAGGGAGAGGGGGCGGAGTGGAGCCAGATGAAACAGACACCGCTCAGATGTCCCCCATCTTTCCATATTCAGGAGGGAGGCTGTGGTGCAGAGTTGAAAAGGGGTGGTATTGTGATTAAGGAAAAAAAACACACACACACAACAGACAATCCCTCCTCTATGAAAGCAGCTTTGTTCTTAGGTGTAATTTAAAAAGCAATCAAACAAATGAATTTACAATGGAATTTTCCCACCTTTAAAGCTGTTTGCACCGATACAAGGAATGTAATTTGGCCAGTCGGTTAGAGTGAGTGGCACAGAACTCCAATTAGAGGTTGTAATAGTGTTAAATAAAAATATAATGGAGGCCAGAAAAATAATAGGAAATGTGATCACTCACTTCACCAGAAGGTTACATAATAAATAAGCTAAAGAGGAAATGATTAAGGGCAATATCACTAAAGGATGTCCCTTGGATGCTGTGTCATATAAAAAGCACAGTCATCCTATAAAAGTTATAAAGTTTATGACTATAATGATTTATTACAAAGCAGCATGTAGATCTGCCCGCATCTATACCTCATGCTGTCCACCACAAACTTGTTTATAAGCCAAGAGTCCCCGGTTTGTCTCTTATGGCCCCCTTTAGTATTATTATTATTTTGTCATCATTGTTGTTTTTTGGCCATGCCACGCGGCTTGTGTTATCTTAGTTCCCCTCCCTGGCCCTTGGCAGTGAAAACGGAGTCCTAACCACTGGACCTCCAGGGAATTCCCTAGCCCTCATTATTCTTACTGGCTCCTTTCCAGTTGACCATGAAGGTAGTGAGGGTAGTTGCCCATGAAACAGAGAGTTAAGTTTTCAAATCCCAGTTAGGCACCATCTGGGGGCTATTGGTGACACTGGCCTAATTTTCTCATTATAAATCTGCATGATTTTTCCAGGAGGGCCTTGGATTGAAAAAAATGGAACTAAGAACATGCAATGTGTTGTGTTTAGTCTGAGAAATTGCAACTGTTTGGATATCCCAAGGCTTTTGAAAATTCCAAAGTTTAACAATAAATGGTAACTTAGAAAAAAATTGAGCTTAAAAAGTTGTTATTCTTATTATTTTCATTGAAGTATAGTTGATTTACAAGGTTGTGTTAATTACTGCTGTATAGCAAAGTGATTCAGTTATATATATATATATATATATATAAATATACATTCTTTTAAAAATTCGTTCTTGATTGGACCTTGTGGGATAACTTCATTTCCTGGCATTTAAGACTGTAATTTTAAGATGCTTCCAACTTCGATGAAGCTACACGTAGCCATGTGGGATTTGTGGCTACAGATGGTACTTGGTATGAGTTCGCTTTTCGATGTGTAGATGGACCCAAAGTCTTTTTCTTCCTATTTGTGCATTAGGCTTCTCTGTTTACTGCTGCTACATCCAAGCAGTCCTTACATTTAAAAAAAAATCATGCCTTATCCTCCGGCACTGAAGTGATGCATACTGCAGGGTCACACTTCAGGGACCCGTGCAAGTGGTAAATGACGTTAGAAAAAATTAAGAACTCACCTACACATTTTAAAAGACTACCTGAAGCACAGTTTCAAATAACAGGCAGGATAATAATGACTATCATCCCGGGGCAATTTTGCCTGTGTTTGTGCTGTGATGGTTCTCCATTTGGGAGGACATTTTTATGTCAGAAAATGAGTCTAATGTCTACAAGTGACCTTGCCTTCTTGTGGCCAAGCATAGTCCCAAACCACACGTAATTGAACAATATCGTCTTTTATCGGACAGGTACGTTTCTAGATGGTATTCAGCCATAATCTCTTCCTTTATTGTTTCCTCAGGGCAATTACTTCCCACGGTGACTATCTTGTAGTGAAAGACATTTTGAACAGTTCTATACTGCGGCCTCACGTCGGGAGTGCAAGAGTTAGCACAATTTGGGAATAACATGGAAAGAGACTGAGAATGGAATTCAAAATACAAAAGGAAAGGAAGCCATACATCATCCCACAAAGTAACGTTATGACTTGGTGGCCTTAGCAAGGCCTTCTACAAGGCTGTGGGCTGGAGCCAAAAATACTGCAAGAGCTGGAACTTTGAAACTGACTGTAAACTTGTCTTGAATGGTCCCCAGACACCCTGGCCTTTGTTTATAGAAGTCTTTGTTTTCCTTTGACAGTACCGGGAACCTAACATTTTCCTAGTCGGGTATATTTCTGTATTCATTGTCCCGGCCATGCCAGGTTAAGCTGACAGCTTGACAGCTTGGCTGCAGGAACGAGTCTTTACTGACGATCTTCCTTATCCTTTTTCTTTGCCTATTAAGTTGAATTCAGTTCTATTTTTTTCTGGCCAACCCGATTCAAGGCTACACACTCTAGGAAGTATCAGACAACTGAACTTGGTCTAGGCAACTGAGCTGAATTTTGTGGTGAGTCAGGACTATTCTCTTAGTACGAGAGTTACAGTGGTTTGGCTCGACACAGAATTCATTGGTACCAATCCCAGCCCTTCTGAGAGCTTGCTGTGTGACTTTTGGGTAAGTCATAACCTTTCTGTTTTTAATTTCCTGAAAAGTGGAGATAAAGCCGCAGTGCTTTTCATCCACCACCCTTGGAAGCGTTTTGTGAAGGTTAGTTAATTAATTGTCAAGACGTCAGCGTATGGGATGTGTAAAGGGAATGTAAATGATAGGTCACACCAGGCAAGAGAGAAAAGGGGAGTGATTGTGGAATAATTGCTATTTTTTCAACATCTTCAAGTTTCTAAGGCAGTTGTCAGGGAAAGTTCCCAAACTTGATGGCTCTAAAAATCATTGAGACATCAGAAGAGTTCTTTCTAGCTTCATTTCCTTCTATAGGATTTTATGTAAGAGTCTGTGGGTTCAATAACTGTCTTAGAACCTAGGGAAAGTAGAAAAAGCTTGGGAAGTGCTTTTGCCTATAAATGTGAGCTTCATTTGACCATAGCGTTAAGGATATATTCAATCAATATTCATGCAAAGGAAAAGATGAAATCGTTTTCTTTGGGAGTCTGATTGCCTCCAGCCAGGCTGGTGAAAATTGGAAGAATGGAAGAAGTTGGAACAGTAAAAGATACCACTTCATGAGCACTTAATTTACCCCAGGAACTTCACTTACATTGTCTTTTGTACCCAGAAAGCAACCCAGTGAGGGGGAATGATGGTTTCTGGTTGCTCTTTCCATGTATTTTCTTGGCAACAGTGTTACGACTCCAAGGCAGTAGTCATTTCAACATAAATGACCAAAATATCAGCTGGCCCTGATGATTCCAGAATCTCATTCTTAGAAGATAGCATGGGTTGGACCTGTATATTTCACTTTTGCACATGTAAATATTCCCCAAACTAGAGACATATCAGGGAAGGGAGGGGAGTAGAGAATTGCAATTGCTTTTTTTTTTTTTTTTGCTGCGCGCGGGCCTCCCACTGCTGCGGCCTCTCCCGCCGCGGAGCACAGGCTCCGGACGCGCAGGCGCAGCGGCCATGGCTCACGGGCCCAGCCGCTCCGCGGCATGTGGGATCTTCCCGGACCGGGGCACGAACCCGTGTCCCCTGCATCGGCAGGCGGACTCTCAACCACTGCGCCACCGGGGAAGCCCAGCAATTGCTTTTTGACTTGGCCAGAAATGGAAACCAACTTCTCTGACTCTTGACACCCAGACCATCATCAACTAAAACTGAAAACAATGTTCCTTACCAAATGGGGTGAATTAAGGCAGTTTGTAGAAAATGCAGTCTGGTAGATCAACACTCTATAAAATCAGTGTGTAGACTATTAATGAAGAGTTTCAACACAGAAGAGTTGGTGTAGTTTTAGACACACGTAAACACACCAAAGAGTGATGTTCTCTTCTTTCCTTCCTTCTTTCACCAAATTCTGAGCATCTCTTCAAGGCATTTCAGAGGAGGCCCTGCTTCCAGAGTTGACAGTGTAGGCAGAATACATTTAGAACTCAAAGTTCAAACAAAAATAACAACAAAACACACACACTCCGACTTTTCTCGTTACTCAGATGTTGTGGAAAATGTATGTGCGGGGGCCGTGGCCTGCCACTGCTCATGTGGGGAGTCAGAGCCGCCTAGATCACGGGGTTCGAGCCAGTGCAGGTAACTGAGCACAAAGCCACATGTGCTCATCTATTTATAGCTCCCGGTGGTGAAAATGTAAAACCAAAGTGCAGCCTCTACCTGCTGTTCCCAACTGACACTAACACAAAACGGATAAGACCTCCTTTTGGTTGCCTTTGTAGTTTCAACTGACACACACAAAAGTGATGACTTGGGTTGTCCCCACTTCTCGACACCGCCCCCCTCTCCCGCCACTTGAACAGGTGAGGGAGTCAGACAGGCAGCCCCTGAACCGCTTGCTCAGTCTTCTGCCTGGTCCAGAAAGGCATCTCTAGCCATGTGAGATGCAGAAATAAAGAAAATTGATTGTATTCCCTTCCTACATCAAGAGCTTTCTCTTTCAAATTCATCCCAGTGAATACCCAAGTACTATCTAAAAACATTTACCTTTCAGATCTTATTTTTCCCCCTCCAGCTTGTGTGCAAGACACACACACACACACACACACACACACACACACACACGCATGCACACACACACACACAGAATTGCAATTCTTCCCCAAAGAACCACAAACAAAACAAAACCAGTAATAGGGTAGAATCATGCCTTATAAACAAGACCTAATTGCAGCAGTTCCTAGGCCTTCTAGCCTCCCTGGATCCAGGTAACTGGATTTTAATGCCCTTATTAGCAGCAAAAGTTTAAAAGCTGTCTTTTCTTAAGGAGGTCTGCAAGGAGGGCTTATGATGCCCTGTTAGAAACTGCTGACCAGAGTTTACGAGGATCTTTTTATTAAAAGGCAAACCTCTCGACAGAGAGGAAGACCACTTGGCGGTGGCGGTGGCGGTGGAGGAGGGGTGGCATCGCCCCCTGACAGCACGGTCCCCGCGGGGGGCTGGCAGCGGCCCAGCGGCGCGCAGGGTAAGCAGGAAGCTGCGGCGAGGCTCAGCCGCTCAAAAGCTACTGGAGCTAATAGATTGTGGTCATGAGGAGAGCGGTAGCATCTCGGTAGTGATGGGAACACTCAAAAGTATCGTCAAAACAGTTGCAGAAACACGCTGAGCTCTGCAGTCCTGAGCCGCTGCCTGCTGCAGCCCCTTTGGACTTTGCTGGAAGCCGCAGGCTCTGAGCGCCGCTGCAGCCTGGCCCCGAGGTCCCGGTTCCATCCCTGCATCCCCACCTCGGATTCTGCGGCCCGGCCCGAGGAGAGGGGGCGCCTCATGGAGGGGGGAGGTGCTGCCGAAGAGGCGCAAGCCTGATCCCGAAGCCCGTCGCCCCTTCCGAGAGGCGCGCAATGTGGACGCCTCTCCTCCCCATCCCTGCTCTAAAGCTTCCGCAGCAGTTTCCATAATGGAGCGTCTATTTCCACCTTATCACTGTGCGGGTGGAGACGGTTAAAGTAAGGAATTTTAACCTCCTTCCCCACCCCGTCCCCGCTTTTTTTTTTTTTTTTTGGTAAAGGGAGACAGCAAAGCTTGAGGGTGTAAGAATTTGAATTTTTGCATAGATATTTCTGATTGTTAAAATGACTTGGATCTGTAAAACTTGAGAGGGCCTTAGCGACCCTCTCGTCCAAACTCCTTCAAGGGATGAAAAATAATCCCTAAAACGCAGAAAGGCCACACCAGCCAGAGAAGGACAGAGCTGAGTTCACTTATGCTGCAGGGAATCTTCATTCATTCATTCATTCAGGTAGTAAGGGTTTACTGAGCACTTACTACAGGCCCATTGTTCTATGTCTTGTGTACCCAGCACCGGGAAAACAGGCATAAATCCCTGGCCTCATCTGGCTTGTCATGTGCCAGACGCTGTTCTAAGTGCTTCACACGTATGAACACTTTTAACTTGTGAACAACACAGTACGGTGTGTGGTAGCGTTACCCACACTTCACAAACCAGGAGGCGCAGAAATGAAGTGGCAAAAGCTGGATTCAGATTTTGACGGTCGGGCTCCTAGTGGGGAAGCAGTATTGCCTGTGTGTGTGCGCGCATGCATGTGTGTAGACGTACATTTATTCGTCCTTATAGCCATAGTCCCCCACGGGCCTCTTGCAACCGCCTCCAAAACTCTCGTGTCATTTGACAACGCCTCATGCGCCTTAAAAAAGAAAATTGGTGTGGAAGATTGTCTTCTTAGTAGGGATCTGCCCTGCACTCCACATCTTCCACTAAACAGATAAACCAGCTCCCAGTTGCATCGTTAGCCTTTGCAAAGCAGATTCGTGGACTTTTCCTGGGCCTCAGCGCTGTCCTTTGAAGTAGGTAGCGTTATGTCTGCTCTGTCACCCAGCAGAGCAGAAGCCACGCCCAGGCCTCCTGTCTCCAAGGCTGGAAGTGCCTTTCCTGGTAGCAACAGAGGGTCAGTTCATTCAAAGAGAAATAAGTCAGCCCTTCCTGGTTGAAGGCAAGAGTGTTCCCAACCAGGATGGAGACTGGCAGGTATTTAACTGGTAAGGACAGTACATTGCCTGCCCAGTCATCCCAATCATGCCAGTTTATAACATGATTTCCAGGACTTTTCCTTATTCTCATTCAAGTGATTTTAAAGAATGCACCCCACTGGAGATGCAGGAAGATTCCTTGTTGTGTACTAGGAACCTGGGAACATGAACAAAATAAAGCATTCTCAGGTAATGTCAGACTCTATTACTTTTTTTTTCTTCTTTCCTACACAGAACTGGAGAGTTTGAGAGAACAGAGCAAAGGGGAGCTTGCTTGTGCTTTCCTGCATTAAACAAATTTATAGGAAAAACGTGGCAGGAAAATGATGAGGTTGGTTCCCTTCTTAAAACGTTCTCCTGTCGAAGTATAGGCAACCATTAACTTCCTGGAAACATTATTTATTAGCTTCTCTACGGACGAGTTGTGAAGAACCTTTCCTTTTTCCCCCTCCTTCCTTCAAATAACCCCTACCTCCCGGCCAAGGATCATTTCAGAAAAAAATAAAAATGTTTGGTGGTTTACTATTTTCCCCATTCAAATAAAAAGGAGCTTTATTGAGTTCCACAGGGAAAAATGTATTCTTATGACTATTTTATTGAATAAGAACACATCAGTGAGATATTTGAACATTTATTTTAGCCACCGAACTATTTGTACCTAGGTGTGTATGAAAAATGGCAAAATGAATTCACTGCCTCTTATCTGGAAAGGGAAGCAGAAGCACATGGATTATTCATCATGGGTACAAGTGCCCCAGACATAACATGCAGCCTGCAGACTGAACTTGACGGGTACAGTGGGGAGAATCTAACTCTGGTCTCTGACTGACTAGGTCTGCCTTCTCTGATCTTGCCCTCAATGTTGACTTTTTGTGACAGCACACGTGTAAAAATAGTTCCACCTGTGACCTCACGGCAGAAAAGCACACCTCTTAGAGAACCCTCTAGAACACTTCAGGGCAACAAGAGCTCTGGCCTTTGACATTAAATAAACAGCACTGAACAAACCCCTTCTTGAGTGGGTGTGACTCCGGAGTCCCTTCTGGGTTCTTCAAGCTAACCTGAGCCAAGTTCTCAAGACATGAACGCCCCACAAACCCCTTCAACAGGTTTCATTGTTTTGTTTACTACATTCACCACCAGTACAAGCAATTCACTTGTTTTTGTGGTTAAAAAACATGTAACATGAGATCTATCCTCTTAATAAAATGTTGAGCGTACAGAATTATTTTTATAAGCACGATATTGTGCAGCAGGCCTCTAGAACTTTTTCCTCTGGCATAAGTGAAACTTTATACCCAGTGAATAACATCTCCCCATTTTTCCCTCCTTCCGGACCCCGGCAACTACCATTCTGTTCTGCTTTGATGGGTTTGCTGACTTTAGATTCCTCGTGGAAAACGGTATGGAGATTCCTCAAGAAATGAAAAATGGAACCACCATGAGGTCCAGCAATCCCACTTCTGGGTACAAGTAATTTAGCATTTTTATTGTTAGTACTCTGAAAAAAGTGTGTTCACATTCCGTGGATTTGGAATGACCTTTGGGCAGAGCTGATGGGTCCATTTGCTGGGGGGTAAATAGTTTCATGGCACAGACTATAAGAAGGCAAACTCCTTTTAAGCCATTTTATGAGGGTTTTCTCTTAATGGAAAGGGAAAGTACTGTTTCATCATGAACACATTAAAACTCAACAAATGAGAGAGTAGGAAATGAAGAAACAGTGGTCGTGGCATGGGTTCTCATGAAGGAAAAATGAACTAGAAATCAAACTTTGTGACTTTATAATGTTTTCAGTGCCACTCAATGGTGATTTCAATAGGCCTTTTGTGGGTTTATAAGGGATGTCACCTGAGCTTATATCCATATATGGGAAAAGTCATGCACAATGGGTTTGTTTTTAGGGGTGAACGGCCCTCAGCTTGATCACCCCACGGAATGAGTGGTGTATTCCTGTCCTGGCTTGAAAAATTTATTTAAAAAGAAAAACACTCCCCTACCTCCTCTTCCTTTGAAGAGACAAATGTATGAGTTGCATCTGTGAGAGTAAAGAGAAAGGCATTTTGTCTTCCCCTCCTGGATCACTTTCCACAGATAAAAATGGAATATGTCCCTTCACCTAAACACCTGTATTGCCACAATCACATTTTTTTTTTAACATTCATCCCTTTCACATCTCTGCTTCTTATGGGTATTGTGTCAAGAAAAGAGGCTTAACTTTTACTTGTGCTTTCCATTTGTAAGTTTTCTCTTTAATTTCCTTAGAGTCATTTTCAGAGTCATAAATTACTCTTCGGCGCTTTCCTGTTCATCTGCCACCCTCTGTTTAGAACATACATCTTCTCCATAGCACGCAACTGTCTCTGGTCTGGGTTCTTTTCCACTTCTGCTGCTCACTAGCTGTGTGGCTTTGGACTAGTGACTCCATCTTCCTGGGTCTCTGTTTTCTCATCTCTGAACTCTGGGCGTTGGGCTAGAAAGGCGATGTCGAAGTCCCTTTGAAGTCTAAAAATGGTTATGATGCTGTGGGACCAGGTGTTCATTAGAGCTGCTTGGGGATGTGAACCTAGTACCTAGTAAGGGTGCAGCATCACAAGATCTTTATTTCAACAACTGGAACTCACAAGTAAATTTTCTAGAGAAAACCTTAGAAAGAGGGCACAATGGACGGATTTCTGGAGAGAAGAATTCAATCAACTCTTCATGTGTTAGGTGGTATTTTTAACACCATCACTTAGAGCAAGCAGCCTCCATCTTATGTTTTCCATCATGTTAGAAAAGTAGCAATCGTGGTCAACTCTGGATTTGTCTAAATCAAAATCGGTTGGCAAGGAAATCTCTCAGGCAGCGTTAGCGAGCATTTGAGATGCTTGCTTCATTGAGAAGGTGCTCATTAATATGCTACCTCATCAGTATCCGCCCGGAGACTCTCTCCATCATTTCTGAGCCCTAGAGGGGCCACTGTCACCCTTGGGTGGTCAGAATGGGAGTTCAAGTGATCGTTAATGATTTTTGACCTACATCAACAGTCTCCTCTGTTTTCCTTAAAACCTCATAGAAGGGCTATAGTTCACTTATTTGGAGAGGAGGGAGGGAGGTAGAGGGGGTAGTAGGATGATAATTCATTGTCCTTGTTAAGTTTTAGCTTATTAAACTATCATATCAATAAATTCTGTATTACTCTGTGACAGTGAATGGAAAGTTTTGCATACTGGGGAGAGTCAGGTTAGTATTTGGGAAATGACTGGACAGAATTCAGTTCACAGCTAAGTCTGTCTAAAAGTAGATCGTGTCAAGGGATACAATGAAGTTTGATTAATTCCTTAGTCTTGAGCAGAGCCTGCCTCCTGGCATGCCGTTAAGGTGGAAGCTTAGATAACTTCTGGTTGCAGCTGCTTTGACATTTCTTTGGGATTGGAGGTGTGATTAAATCCACACACAGTTTAACTTTGTTTTGAAAGGAGAAGCAGCATGGCATAGTGGGAAAAGTGTGGGTTCCGGCTCTGAATTGAAGCAACAATTACCAAACTTCATCTTCTCTTTGTAAGATGGATATCATATTTATTGCATAAGGTAGTTGTGAGAATTAAATCGTTAATGTTTGTAATGGCTCGACGTGTGTTATTCTCCTCTATTTCTCCTTTAATAGGGAAAGGAGCATGGGTAAAAGTGTGTGGACCAGAAATCTAGCAATTAGAGATTCTGATTTTGTCTTTGCTAATCAGTTTGCTTGAGACCTTATTCTCCAGGGTTGCGGGAGAAAGGTAAATAAATGGGTCAGATTGATACTCCTATAAATTAATGTCACGAACTTCAAGTGGGTTTACAGCTCTGCCACGCCAGTGTGTTCCCTGGTTCACCTCGTTCTCCTACTTTTCATACTATTTCAAATGTTCTTCAGTCTCAGACCCTCTGATCACCCTTCCTCCCATCAGCTGCCCCTCTCATGCTGTTCCTTCTGTTTCATCTAATGACCCTGACTCCTGTATCATAGACAAAATGGAAACTATTACATGGCAACTTTTCCATCTTCTTGGTGTCTGAACGTGAAAACATCTTGTGCCTACACCTGTTCTTTCTTCCTTCACTCTAGTTCAAGAGCTTGTCCTCCAGCTCAAACAAATCTCCCCATCTTTGCTCTGCATCCCATCCCCTTCTACCTTCTTGCTAAACTTGCATTATTGGTGATCCCTTCTTTTTCTGCATATCTCACATCTCTCTCTGTAACAGGATCTTTCCGTTGGTGTTGAATTATACTCCCTTCTCCCAAGGTTCAAAATCTTTCCCTTGAATCTCTCTGTATCACGTCTGTCCTTCCACCTCTTTTCATTAAGGCATTCTTTATACTCAATGTCCGCCTACTCACTCCTCAAACAAACGTCATTGCTTCAATGAGTCAGCATTCCTTAAAGTTGCCAGTGACCCCACGTTGCTAAAGCCAGTGGTGACATTTCGGTCATCTCCACCTGAATATCTCGAAGGCACTTCTAACTCAACACGCCCCAAACAGAGCCCCAGATCTTCTCCCCCAAGCCTGGTTCTCTTCTGCCCAAACCTGCTTCTCTCCCTCACTTTCATGTTCTTAGTGTACGGCTCCAGTTTCCCTTACTTCTCTCTCTCGTAGAGAATACATCATTGTGTCCTCTTTGCTTAACCTTCCACATATCCCTTGGGTCCATCCACTTTTCCCCATCCGTGCATCCTCCTTATTATCTCTTCATCTCCATCCTAGATTTTTACAGCATCCCCCAACCTGGTCTCCATGCAGTATCCGCGCTATTCTTGGCAATGGAGGTAAAGTGATTTTTCAGGAATACGTGTTTCATCATGATACCCTCTCGCTTAAGATATAACAGCTTTTTTGTATAGCACAGGGAGCTCAGCTTGGTGCTCTTGTGATTACCTAGATGGGTGGAAAAGGAAGGGGGGAGGAGGTCCACGAGGGAGGGGTTATATGCATATATATAGCTGATTCACTTTACTGTACAGCAGAAACTAACACAACATTGTAAAGCAATTATACTCAAAAAAATAAAAAAGACATAATAGCTTTTCCTTGCTCTTAGGATAGAAGAGCATTCTGTTGCTTTTGCCTAAGATGCCCTTTTCCCTTCATGCTTCTGCCAATTGATTCTTTTCAGATCTCACTTCAAATATGACTTTGCTGAGCCTTTCTGGACTCCCCAGACTAAAGTTGGTTACCACTGCCTTTATCACTGGGGTGTTTTCACATTTTGGTGATGATTGGATGTATTTAGACAGACATTATGTCCCAGAAGCAGTGTGGGTTTATGTATCTTTGGTTCATCACTGAATCCCCGTGAAAGAATACCTAAATGTATGAATAACATAGATCTTGAAACCTGTGCACATGTTAAGGACAAAGACAGGAGAAAGAGCATAGAAACCTCTACTTAGGACTGTTTTATTAAAATGGAAAAATTCCCCTCCTGTAGTAGAGACAGCTAGCTGTCCACCACAACCTCACGTTTCCCTTCAGTAATATGGAGTGATTGCCCAGCGGGCCTGTTGCTTTGCCAGATGTTGCATTTCTCAGCCTTTGCATTCAGCTGCAGCTGTGTGATTAGTTCTTGCAATGAGATAGGCGTGGAAGTTTTGAGTTTAATTTCCAGATCAAGGACGTTAGGAAACAGCTGTGTCTTTTTTCCCCGCCAACAAATGAAAAAAGAGGACTCTGAGATCCTAGGGAATGATGGAGCTGCAGAACAAAAGCAACATAAACCTCCAAATTACCACAGGAGCAAAGATGCCAGTAACCAGTGACACCTGCATCCACCATTACATGGGCAAGAGTTGGTCAACTATTGTAGTGGTGCAAATCTGGCCCTCCACCTACTTTTGTAAATAAAGTTCTGTTGGAACACACAGCTATGCCCACTTGTTTACGTACTGTCTGTGGCTGGTTTTGTACTGTATCAGCAGAGTGGTTGCAATAGAGACTGTATCACCTTCAATGACTAAGACATTTACAGTCTGGTCCTTTATCAAAACAAGTCGCCAATACCTGGTCTATTGTGTTAAGCGACTGTAATTTGGGGTTTAATTGTTGTAGCAACCAGCATTGCCCTAACTAGTATATCTCTTTAGGCATAAATATTATATCTCTCTGCACCCTTCCATTCACTGATACATTCTTTCAACTAGTATTTCTTGAGCATCTAATGTGTTCTTGGTATTGGGGATACAAAGGTGAATGAGATATGATTCCTGATCTCAAGAAGTGTATAGTTTTGATAGGGAGATAGAGGGATCAATTGGCAATTAAAACACGAACACAATGGTGGAAAATACAGGGATGTCTACTGTTCCACGTAGGGGTGGTACTTACCCAGGCTTGGGAGAGGCATGTGCTGAGGTCAGGTCCTCTGAGATGGATATTGATGTGCTGGGAATGTATTGTGGAGTGCTTTCAGGATCAACATCTGTGGGTAAGGGAAGGAAGCAGGAATAGGCAGAGGGGGGAGTAGGGCGTTTTCACAACAATGACCTCAGCCAAACGCACAGAGAGCTCTGAACCTTAGGGGCCCTTTGGAGCTGAGACAAGGGATGTGATCTCTTGCAAGGAGGTTCTCTTCGGCTGAGCACTATTCCTGAAGAGAAGGTTGACGACAGTCCTCCCAGCAGCTGGGGGAATCGTTCTACAGTCCCGAGGGGCCATCCGATGGTGCACACAGAGACCAGCATGAGATGGTTCTGTGACAATCCTTGGGAGGCAGTTAGGTCTAAGCTTACACCTCAACGTTGAGCAGGGATTTTCACCTTGAAAAAGGAGGGACAAGGAATGCCTAGAGGAGAGCACTCTAGGCAGAGGGAATAACATGTTCAAATCACTAAAAATGAGAGAGAACATGGGAAGATTAGACTGACCAACCAGCAGGTTTCCATGAGTAGACTTTCTGCCTCTGTCTGACGGAGAGACAGGGAAGCTGTCAAGGGATCACTGTAATTGATTTGCAATTGCAAGATATGGTTGTCCCTCCATATCTGCAGAGATTTGATTCCAGGAATCTCCAGGATACCAAAATCCATGGATGCCCAAATCCCATATGTAAAATGGTATAGTATTTGCATATAACCTACACACATCCTCCCATAGATTTTAAATCACCTCTAGATCACTTCTAATACCTAATACAATGTAAATGCTAGTACATGCAAAGTAAATACCATGTAAATAGCTGCTAGTGACAAATTCAAGTTTTGTGTTTTGGAATTTCCTGGATTTTTTGTGGGGGGGAATATTTTTGCTCCACAGTTGGTCCAATTCACAGATGCGAAGCCCACAGATATGGAGGGCTGACTGTACCTACATTCCAAGAAGCTCCAGGTCATAATTAAATTTATCTTATGTGTTTTAAACTAAGTATCTTGTATACAAGGACAATTTAACTAAGCCTGCAGCCTGGGAGCAGCTTTACGAGATCTGTATTAGGAATGTGATATCTTTATTCTCATATAGTTTGAGTTAATTATCTTGAGTCAGTGGTTTCTCATCCAAATCATGATTTCTCTATCTCCTGAAATTCTCCATTCTGCTCAGAAACCTATCTGCCACTTACCAAGCGACCCTGATTGACTAGTGCAGATGTGAGTGGAATAGTTAAATCCTCCATCCCAATGGAAAACAGATTTATAAGCATAAACATAGGGCAAATTTGAACAATTAGGCAGGGTGAATTGTAAAGTGATTGGGCTTGCAGTTCAAAACTACTAACTGTTGTTTGGTAACTTAGAACAAATAGTGACTAACCACTGGAGCAGACACGCTTCTCAAAAATGTGTGGTTGTAAATGCCCAGAGAGGATCTTTATATTTGAAATCCCACATTTAAAGTGCTGTATATACCTAAGTATATCGCTTACCAAATTTTTGGAGTTGAAAAATAGTGAATCTGTTTGTAAACTTCTGGCCATCATTTTCTATCTTTCTGTTTCATTATTGTATTACTAGTTCATGATACTCAAATTAAATAGAGATTGAAATCTTGAAATTATGTATACGTTAGTGTTTTTTCTGAACAGAATAATACCATGTAATAAACATATGTGCATTTAAACATGTTGATTGTGTGTTATTTGTATGTATAGTAACCTAAATGTAAGTATAAAACACAAAAATGAAAACAAATGTCCTCTAACCATTCACTCACCTTAGGACAAAAATATTAGAAATTTAGGCTTCTTCCAGATTCCATCCTGATCTCTCTCCCTTCTCTCCAAAGCAGCTATGACTCAACATTTATCATTTCTTTGTAAGTAGTTAAAAACAAACTACACATATATTTGCCCTAAATAATAATTTTGCTGGTTTTGAGTATAAGAAAAATATTGTACTAAATTTAGTCTTCTACACAATTAAAAAAATTCAGCTTTATATACCTAAGATTCATCAGTGCTTTTGCATATAGCTATAATTCATTCTCACCCCTGTATAGTATTGTGTATGAGTATAGCAGAATTTACCCATTTTCTTTTTTTTTTATTTTATGTTTCTTTAAAATAAATTTTTTATTGAAGTATAGTTGATTTACAATAGTTGATTTACAATGTTAGTTTGATTTACAATGTTAGTTGATTTACATAGTTGATTTACAATGTTAGTTTCAGGTGTACAGCATAACTATTCAGTTATACATACAAGGATATATATTCTTTTTCAGTTTTTTTTCCCTTATAGGTTATTACAAGATATTGAGTAGAGTTCCCTGTGCTATATAGTAGGTCCTTGTTGGTTATCTATTTTATATATAGTAGTGTGTATCTGTTAATCCCCACCTCCTAATTTATCCCTACCCCCCACGCCATTTTTCCCTTTGGTAACCACAAATTTGTTTTCTATTCTGTGAGTCTCTCTGTTTTGGAATTAAGTTCATTTGTATCTTGTTTGTTTTTAGATTCCACATATAAGTGATCTCATATGATATTTGTCTTTGTCTGATTTACTTCACTTAGTATGATATCTCTAGGTCCATCCATGTTGCTGCAAATGGCATTATTTCATTCTTTTTTATGGTTGAGTAATATCTCCTTTTCTTGTTGGTTGACATATTTTCCACTTTTAGTTGTTTCAATAACAAATGGTGGTGTTCTGAATAGCTTTTATATGTCTCTGGAAGCATATGGGTGAAAGTTTCTTTTGATTACCTATCTAGGAGTAGAACTGCTGAGTTGAAGGGTATGCAGATGTTTAACTTTATAAGATAACGGAAATTGTTTTCCAAAATAGTGACACCACTTTAATTTCCATTAGCAAGATAGGAGAGTTCCTATTGCTCCCCAGACTTGGATTCTGGAACCCAAGGTCCAGATTAACATTTCTGCTCTGTCATTTACTAGCCATTTGACTTTGCACAAAGTCTTTCACTTCTTTTTACCTCCACTGCTTTCTCTGCCAAATGGGGATGATGATCTAAGGGTTCTGTGAGAATTAAGTGAGTGAATATATGTATAGCACTTAGAACAGTATCTGGGTATATAGCAATACTGTGTAAGTAATAGCTTTTATTTTCTTAGCTTTTACCAGTCTGACAGATGTAAAATAACATCTCATTGTGGTCTAATTTTGTATTGCCCTGACTACTAATGAGGTTGTTTACTGACCTTTCTTCTATTATGGCTATTTATATCTTTTGGTCATTTCATTACTGGGTTGTTCATCTTTTTCTTCTGTTGTTTGGGGTCCTTTATACATTCTGAATTAAAAAAAAACTTGTTGATTCTATTTTTTTGCAAAATACTTTTTCAAGTTTGTAGCTTATCTTTACAACTTTTGAAATGGAGTATTTATTTGTTTTTGTGGTTACTGATTTTTTTTTTAATTTGGGTATCGTGTTTAAGAAATGTTCCCAATTCAGAATCATAAGGATATTTTTTCTATCTATTCTTCTAATATGATTAAAATTTTGCCTTTCTTATTTAAGTTTGTAATCTAACAGGAATTTGTCTTAATGGTTAATGGGAGATAGGGAATATGTTTCACACTTTATAAGACAGGGAATATGTTTCACACTTTATATATGCATACATAATCATCTCAGCATCATTTATTGAATTATCCTTTTATTTATAACCTTTTCTCTAGTGAACAACAGGCACACGTGGTCCATTTAACAAGTTTTTATATGTGCACTGACCTGCTTCTGAGTTCTCTATTCTGTTTCATTGATCAGCTTGTCTATCCCTACATCAATATCATTGTCTTAGTTACTATTATTTTATAATACATTTTGGTATCTGTTATAAAAAGAACTCCCCCCTTTTTTATTCTTTAATAATGTTTTGGGTATTCTCAATTCTTTGCTTTTTTTAAAAAAATTTTATTGAAGTATAGTTGCTTTACAATGTTGTGTTAGTTTCTACTGCACAGCAAAATGAATCAGCTATACGTCTATCTATCTATCTATCTATCTATATATATATATATCCCCTCTTTTTTGGATTTCCTTCCCATTTATGTCACCACAGAGTAGTGTTCCCTGTGCTATACAGTAGGCTCTCATTAGTTATGTATTTTATACATAGTATCAGTAGTATATATATGTCAATCCTAATCTCCCAACTGAACCCACCCACCTTCCCCCTTGGTACCCATACCTTTGTTCTCTATGCCTGTGTCTCTATTTCTGCTTTGTAAATAAGATTGTCTATACCAATTTTTTCAGATTCCACATATATGCATTAATATACGATATTTGTTTTTCTCTTTCTCACTTACTTCACTCTGTATGACAGTTTCTAGGTCCATCCATGTCTCCACAAATGACCCAATTTCGTTACTTTATATGGCTGAGTAACATTCCATTGTATACATGTACCACATTTTCTTTATCTATTCCTCTGTTGATGGACATTTGGGTTGTTTCCATGTCCTGGCTACTGTAAATATTGCTGCAATGAGCATTGGGGCACATGTGTTTTTTGAATTATGGTTTTCTCTGGGTATATGCCCAGTAGTGAGATTGCTGGGTCACATGGTAGTTCTATTTTCTTATACATTTTAGAAACAACTTGTCAAATTCCTTGAAAATTTTCGTTTGAATTTTGTTGAAAATTATATTGAATCTAATGATCAATTTAGGAAAAATTAATATCTTGTTGATATTCCTATCCATGGACCTATATGTTCTTTAGGCCTTCTATAATGTGTATTTCAAGAAATTTTAACTTTTTTTTCTCTGTAAAGGTTTTGTTTTGTTAGATTTATTCCTCAGTGTGAGGTTTTGTATTTACCTTTGGGTAGAAATACAAATTATTCTATATATTGATCTTACCTTCAGCCACTTTGTTAAATTCTTTTAGTAATTCTAATCTTAATCTGTAGATATTTTTGTTTTGTTTTCATATAGACAGTGTAATCATGATCAAATAAAGACAATTTTGCTTTATGCTGTACAATTCTTGCCTTTCAGTTCTTTTTCTTGGCATGATGTGCCAGTATGGATTTTCAGTATTGATTACTCTGTAATTTCCTTTGTAACACTCTTCTCATCTTGCTTTTATTTTTCAAAGATGTACTAGCCTTGTCGAGTTGGCAGAGGTGGCTGCTCACTCATTTTCTGTTCTCTGAAGAGTTTGAATAAGTGTCCAACGATCTCCTCCTTGAAAAGTTGTTAGAACTCACCTATCATCTGTCTGACCTGGTGGGTTTTACTTTGCTTTGTTTTGTTTTATGGGACTCTTTCAAATGGCTGAATCAGCTTCTTCAACTGACAATTCTGCCTTCTTATTTCTGGAGTCACTTTTGGAAAATTATAGTCCTGCCATCTTACTTTATGTCTTCTACTTGTCTCTCTTTTCTGTTCTTCTTCTTATTATTTGAATTATTTGTTTTCCTTATTCATTTTTTAAAAAATGAAAATAAAATAGAATATAAAAATCAGAATGCACAATAGTTACATAAGAAGATTAAGTATTATTTTGAGGATTTTTTTTCAGTTGTTAGCAAGTGGGTATTTTTGTTTTGCAGTCTAAGATGTTTGAAAGATGCTGCTTTAGTGAAAGTTTTGGGGGGTGAACCATTTCAGTTTTTGTTGATTTAAAAGTACATTTATTTTGCTTTTGTCTTTGATAGTTTGCTGCATGCCAAATTCCAGGTGGTTAGTCAGTTTCTCTTAGCAATTTGAAGTTCTTATTGTGTTGTGTTCTGGCTTTCTCTGTTGTTGTGATGTCTGCTGTCACTATTTTTAAGATCTTTTCATTATCTTTGCTGTTTTGCAGTTTCACTATGAAGTGTATATTTCTTTTTAATTTATTTTGCTGTTTTACGTTGAATTTTGGGATTCATGTCTTTCATCATCTGAAATATTCTCAAACATTCTTCCTTTCAATATTTCCTCTCCTCCATTTTGCCTTTCCTTCTGCTACTCTATTTAGATTTATATTAGACCTTTCAGTCTTTCCTCTATATTCCTTAACTTCTGTTTTAAGATTTCTGCATTTTAGATAATTTCTTCAATATATCACCCCATTTACTAATTCACTCTTTAATTGTGTCTAATACACTGTTTAACTCAACCATCAATATTATAATTTAAAACCACTACATTTTTCATTTATAAAATTCTATTTGATTCATTTGAAAATTTGTCTGGTCATTTTGTTTTAACAATCTCTTAGGTTTATTTACTCTTGCCAATTTTTAAAATCTTTCAGTTTTTTAAACATTTCATACATAATTATTCCACATTCTGTCTCATAGTTCCAATATCTGAAGACTTAACATCTGATTCTAAATCTAAATCTAAATCTGATTTTATTGTTTCTGTCAATTATCACTTATCGTGGCTTTTTTTAATGTGTTTTTGACAGTTATTGATTTTCAGTTCATATTTTCCTGCTCTTAACCAATGGAAATCCCAGCAGCATAAATTAGGGATGCTTTCCTTCATGGAGAATTTATATTTACTTTTGTCAGGAGCCAGGGGCAAATTGGACTATTTTTGTTTTATTTGCATCCTCATACAAACATGGAATCTCAGCTCAAGCTCTCCCACTGTGCAAAGGGCCATATCTATTATCCAGTTCCTAGAACTGGCATGAGCATTTGTTTCCAGGGCAACCTAGTTTCTATTTCTACTTTTGATTTCAGCTCATTATTATTATTTTGTTTATTTGTTTGTGTGGAGAGTCCTCTTGTCTTTATTTAAGCCCAGCAATATACTACAAGGGATGTTTCTTATAATTTATCTGGGGTTTAGCTGTAATGTATTAGGAGGAACTTTTAGAAAATGTGGTCTCCCATACTGTTAGAAGCAGAAGTTGGACAGCTACGTTTTGATGATGTCGATAATAATTGTTCTGCTAGAAAGAGCAATAGCAAAATCTTATACTATTGGTATGGCATCAGCTAGTTTCACAACATCTCTGATACAGGCAGACATTTTATAGATATAGATGTTACCATCCAAGATATTAAGTGTCTTCCTAAATCACATAAATGGTTAGGATAAAAGCCTAGACTTCTGACTTCTACTTTGTTGATTAAAAAAATAAATAACATGTGCGGATGTTTCCAGTCTTTTTCACATCAGTCTTTCCATAAACTAAACCATGATTTTGGGGGCTGAAGAACAAGAGTTCCTCTAGTCTCTGGATACCACAAGACTAGAAAATATTGTTTCAGAAGACTCCCGGAAAAGAATGTTTCACAAGTTCCTCCAGTAAGCTATTTTAGGACCTAATAATTCTTCTGTAATGACTTCCTTTACTTCACTTGGTTTCTTCCTGTTGAAATATATGTTCATTTCCTCTTCTTTCCTTCATCGCTCTCTATGTTACATTTCCTTTTTTCATGATAATCACCTCTGAGCTTGTTCAATGTCACTTTGTATACATTGATTCCGTGAAAAAAATATTGTGGTCCTAATATATGCCTTAATTGTCTTTTCTTTGGACCAAAGATATTCTCTGTTTACCTGTCATTAAAGATATTGTTTGCCAACACATGAGCTATTTTTGTCATCCTTTTCTGTATATTCTCTAGTATTTCTACATTTCTTATAAGTTAAGAAAATCTTTTAGGTTGCTGAAGGCCAAGTTATTCTTGGCCATAGCCTTTCTTATTCCACACCTGGAAAGGACCTGGAGATTACCCCATTCCTGAGCTAGCCACCCTTTCTTTCTTTCTTCTTTTTTTTTTTTAAATTTAATTTAAAATTGTTTTACAGATTTAAAAAAAATTTTTTTTGGCCTTGCCACCTGGGATCTTAGTTCCCCGACCAGGGGTCGAACCCATGTCCCCTGCAGTGGAAGTACGGGATCTTAACCACTGGACCGCCAAGGAAGCCCCTGGCCATCCTTCTCTTTACTAAGTGTCTAATTGATTAGGCCAGTGGTTAATGGATCCTTTCTAGTTTTCCTCTTTTGAGTGTACTCTTGAACAACTTTCTCCTCTGTATTTTTTTCCCTAATGGAATAGACATTTTTAATTTAGGCTGATAAATCCAGTCAAAATAAAGTCAGTGATTTCAATATCTATAAATATGTATCTCTTTAAAGAAACAGGATAAAGACGTTCTAGCAAATTCTAGCTTATGTGTTAATATTTTCCTTTGTAAATATGATCCTTGGATTAGAAAGCTACAGCAGCAACAATAAAAGCAGCAACAACAACAAAATCCCACTTAAATCAACCACCAGGACTAACTTGTCAAACAAATATGCTTAGATTCAGGAAGATAAAATCATCTGAGGCAATTCTGCAACCTAACATTTGACCTCTTGTGCTCCTCACAATTTTTTTTTTTTGATGTTCTTGTTAAATTCAACTCTGCATTGTTTTATTTTCTAGTTAGGTACACGAGAAGATCTGCCGAGCTGAATCAGATCTCGTTTTCTGCTCTAAATATAAGTTGTATGTAGTATTATTGGAATCAACCCAATTTTTCCTGTTTAAAAAAAAAAAACCCCAAAAAACACTGGACCATTTTGAGCTTTGGTTACATCACTTTCATTGCTTCCTGAATTTCTAGACAGATTTTCAAATTTCCTCCACCCACTGCTGACGGGCATCACAATAGGTTTTATTGTCCAGTGTGCTGGGGTGTCAGGCTACTCACGTCAGAAATGGAGCTCTTGGGGACCTGTTGATGAAGACATGGGTGTTCTAGAATCTGCCCTGTCTCCCACACTGCCTGCCCCAGACTTGTAGATATCTGTGAGGTAAGCACCGCATGCAAATCTAATCAAGCAGGTCATTTGTTAAACGTCGCTCTTGACGGGACTTTTTGAAGGTCACTGCATTTAGGAATGTGGAGCACCTCCTTGTCATGGTTTTGGCACCCCCCAAATAAAAAATAAAATAGCACCAAGGTCAGCCACTGTTTGAAAGTGGGGTGGTGAACATTTAGCTGCAAATGACACGAGGAGGGTTACAAAGATGAAATGGAAAGGGACAGGTACAAGAAGAATTGATTCTATCAGAGAAGACTGTCTGGTGAAACAAGGAAGATGACTCAGATTAATCTTATTTGGAGATAAGAGTTTTCCTAGATGCAATATCGATGTTCAAACTCCCTTCAGTAGGCTGGGGCAAATCAGCAGATGGTGTTCGTAAAAAACATGGCCTGTGGGATGGGGTTTAGATGGAGATACAGAATCTGGGAAGGCTTTATCTGAGATGTGCTATCTGAACAAGCCTTGGGGGCACAGGTAGGATTTGGAAGACGAGGGTGCAGGGCTGTGAGGGGAGGTGGCAAAGACATTCCAGGTAGAGGCAATGGCACAAGACTCAGACACCACGGAGCTGATGCAAGGTGAGTAGAGCAAGCATTTGGGTTTGGCTAGAAAGTAGAATCTGTGTCTGGCAGAGGTCGGAGGCCGTGGTTAGTTCACAGATGACCTGGACTTGGATTGATAGGCAGGAGGGAGACACTGAAAAGCTTTGAAGAGCCAATGATAAGGCCGGAACCTGGCTTCAGGATGACCAGGATCGTAGAGGTTTTGGTACACAGACTTGCTAACTTTTATAAAGACAAACCCCAAACTTTCAAAGACCATTAGACACTTGGTATTCCTCTTTTTAGCCTTGGATTGTAGAGACAAGGTCAGGGTGGGCTAAACTTGAGGGATGTCCCTGGCGGGCCAGTGGTTAAGACTCCGTGCTTCCAGTGCAAGGGGCGCAGGTTCCATCCCTGGTCGGGGAACTAAAATCCCACCTGCCACATGGCATAGCCAAGAAAATATTAAAAAAATAAAATAAATAAAATAAATAAAGGATAAGAGAACTTGACCTCCCTGTTGTCCCTGTTTCTCTATGACCTTTCTTAGTACGGCTGTTTGACTAGTTTTTACTTTGGTTTGAATTCTGATCCTAGTTTGACTGCGTGTGTCCTTCCTGAAGCCCCAGAGTCCCTCTTCTGGCTCATACTCTGCTTTCTTGGATCCTAAAAGCCTTTGCTCACTTTTGGATCGCAGGGCCTTTATCACAGGCTCCATTTTATGCGTTCTTTCCCCCTCTTTGGCGCAGAGCTCTGGTCTCTGACTAGGGAAAAAGAACTAGTTACAAACAGTGTCTATCCCTTTTAAAGAAGAATTGCAAGTTTTCTCATGTGACTTTTTCACTGATACCTTATTCATGTTAACTTTACGTTTATTCTACATGCATTAAAAACGCTGACTTTGACTTCAGCATATAGCCAATTGCCGCTGTATGCCGTTGTATAGGGAAGAATAATTGTATGCCTATAAGAAATGTAAAAAGACCTTGTGTATTAAAGTTGCTTATTATCATGATTGCCTAGGAAGCAGTTAAGGGCTATCTATTCACTTCTTAAGTTTGTGAGTGAGAAAATTGACAAATTACTTTCTACCCCTATGTATACTTTAGTCAGAATGAAAAGCACTTCGAAGAAAGTGTTCTAGATTCTATGGATGAATCCTCAGCCCTTCTGTTGCCTCCTCTGGAAACCCAAGAATTTGGCATTTACCTTAGAGATGGATGATTAAAATCCCAACTTAGATATAATCACTTTCTTCAAGATTCGTATGTTGATATCTTATTCTATGGGGATTTTCCTCAATGTTTCCATTTAAGTTACGTATCTGTCCCTCCTACTCTGACCTCTATACACTGGAAAGAAGTAAAACTTCTTGCATTAGCGTAACTTCAATACCTGACAAGTAGTATTTAGACATTGATTTATGGCCTCAAACCCACAATAGTTTCCCTCTCCATTCACCCATCACGGAGACCCCAATGCAAGCGGTAGATGCATGTTTTTAATGGATGTGAACTTAACCATTAATGTAACATCTCTGGTTTAATGCAGGTCCTTTTGTTAAATGACAATATAATTACTAGTTATCGGCAAACCTCGAAAAGTTTGGAAGGTTGGGTTCAGTTAAACACCCGAGACCCGAGATGCTTATCTGAAGTTTACCCCTTGAGTTGAGCAGGTCCAGGCTGGAACACGCTCAAGACCTATCTTACACTTGCGTTAGTAATTCTCTTTTTCTGTGTCTCCCTATCAGCCTTTCTACGATTCAGCTTTGGCCTATTGACGATGTAAAATACGACATAAAAAAGATAAAAGTCATCTCCGTGAAATCGAGCCGAATAGTTTTCACAAGATGCTGAGAAGAGTTCGATAAACATTTTAAGTCAAATGAGAAATGCTACCTTCTTGGAGTGTTAGGAAATACTTTGCCTATCTCCTTTTCCCTTACTCTTGTTTAAAAGGTTTATTGCTACAGAATTTTCTAGTAGTTTTACCTGACATCCGATTGGGGGTGGGGGGAATTGCCGAAGATAACTCAGATGAATCCTATTTGAAAACAAGTCTTTTATTTTATTTTTTTTCATAGAAAAAGCATTAGTGTGTAAACCTCTTTCAGTATGGTGGGGCAAGCCAGCAGGTTGTGTACTTAAAAAAAAATCATTAAAATACTTTCAACACCGTGTGTTTTGTGTCTAGTTTAGGAAGCACATTGCATCGGTGGTGGTTTTTTCGAGTTCTACGTTCCTCTAAATGACCTTTTTGTCCTTTTCTTGTCTTTTGTGTCATAAGAAGGTTTTGAGATGAAGAAGAACTTTAGTTTCTCAGGTGCCTGGAGCATTGACTTAGAAAAACGTCCTTTGTCAGCTCTCACAGTTTGGTGCTTTTTACTTCCTGTATGAAGCCAAGACTTTGGGGTTCGTATGTGGCATTAAACCATTCATGCATCACTCGATCCTCTGCATGCCAATCATGGTCTTGTACTAAAAGTATGGCATTTTGAGATCCTAGTATAAGGGAACTTGCGATATGTTTTAAAATTAACTTAGGAATGTTGCCATCATGTCTGGGAAGTTCTAGCCTCTATTGAATTCCAGCCTTGGTGAGTCGGAGAAGTCTGTCTTGGTTCAACAACTTGTGGGGCAAGTATTTGAGCATCCAAGGGTGTTAATTTCTCTTCTCATGTAAAAGGATGAAGCTGGATACGTTTGATTCAACTTCACAAGTATACTTTGAATAGCTTCCATGTGCTCATATTGTATGAGTAACTAGTGGGGGGGGGGAGAAGGAGAGGAACAGAAAGACATTTCCAGTCATCGACCCATTAATGCGATGAATCAAATAACTCCACATTTTCTGGAGTAACATTATTATTACAAGAGCCCATCCCATAAGCCAGCTTATTGTATTCCTTTACCAAGTTTTTGCTCTGGGAAAGTTCACACTGCTTTTATTTCGAGCCACATTTTAAAAGTTTTTTTGAGAAGCATGTTGATAACAACATAACTTTAAAAAGTAATAGATGGCCATTGAAATACAAATATTGGCGTGAACTTAGAACCCATGTATAATTTTGACCTCAGAAGAAAAGAATAGATATATGGATGTGTATAACTGAATCACTTTGCTGTACACCTGAAGCTAACACATTTTAATCAACTATACTCCAGTATAAAATAAAAATTATAAAATAAATACACAGTAAATAAAATAAAAGTTTGGAGGAAATTCTTAAACACAGGTTTTAATCCCCTAACATAGTGTCTAGCACATGAAATTATTATCGTTAAAGCTTTATCTCTTATTCCCACCATACTATTGCTTGATTTCTAGTAGCTTGAATCCCATTTTTTTAATTGGGCTGGGATGCACATCCCTCTGTCCTTAGAGATGGCTGATTCCTGCCTTGCAAGTCATTAGGGCGACATTGACTAGGGGGTTTGCTAGTTGCCTCTCGCACCCAAAGTTCATCAAGTCATTGAGGATATCTTAATTGGTTATGCATTTCAACAAGCGCCACTCACAACAGTTCCAGAATTTTGGCTTGCATAATCCACTGGGTGCATGACATGTTTATCAACCAGAAGATAAACAACAGACTCCTTTAGACCTTTGCACTCTCAACCAGATTCTTTCCACCAAAGATGGGACAAACCAGAAGCCATTGGCCATCTGGGGCTCGTTCGCACTATGGTGGCGCTTGAGCCACGTTCTCTTGGGTTAGGTAGTAAAGGAGGGGAAGATGAGCCTCGTCCCTTCCCTGGTTGTGCATCTTTGTTTTCTGTGGCAGGCTTTAAAAGCGTATTCAGTCATGCAGCCAAGGAGGGTTTTTCCAACATTTAAAAAGGGCTCATTAGCCACTGCAAATTAATGCGGTACAGACAACATTGAGAGGGTCTGGGTTCCCACATAAATTAGCTCTGTTTGTGCAAGATGAAAAATGCTTTGGCCCTAACTGCCAGTACTACAAACACGGCCGAGCTTGGAAACACAACAAGGTGTGCCACTGTGCCTCTTACATCACCGGCGCTCATAAAAGTGCTGGAATTAAAATGTAGCTGAGAATTTGCTTAACGACGTGCAAGGCAGACCATCCAAGGAGGGCCCCCCCGTGCGGTTGGCTGTGGTCTCTGCCCTTCCAATGGGAGCAGTAGCTGGAATCTTCTTCACTTGAGAACGTGTTGACTAATCTGAGAAGCTGGTGGGCAGGGTGGGGAGCCAGGCCAGCTGTTTTGGATCATCAACACCATTTTCATGATAATGAGTTTGTGTGAGTGAGAAGGTACTTAAGGTGTTCTGGAACCATCCATGTATAATTCGCTATGTTGAATTTAAGAAAATTACACTATTCCCCAAAATATCACTTAGCCCGATGAACAACTTAATTAGTTCATAGTAATAATATGAGGTAGGATTTCTAATTCCATCTTTGCACTTCAGGATGACTGTTATTATATAAGAAAAGAATCTTTTTAAAGTTTGTGAGACATGAAGCCTCAATAGGAACAGTGCTGTGAGTCCAGAGCTCTGGATAAACTCTTTCATCCAAATTCTGCCACAGACTCACCTTTGACCTTCAGGCAGGCGCATGACCCCATCACTTTCTTATAGAGCAGAAACTAACACAACATTGTAAAGCGATTATACTGCAATAATGATGTTAAAAAAAAAAGATAAATGAAAGTGTCATTTTCTGTGTTTCACCTACAGACTGAAAGCGTGTAGTCTGTGTTAGGTCCAATGACTGATCTAGGCTTTATTTACGGAGCTTTCCATGAGTACTTTCTCGAAAGTCCAAGAAGATGCATGTGACCAATCATGCAACTCTGAAATGGGAGAGAGCTTTCCACACTTAAATGTTATGGAGACATTTACTTTGGAAAAGATAGTTTAGACTACATAACATTGAAATAAATAAGCTTCTAATGATCACAGTCTCTCTAGATAAACAAAATTAGAGGATAAAGAACAAGCTGTAAAGATATTTACAACCAATACCATAGTAAAATATGGGTGGCCCTAATGTATAATATTCCATGGACAAATTGATTTGGAGAACAGTAAGATCTTACTAGATAAGTGTGTAGATGATATACATTTTAAAATTACAAAAATAGTTAACAAGTATGAAGACCTTAATAAAAAATGTAAATTAAAATAAGAATGAAATACTTTTTCTACCCCACCCACACTTTCTTTTTCATCTGTCAGTGACTAAGAAAACATGCCCAGTTCTACTGACTGGTGGACTTTTTGTAGATGGAATCTTGAAAACTTTACCTTGTGTTGAAAAGTCAACAGCACCCTTAGTGAAGCTGAATCAGCAAATTATCTAGATAAAAAGAAACCCCAGTTTTGTGATAGGGGATATTGTTGAGCTAGAGATATCTGGGGTCAGAGATAGCTCCGGAGGAAAATATTTGTTTCTCCTTTGTTGCAGAATAAGTATACTTGGATGCAGGAGTCTAACTTTTTTCCCCTTTATATGTATGTATTTTAAAATCAACAGTTTTTTTTTTTTTTTTTTTCTGAAAAGCAGTCAAACCCCAAGCTTTTTGTTTGTTTGTTTGTTTGAAATCATTATTGGCTTCTTTCTTTCCATTATCAGTCTCCAGTACACATTTTTGGGTAATTCACATTAGTACTTCTGGTTTTCATCAACTGCTGAACATTAGCTTCTCTTCCTTTTTATTGGATATAAGCTGATTGATTGTATTTGGGAAGCTGTAATTGAATAGTACTACTTAAGTTCTGTACAGCGCTCATCAGCTGCCCTACATGCCAGTTTAGGAGCTAAAATGAACTAATCATTCGTTCTTTTTGTGACCCAGGTCCCATCCCTTACCTTTGATGTTTTAGGATTCTTATTAAAAAAAAAATAAGAATAATGATCTTACCCACTATAAAAGGATATTCTTAAAAACAACCAAATGAATTGACTGAGTGGAGCTTAAAAAAAAGAACAAAGTGCTCTAAAAGTGTTTAATAATAAAGGACTAAAGGGATAAAGAATTTCACTTCAGGGCTGTTAATCCAGCACTTTTATAAGCACTAAATTTATTTAAGCTAAATAAACATAGCACATGACAGGTGGTATTTGTGTGGGAAATCACAGCGTAAGCAAGAAAGACATTGGAAAATTGCATTTTTTCAGGTAATTAAAGGTCATACTATTTAGCTGAACCATAATCCATCAGAACGAGCTAGGCATTGATTATCGCTCTGGACCACGTTCATTTTTAATTCCATTAGTGAAATAAATGACAGCCTTTGAATTTGCCACTTTCTTGATACACAGCAATAAGAATGGCAAATTACTCTAGAATCCAGAATAGCCGAATAGATAAGCTTCTTTCTTCCTCTTTGGCATCTTAAACCACGAAGTTTTCAGTAGCAATAAACATAACAGCAATCTGCTCCGAGTGTTGTGATAGCAGCTCTTTGGTGAGAATGTTCAAAGTCAAGTTATTCTCATGATTTACCCACTGGTGAGCCTCAGAGATGAAACACCGTACACACGGTGACCATCCCATTCCCCTAGGGCAGAACTTGGCTTCCTCCGGGGCCCTGAAGCTAATGGTTCTCATTCAAACGACAACACAACACAAGTGTCCTGAAAATAGACCGAATTATATTTCGAGGTACATGTGTCGTAAGAGCTGTCAAAGAGAAACACTTAAGAAAGTTATCTGCTTCCCCATCTTCTTCAGGTGTAATGTAGTCATTCATTTTGTTAAATCTCTCTTTGTATTAAACACAGAGGAGACCACAAACTGAAAAATACACACGAGGCTATTTTTGCTTTCTGTTGCTTTGTTTGTGGGAGTAATTGTTTCACACTCAGTGAACCACAAATGAGCTTGTGTTTGTACAAGAACTTTTAGGAGAACAGAGAGGCGTTATTCTTGCTTTGTACGTTAGGGGATGAGGGCTCCTTGCGCATGTAGGATGGTGTGTGTGTGAATGTATTGGCCAAATTCTCCACAAATAAATTCACTCGAATTCCTGCCAGGTAGTCTAGACGGGGGTAGTTTTCTTTTTGCTGGTAATTACTTTTCTGGCGCAAAACCAGTCTTGCAGAGCGATTTAAGCCTATCATCTGTGCCTCCCCTGCCCCTACTCAGTTTTTCACTAGATGGACCCCTCCTCCTCTTACACTTGAATCTTCACTAACCTCTGTCATTCTAGACCAGCCAGGCCTCGGACCACTTTTTCATAGATACAGCAATGCCTCTCATATCCAAGATCTCATCTTTATTCTTCTCAAGCTACTGAAAGAAAGCCTTGCCCAGGTACCTGGGAGACTGCAGGAATCATCACAGACCACTTTAACTAAAATCACTGTAGTTCTTACTCCACATCTACTCTTATTAAGCTTAAAAAGTGTGGTTCTTGGTTTTCAATGGGGAGAGAGCTCTTGAAGAGGCTCTCACAACAGGAAGTAACAACCAAACAGGCTCTGCAAACTTTCTCTGTAAAGGGTCAAACAGTAAATATTTTCAGCTGTGTGGTCCATAGGGGTCCTTGCAGATACTCCTGTCTGCCATCGTAGCACGAAAGCAGCGCCGACAATATGTCCGTGTATGAATTGGTGCGGCTGTGTTCTAAGAAAACTTCATTTGCAAAGTTGGGCAGCTGGACAGATGTGGCCCAAGAGTCATTGCCAACCTCCAATCTAAAGTGAGGTCCTTTAGAACCTATCATCTGGGCAGAAGTGAGGAAAGATAGGAAAGCCACCACACAGAGTATGTTTTCTTGTGATATTCTGGTAATATTTTCTGGCACTCTGGAGTGTACTTTAAGAGGCATTGTGGAAAGATTTCTATCCTAAATCAATTTTAAATGACTTCCCTGAACGGGTTAAATGATTTAGACACATTTCTTGTGTAGACTACCTCATCTCCCCAAGAACTAGGGGAAGGAGACTAATATAGTACATATTTATGGGCACCATACCTTTCTGTGATTTCTTTAAAGACCTGAAGTAGTGTTGAAAAAAACAAGTTGAATTTGTTTAATTTAGGCCATTACTAGCAGGCCTGCTTTGTGGTTAACCTAGACCTCTTTTTTAGTTGTTGACAAGTGCTAATTTGCATATTGAATTCCCTCTTCCGGCGTTCCTCCCACAGCACACAAACACATACACACATGTATACACACAACCATATATGCATCACAAGACCCCATGCACTGGCATGTGAGCTTTCAGGGACAGACCAACTTTGTACTTTAGTCTGGTTGGAATTTTTGTCATCAAGAAGCCACCTGCAAAGCTCAGGATACAATTTTTTGTGTATCTTTAATTATTGATATTTTCTTTTTTTTTTTAAATTGAAGTATCGTTTTACATTGTATTGAAGTATTGGTTTACATCGCTGTGTTAGTTTCGGGTATACAGCAAAGTGATTCGGTTATACATATATATATATATGTACCTACATATTCTTTTTCAGATTCTTTTCCATTATAGGTTGTTACAAGATATTGGATATAGTTCCCTGTGCTATACAGTAGGTCTTTGTTGTTTATTTTATATACAATCGTGTGTATCTGTTAATCCCCAACTCCTAATTTCTCCCTCCCTCCCCCCGCTTCCAATTTGGTAACCATAAGTTTGTTTTATGATATTTATGATATTTGTTTATTGAAATTTTCTTTTTTCAACCATTCTCTTACAGCAGGCAAATGTGTTTCTCCCAAGACAATCCGTGAGCTCGCCTCGCCACAGAGTACAGAGTATCTTACTAGAAACAAGTTCTCAGGAAAAATATTCTCTAACCAAATTAAGCCTCTTTATTGGCATAGGCTTCTGCTACGTGGTAAACCAGGGCACGTAATATTTCGAGGGCAGAAAAAATTGCTGACTTGTCACCGATAACAAGTCTGTCTGGGTAAACTGAGATAGAGATGAGGGATAATTACGTGTAATCTTAGGCTTTGGGGCTTCAGTGGATCACTTGCGTGGGAGTCAGAAAGGAATTTCTCCCTCCCAGAAGAGCAGTATTGTGCAAGGAGCTGAGTTCAGGAAGGAGTCGGGAGGAGCTCCGAGACCTTGGTTGAGGCAGGAAGTCCTGCTGGGGACAGTCTGGTTCTACCTGGAGAATTCTTGGTCCCTTGGCATTTTCTGAGCCTGCCAAGCAGATGTGTATCTTGTTCTTTGTGCTGAGGAGGGTCGTTTAATTGTTCCCCTGGTTTAGCTGCTCATTGGTCTCACTCAAAAGTTGATGAAAATAGTGATGATAGGTACCGCCTCATTCATATTCTTTTGCTTTCAACCTTGATGTTCAGTTATACGAAATACTATTCTCAGAACATAGACAGAGACTATACAGCATTTTTCCGGTTATCCTTGGACAGAAAAAGAGAATAGGTATTGGGCTTAAAACACTGGCTTAACTGCTGGGATTTTGTTCCTTTTTAAGTGTATACACACACACACGTGTTTAAAAGGTACGTAAAATAAGTGCCAGATAGTTCTGTAGATTTAAGTCCTATCTTTAATTCTATTGACCTTAACTCAGGTGTAAGTCCCGGGTGTTAATGAACTAGTCAAAGAAGAGTAAAGAGAGAAGAAAAGTGATATGAAGGAAAATCCCTAGAAGAGATACAACACAGGAAAGCGTACACAGACTCTGGAGTCAGAATTCCCAGAACTGTGCCTGAAATTGAGTGAGTTCTCAATCAATATTAGTCACCAACTCTATAGTTCCCTTTGGGATGGAGCATCATGTCTTATTTGTCTTTGTATCTCAACATCTGGCACCGTTTCCTGCACATGGTAGATGCCTAGTAACGTGCTTTCCAAATAAATGAGAGGGACCTTGGGGGAAACAGTGGCCGGAGGGAGAAGCCAACAGGAGGAAGAGTTTCAGGGAGGAGGGTGCGGTCACATGCCACCAAAAGGGTAAGTGAGGTAAGGACTGAAAAGTGTCCATTAGCCCTGCCAATTAGTAGGTCATTTGTGACCTTAGGGATAGCAGTTCCGGTGCAGCAGTCGGGGATGGAAGCCAGGCTGTTGTGGGGTGAGGAATGAGGGGCCGATGCAAAAATGCTGGTTGTGGGGAAAGAAGAGATATTCAGGGCAAGCAAATGGTTAATGTCCCTGAAATTACAAGGGACATTAGCGTTGGGAAGAGATACTGTAGAGGTCACCTGGCTCCCACCCTCCCTCCTTAGCCAGTCTGAGAACTCTGTCTTCAGCAGCCCAAGCCCAAGCAGAAGCTGGTCACTCCCCATCCCTTAGGGTATCAGGGTTTACAAAGTCTCTAGTGATGGAAACCCCAAATTTGTCTCCATCTGTTGTTTCTACTTCTGCCTTCTGGGGCCACAAGCCATGTTAGTTTTAACTGTTCAGTTTTAATAAGCCATGAGTTAAAAAAAAAAAAAAGAAAAGAAAGAAAGAAAGACAAAAATTTGTTTCAGGAGATGCATGATAATTTTATCCCATGTTCTCTGCCTTTCTTCTTGAAACTATGGGAACTACTTTGATAGATGCCGTCAACCAAAAATATTCTCTCATAATCTCCAGCAAGTTGGTGATAAACTTGTGAAGTGGGAACATTTTTAGGGAACATAAAATTGAGTCCCCAAACAGGTCTTGTCTGTTAGGAGCGCAGGAGAAAAATCATCATTAAATTGTGCTTATTGGAACAAATTTATTTAAATAAACTACTTAAGACAGAATCAAAATTAGCCTCAAAAGTAAGAGAAAACAATATTTCTTTCCCTCCTGCCCTCAGCTTTTTTTCATTTGAGGAGAAAAAGAAATAAATTTAGGCCCAGGAAGTTTTGATTTCAGTACTTAAATTTTTAAAAGTGTAGTGGAGACAGCTAATCTGTCAACCATAGACATTCACTTAATTAACTATTAAAATTTTAAAAACATTGGTTTATTTGATTTTATATTAGACACCCTTTACCACTGTAATTTTAATAGTGGATAATTCATGATATCTCTGTAAAGCAAAGCTTGAAAAGTTATTTTAAACTTTGCTTTCAATATTCATTCACTGTCCAGGCTCATCTAATTGAACACCACTTTAGAAGCAGAAATTATGAGTTGATCCATTTCAATCTGAAAAGAGATCAGTTTTTCATGTTAAAATGGCATATCACCTAGGATGGATTTAGAGCCAAGTTTTAAAAATGTTATTCTGGTTGTCAGCATGACTTATAGTGACAGCTGTCTATAGTTTTATAAAATCCAGTCTCTATTGCCCTAGAAACAGATTAACATGTGGTTAAGTTCTGGCCACAACTCTTACAAGACCCAATTTCCCAGCTCTGTTCCATTTTTCATTTTTTTTTTTCCTTACCGTTTCTTGTTTGTGGCCACAAAACTGCACTAGCATTTTTGCACTTTATCAGAGACAAGGGTTTCATGAGAAGTCTTTAAAAAACTGGGTGAGAGGATGCAGCCCCTTCCAGTGGCAGAGAAGGCATGATTCATGCCCGGATCTGGTACTTTCCACAGGCTGAGGGCCGGGGCGGTCCATGCACCCTGCACTCAGCTCCTGGAGCCAGACTCCACCCGGCCCAGCCATTTCGCCAGGGGGTCCGGGAACCTGTTCTGGTGTGGTTTGGAAAGAGTGGAAGGTGGGATTCCTCCAGGAGAGTTCACCTGTCTTCCTACTCAAGCCCTGAATACTGTTCTCCCCGGTTTAAACCGGTCAAACCTTTTCCCCTTAACCCTTGAAGGGAAAATCAAGCCTTACCTCTTCTTAATTGGACAAATAACCTTCTTTCGATCTGGTCACAGTCATGGAGAGGTCGACTCAGCAGAGTGAAGGGCTGGGAATGAGACTGGAATGGATTTATTGTTCGCTTGGCAAATCCTGAGTATCTGTTATGGGTCAGGGATGTGGTTTCTGCTGCTAAGGTACAGTGTGCAGTGCACACAAACGGTTCATAGTTGAGCATAGCAAACAAGCCGTTTACCACCATTAATCAAAGGCCAATAATTTTATGTCGACATAGTGATATAAGCAAGGTGCTATTGGTGTGAGAGGGAGGTGTGTGCTTGTTAGGGGGCTAAGGGTGGGGAATGAGAGAAGACTTCTTGGAGAAGGTGACATTTGAGATTGGTCCGTGAGGGATGCAGAGAGCTGTCCTACCAGAGGATCAGAGGTCCTGCTTTCCAGGTTCTCAGAAAACACAGAAAGTGTGGCTGAAGCATAGGCTGTGCGGTGGGGAGGAGGCCAGGGGAATCTGATGGAGTCAGCGTCTTAAGGATCCTTTTGATAAGCAGAGGACGTCTGGAATGAGACACTCAGTTTCTACCAGCAAACACCATCCTGGCATGTTAATGAACACCATTGGAGAAAATTCTTTATGTCTAAAACCTGATTTTTCAATCTCTTCTCATTTAATTTTCAATAGGGATGGAAAATAACCAACCACCTCTGACCACATAATAAACTTTTTGTTATCTGAAAGCTACCTAATATGATTATCCACTTAACAGAGGAAGTTATAGAACATAGAGCATAGAAATTGCTAATTAACATGTGTGCTTGTTTTTATTATTTTATTTTTAAAGAAAGATTGTCTATATTTAAGTTGGAAACATGATGATTTGACATACACTTACGTAGTGAAATGATGACTACAGTCAAGTTAATTAACATGTCACCTCCTCACGTAGTTTTAATTTTTTTTTTGCATAGAGCACCTGAAATCTACTGTCTCAGCAAACTTCCGGAATTCAATACAATGCTATTAAGTCTAGTCGCCGTGCTGTACCCTAGATCTCTAGACTTCTTCATCCAACATAACTATAACTTACTACCTTTGACCAACATCTCCCCATTTCCATTCCTCCCCACTCCTGGTAACCATCTTTCTACTAACAAGTGTGTTTAAATCGATGAGCATAACATTGTTCCAGACCCTGACAAAAACACAAAGTGGCTACAGCCTGTAACCCAAGATCTATCATAAGGCAAGTCCTAGAAAATTAAAACAGCAATTCCAAGTGGGCATTCAGTACTTTTTTTCCCATTACTTATGCATTCCTTTTTTTTTTTTTTCTGGTACGCGGGCCTCTCACTGTTGTGGCCTCTCCCGTTGCGGAGCACAGGCTCCGGACGCGCAGGCTCAGCGGCCATGGCTCACGGGCCCAGCTGCTCCGCGGCATGTGGGATCTTCCCAGGCCGGGGCACGAACCCATGTCCCCTGCATCGGCAGGCGGACTCTCAACCACTGCGCCACCAGGGAAGCCCTACTTATGCATTCTTTATTGCAATGACAGAATTTCTGATATTGAGGATCCTAGGATAATTTCCATATTGCCCTTTATAATTGATCTTCTAGCCTCAACATAAACCACTGTGACCAGAGGCAACATACTGCGTATAAATCATTATGAGCATATTAAAAACAAGGTCCTCATGGTGGATGAAAGGCAGCACTGGGGTTGGTAGCAGGCTGTGGGGTCTTATGCTTGGTGATCTTTGGAGGATACGTAGTATCTGGGTGAGCATGGTCTACATGGGGCGGGGTGTTCAGTGAGGTGACCCTGGCAGCTGGTTACTTCCCTTGTGTTCCCAGGAGCCTTTCACAGTCACAGAAGCTTCTGCTTGATTACTAAACCAAGTCCGTTCTCTGGAGAACACTTTTGAACAATAGTTGAAAAGGCTAACTTTTGGCGTGAGCCAAAAATCATGTTAGTAGTGATCTCCCTTCCTTAACAACTATCAACTTATAGCCTATAAAGGGGGTGAGGGAAGGCGCAGAGGAAAACATTTATCTGCTTCTTGCCTCTAATGGATCGGGAACCACCAAGGAAAGCAGCGAATAGTCACAGCACAAAGTTTGGAGCCAGTCGAAGGTTTGAATTCTCCTCTCCGCTACTTCCGCGGACTAGCGATGAGTCTCTCCAAAGCCGTTGTTTCCTCATCTGTAAAACAGGGATAAAAATTGTTGACCCACCTCTTAAGAAGGTTGTGAGGATTAACTGAGATGATACATTTAGCATGTCTGGTACACAGTAAATGCTCAATAAATGGTGACTCTGAGGGGGAAGGCAGACCCAGCCGCTGCTACTTCCAGATCTCTAATCCCCAAACTCCTTAACCCTTGCTGACTAAATGCCTAATGGCACCACGGAAGATGCCAAAGGAAGTATGAGTTGGTGTTATTCTGCCTTTAAGGAGACTGGAGTCCTAAGGAGGTGGACACAGAGAGAAGTCAGAGCTCCATGGAACTGGAGTCCTGGCTTCAGGGAGAGAAACTGGATGTCTAGCGGTATTTACATTCTGTAAATACTGAACACATTAATAAGGGCATTATTGGAGGCGGATTCGACCTGGGTCTTGACTGATCTAACTAAAAACGTGTAAAAATGAAAGAGCAAATGAAGATTGGCATATGTATGGAATTTTGATGTTTTTATGGGACTGGAGTGAGCATGGAAATAGTGAGAAATAAAGTTTGGATAAATAGACTTGTCTTTCTTTCCCTCCCTTCCCCCCTTCCTTCCTTCCTTCTTCTTTCTTTCCTTCCTTCCTTCCTTCCTTCCTTCCTTCCTTCCTTTCTTCCCTCCCTCCCTCCCTCCCTCCTTTCTTTCTTTCTCTCTTTCTTTGTTTCTTTCCATATGTGATTTTGACTTCCACAATGAGGGTGTATTCGTTTGCTAGGGCTGCCATAACAAATACTCACAAAATGAGTGGCTTGAAACAACCAAAATTTGTTGTCTCACAGTTGTGAAGCCTAAAAGTCCAAAATCAAGGTGTTGGCAGGGTTGGTTCCTGTTGAAGCTTCTAGGGGAGGATCCATCCTGGCCTCTTCCAGCTCCTGGTGGGCCCAGTGTTCCTTGGCTTGTGGCAGCCTCACTTCAATATCACAGTAGGTCCTTGTCGGTTACCTATTTTATATATAGTAGTGTGTATATGTTAATCCCAGACTCCTAATTTATCCCTACCCCCAGTTTTTCCCCTTTGGTAACCAGAAGTGTTTTTTCTATGTCTGTGGGTCTATTTCTGTTTTGTAAATAAGTTCATTTGTATCATTTTTTTAGATTCCACATATAAGATATATCATATGATGTTTGTCTTTCCCTGCTGACTTACTTTATTTAGTATGATAATCTCTAGGTCCATCCATGTTGCTGCAAATGGCATTATTTCATTCTGTTTTATGGCTGAGTAATATTCCATTGTGTGTGTGTGTGTGTGTGTGTATACACACACACCACTATGTATATATACAATATATCTAATACATATATACCACATCTTCTTTGTCCACTCACCTGTCGATGAATTAGGTTGCTTCCATGTCTTGGCTACTGTAAACAGTGCTGCAGTGAACACTGAGTGCATGTATCTTTATGAATTATGGTTTATCCACATATTACAGATTAAAAAAAATGAGGCTACATGAGAGGAAGTGACTTGCCCTGGTTACAGAGCCTGCAAAGGTCCAGGCTGAGAAAGTGATCTTCAAAGCTGTGGTCTTTTCACCATGATGTGCCACTTGCAATATTTTCTTTAAAAATTTTTTTGTCTTTGTGTTTTTTGCAATTTTTAGGACATTGCTAATAACCAGACACTCAGAGAATGTTTCTTGAATTAATCCTTAGCTTGGGGCTTCTCCCAAATATGGTAACCCTTCTGTCTACAAATATATAGTAAACACCAACTCTGGCCCGGGCCCTGTTCTAGGCTCTGGGGACACAGTGATTAACAGACAAACACCATTCCCTGCCCTCGTGGAGTTGAACGTTGGTTATATCATTTTCAGTGGCTTTACACCAGTCTATAGCCTGCCCAGCCTGATTGTGTATTCCTTGGGGGACAGAAGCTCAGCTGTGTGGCAGCCAGCTCTGGGAGTCCGCAGTTGCCCCTGCAAGACAGATCGTTGTCAGAAGCTCTTTTTCATCAGCTGAGAAATACCTCCAATTCCACTTACCCTTCGCCACTGCCTCCCTCTCATTATTACAGAATGAGATAACTCTATCCTCACATGTTTTCCTCTCTTGCACATGCACCTCATTTGAATAAGCTACGAAATCTACAAGCTACAAAACTGAGTCTTGGGTGAAAAATGTGATTTCCAACAGTCCTTGGGTTGCGGGGGGAACCCACAAACCAAACCAAATTTGGCTTTCCAAAGCAATGATTTCCTTGTTCAGAAAGAAGGTAAGAAAGAGGAAAAACAATTGGGGGCTTTCTAAAGCTTCTCATTATTTTCTCTGAAATCAAGTTAGACGTGGTGGCCCAGTGGGACACTTCCGCATAGTCTGGGAGAGAGTAGCCTCTCACGGCATCTGGAGGCTTGTGGCCGTCGGTGCTGGAGTTTAAACTCAGCTGTGAGACTTGTCGCTGGAACTGATCTGACCTTTGGCTGGTAATTTTGCCCAAATTGCTTCCCATCTTGCTCCCACCAGACAGCTAGTGCTTTTCAGTACAGTTTAGATTATCACTTGACATCCCAGAAATCTAGAAATGGAAGGCTAATTGGGAAAAATCCATTTTAATGAAACAAACTTCCCCCAAAACTCGATGTCAGTTTTTATTATGCCATCCCCATTCGCCTGTTACCACGGGGGCTAAGCCGCCTTGTTGAAGTAAAACATGTATATGGCTTCCCTATAATTTCTGGGCTCTCTGGACATAATCATATAAGGAATTATGAAGGCAGTGCCCAAGTGTCTCTACCATAGACTACTTATTTCTTTTGGCCTCTCTTTCTTTTTAATCTGTAAAATTAAGGCATTAAACTAAATAATATTTAAGCTCTTAACCCTCACTAAGTTCTGAATTAACCAAAAGGTGAAGGAAGCCCGTATATGTTTATATCTGTAGGCACCTCAATGCAGACAATTTACATGCTGTAAGAAATTGGATTCTGTCCCATGCTAAATATATTTTTAACAAAGCAGGCTCCCTGACTTCTGTCCTAGCACCAGTTAGTCCTGTGAAGATCTCTTTAGCCTGCAAAAGCTAGACAATTAGCAGAAGCCTAAGGACTGGGCTTTTGGTAGAGTGAGACCAAGGCTCAGATTCTGGATAGGACTGTGCTGTCCAGGTGCAGTTGAACCATGTGTCAGTTGAATCCCAGCACCAGTTTCTATCTTCTGATTACTTGGAAAATGGAAAACACTAAGCAGAAGTTGTATTTCTGAAATACGGGCTCTACCAGAGCTTAAAATCATCTCAAAAGATTTCGAAGATGAAATGAGGTTTTATTATGTAAATCTCCATGTAGGTTCTGGGTCCTATTAAAAACAAAACAAAGGAAACAACAATTAGGAGTTTTGGCAAAGATCCATAAAAACAATTTAAGTTTACTGAGTAAATAAATAGTAGTTTAAAAATTCTCTTTGGGGTTAACTGAGAAAGTGACTCCAAGAAGTTAGAGATGGAAGAGGTTTTTTTTTTTTTTTTACAAATTTATTGATTTATTTATTTGTGGCTGTGTTGGGTCTTCATTGCTGTGCACAGGCTTTCTCTAGTTGCGACAAGTGGGGGCTACTCTTCGTTGCGGTGCGCGGGCTTCTCATTGTGGTGGTTTCTCTTGTTGTGGAGCATGGGCTGTATGTGCGTGGACTTCAGTAGTTGTGGTGCACGGGCTTAGTTGCTCCGCGGCATGTGGCAGGCGGTTCTTAACCACTGCGCCACTAGGGAAGTCCGGAAGAGATTTTTTTTAATACATACAGCCTTCCAGGGAACACTTTCCTTGAGTTCTTTCCTTCTGGATTAAAAGGTCAAAATGACAATAACACTAATAATAAATTATACACTCCCAGTCCTTCCCTTAAACCTTTTAATAGCCTTGTGAAGAGTAGAGACGTGTCGCATTTATGTTCAGTGTGGCTCCTGTTGGAATCATGACTTCCTCCAAGCCACCTATATCTGATGTGAGGACCCAAGAGTATAGATGATGACACTTGACCAAATAGAAGGAGCCTAGTCCCATAATTTGCTCTGAAGGCAACTTCTCTTACTCTGACCCAAGAGCAGACCTAAAGGAAAAAATTTTTAAAATTTGGTGGAATAGAAAGATCATTTTGCATTTCAGAAATTACATAAATGAATGGACTACATTATATCTTAATTATATATAATATTAATATATTTTCAAATTATATTGCCTCTTTTATTTTAATCCTTTACTCTATAGAATATCTATCCCAGCATTCCTATCATTGGTTTCCTTGGAGAGCAGAGAAAGATAAAGGATGGAATTATGCTAATGAACATGTCTACCAGTCGCCCACCTTTGGAACACAGGTATCAGACAACACTTCTTCTATCAACCTAATTGCCTTTAGGATTGCGGTGGAATATTTCCCACATGGTCCCTGCTCTGTGACGTGCTACTAGTTTGTGAGGGTACTTTGCTGGGTACTCAGCACATAGGCCCATTTCCAGTGGAAAATGAGGCAAATGGAGGATTTTTAAAAATTGAAATATAGTTAATTTACAATGTTGTATTAGTTTCAAGTGTACAGCAAAGTGATTCAATTATACATACATATATTCTTTTTCACAAATGGAGGGTTTTAATGGCAAACCACATTTATAAGGAAAAGAAAAGCTGGCTGTAAAAATTGCCTCTAAAAAGAAAGGCTAGGGCTTCCCTGGTGGCGCAGTGATTAAGAGTCCACCTGCCGATGCAGGGGTCGCGGGTTCGTGCCCCGATCCGGGAAGATCCCACATGCCGCGGAGCAACTAGGCCCGTGAGCCATGGCCGCTGAGCCTGCGCGTCCGGAGCCTGTGCTCCGCAACGGGAGAGGCCACAACAGTGAGAGGCCCGCGTACCGAAAAAAAAAAAAAAAAAAAGAAAGGCTATAAGGAAGTTTATTCACTTTAATGAGTGAATTCACTTTAAATGAGTGAATGTAAACAATCAAAGCAAGATAGGAGCATGTGGATAATTCACTTTCTCAATCTTCTAGTAAATAATGCTGAACCACGTACATAGCCACGAGACTCTTGATTTATTTTACACCCTACCTTTTATTTCTCTCCCATCATACCAGGAGAAAATAAAATCAACTTTCTTTTTCACTCTCTTATTATGGCAACTTTGTTTCTCTCCAGTGCTTAGACTTCTGTGTATTTGCAAGGCTTATTTTTCAATAGGACAGTCAGGGTTTACAAAGTAAAGGAATTTCCATTTCCATCACTGTTAGGTTACTGCTGAAATGGCTGTAAAATGGGGGGGAAACACATCGGTTATTGCAGATGTGGCCGCTTCCAGTCCATCCAAACAGAAAGATGGCGGCCCCCGGCAATGACTGAGTTCAGGGGACTGGAGACATCTCGGTGTCCTTTAATTATCTTAAGACCCAAGTCACTTATCCTGCCTTTTTCCGTGTTTCCCCTCTTGGGAACTTTCTCCGAGTCTTGGCTAACGCACAGGAATCTGATGTTTAGAAAGTCACTTTCCTGTCCTTATAAACAATTCCACCGTAATAACCTGGCTGCTGGCACCAGAGGTTCATTTAAATTTTGCTCAGCTTGGTTTACAATTAAGATTTAATTAGTAAACTCATTACAAAGACAGGAAATCTCTGACTTTCCCCTAATTCTCTTTCAGGCCTCCGCAAGGACCCAGCCTCTCCCTTTGGCTTTAGACATTGGCATAAAGTTTTCTCCAAACATTGTTATTTATGTTAACTTTAATTTCAAGATAAAATATTGTTCTTTGCTTTTGAAAATAGATGGAAGTAAGCTAGGCATTTAGAATTTAGGGTTTCAAGTTCTCTATTTAGAAGATACACCCTGTGCATATTTTTAAATTTTTAGACTCCTAGAGTCTGTTTAGATTCTCTGAGCTTTTCCCAAACAGTAGAAATAGGACTACCATTGGGAAATGGGGGAGGAAACGCCCATAGGAATGAAGTAAGATCAGAATATAATCGCTACGTGGTGACACTCTCAAAATAATTCATAACACTGTGAATTTCATGGCAACCCTAAGAGCACAGAAGAAGGGGTGGCAGATCTCTGTGAACTAAGGTGAAGTATTCATATTTCGCTAAAAACAAAAAACAGTGAGAAAGCATTTGCCAAAGAGCTATGAAGAACGAGGCTAAATGGGTACTCAGCTGAGACAGAGCTTTGCAATGTTGGAAGCCCAGGACAAAAACCTCTTAGCTGGTAATATTTCTATTGGACAAAATTTATATAAAGTCATCCTGAGAAAACGAGGTCCCTTTGGGAAAATGATGGAAACTTTTGGATCAGAGCTTAAGTGTTATTGATATACTTAATGCAAAAAATAAGAGTCACATGAAAACTTTTGCTTTGACCACACAATGATGATTCCAGGACATTTAAAAGAGAAATTCCCTTTCCCTTTCAAATTCCTCCTACTTTATTTCGGTTTGCTTTCGGCAAAAATACAGAAGCCCTTCATGTGATCTTTGACTCTTAAGGAAAGTTTTATATGCTTAGATGAGTGACTATGTTTTGGAAATTCAGTCTTTTAAAACTTAGTCATTTAGAAGTAACTAAGTTTTCTCTGATTTTAGATATATTTTTGAAGTGATGAATTAAAGATTTTTTTAAAAATCTACTCAATTATTATGATAATTTATTCTTTAGTGATTTCTCTGTCCATACTATTTTTTTTTTTGGTCCTAACAGAAGAAGAAAATATGGACCAGAAAGGTTAAGTGACTTTCCTGAGGTCACACAGCAAACTCATAGGCAAGGCAGAAATAAGGTTGGTTTGTTTATTTGTTTTAATTATGTGCAGAGCTCTGGGAAAACTCAAAGGGAAAAGTTATTAGGAGCTGTAAAGATCAAGACCCATAATACTTAATGGGTGTTTCTCTCGGGTAGTCTCTGACAGCTTTTATGAGGCTTTGGAATGTGTCAATAGATAGCACGGTGACCCTCTGGGAAGGGGCAAACCAAACCCTTTCCTCTGGGAAGCCTCATCCAGTTTGCTCCTGGAGATTTTCAGTCGGAAGAGGAAATGCCAGCTTTGCTTTCAAAATGGCTCAGAAGAGTTTGGAGAACACACCACTTACTATTAAAAAGAATATATATATATGTGTGTATAACTGAGTCACTTTGCTGTACAGAAGAAATTAACACAACATAAATCAACTGTACTTCAATAAAACTAAAAAAAAAAAAAAAAAGAGTACAGGCCAAATGACAGAGAAGTGAATAAAGCCATCAGATAGCTTAACTGTCTAGCTTCGAATAATCTGCAAGTCAAAGTAAAAGCTTCCTGTCCCTGTCTCGTTGGCTCTCTGTTGGAAGGGTTGGCAGTCAGTGTGGGAACATGAGACAGAGGCCAACGTAGCAGGAGTTCAGTTCTCACCTTCGAGATGCTGGGTGTCAGGCCTGATGGTAAGAAGGGCAGAGAAAAGGAAGAGCTGGCAAAGATTGCTAAAATAACAATGAAACAAAGAGAGCAGGTATGCTGAAGACACAAAGGAATATAAAGCTCCCAGGAAACTTCAGCGTGGAGAGGGGTGGTGACCGGTCTCCAGAGGTTACTGTTCTCATCGAGGTTTCATTTAATGGAAATACAACCGTTGGAAACCACAACCGACGTCCCTCTGAGCTGTGTGAAGAGCAGCATAAGTCAACAGAAATGGTTCTGAGCCAGGGGTTCCCTAATTTCTCTGGTTAAGGAATTCTATTTGGGAAGGTATAGGAAAACTTTTGGAGGGAGGGGACTTTAGCAGTTATCATAAGAACCAAATCCAATGCTTGGACTCTGACTGAATCCTGTTTGGAAAATAACAGCTATAAAAATATTCTTGGTGTAATTGGGAACATTTAAATACGGATTAGATATTTTAATAGATGATAGTATGGAATTATGATAGAATTTCCTGGGTAATTATATTATTGTGGTTAAGTAGTTGATCCTTACTCTTAGGCAACGTATCCTAACGTTGTCTGAAACTTAGAAAAAACTTCATGTGTGTGCATGCGTGCGCCCATATATACGTACAAGGATACACGTGTGTGTACCCACCCATATTTATGCAAAGGATGGTTGAAAAAATAACGGAATCACTAGGCTTCTAGATGGAGAGTTAGTTAATTCCCTGGCAATTTGGTATCACTAATAGATTAAATAAGAATAGCAAACACTTCTACAGTGCTTGCTGCATGCCAGGCCCTTTTCCGAGTGCTTTCTGGTTATAACATACATCCTCACTCCATCGTCTTTAAGCCCCAGGGAGGTTTAGCTATCCATCTGTCAGCTTAGGGAGAAGCAAGGCACCCAAGGTCACACAGTATTCATGCTCTTGGAGTGGGGATTCAAATCCAAAGGGTCTAACGTCGGAGTTTTGTTTTTCACTGCCTTATCATACTTCCTCTATAGCATACAAGCGACTAAAGACTAAATGTAATTACGTTTATTGATTAAATTCTAGAATTTACCTTAGTCAGAATTCCCAATTCAGAACCGGGAGGGAACCTGTATACAGAAGTGACTGAAGAAAGAAACGAGATATCCACACAGCAGATTACGGTTCTTGTAGTTGTAATGTTTTAGAGTTACCACCACCCTCGGGAGAAAAGTTATGGAATATATCTCCAAAGAGATGAACCAGTATTAAAGTGTTTTAATACTTTAAAGTGTCAAAACACATATCCTCAATCAGGTCAGTGGGCACTGTTTTAGCAGTATTCTTGGTGCGTGTGTTTCTCAAAACATACAGAGAGAGAGATAGACAGACACAGAAAGAGAAGTAATGGCCCAACAGGGAAAATATATAACAGTTTATGAGAATAAAATATATGCTTTAAATCCTTCAAAATCTGCTGGAAGCCCCAGAAGGCACTCCTTCACTCTTCCCTTAGAGCATACCTGGTACATAGTCTGTGCGAGTTGGACAGACTGTCTCTAAGTTCTGTCCAGATCTGTGCAACATTGTATCGACTTCCTTTGCCTTCTTGTATGTCCAAACATACAAAACCCTCAACTCTTGACCTTCTTCTGTCTTTTTCTCCTCTTGTGAATATGTCTTGAATGGAGGGGAGACTCAGGAGTTTTGCTGTTCTGTCTTTTGTTTGAGTCCCGGAGACAGAAGTTAGTGAGACCTGGAGGCTTGTCGTCAGACTTACACTCCCGGACTCAGAACAAAATTTCAAACGTCCTTCCTCTGTCTTCCCAGGGAGCATGGAGGGTTCTGAGGTTTTCACCTGACTCCCCACAACTCCTTTAGATGGAGACTTGGAGTCCTGAAGGAAGCAAGACTTGTCTTAGCCCAGGGGCATTCTCTTGATTCCTGCCCACACTAGCTTGTGTGGGGATTCTCTTACTTTCAGCTTTCAGGCAGATGGCTTGTTCTTTCATCCTCTGTGTGTCCGTAGGCCTGCAGTGGGTCAGTCATTCCCGCCCCCAGCTTTGAGCACACATCGGGTTCCCGGGTCCAGCTGGGTGGGGGACGCACTAAGATGAAGAAGGCGAGCTGGTCCCAGTCCAGCCCCCATCACAGTGTCTTAAATGGCCCAGAACAGGTTTTCCCACCGTTGTATTAGAAGCACTCTTTAGATGACATCTAAATTAGTTTCGATTTTGGAAAGAATTTTGTTTATCCAATTAAATAAGCAGCATTTTTTGCCTCCCGGAACTCCAGAGCTGAGTGATCTGATCTGACAGCCTGGGTCAGAGGTAGGGCTTGGGGAACCACCTACCTCTCTTACCTCATCAGTGGTGTTACCTCCAAGACTTTGTCCTACAGAATCAAGTTCCCAGAGACTACAGGACCATTCTTCGTTCAAGGATCTCTAAGTGGCCGAAACCTCCTGTAAGCTTTATTTATTTATTTTTTTGGTGGTACGTGGGCCTCTCACTGTTGTGGCCTCTCCCGTTGTGGAGCAAGGCTCCGAACGCGCAGGCCCAGCGGCCATGGCTCACGGGCCCAGCCGCTCCACGGCACGTGGGAGCTTCCTGAACCGGGGCAAGAACCCGTGTCCCCTGCCTCGGCAGATGGACTCTCAACCACTGCGCCACCAGGGAAGCCTTCGTGTAAGCTTCTAAAATTCGTTTGCAGGAAGTTATGTTTCATTTCCTCTTTTTTATTATTCAAAGCAAATAAAATTGAAGGGGCCATAATGAGAGCGAACAGCAAATGACGAGAAGAAATAAACTGATTTATTTAATAACATGGTGGATGGCTTGCATTACATCGTGTGTCTTCTTCAAAAGCAAACCCACTGTTTCTAAGAAGCTCTTGGAACTCATCAAATTCCCATTAAGATTTTTGGGATTCAAAGAGCCCAGTTAGGGAATCTCCGTGGTATAATTAAAATATATAAATAAAACACCCCAACAGAAAAAAACTACAGTTCTTTTGTTCAGTCTCCCTCAGTTTGTCACCAAAATCAATTTGTGCTTCCTTGTGACCCACCATGAATTCGAATATTTAAGTATGGTTAGAACCCTAAAGATTGTCGTTACCAAGTGTGGGTGCTTTTGGAAAAGCAATAATCCAAGGAAGATTTCCCAACTCGGATTGGGTCGTGGGGTAGGTAATGGTTGTTATATGGGAATATTCTATTGGGAGATGGTTTGGAAAAGCATTTTCTCTTCGCCCATGATCTCTTATTTGAAAAGAGTGGGGGAAATATTGTTTTCATAGCACAAAGAACAGAAAATAAACCTTTACAAAACTGGCTGTGAGGGTTGAACAACTGGTTCCCACCTTGAAGACATAATCTCAACAGAGGGGAGTATTGGCTATTTTAGGAGGAAAGGTACGAGATTTTCATCTTAATGCAGAAGAGGGCAGAAGTTAAAAGAAATGCCGAGCAAAATGGATCTAAGACTTAATAAAGTTTCCCAACAGAATATTTAAATCTGTTAAAAAAACAAAACAAAACAAAACTAGTTTGTCTTGCTTACTGGCAAGATGAAGTGGGAGCAGGCCAGTCTGTAGTATTCAGAAAAATGACACTATCAAAGTCTGAACATTTTCTGAGAGTAGAGTAAAAGCCATTACAGCAGACATACTTGGTCAATTTGTCAGCAACTTTGAAGCCTCTGAATTCGTTCGAGAGCGTAAGATTTACTTCATGGACTAGTAGAAAAAGTGTTTTGCAGATAAAGGACATTTTGGCCTCTTCCTTGAATTCTGATGTTTTTTTTTTTTTCCTTTGGTAGCAGCGCTTGCCAGTGACTCAAAGTATGTTTAACCTTAAGTGAAACTCTTCATTTTTCAAATTGCATATGCTTGTGTCATGGAACGCTCTGGAAAGAACTTTCCCAGATCTCGAGTCCACACACATTTTGACTTTGCCCACGAGAGTTTTCTTTGTTTTATCCCTGGGCATACATGCTTTACTTTACATTTGCTTTCAGAAACAGAAAGGGTAGACTTTCAAAATCTGCTTCCTGCCCCAGTAGTTATCAACATTCAAGACATTTCAGGTGGAATTCCTTGATGGAACGGAACTCTCCCCATACTGATTATTAATAACCCTCTGATCATGAAGTTTGGTGTTACTCTCAGTTAAGAGAGAATAGTATTGGGGAAGGAGGAAGAAATCACCCTCTAAACTATTGGAGTGGGGGGAAAATCTACTTTTCTTAAAAATGGTGACTAGTAGAAAGAGTACTTTAGGGTCTTGCCTCCTATTCCCACCCAGGATGTGAGGGGAACCCTCAAGAAAAACAGCTCCATGCTTGGAGTTTCACAGCAAACAATGCCTGCCCAGCCATCTCCTGATGACCTTTGTCTTCCTAAATCTAATCCTGAGATAAACCTTGTTTCCTACACTTGACGGGTCCCTCTTTCACTAGTCCCAAATCCATCAGGCACATTGTGGTTGGCTATTTGTGAAGAAACAGAACTGACAGTTTCCTTCCTCAAAGTAAACAGTACTGGTACTTAGACACAGTTCAAAGAGTTTATCACCCCTTTGTGGCTCTTCTTCTAGGTGGGCAAAGGAGGGCCAGCTCTAAGTCCTAAGTACTTTATTCTCTGCTGACATTCCCAATTTTTACCAGTAGAAAAATACTGTAGAGTAATTACTCAACCAGTGGCCTATTTTGACAGCCTCCACCCCCCTTTTTTTCCTGTTCACTAAGATAACCATGAACCTCTCATCCTTGCTCCATTTTGTTGCCATTTATGGTCATGGCACAGGTAAAGGAATGGGTGGCCCCAGTGATGCTATTTCGGCGTTAGATTTCTCTCTGCTTTAACCCTGGTTACATGAAAAGGAATCCAGTCAGAGTGGTATCTCTTTGGCTCTCCCCCTTCTCATCCTCGTGGTTCCCATCATGTGGTTCACTGGACAAAAGGTCAAGAAATGCAGGAGGCTCCCCGGGTAGAACAGGACATGGAGGGTGTGTGATGTCATGCCGAGTGCTTGCAGAGGACCCAGTCGGGGAATACAATGTCCTGCCATCCAGCAGGATTCCCCTGACTGCCAAGAAGAGGCCGCGTTCTCATGCTCTCCAGAAGACAAACCATTCATATTTCCTATTGTTTCTCCAGGAACTTGCTTCCTTTTGTTTGTCCCAGCTTTCATAAACCAATGAGTCATGTCACTTGCTTGAGCAACTTCCCTCCTGAGGGTCATTCCAGAATGAGCCCCATTAGAGAATTGAACAGCAGCTGGGACAGGAGTTTTGTTTGGGATTTTCTTCTATAGGCTGGACTTTGTTATATAATTTCTTATAGGGAAGTGTCTGAAAGGTCTACAAGGGTCCATTTTTTTTTTTTTTTCTTTTTTGGTGGCAAAGGACTCAGAACTACTGAACCAAATACCCACATTGCTCCAAACTCCAAGCAACATGTTTGGGGATCTTTAGTTTACACTGCTTGGGGGGAGTCCTCACAAAACATCCAGTGTGAAAAATGGCTCTTAAGCGTCGTTTAGGTAAGTGCTGTAAACAGCCAGGAGGGTGGGAGGTGTTCTTTAGGCAGCTTCCCCAGAGGGTGCCCCTGGGGCCCCTGAGTGTCCCAGCTCCATGGATGCCTCCATTCCTGAGAGGCAGTGGGTCTGAACAAAGGACCTGCTGACAGAGTGGCTGAGGAGCTCCCAGAGATGGCGTTGCTGGTGTCACACAAAGGTGAGCCGGCCCAGGTCCGCTGGCGGGAAGGGGACCCGCAGCTAACTGTCCCAGAGCCTGTCGGCCTTGTGGCTGTGCAAGGGGGCTTCTTCTACAGCAACCAGAGGTGGAGGGAATGAGAAAAATGGACATTTTACAGGCATTGTAATAGGTATACAGAAGAGACATATGTCACTTTCAGAAAGGCTTCTCTTTTGTTTGTTTTTAAGGGTACAAAGGATTTATCCCGATTTACATTTAACCCACCAAGGGTAACACAGAATTGTTAATGACCTTGTCTCCTGATGGGGCTGGGTTTTGAGTTGAGGCAGGAGCCCTCTCTCTTGGGCCCTTCCATTTCAATCCCTCCCCCCTTATTTTCCCACATTACACCCTACCTCACCCCACTCCACCAATATCAAGACCTCATTGGGGTATAGAGGATCTGTCAAGACCTCTCTATTTTGTCACCAGGAAACCTAGGTTTTGGACCCAGTTCTGGCTCTACCTTTGGGAAATCCATTTACCTTCTCCTGTGGGTGGCAACACTTCCGCTCTGTGAAGTAGGAAAAAGATCTCTTGGGAGGACCGCAGAGAGTTCTTGGGAGGTGGAGGTGGGCCATTGCAGCCAGCCCTGAAGGCTGGTGAGCGCTGGCCCCGGGGGAGGGGGAGGAATGAAGGGAGTGGGCAAGGAGAGGGTATTCCAGGCAGAGAGCACTGAAGAGAAAGGAGTTCTGGGTTTTGATGGAAAAAAAGAAAGGTCTTCGTACCTAGACCTTGGGTGGGGACGTGGGGCAGGGCGGGTGACCAGCAAGGCTGAAGCAGCCAACGGAGACAGAAACCAGATAAGAAGCTGCTCGCATGAGTGTTTTCAGGATTTTGATATTAACCCAACAACAGTCAGTAGCCAATGAAGGGTCTTCCGCAGGGAATCTGGCTAAACAATAGTAAGATAGGACCCTCTCCTCAACTCACTGTCACCTGAAGGGGTGGAGGCATGGAATGTGGACTTCATGGATCTAATATGATAGTTTTTTAAATGGTGGGGATAAACAATGCCATTTAACACATTTTTGTCCAAAAAGGGCATTAAGAAAAACAACAACAAAAAAAGCCTGTCATCTTCATAATCACCACCACTACCATCATCCTTTCGTTTAAAAAAAAGGAGACACTTTAGCAAAAAAAAAAAAAAAAAAAGGACGGACAATCTCAGAAATTATTTAGATTTTAACCGATTTGGCTTTATGAAGAAAATCTACATGGCTGTGACTATTATTATTACTATTATTATTTTGACTTGGACCTGTGAAAACTTTTTCACAGCCTGGTACTCACCAATGTACCAGCATTTGGAAAGCATTGGTGAAGGTAAGCAGTTCTTGGGATGGTGAGGAAAACGCCAGGCTGACGTAGATGAGTTTATGGGAGAGGAGATATTATGCTGGATTGGGGGATAGTTTGGGATAAAGGGAAGGATGATGGACACAAAAGTCCCTAAGAATGCTTGCAACACAATAGATAATAAATGTCGGTTGAGACTTAAGTTGAATTGGTAATAATAATAGGTAGTCTTTATATAATGACAATTTCATTACCACTGTTTAATTGATGACCACTTCAGAGGCAGCTAAGAGAGGTATTATTATTCCTAAATTAGAAAATTTTAAATTGCATATAAGTTTCACATTGTATTTCTTTTGGACAGTGCTGTTCTAGATGGTGCTGGAAATGTTTCTTTCCTGGGATTAAGATTGTCTTTTAGGATGTGTTTATATATGAGGTAGCAAAGCTATGGAACCATGGGTCACACCAGCCACACCTTTAAATACTTCTAATCGTGAGATAGCTAATCTTGTCCAACACGTTTTGTCAATGAAATTGAAATAAGATGATTGTGTCTTAATTAGGTACAGAATCTCTCTTGCCAACATTTGCTGAAACAACTCAGAGGAAAAGAAATAACAATAAGATCACAATGTCAAAAAGCGAAATGGAAGAATTACAAGCTCACCACTGTTGTAATAATTATGGCTGGAATGGGGGATGTTGGGAAAGGTGACAGATGAGCTCTGTGTCTTTTAACGTGTGGGAGTTGGTTGACATCTTTTTCTAATTAATTCTCTACATCCCAGATACTGACTAGAAATGAGTACATTTATTCTGTGACCTTTATATTTGATACATAACTAATTACTTTGTCAATTTAAAAAAAATGAAGTTGACATATACCTTAGTTCCCATATCTAATTTGTCATTATGGTGGCAATAAGTAACCCATCCAGTTAATTTTTTATTCATTACGAAATCTCAAGAAATCCCATATACAAATTTGTTCCTTTTTACACACTCTCCGTATTCAGAAGTCCATAGCCCCCTTCAGTTTCCTGTTCCCCTGTGAGCCTGTGGGTCACGCTGGGGCCTCAGGGGGACAGGTGAGACCCTCTAGGTCCTGAGTCCAGCCCTAGGTCTGGGCGGCTCCTTTCCTGGGGAAGGGGTCCCCTTGTAGCTCTCCAGCTGGCGCATTGGCAGTAAGGCGGGCCAGGACGGGGTGGTCATCATCTGGCTGGTCCCCCCTACGGCCGAGTGTTGGCCTCACAGCTACACAGCCATCTCCTGGTCCTCTGACTGGATCATCAGGTCACACTGCCCATTTCTAGGTAGGCGGCCAGCTTGGCGTCCTGAGACTTCTCAGCCTGCCGGGGGCATGTGGCCCTCCTACTCTGTCTTCATAACGAAGGTTCCCATCTCCAGGATGTAGTGGCACGTGGTGCAGGAGTCCAGGGCCGGCAGCTGGTGCAGACAGGTCTCCCCGTCTTCCTCCACAGCATCAAGGAGGGGTGCGGGGGGCGGCGGTGGTCCAGAACATAGCAGACCCTTTCCCCGCTGCCGGTACTGACCACGGGGTGCAGGAACTGGTGGTCCCCACAGCCTGGGGCAGCGTCTGGATCTTACAGAAGTCCTTCCTCTCGGCAGCCTCATGCAGCTCCCCTGCAGAGGTGCGGCGTCCCTGGCAGTGACCGAGGCACGGGAGCAAGGTGAGATGGGGAGAGGGGACGTGGGAGGTCAGGCCGGGCGATGGCCCCAGCAGCTCTGGGTCCAGCATATAAATTTCACTGCATGCGATCTCAGTCACATAGTTGAGGGGTTCCTGGCCTGGGTCGGTCGTGTAGAAGCGGCTGACAGTGGTGGTCTCCAGGAAGCCCCACCTGGGGGCCAGTTCAGGCACATCAGGGATGTGACTCCCGCCCCTCTGGGCTCCTGCTGGAGCCTCTTGATATAGGCCTGGCAGATGCTCTAGGTCACTGTCACCCAGGACCACCACCTTGCCCAGTGGCACGGAGGCCTCCTTGGGCGACACCTTGTAAAGCTGGCGTCGTGGCTGTGCGTGCTGGCTGCTCGCCTGGATCCCTTCGCAGCTGCCCGGGCACTGGCAGCTTCGCTCTGCAGGGTGGCCGGGCTGCACAGGAAGCTGAGAGCGTGTTAGGCTGCGAGCCGGCGGGGCGTCCCATCCACCTGCACCCGGATGGCCTTGGCCGTGACGACCGCTGCCTCGTGGCACCGCGTCAACCTTGCGTGCCCGCACCTATGGGGCTGCCCGGGACCCCCTGGTGAAGCCATCGACCTCGCTGCGGCCATCCTCCTGCCACTAGGGCTCGGAGTCGTGGGGACCCCCGGGGTGGCCCCAGTCATGGTGCCTGTGCCGTACCCGCGTGTGTTCAGGACAGCGACGCCCTGCGGTTTCAGGTCTGAAGCACCGAATTCTTCTGAAAGACCCCACCTGGGCAAAGAATAAGCATACACATCCTCACTTGGTTTGGGATGTGCAGAGCCCAGTAAATAGAAAGATAATTAAAACCCAACTATTAGGGGCTTCCCTGGTGGCGCAGTGGTTGAGAGTCCGCCTGCCGATGCAGGGGACACGGGTTCGTGCCCCGGTCCGGGAAGATCCCACATGTCGCAGAGCGGCTGGGCCTGTGAGCCATGGCCGCTGAGCCTGCGCGTCCGGAGCCTGTGCTCTGCAACGGGAGAGGCCACAACAGTGAGAGGCCCGCGTACCGCAAAAAAAACAAACAAAAAAAACCCAACCATTGGATGGAACTTTGCAATTCTAAGGAATTCTAGCTAAAATGAACATTTTTATTTCCTTGCTAAACTATACTAGGGTAATAGAAGGGTATTTCTGGCCATGACCAGAAAGTTTTTCTGAAGGCCCTTTAGCCCACGCGTCCTAATGTGTCTCCTGGTTACCACCGCTGACCTTCTGAGCAGATAGTGGTTGACTTTTTACCTCTGCTGAGTCAAAACACTCTGCAATAGGGCCCAAGCAGCTCCTGATCTGCTTTTCACACCATCAGAAAAGTTGTAAGTTGAAGTAGCAGTGAGTCAAATGCCCCAGTGAAATAGAAGGAGAATGCTATCCGACCACACTGTGCCCCTGAACTAACTTCCTTGAGGTCACCTAAGTTACTAAATCCCCTGGGCTTTTTCCATTACCTGCTTGACTCTCCTCTTGCATTTGACACTATTTACCTTTCTCATCTCTGGCTGCTCCTACTGTGGAAGCACAGACCATGCTTACGTGTTGGTGTTGGTCTGGTTCTGACCTTGGTCTTCTCACTGCACACACTTCCCAGGTGAGCTTTCCTCAGGAACGGACGTGTCCCGGCTCTGTTTCTAGCTCAGATTCCTCTCCTGAGTTCCAGATGAATATATATAACTGCCCACTGGGTATCTGTGCTTCCGGATACCCCAGGACCCCCAATTCAGAAGGTCAAGTCATCTCCCTTCCGTTCCTTCCTGATCTTCTTTGCTTCTCATCCTTACTTCGTGAATGGCACAATGTTCCACTCATTTTCCAAGCAGGAGTCTTTCTTAATGTCTCCATGATTTCAAACGTGAATTCAGTTAACAATTTTGCTAATCCCTATCTGCTTAAAAATCCCTAAATTAGGAAGCAGATAAAGAATAGTTGGAAAACACCTAAAGGCATTGACCTGTATTATTCTCATTCAGGGGATGAAGCCGTGGCACATGTGACTGTTTCTGAGTAAAAATGAGGCATTTTCATGCCTGCAGATCAAGTTTATCTCACCCCTCACCTCCCACTTCCCACCTTCAATCTCTTGACACTGTCATCAGAGTGTAGTTTCTGAAACTGAAATTTGATTCTATCATTCCATTGCTTAAAGGCTTATAGCTTTCAGGAAATAATCCAAACTCCTTAACTGGTACTTCATAAGCTGGCCTGGTCTTGCTTACCTCTTTGGTGTCATCTTTGAGATTCAAATTCTCCTCCCCCGCCCTGGGAAGCATCTAGAGCTCTCATTCTGATCTTTCTCTTGACTCTGTACTTTCAGTACGACTCCCACCTGCAGCCCCAGCTTTGGCATAAAGTACTCCTACTCTTTCTTTAAAATTCATCTCTGGAGTCATTGTCTCTGCGAAGTCTTCCCTGACTCTCTTGCCTTGAGTTTGGTGCTCCCGTCTGTCCCTCCTTTCCCTCTTTTGCATTGATTAGAAATTTGAGAAGGGCTCTCTGCTCTCTTCTGCAAAACCCTTTAAAAGCACTTTGACATCCAGTCCTGGGTTCTGCCTTGGCTAGAGGAGAGTTAAAGGGAATGACTGGGTTTGTGAAGTCATCCTATATTATTCTGGGTGGACTGAAGGTCCAATTATTTCTGATTCTCTGGGAGTCCACTCCGGGCTGAATTCTCTTTCTCAACTTTGTCCTGATATAACCCTCTTCCTCCAGAATCAACCAAGGACTGGGATTCAGGAATGCCCAGATCTATTCAACTGTCATTATGTGGGACGTCTGTCTAGGTTCAGATCTAGGGCTGTGTGTGTGTGTGTGTGTGTGTGTGTGTGTGTGTGTGTGTGTGTAAAGAGAGAGCTGTAAACAGAGAGACATGGAGGTGGAGTGGGGGGAGACAGAGAGACAGCTTAATATGTCTTTTCATCTCCTTCTCTCCTCTCACTCTCTCTCCTTTCCACATATTGAGGGCTAATTAAATGCCAGGCATTCTGCCTCAGTCCCTTATATGCGTTCCACTATTGTATATACACTACTTAATCACAGTGATCACATGTATTTAATCCTCACATCTTAATGTTTAGAATACCGAAGTAGTTTGCTTGGTCATCCAGCTAGTGATTTGCAGAGCTGGATTGAAATACAGGTCCTTCTGACTCTAAACAAGCTCTCCTAATTTGTATGAGCTTTCATATTAAACTGCTTGTAAAAACCCCACTTGAAAATAATTACATCATGGATGCCGTTTTCTTCTTCTTCTTCTCCTCCCCCCACCTTCTTTTTCTTTCCTTTTACCTGGAAATAGACAGTGAAACCCATGACCAGCAGGATGTGTTGTCACAGAATAAGTCTTGGGTTTCATATCAGGAAGCTGAATGCAGCTGAGACCAACTCACTCTAGGAACTCTAGGAAAACACAGACCATGCATTAAAAAAAAAAATGTTTTTCAAATTTTACTCTGAACCAAATCTGATTCACAAATATTGAGTCTCCACAGGACTTTTATGCTATCAATTCATAATTAAAATGATCCTACCCATCCCCTCTCTTCCCTTTTCTCCAACCCCTCTTATTTTCTGATTCTTTTTATCTTGATGAGACTGTCGGATGGAAATCTGCTTTGGAAGGAAGGAACGCTGGTCAAAATATATGGCCTTGGGTCCCCGTGCTCTGCTGCTCTGGGTGGGAGGTGTGGCAGGTACAGGAAGGGCTTGGGAGGGGCAGGAATGGGCGAAGAGGGCGGGGCTTGCACACAAAGGCATCCAGGGTGGGTCACTTGGCTGTGGCAGGCACGCTTTGTCTGGGACTGTCCTGGAGGTGAATTCCAGTGTCCCTGAAGGAATGACAGAGCTGCAGAGCCATGCTGTCTCCTCAGGAAAATGTATGGCTTTTGTTCCACAGTCTTGGGGGCAGGGATCGACTTCCCTCTTCTGTGATTTTTGGGTCTTTAGTTAGCGATAAATGATGTGATTAGCTAATGTACCCTCCAGTGGAAGAAAGGGACCCTCTAAAGACATTCAGAATGACTGAGCTGTTTGCTAGAGGTAAGAGGAAGGTGAAAAACTGTCCCCTCATCCTTGCAAATTTGTTTGGGTTTCTTTTTTAATTTTGAGGGACTGGAATCTCTTACTGTAAACATATTTTGTTATGCAAATGTCCTGTCATCCCCCCCACCCCACTGCCCCTTCCAATCCCCTCCAGAATTCCTAAATTAGAGAGCAGGTAAATGGTAATTAGAAAACGCCTAAAGGAATTGAGCTGTATTGCTCTTGTTCTGAGGGTTACATCTTGCCATTTGTTAGAAACTTTGAGTTGAAAATGAAGCATTTTCATGCATCAGTTTTGGGGAAAGTCTCTTCTGGATTTTTTGGTTGCATATTTGAATCAACCCTTCTTCACTGAGTGCTTCTTACCTGAGTCAGGGAGCAGGCGAGCTGCTGGGAGGGAAACAAAAACAATCACAGAGACCTCTGCCCTCAGGAGTTTTCAGACTCTGAAGAACCAAGCTGTTTACCCCAGCAGACTGTGGGCCACTCAGAGACAGCGTCTGTGTGTACGTAGCTTTGCGTTCCCAGCACCTCACCATGCCTGGCGTCTGCTAAGCATTTCAATATAGAGTGACTGACTGAAGAAATGGCAAACATAGTAGGAGAACCGTGTATGCTCAGTGCCCAATAAGGGATGCCTTCTGTGGGGTGATTGGACAGGCAAGGCTTTCCAGAGTACCTGACCTAGTTCTTGCAGGACAAAAAGGTTAAAAGGCATGTTCTCTGGGGCTGAGAAATGATGGGCAAACTGAGAACGGACCAGTCTGAGCTTGAGACGGTTTGTGCTGGGGAGAGGGGGATTAAAAAAAAAAAAGGAAACTCCCTGAGTCGTTAGCGCCATTGGGCTCAGCCAAACTGCAATCTCACTATTTTTCTCTTTTTGTTGAAGGTCTACAGCGGGATGAGATCAGTTACCATTGCCATCTTATTCACTGTATGGAGCTCGTATGATTCTAGGTCTGGTCTGAAGGGTGCAGAGTACCTGCATGGTTTAATGGAGGTCACGACCGTTGCTAGAGAGACTAGAAGTCCCTGCTCCACGGAAGGTGAGAATGACAATGTCTTTGCCTGGAAGGATGTCGTGCTCATTCCTTTGAAGTGTTTTAGTAAAATATTTGAGCATATTTCCTTCTGTGTGGCTTCTTGTTAGTCTTTTTTGCTGTTGTTGTTGTTGAACGGTTGACTCAGCTGAAGAGTTCATTTGGTCAGTGTTTGCGATGGGATGTGGGTATTTCCCACATCTTTAAGTTGTGAAACCATTTTGGAGCAGTCTTCACCTCCCATGTAAAATGTGTGAATTTGCAACATGGACAGAGATAATGTAAAGGGCAAACCCACTTCTCCCAGGTGCCCACTATAACCCTAGGATCGATACCAGGATCATCTCCAAAAAGCACTCCCAGCAAGTCTCAGCATCCTCCTCCATCTCCCTAGACACAGAAGATATTCTGAGAGTACAATAAAATAGACAAATGCAGATGACAAACCAAAAATCAGGATCAAGGGGAAGTACCAAGGAGCTTTTAATTAATTGAGGATCCAGTATACCTCATCAGCACAAGGGGAAAAACATTCATGTTTCTAATGGAGCAATATACAAATATATACAAATCAATGAGATGCAAATGAAGTGTGTAATTTCTGAAGGGACACGGAGCAAAGGAGATAAAATGTATGCTTAAGGGAAAAACATCCCAAACATAAAATGACTTGAGTGGATGCATTTTTGTCGGTAGGTTTGGAGACCAGAAGGTTCTGACTCAGAGTGGAAAATGAATAATTTTTGTATGACTGAGGATAAGTTACAGCCGCATAACCAGACAGAGCCCTGAGCTATCGGGAGGACAGGAAGTAGGTTGTGTTCTTTGCTCTGCTTAACCCCCTGTGCAGAAACACAGAGGGATTTGCATGAAGCTTTTCTTTTCCACTTTGTTGCTTGCTTTCAGTCATGTTCGATGAATCAGTCATACCAACCTTTAAAAGTTAGGGAGAGAAAGATTTGAAGAGAGAATGGAGGTATTTCTAAGCTCCACTGAAGCTCGCTGGATTAGAAGAGCTTCAGTGATAACAGTATTTCTTATTTTGCTTCCTTGACATCTTCCAATGAGCTCAAAGCATTTTATAGACACTATCTCATTAATTCTTTCAACATCCTAGAGAGGAAGGCGGTCATTTGTCATCACTTTATGGATTCAGAAATGGGACCAAGTCACTTCTCAGAAAGTGATTATGACTTGGGGCTGTTCAAGAAAGTCACCAAAGGTTCTTGGGTCCATTTCTAGAGTCTTCACGCTGAACCCTCTCTCATCTCCTCACGGCTTTTTGATCAGATGTCTGAAACATCTGATGTCTGAAAGAAAGAGATACATTTCTGACAGATTATGAGCCTCTTAGGGTTTCAGCGCTGGGCTTACTTTATCCTGGAATACTTGCATGGAAAAATCTCTAACCTCTAAAAAATGGTCTATTGCATCCTAAAACCCAATATTTATGAGCGAATCTTTTAGTGATTGTGTGCATCCAGGTTCCGTGTTTCCACTGAAGGCTCTTTCTTTCCAGCACCTCCGCCTACTAACTCTTTGACTGTATCGTGAGCTCTGGGAGGGGCAGAAATGGTGGTGGCTTTACTTTTCTATCTCCTGGTACCCAGCGCAGCATCTTTCCCAAGATAGGTTTCAGTGACTGTTAGCTGAACATATGACTGGTTATGTGTGTAAACGTGGTGGAACACAGCAGCAAGAGACCCTCAGTTATTGTAATTTAACTTCAGCCTTTCTTACTCTGTCTCAGCAAAGGTTTGGGGATATAGGTCCAGAACGGGGCCTTTCCCTCTTGATGCTACTGGTACAGCTGGGGTGAACTTTTGGAGGGCTAGACTCAGAGTTAAAGTTTTTAACAAGTTGGATGTTTAGGCCTCTTTCAAGATGAGTTCAATTTCTCATTTGAACTGAGGCACCCTGGGCCCCACGAAATTGGTCCTGTCATGGATGTGAGTTCAGATACAGCATTCCAGGTTTTTCTAGAAGCCCCAACTTCCCTCCCCCCAAGATCCACACCAGACTTTCTAGTTCAGTCTGTTGGCCAGCCTGCGTTCGCCAGGTATGGCTAGCTGACAGTTTGTCTGTGGGAAACGGTCACTCTGGAGGTAGCTTTTCTTGGTTTTCCTGACCGTTAATGGCTAAGAAGTTTGGCCTTTCTCTGGTCTCACTAAGTCAGGGACTGCAGTGATGAGAGTCAAATGTGCTTTTGACCACAAAATCAGCCGGCAGAAAATCCCTTTGAGAAACTTTGCCATGCCACAAATGACTCTCCGGGGCCTCGAGCAGTTGGGCCTTTCCTGGCCGCCCAGAAGGGCAGCTGTGCTGCGTCAAAGGGCCATAAAGGGTGGGTGGAGGTGGAAAGTAGAAGGGTGGGGAGAGGTTCTGGTCCTCAGGGAGTCCCGGGGGCTTTGGCCTTGGGTGGTTTCCTCTTTCTTTGTCTATCCCTGTCCTTTAAAGGACATCCTAACTAAATTTATTTTCTGGGCCAGGGATTCTGAACTTTTGATGAACCATAAAATTCCCAATTTTTAAATTTCTGAATGCTCCTGGCATCCTGAAGAAACTTCCAAAGCTTTCGAGAAACCACAGGGATTTTTTTAAAAAATAAATTTATTTATTTTATGTTTGGCTGCACTGGGTCTTCATTGCTGCGCGTGGCCTTTCTCTAGTTGTGGCGAGCAGGGGCTACTCTTCATTGCAGTGCGCGGGCTTCTCATTGTGGTGTCTTCTTTTGTGGCAGAGCATGGGCTCTAGGCACGTGGGTTTCAGTAGTTGCAGCACGCAGGCTCAGTAGTTGTGGCACACGGGCTTAGTTGCTCCACGGCATGTGGGATCTTCCTGGACCAGGGTTTGAACCCATGTCCCCTGCCTTGGCAGGTGGATTCTTAACCAACGTACCACCAGGGAAGCCCAAACCCCAGGGATCTTAAAATGTGGAAGAAGACTTGCTCCCTCTTTTTATTTTTCCCCCCACTGGGCATGTGAGATTCAAATTCCTTCCCAGAGTCTGGAAAAGTTGGTTGGTTTCAGCTTGTCCCTCCAGGAAACTCAAATAAATTGTACCAGGCCAGGGCTTCCCTGGTGGCGCAGTGGTTGAGAATCCGCCTGCCAATGCAGGGGACACGGGTTCGAGCCCTGGTCTGGGAAGATCCCACGTGCCGCGGAGCAACTAAGCCCGTGTGCCACAACTACTGAGCCTGCGCGTCTGGAGCCTGTGCTCCTCAACAAGAGAGGCCGCGATAATGAGAGGCCTGTGCACCGCAATGAAGAGTGGTCCCTGCTTGCCACAACTAGAGAAAGCCCTTGCACAGAAACAAAGACCCAACACAGCAAAAACAAATAAATTTATTAAAAAAAAAAATTGTACCAGGCAGTTTCTTTTTTTCCCCCCATTGTTTCACCTGTTTCATTTGTGGGTTTGTAGTGGAAGGACTGGCCCTATAGGAATATGGATCCTATAAAAAAACTTGTGCTTCATTTGCAGTTAAACACTTTTTAAAGAAAATGACATTCTTTTTTATCTGTGATGCAGCCTTCTCCCCATCTAGTGTAATTTTCAAATTTTTAGTTTCACTTTGGAATCTACCTTTTGAGCTGCGTTGGTTTCCCTCGGCTACCTGTGGTTTGCACTAGTTCTGTGGCTGGGATGTTACTCCGGTCACCTTGGCAATGTGAAATATTTGCAAAAAATAAAACAAGTCTCTTGTTTTTCTTTGCACCTTGTTGGAAAAGGATGAATTTAGTACATACCTGTCAAAACCAGAAACCCGTTCTTTTTCCCATCCTGTCAATGAGGAATGGGCTGTCCTGTCCAGGTTTCCACTCCCTCAAAACACTCAGAATAATAGCAATGACCTATCTGATCACTTTATTCTAATCTAAACCAAATCATGCCCCTCTCCCCCGACTTCTCTCCTTGTCTCTTTCTCCTTCCTCCCCCAAAGCAGTTATTCTCAACCTAGCTCAGCAAGTAGCGGCAGGGGCAGGGGTTATCTTCCTCATTTGATTCGTGAGGACAGATATACAACAGAGAGTTCAGAGTATGAATTCTGGAGTCAGAATGACTTGAATTCTGGTTCTGCAACTTGCCAGCTGTGTGACTGTAGACTTGCTGTTTGACTTCTCTGAGCCTGTTTCTTCTTCTGTAAAATGGTGATTTAATGGGACCTATGACCTAGGGTCCCTGGAAAGTTAAACGAGATGCAATGTGAAGAGCTTAGCACAATGCCTGGTACAGAGTGAGAACTCAAATGTGGTCACCCATGTTGTTATTGTTATTAATCTGAAGAGCATTAGTCCCATGAGATCGTCTCTGAAAAAGAAAGCTGCGGTCAGCTAAGATGGGAAAATGGTGGACGTTGGTCCACCTCTGAGTGCACGTGATAATGACATTCACATAATAAAGGCTCTGAGAAGAATGGTTAAGAAACCTATTTATTTTATTTGATCGAGTATTTACCCAAATTACTTGTCTACGGAAACCCTCTCTTTATTAGTGTTCCTTGCGGCACACTTGGGAAAATTCTCAGCCAGTGGGATTTTTAACCACCTCCCCCAATAATTACCGGAGTTTGTACTAATTTTCTGCAGAGTTGATTACATAGGTGTGTAATAGATAAATGCCACAATTTACACCAAAACTTTTGTCACCTTGAGAAACACAAGGGACCATGCATTGAAGACCATCTGGTACTGTGATGTGTTTTAACTTTTTTTCCCTCTTCCTCCTTGTGAAATTATCAGTTTATTATAGACCAAATATGCCTAAAGTGAATATCTAATTCTTAGCCAATTTTTGCACATCGATCTGACCTATTACCAAGTCAAGTACTATGGAAATTCAAATTAAACTATAGAAACAAGGTGCCCTTCACGGGAGAGGCAGAGGTCTTTTTTATTTTTATTTATGTTTTTGTTTGGCACCGTACTGTTTTATTTCAACCTTCAAACAATATAAAGAGGTAACAACTTCTGACGCTGAACCATGCAAATAACAATAAAGGAACAAAAAACTATATTAACGACGAAAAGACAATCATTTAAATGTGCTTCACGGCAGTGCTTTGGCAGTACTGGCATGTACTTCTAGCCAATGGCTTCCAACAAGAGGGGTCTGAATGAACCCCCTGTTCTCGGCAAAAGAGACCCCACATTTTCTCCCTGGTGGTTTACACATTCTGAGTCACACACACCACACCCCTACTTTCACCGGACTTTTGTAATTCACATCTTACGACACAGTAACTACACACTGTGCGTCTGTACACAACAAAAACTAAAAATAAAACAGGGTGGTAGAAAAGTAAACAAACTTCAGTGTTTCCAGTAAGACATCAGGGAATCGCTGCTGGCTGGGCCCTTCATTTCACCAGTTTAAGGAAAAGTTTGACTTACGTTTCTCAGGAAACCCAATATTCAGAAGCTTAACCAGCAGGCTCAAGTTAAAAGTTTAGAAGACAGTCCTCCTTTTTTTTGGTAAATGTTTCATGTAAAACATGAAATCAAGTTCTACTTTATAAAAAAACAACTAAGTATTTTTAATAGTAAAATACATATGTTTATAATTCTCTTTTTAAAAAGACATTTAATAACAATACTTCAGAAGACTGGGTATAACCTTCAACCCCCCACCCTGCCAAGCTGTCCACCTGGCACAGATACATTAAGGCAAAGGCTCCTGGAGAGGCATGTCCACCTCGGCGCTGGGCTGGGGATGCAACAGGAGCACACTCCGCTCCTGCAGGGCCAGTTTAGAAAGGCTTCTCCGTCATGTTCACCGAGCCATCCTGCATCCCGAAGTAGACTCTCTCTGCCATGTTGATGAATAGGCCCGTGTCCACCACGCCTGGGATAGTTTTGATAGTTGTGTTCACTTCACTCCATTTGTGGACCCGGTCAAACTTCCAGTCCAGGATAAAACTCCCATTATCCATCACCACAGGACGTGCCTTGTCGACAGCCATTTGACGTTCAATCACACCCGCAAACTTCTGGGTCACAGCCCAGCTCACAGGCCATCGGGATGACCTTGTGCCACTGATCCCCGAGGTTCTTTGAATCTTTCCGGAAACTGGCAATCACGATGAAGCAACTGGCGTTGCCAGCCACAATTTTCTCCTGGGTCAGGCAGCCTCCACCACCCTTGACGAGATTGAAATCAGCATCTACTGCATCAGCACCATCGATGGCAAGGTCAATCTCTGGTCGTCGGTCCAGGTCACCGAGAGTTCAGCCATACTGCAGGATGAGCTGATGGGCGTGGAAGGAAGTGGGAATACAGACGAGATTCAGATTCTCTTGTTTCACTCTTTCAGCTATTTGCTGCACAGCATGGACAATTGTAGAACCACTCCCAATTCCCAGCACTTGGTTATTCCTCAAGTGATTCTCCACGGCCGCGCAGCCTGCCAGCTTCCGGGCCTCCTCGGCCTTGGACATCGTGGAGGGGGCCAGGCGGACGCTGTTAGCATCCCCGCCACCGGTACTTGTGCTGCCAGCACCAAAATGCCAGGCAGAGGTCTTTAGATCGCCAATGAAGCTAACTAACTACGTGGCTCTCTTTATTAACCCTGTGCACTGATCAGGTGAACATGTTACCAAGCGTTATAGTTATTATAATAAAGGAGTCATTGTTTCTTGTGCGTCAAGGGTTCTGATGTGACTAATGTGTATACACGCAGAAGCACAGTGGTGCCTTCCTGCTGTTTACTAGTTTCTAAAATCCAGTTCCTTGGAGGCAGTGGACTCAAGAACGAAACCAGCACAGAAGCAATGGGAGTGCCTTTGTCCTCCAAGTTAGGACACTTCTTCATCCGGAAACGTTTAGGACAAGGGCTGTGTGGGAAAAACAAGCTCCGAACCAAGATTAGATTTGGGAGGAGTGTGAGGCTGAGGGGCTAGATCAGCATGGGGGTAGGGGCGTGCTTCCAAAAGAGGGGCTGGGCGTGGAACACGACCACGTGTGTCCCAGAGAGAAACTTCCCAAAGGGCTTTCTCTCCCAGGCATGGTTCAGAGTGATTGCGGAGCAAAGTGTAAAGTCTGGTTTTGGTGCCATGGGATTTCTGGGACAATCGCAGTTGCAAATATCGTGTTCCATCAGCTCTACGTGTGCTCTTGACTGTATTAGAGTCACATCTTGATCTTAAATTAAGGCCATGATCACTTACAACCCCCAAGAAAGGATCAGGAAAATCAGTCCTACCATTCCCAACGTGTGTTTTATTTCTCTGACACTCGCTGCTTCTCTGAGCTACATGTTTGCTTCTTTATAACATGGGGGCTTGGAATAGATCATTTCAATGTTCTAGAACAAAGATTTTGGCGCTGAATGACTTGAGACAAAGCGTTAGATTATTACTCTACCGTCATGAATTGTTACTGTGTGTGAAGTGCTCACTATTTTTTCTGCGGTGATTTTTAATTTCCAGAATGGCATGTGTTCATTCGCGGAACTCAAAGCCCCATCCCCTAACCGTGATAGCTGCCACCAAGCTGGGTGATTTTTAACAAGCGCTCCAAGTAGCTGGAGTAATTACTCCTTGTTTAGTCAATAGCACAGTTAGTAGTGAAAATGTCAACAAGTTAAACAACCTACCAGGTACTTTTCCTAAACTGCCCTAAAGGCAGACACAACCAAATGCTATCAGTTTCGATCTTCCATCTAAACCCAAGATCTACCCCCAATCCTGGTGTTAGAACAGAGCATGTGTTTGCATCTTGCTGTGGGAAACAAGGATGCCATCTTTTGTCAAAATAGGGCCAAGTCTTGAGAGATACTATAAGGAGCTTTATTTTTTTCCCCTCTTTCGCTGTGTGATGTTTTGTTTGTCCTGCAGCCCTGAAAATAAATGCCAGGCAAAGGCTCATGTAAATGAAGACTGTTTGTTCCTTCATGGGAGGCCGAGTTTACAAACAGAAGCCTTAAGACAAAGCAGGCACTCTGGAGCCATTGTGGTTGGCTGCCCGTGAATTCCATCTGAAGAGCACCCTGGCCCCTAAGAGGTGAATGCCTGCAGGTATTTGTATCTTAATGGAAGAAGGGGGATTTCTCATCTCTGCTATAACAGCAATAATTGAGTTACATATTCTACTTTCTTGGGTTGAAAACCTGGGTACAACAGGTCTCCTGTAGGAGATTGTTCTAAAGGGAATGAGACTCAGAGCTGAGCCAGTTGTGAATGGACATTTGCTTGAGGGTTTACCCAACTTAAAAATAAAATTGAGATATAATTGACATATAATATTGCATTAGTTTTAGGTGTACGACATAAAGATTCGATATTTGCATATACTGCAAAAAGATCACCACAATAAGTCTAGTTAATACCCATCAGAGCCACCATTTTTAAGCCACGCTTTCCAAGATTTTAAGAAAGTTATTCCCATTGGGAAAGTCAAATACATTAATTTTTGTCATATCCTTCAGAAAAGTTTGGGTATGGAATAAAATAATTGTTAAATGAATACATGAATAAAGGAATTAATGAACAAAGGAGTTGACGAATGAATATATATGGAGTGAGATGAGATCGGTGTTACAAATGGTGGTCCAGAACCACAAATCTTGAAGTGTTGACCTTTTCCTTAATCTCTTCATTGTAGCCTTTGACCAATTTCTGCTATATTTGCACTGTAGATTATGGTACTTTAGCCTCTGACCAGCCCAGGACAGTCAAGTATTGCTTACTTGCATCCCCCATTTTCAAAATAATCTTGTAAAACACAAACCAGAATGGAACGGAATAGACACAAGCGGGGCATGTTCCATCTCTTTCAGGTTTTCCACCATCACTTTCCCAGGTCCTGGTCTTGGTTTTCTTTTATCCCAGGTCATGTAGTACAGTAAGTTTTTATCATGATTGTACTCAAAAGGTTTCTTCTACACTCCATGATTCTATTACTCTGATTCTAATCCTTCTCCAAGTACGGGTGTTCAACTAATCGCTAGTGGAGAAGTAGAATTTCAGTGGAGGGGTAGAATTGAATTCCATATCTGTCCTGAAATTCTCATTTGATTTAGGAAATGACTCACGTGAGTCCTACAGTATGAAAGCCACTGGGAAAGAAAGTAAACATCTCTTAAATGGGATTGTGTGCTCAAGATAGTTACATGGATTGACAAGAACATTTTTTTTTGGCCACTCCACACCATGTGGAATCTTAGTTCTCTGACCAGGGATCGAACCTGTGCCCCCTGCAGTGGAAGTATGGAGTCCTAACCACCGGACCACCAGGGAATTCCCAAGATATACACGTCTTGAAAGAGGGTTTGATCCAAAGAGTAGAGGGCAGGAATTAGACCCTATAATGGGTGCTCATTTAACACTGTTTGTATAAATGGATTGATAATAAAATTTTAGATAATTCCTTTCTTTGGGCTTGTAACAGCCTATCGAGACTCCTTCGTCTTCAAACATTGAAATATTTTTATTAAAAATTTATTTCTTGGGCTTCCCTGGTGGCGCAGTGGTTGAGAGTCCGCCTGCCGATGCAGGGGACACGGGTTCGTGCCCCGGTCCAGGAAGATCCCACATGCCATGGAGCGGCTGGGCCCGTGAGCCATGGCCGCTGAGCCTGCACGTCCGGAGCCTGTGCTCTGCAACGGCAGAGGCCACAACAGTGAGAGGCCCGCGTACTGCAAAAAAAAAAAAAAAAAAAAAAAAAAATTATTTGTTTTTTTAAATCAATTTAACCTCACTCCAACATTTTTGGAGCATGTACGACGCTGTGTTCTGTGGTGTGTGATGGGTGCGCAGTGGAGAGCAAAATAGACAAGTCCCCTGCCCTTCATATTGCTAGAGTGTAGTGGTGGGAACTGGCGTTACACTGTATCTGAAAATATAATTAAAAATTGTGAGGAGTTCTATGAAGGCAAAGAACAGGAGAACATGCTATAAAAGAAAGTAATAGGGTATCGGGGCAGCAGGGACACACTTCAGGTTTGGAGATTCAGGGGAAGCCCTTGAAGAAGTGACATTTCAGTTGAAGCCTTAAGAATGAGGGAGGGCAAAGGAAGGAGAGGAGAAAGGGTAGTCCCGGCACCAGGAAGAATGTGTCGGAAGAACCGAGACAGGACAGAGTTTGGGGCACTTGGGGCTGAAAGAGAGCCAGTGTGGCTGGATCACAGGACACAAGGAATGGTGGGGGTGAGAGGTGTAAAATGAGGCCGGAGGAGCAAAGTGGGGTGTCCAGGAGGGGCCTGAGGGCCAGGTGAAATGGGACATTGTGGAGGATTTGCATTGGTGATCAACCCCATCTAATTCATTGGGAAATAATTTTTAAAATATTCCTTGGCTGCAGTGTAGAGGACGAACTGGAAATGAACAAGAATAGGGGAAGGAAGACCACAGAGGAGGCTGTGACAAAATACTTCCTCCCACACTTCTCCAGTGAGCTACGAACAAACATGGCGGCATGATTGGTGGCCATGAAATAGAGCATCGGAGGGAAGGTCTGAGGAACTGAGCTGGAAGCCAGGTTCTGCGCCTGCTTCTTGGTGGATGCCTGGACAAATTACCGACATGAGTAACTCGAATGGAACTCAGTTTTAGAAGAACAAAAACACTCATGGGTTGTATGGAGGTTAAATTGCATAGATGCCTGTAAAGAGATTCATACAGTGCCTTCCCAGAACAGATATTTCCTTCTTCTTTAGAAGACCTTTCTCCTCTTATCCATCTGGAAAGCTCCAAGCAATCCTTCAGAGCTAGCTCGTTACATCCTCTATGATACCTGCTCTAATCACAGAATATTTAGAGATATCGCTGCATCCCTTCCAGCCCTGGTTGTAATTTTAAAAAGTTTTTAAATTCACTCTGTTGATTTCTTTTTATTGGTGTCGATTTTGTAACCCGCATTGTATGTACTATTTAGAGAGCCTTGTTTAGAATTTTACAGTGACAAACCATTGCTATTTTTTTCCCATAAATTAATGTTTATCTCTATAAACACTTGAAATATTGGCATATTTTGCTCATAGGCATGTTCTTATATGCCTGATTATTCTGAGGGGAAATTGTTGTGCTGTGCACATTATTGTTTTAAACATTATTTTAAAGATCTTAAACATTATTTCAAAGGTCTAAACATTTTTTTATCTTTTTGTTTTGGAACAGTGTGTTATTATTCTTTCTCCAGAATTTGTTTAAAGAGAATTCATGGATTAAGGTAAGAAATAGGATCTTGAGTAGCAGCAAAGAAGGGACCCAGAAATTTGCAGTTTATAATTATAGCTCTTTCTAGACTTTCTGCTATTATCTTAGAGGTCTTTCAATGCTTATCTTAAGTCCTGTACTCTTCACCAAGTCTCTAGTCTGATGGCTGATATTCCACCAAAATCTGTTGAGCCATAGAGCTGTGTCTGGGAATGTGCCTTATAGGGAACTGCATTTTCCAGGAGCTATTGAAGGTCATAGGACTAAGCTCTGGCTGGTGGACTATAATTACATGTGATGTGTACCACCTCAGGCTTAAGCCTGAAAATAGTGCACACATGCTTTTCGTGCTCTTTTTCCTTTGAACTGGAGCATTGATAAGCTGATGACCAACTTTGATCATAGAGATGAAGACATTCCCCTCCAAGATGGCAAAGACACAATCTAGAAGAAAGTTGGGTCTATGAATGACCATGTTCAATAGAACAGTTCTCCTACCTGCTTTGGGTTATAACATGAGAGAAACATCAACCTCTCTGTTACTTAAACCACTGCATTATTGATTTTTTTCCAGAGTAGCTAAGACTTTTATTCTGTCTATATAAAAATTGGTACTTGAAGTGGAAGGGTGTAACAAAAATCAAATATATATGTCATTGAATCTGGTGGTGGTGTAACAGATGTTATAGTCTGGAAAAGTTTGTTATGGCAGATTAGATCTTTACACGAACGAATCCACATTCTAGTCTCAATTTTGATCCATGTTTGCCTCTGCTAAACTTCTATAGCACTTTATTTTTTATTTTTTGCGGTACGCGGGCTTCTCACTGTTGTGGCCTCTCCCGTTGCGGAGCACAGGCTCCGGACGCGCAGGCTCAGCGGCCATGGCTCACGGGCCCAGCCGCTCCGCGGCATGTGGGATCTTCCCGGACTGGGGCACGAATCTGTGTCCCCTGCATCGGCAGGCGGACTCTCAACCACTGCGCCCCCAGGGAAGCCCCTATAGCACTTTCTGTTTGAATCTTACTTAATTCTTTATGTAATCAGTCAGCACATTGAAGGAGTACTTTGTATTCTGTAATAATAATCCATTACATTTACATATTGTTTTATAGTTTTCAAAGTGTTTTTACATTTCTTACTGCATTGCATCTTCACAAAAATAATGAGATGTTGGGATTCATTTATCTAGTTGACATTTATGGGCCAGGCAGTGGGCTGGGTTTGCAGGCATCTTATCAGATTGATGCTTTCGACTTGGAAGTGATTTCACTTAAGACCAAATTAGAAGGACATATAGGAGTCTCAGGTAAAAGTATTGTTATCATGACTATTTTTTTTTTTTTTTTTTGCATCTACTACCTGAGACCCAGGACATTAAACGATTTGCCCAAAGTTGCATAGCTAGTTAATGCTCTATCCATTGAACCAGCACCACTCAACTCTGACAGTAAAGTACCTAAAATTTCTAAAGCGCATTTATAAAGGGTATTTATGAAATAATTCAGCTAATAATAATTTTTCTTTATATATTGTCATCCACTTACTGTAAAAGTGAAGTAAAGAACAAATCGTGGGACTTTCCCGGTGGCTCAGTGGTTAAGAATCCGCCTGCTAATTCAGGGCACACGGGTTTGAGCCCTGGTCCGCGAAGATCCCACTTGCCGCGGAGCAACTAAGCGCCACAACTACTGAGCCTGTGCTCTAGAGCCCGTGAGCCACAGCTACTGAGCCTGCGTGCCTAGAGCCCGTGCTCTGTAACAAGAGAAGCCACTGCAACAAGAAGCCCGCGCACCGCAACAAATAGTAGTCCCCACTCGTCGCAACTAGAGAAAAGCCTGCGCGCAGCAACGAAGACCCAACGCAGCCAAAAATAAATAAATAAATTTATATATATATAAAAAGAACAAATCATACTGCTTGCACTGAGTGAGGCTATAATTCAATCTGCCGGCACTGAGTTTATTAACTTCTTAGAGTACAGGGCGTAAGTGGTTTTGGTGGTAAAGTGTTGTAGACCAGTAAAAACTTGCGGCAAACTGGAAACAGCCCCTGAGCAATGGTTGGATTATATTGTTTCTTTGAGTAGCTAATATAGCACCTTTTATCATGTTATGACTCAAAGGCTGATGGACAATTTGATTTCTTCACAGGTCACCTTGCTGAGGCAGAGAGCAGGAGCCTGACAACAGCCAGTGGGGGTGATAACAAAACAAAATATATGACAGAAGAGGAGGAATCACCAGGGAAGAAGATGGCGGGTGCACAGGAGGAAGACAAGAGCATGCTGAGCCAGAGAAAAAGGATAATTAAAAGGACTCAGGGCTTGTGAAAAAAATAGAAAAAAAATAAGAAAAGGAAAAGAACTAGTGAGATTAGGTTTAACCAAATTAAATAGCATGGAAAGTAGAATGAGAATAAAATGAGAGTTTCTTTTGGGTCTAGGGGCCTCCTTAACTGTAATTTGAAAATATAAGGATATTAGATACTAAGATTTAAAAGACAGGGAATGTGTTCCCGAAGGATCTATTGAGTTCTTACTCTGTGCAAAACCATGAAAGTTTGAATGATGATGAAAAGAGAGGTAAGGTAATTGCCGCCTTGGAGCTCAGAGCTGAGGTGATAAGTGCAGAGTAGCATCCTGCGTTCTCGCGTTCCTCTCTTGACTTGAGTCAAAGGCAGCTCTGAGGAAGTGGGCTGCCTTTCTCCCACCTTAGGGGTTGGCATAGACTCAGCACTAGAGGATGACAGGCTGGACACCATATGGTTTTCTAGGTTTTGTTTCTAATCTCTGTCACATTGAACTGCCTTCTGAAACAGGCCCTAGAGTGACCCCCATAGCTGGGTCTGAGCTGGAGAGAAAATGAAGGGTTGCCTGAGAAGCCTGTTTCTCTCCGTCAGCTCAGGACAGAAGAGCCCTTGAGCCTGAAGATTTGGCTTGACTTCTATCTAGAAAGTGGCCCCCAGAGCCTCACTATGGTTTCAATTGGTTTTGAAGAGTCGCTGAAAGAATTCTTTTGTTTGTACTTCAAGCTGGCGGGTTTGCACTGTAACGATATCTGCTTTTCTACATCTCTGTTTGACACTGGGTTGACCTCTGCTTACCTCATACTTGCTAAAAAGAAACATATCTAATACCATCCACCTCTGTGATAAGGGCAAGGGAAAACAAACAGTGGAAAGACCCTTTAGGAACAGATGACCTGCTGTTGGCTGGAGGAGCCATACTGCCGGAGAGGGGTCTGGGGATGCCCACCGAGGGCTTGTCACTGATTAGGGAGGTGATGGCGTTTGGACTCAGGGGTTTAGAATTTTGGAGCAGAATTCTAGCTTCCTCTGGCCACACACAGGTCGTGTGTGATATCGTTAATCGATAAATAAAGTGAAACATAATTTCTTAGCCTGCGATTCAGATTCAAACCATAAATTCTGTATTCTGTCTAGCATCAGGGACCTCAGCTGGATAGCAGATCAAGTCATTAGAAAGAGCCTCCAGGGATTCCTCAGTTAACAAGTCCACCTTCCTCTTGGAGTCACTCACCTTCCTCTCCTCCTCCGTCTTCTTTTTCTTTTTACTTTATTTTACTGAAATATAGTCGATTTACAATGCTGTGTTAATTTCTGCTGTACAGCAAAGTGATTGTTATATATATATACATATATACATTCTTTTTCATATTCCTTTCCATTACAGTTTATCATGGGATAGTGAATATTATTCCCTCTGCTGTACAGTAGGACCTTGTTTTTTATCCATCCTATATATAATAGTTCGGCTCTGCTAATCCCAAACTCCCAATCCTTCCCTCCCTGACCCGCTCTCGCCCTTGGCAACCACAAGTCTGTTCTCTATGTCTGTGAGTCTGTTTCTGTTTTGTAGAAACAAACTACTAGAAGGTCATCAAAACACTGCTTGGTTGTTCTAGGAATAGGATTTTGGGCCACCTCCGTGATGTGAGGTTAAAATACAGACTGTGCAGAGAAAGACAAATATCATATGATATCACTTATTTGTGGAATCTCAAAAAATGGTACAAATGAACTTATTTACAAAATGGAAACAGACTCACAGACCTAGAAAATAATCTCACGGTTACCAAAGGGAAAGGGAGAGGAGGGATAAATTAGGAGTTTGGGATTAGCAGATACATACTACTACGTATAAAATAGACAAACAAGGACCTACTGTATAGCACAGGGGACTATGTTAAATACTTTGTAATAATCTATAATGGAAAAGAATCTGAAAAAAGAATATATATATATATATATATATACATACACACATATATAACTGAATCACTTTGTTGTATACCTGAAACTAACACAATATCGTACATCAACTCTACTTCAATTAAAAAAAGAAACAGCAGACTGGGTGTGCCGGTGAAATATCAAGCACACAGAATACTTTTGAAAAGTGTAAACTAGTGATGATTTTCCTTGTCTCTCACTGGCCCAGATACCATTGTCTTCAGTCAGAAAGAAGAGGAGATAAAAAATAATTTTTAGTTTAGGAAATAAATCCTATTTTAATTTATGTAATTGTTTTCATGTATATGTCATAATGAATTAACTGACAAATTGTCTGAGTTTAAAGACGTTTGAGAATGGTTTTAGGTCTAGAAAGCCAAGTCTGAGGATTAGTGAACGCACCAAAGGAGATAATTGACAAGGAAGGAAATTAAAAGTGAATGCAAATATACAGAAAGAGGCCAGAGAAATGCAGATTTCTGGAAATAGGTGAAATCCAAAGATTTCAAGGAGAGGGAAACCTTCTCCATGACGGAAGTCTCCCAGATGTTGTCATTTACATTTTATACCTTTACTGCTGGGCTCTCTGCGTTTCTCTTACCCACGTGTAACTTTCTCAGGTGATCTCACCTAGGCTCATGGCTTCCATGTGCTGAGGACTCATGACTTTTTACCTCCAGCTTGGTCTCTTCTCTTTCCTGTATACCATGCTTCTTCAATCACTTTCTTCTATTTCCACTTGGATATCTAATAGGCATCTTAACATTTAAAAAAAATAGATCTTTTTCTTCCATCTTCCTTGCAAACTTGTCTACCTCAGACTCCCACAAACCTTATACCATTTTCCACCGTATCAGCCTTGCTCTCTTTAAGGTAATGTCTATCTATAATTCACCAGCAATTCTGTTGGCTTGACTTTTAAAATAGCCATCCATCTCTCCCAATTATTCCTGCTATCGCCCTGATCCAAGTATATCACACATTACCTGGACTAAGGAACCAATCTCTTCAACACCTACTTTTCTCTCTTATTCAGTCCCATAACAGGAAAATGACCCTGAGACTAAGTACTTCCTTAAATTTTGTACCCTGCGGGCAGAATTGGCCTCATCTTCCTCTTAGCCCTTTGTAATAATCTGGGTTACAGATAACAGTTGTTTGCACTGGGGTGGCAGCCCTGGAGGTGGTGAGAAGGGATCTGGACTTACTGGGAGAGCAGAGTCAAAGGCTCCTGCCTGATCGCAGGAGGTGAGTGAGAGAAGGAGAGGAATCAAGGATGACTTTCAGGGCTTTGGCCCAAGCAAGAATGGGATTGCCATGACCTGGGAGAGAGGTGACCACAGGGGAGCAGATTTCAGGGTCAGGTGTTGAGGGGAGGAGTTCAGGTTTGAAATATCTTAGACATCTAGTGGAGATGCTGAGGGGCAGCTGGATGCAGCAGGCTGGAGTCCAGGACTAATGACGTCAACACTCATCCTAGAAGATGCACACCTTATTGCTGCTTCGAACCTTTTGCCCTTTTGTTCACTCTGAGCCAAACGTTTTTCTTCCATATCTTCACAGACACCTCCTTCATGAATATAACAGTTCAAATGTCAGCTTTTTGAAGTAAGGGGTCTTTCCCAATGACCCTATCTAAGGTTGGTCCTTCTTTCTCCTGTTCTGTCTTCCTTCCTTCTTTCCTTCCTTCCTTCCTTCCTTCCTTCCTTTCTTTTTCTTTCTTTCATTGAAGTATAGTTGATTTACAATATTGTTTCTCTTGGTTTTTTTCTTAATCATGTCATTCCTATCTGAAACAATTATTTATTTACCTACTTACTTGTTCATTGTCCGCTCACCTTAGAATCGTAAAAGTTTCATGAGAGCATGGATCTACATGTCTTGTTGACCCTCAGCATCTTTTTTAGTTGTCTTTTAAAGTTTATTGGTTAATGAAAACTCTATCCATTGTGCGCAATATATTTTTAGCTTTTGTCATTAACAGTTGAACCCAAATTCTTATAGGACAGTTAAGTTCATCAAACGTGATATTGATTATATTGAACAAGAAATTTTTTTTTGAGACCCTACTAAGTAAAAAAAACTTTATGTAAGTAAAGTATTTCAACCAAAGTTCTAATATAACTCCACGGTCAGTCAACAGTAACCTAAAGTTGATTAAGGTCATTGTCAATATTCAGTCTAGGAACATAGCCAGGAATAAGAATCAGCTCAATGTAGCAGCAAATGTCGTAGAAAGAGATCTGGACTTTGACTCAGAAAATCTGACTTCAAATCCTGGCTCTAACACTTCCAAACTGTGTGATCTTCAGCAAATTCCTTGACCTCTCTGGTTCTTCTTATCTATAAAAAGGAATGATACCTATATTACATGGAATTACAGGAATTAAACAATATGATGTATGTGAATATGCTCTGTAGCTTAACATCTACCTAATGGCATGCAAATGTTACCTGAGTAATATTCAAATTGGTTTAAAAGATTCCAGGTGCTTTCAGTTGTATGAGAGTGTTTCCTAAAAATATGAATCTCCAATGTATGTGATTCATTTCAATTATATAAAAAGACACGCTTTTTGAGTTGGTTAGGATGTTTAGCTGCAAGTGGGGGAATGCTCAAATAAATGGATTTAAACAAGGAGGAAAAATTATCTTATATAAGAAGGAATGCAATGTTTGGCTTCATAAATTCCTCAGTTTGGCTTCATAAATTTCTCGGGGACCCAGTTTCTTTCCATCTTTTCCCTCCACTGAAGCCAGTGTGCTAGCTTGGTCCTTTGGTTCTGCATCCTGTGGTCCCACAGTAGCTGCTCTGGTTCCAAAGATCACACCTACGAGTCTGAGGCACGTAGGGAGGAAGATGTCTCCTGGGAAACTCCTATCAGGCTTTCTGTTATATCTTTTCGGCCAGAGTTGCATGGAGTAGCTGGGACTGAGTGTGCTGCTGGCAAAGGGGGGCTGAAGTTGGCACTGAACTCTTAGAGTCAACATGTTCTTCCTGGGGGTGGGGAGGCACCCACTTTCCATGAGTATATGACCCCCTGATACTTGGACAAAAATAGTGTTCTGTTGGCAAGGAAGAAGGCGGGGAGAGGGAGGAAACGGTTGTGGTGTAGGTAACCAACAGTGCTTTACACATCATCCTCATCTTTTTTGAAGGGAGGAGGGAGTTAGTGGTTATTGCAAAACTCAAGAGTGAAAGAATGTCGTGATGGCTAAAAGGTTGGAAATGACAGTTTTATGGACTTTACTCTCAGTCATTGACCATGTTTTATTTTTAAATGTCATCGGTTATATAGCCAAAATACATCATGAATACAAAAAAAATCCCACTATTGAAAACAATGGCTAAATCACTCTAATATCTTTGGTTTTGTTTTTTAAAATAAACCCATTTGTTATGTAAATTTGGTTGACTGGACCTAGACATTAGATCTTGACCTAAGGAAAGAGAAAAAAATTAATATAAAGAACCAGAACTAAAGAGGAAGGAAGTCCTTAGGAAATAAACACATTAGAAGACATAGTGAAGAGGATTTAAAAGATTTTTTTTTGAGTAACTAGAGTGGAAAAACACAAAGAAAAGTTCCTTCTGTGATGTTTCCTATTACCTGGTGTCATGCTTCTGTACTTCTAGTATTACACTCTTATTCTTTTAGCATCATTTCACTTTATATCTGAAGAAGAGCTGGTGTTTCATTCATCCGATGTTTTTAATAGCGTTTTAATCATTGTAAGTGATCATGCAATGCCCGAAGCACATTGGCTAGAAAATGGTTTATAAATAAAATTATTGTAATTTTTGTTATCTTTATCTCTTGAAACAATATTCATTATATTCAGATTATATCTAGCCTAGAAATAGTTCAACATATGTGATTATATGTAATCAGTCTATTTTTTTTCTTGCTCTTTTAAAAATGCCTTGGCTCACCGTTCAATTTTGTTCTTATCGCTAACAAACTATTGCTTATAAGTTGTTAAGGACTCTGATTTGCTTTGAAGAGTCTTCACAGGTTTCAACAAGAGTTTGCTCCTGGTAGGGCTGGGATCCAGAGAAACTCCTTGTTCCCAGTGCCTATGTCTTGATAGCAGGGGTAGCAGCATGTGGAGATGATCGCCAGAACTTTCGCCTGAAGCTAGCACCCCAAGTGTATTCAGAGGCTAAAACTATGACTAATAGGAAGAACTATTGGGGAGGCCTATTTTAGCTTGATCATAGAAATAACTTTGTAAATATTAGCTGTGTCTGCATACAGATTAGGTGACAGTGTGAGATGGTGAGTTCCCCATCATTTGCAGGTATTCTAGCAAACCCTCAGGCCACTACTTTGCGGTGTTACTGATGGGAATTTACAACATATCCATGGAGGCCGATATTCGACAGCCTCATAAGTGACTCCCTTTCTGAGGCTTAATGTTCCTTAGTAGCTTGCAGTGTCTTAGTTTGCCTCTGTGGTCATGTCACAGTATTGACCTCAGGACCACTCAGCGTCCTTCAAGGGCAAAATGCAATGTACCTTCTAGTCTGCACATTTCGACATGCTACAAGGAATATTATGATGTGCGTCCACCTTAACTAAGGGGTAATAGTTGTCTGGAGTTTTTAGCTGGTTGGCTTTGAGGGCTAGAGTTCACATATCTGATTCTCTATGTGGGTCAAAGCATTTTCCTCTTCTCTGTGCCGATTTACACGATATAAAATTTTGGTAAGTGGAACATTATAGTAGTTAAAGGTATTTTTATGAAGGGCACGACCTGTGTCCCTTCCAACTGATGAGTGATTTTGTGGAAAGCATGCAGCTGTGGGTATCAAAACTGACAAGATAGGAGTATCAACAGTGCAAATGCAGCCTTACAGCCAAAACAAACAACAAACAAATCAGGCAATAGGCTGGTGGGAGTGGCGCAGGGGTAGGAGGTGGTATATTAAGGGTGACATAAGACACTTGGGAAACCTGAGGCCAGACACTTTGCCAAAACTCTCCGTTGAAGGACAGAAATGTTGGTGGCTTTTGAGATCACCACAATCAATAAAAAGCAACGAAAAGTGTACTTTGCGGCTATCAATTTTTCAAAGTTAGCTCAAGTTCAGCTTTTTCCTTGAACTGTTCCTAAGCCATGCCTGCACGAAGTTGGAATCTTCTCTGACTTCCAGATAGTCTAGGGTACCCATTTGGTCATGAAATGTTTATTTATTTTATTGCTACTCTGAGAAGTCACCTGGTTGTCATTACCTTAAAAAAATCAAACGTAATTTTTTGCAGTTATTTTGGCAACTGTCAAATTGTAAAAAGGATTATATATGCATAAATAAATATATATAGGTATTTTGTTTTGTTTTAAAATCAAAGTCAATGGCTTTATCCCTCTGTATCTTGTAAGTTTAAAAACCAGGACTCTACTAATTTTATTTGAGTTTGCTCACTCCTATGAGACACGGTGGTCAAAGCTGACCGTATCATGACCATTAGGACAAGTTCTGAGGTTCTAATCTCTTGTGACATCTGTCTTCCTTATAAGACTGGTGTTGTCTGGGGCAGACCTAGACAGACGCACGGTATACCAGATGTCCATCTTCCGTGGCTCTTTGTTTTCCACACCTAGCACAGAGATGCTAATTGCTGAGTGCGGCTATTCAAAGTGTTTGTCGTCATGCCAGGTATCATTCTAGATTTCAAGTAAAGTATAAGCATGCAAACAAGAAGGAACTTTGTGCCAGGCAGCACTGAGATGCTGGCGTGCACCTGTGAGATGCCACTTTGGTAGGAATGGAATATGAAGACCCTCCCATCTTGAACCAGCTGCAGACACTTAGAGAAGCAAAAGGATGGCTGCCAGCTTCAGACACAGGGCTTACTCCCCACAGAGCTGTCAAGTTTTTATTCCTCTTCTGCCTGATGGATGGGGAAACATGAATGATGTACCAAAAACCCTTTCATTAGTCCAACATTGTTGTGTGGCTCCTAGAACTTCTTAGATGTGGCACATAATTTTTCACTCAACTGCCGAGTGTTGGGAAAAAGCAGGAGCGACAAACCAGTGCCCCCAACCAGTCCTGCTATGTCACATCTGAGGGCTTCTGTGGGGCAGCCTGACTTGGCTTTGCTGGCTCGGAGACTTTCCCAGGGGAAGGGGAACAGCTCCATTCCACCTCATTGGAGGCTCCATCTGCTGTAAAATTCTTGCCTCTGCCCATGTAGAGCCATTATATGGTCTAGATGTAATAACACCAGGAGGAAAAGAGTCAGGTGCAAATTGCTAAGTGTTGTTCTAGTTGAGTATGTTCGGTACGTTTGTTAGGCCATGGAAAATTCTTTTTCACTCAAATGGATTTTCTCCTCTTAATCTAATTTTTATTTTTGACTTCTCTCACTATTTTAAATTCAAGTGTTCCAAAGTTTCTTTTTTCATTTTCGAGCAAAATTAAGCTAAAAAGAAGGTTTTTTGTGTCTACTTTGAAAGACTTCCCTTTTGTCACCTAATTCTATACTGCTTTCTAGTATATTTACAAATCTTTGATTTCATGAAGAATGATTTATGTCGATTTAACCCAAGCTTGATCAGTTCTTTTTCTGAGTCTTCCCCTGGAACAGTCACTTTATTTTTAAGGAATTCTGGGCCAATTCAATCTCTCGGTGGCCTTCTAGTGGTTTTGAAGAAAGAATCCCATTTATTGAATTGGAAAATTAAAAATAATGCTGATAGACATTCACTGGTTTAATAATCTGCCCCCCAAAGCAAATTAATCAGCAGGTATTAAACTTGTTACTTGTCATTCAAGTTTTAGTTTCCTTGAAATGGTTAGATAAAACATCAGTACTAACTTGCTAATTTTAATATTTAGGTAAATGTATACTTTATTACATTTTCTTATTAATGCTTTTTATATTGTATTTTAATTTTCCACAAGTGTGTTCCTTCTGTTTTGATTCTAATTGCTTTCTATACCTCTTTACATTCTATTATACCTATTGCAACCAGCAATGGCCTGAATGTGGTAGGCATCCAATGTGTGTGTTGGGTTCATTGATGAGTGTATCTAGAGAAACAAGTTGTGGTATATATTCAGAACCTTTTTCCTGCCACCAGCGATTATTTGTTAGTCGTTTTGTTTGAGCAGGTTGTGAAGGTCTAGGTGTACATGATAGGATAACAGAAACAGAGGAGTTTAAACACTGGGACGTTCTCTTGTGGAGTTTTAAAAATTTACACAACATTCTTTTGCGGGAAAAAAAAGTAGAAAGTAATCTTCATTCCATCCTCTAGGGCAGAGTGTCTCAACCTCGGCAAAATCGCCCTTCAGTCCAGATCATTCTTGATTGTGGAGAGTGGTCTGTGTATCGTAGGAGTTCATCCACTAGATGCCAATAGCAGATGTGACAACAAGAAATGTTTGCAGACCTTGCCACATGTCCCTGGGGGGCAAAATCACTTCACTTGAGAACCACTGTTCAAGAGTGATGTCCACGCTGCAATTATTTTGCTATAAAGTGCCGGTTGAAAGCACAGAGATACTTGGTGTCAGATTAAGTCTTTCTGGTATTTGAGGAAAGCCCTCCAACCCTACATGAATCCCAATCATAGGGCAGAATGAACACCCCGTAGAAGTGTTGCTGTCTCTACTCCCTGCTGTCGGTCTCAAGGGGGCGCTGTCGAGGGCTACGTGCTGGACCATCACGACCTGTACGTTGTAAAAGCTGCTTTCCCAGGGCTTCCCTGGCTGCAGAAGCTCTGGCTTCTTCCAGAACAGGCTGCTTTCTCCACACCTGACATTGGGCTTCTTGTCAGGGGCTCATCTATGGGCAAGCATCCTGGAATGATTTTGTTTTCTTTTGTCACGGAGGTATGGAGGAAGAACCATCAGACACAGCTGCAAAGCAATTCAGAGCACTTATGATATTCTGGAATTCCTTTCTTTCTGTCTGTCAAATTTGACTATTCTCTTTTTCTCCCTGGTCCCCAAGTTCTATACTGGCAAGATAAGGGTTTAACCCTTGGGCCGGGTTGACACCACCCATCCGCAGGACACTGGAACAGACCACTTCTCAGTGATCAAGTCTGATGAGCTTCTGAACTGGGGGGTGGGGAAGGAAGTGTTAAGTTTGCAGCTGAAACTCTGAAGAGCTGCCAGTCAAGAGAACATTCGCACAGGCTCTCCACTGACCCAGATACTCTGCTATCTTGAAAGCTTTATCTTCTAAGAGAATGTTGGCTAACGGCTTTCCTTTTATTCTTGTTTCTGTTTTAAAAGAATAACAAATACGCTTAATTCTTCACAAAATCTTCAGCAAATACCTTTTAATCCAACACGATGGTAGCTATTTTAAGAAGTTGGCAAAGGAAGGACTGAGGCAGTTTTCTATTTTTCAGTCTGGGATATTTTCCCCTTGTACAGAAGCACTTGATTACATTTAATCTTGGCATGCACCGACCACATTTACTTTGTTTGCATAGAACTGATATCATTGCTTTTCCCTCTTCTATACTCTTTTTTCATCTCCCCAGTAAGCCTTACAATTTAAATAACAGATTAAAATACACACACACACACAGAAGAGGTTCACAGATACCACGTATGTGTTCACTGTAACTTCTGGGACTTGATTCCACACACAAGCTGTGTTTGTTGAAGGAAGAAATGGTTTGTCAAAGCATTGTGTATATATGGAGAGAAAGAGCTCGGGAAAATACCTGAATAAAAATGATGCACAGAGAGAACAAATTGCAGAGGTTGGAGACATGGCTGCTATAGGTGCAAAATGATTGAGGTCTTCTTCGTCCAGCAGAGGTGTTGAGGACTGTTCTCTAGAGATCAGAACAATCTAGAGATGGGTGATCTATGTTACCAAAGGGGTGGGTGCTCTGTGCATCTCAGGTGGGGCTTCCTCTGGTTATTATCTGCAATTTAAGACCAGAATTTACGCACCAGCTCTTTGACGCATCTGCAGCTCTGGGTTTAGTCTTTTCATCTCAGTCCCACCCCATTTCTTTTCAATACATTATTACTGTGAAAGTATTTTAGATTTAGAGGGAAGTTGAACAGATAATGCAGGGATCTGGTCTGTCCCGCACCCAATTCGCCCCATTATAAACCTTACATTACTTTGGAACCCCCATTTTCAGAGCTTATTTTCCTTTCTACTCCAAGGGAAACCACATAATTGCTTTCTGATCCCAGTAATGCTGAGAATAAATAAGATGCTTAGTATTTCAGCAATTGTTTAACCATCTCCAACCGGAGTTTGCACTTTTTATCATTTTAAGAGTAAAACTCTGTACTCAAGTTTATTCTCACGTGGGAAAACTGATGTATAAGAGTTAGATGATTTTCTTAAAGAAAGGTGAGCAGGAATTAGACCATTCCTCATTTGCTTCTCCTGCTTTTAAGAGTAATATTGATGGATTGGGCCATCTCTACATTCTGAAAAATCGTAGCGATTTTCTTCAGTGTGACCCCAGCAGATTATTTCTGGTAGCTTTCTTTTTAAAATTGTTTTCTTCTATTATTATTATTCTTAAACACTTATGACAAAGGGGTAAATCTGATAGATTTTACTACAGTATAGAAAATGAAAATCTACATATTTTATTCTTCCTATTTACTTGGTCATCTGGTAGCTTTCTTTACTTCATATATGCACCACTAAGACTAATATGGTTGGAATTAATAGCGATCCTTTCTATAAAATGGATAAAGCTTTGGCTAATTCACAGTAGTTATAAATAATATTGCTTTATCAAGATCTATTTCTGGTTGTGGAAGTATAAATAATGAAGCCTCTAGAAAACTCCGGGTGACAGATTTATTCTACTAACAAAATAAAGTGATTACAAGGAATTAGGAAAGACTGAACTGGGAAAGGCCTCTCCGCTATGACTAGACGCCAAGAAGGTCACGTGTGTCTCTTTGTCTTCTTGGAGTTGCTGAAATAAGGGCATGGATGAGAGAAGGCAGTTATCAAGGAAATGTCCTCTTTCACCAGTGATAGTGCTTTTTAGCACAAGGAGAGGGAGGTTCTCAGGAAGCATTTGGGTCATGACCGTGTTCCATTTCAATTTGAGGTCATTCTCTGTTTCAGAGTCAGGTCCTGAGTATCAGAGACCTTTGTGTGGAATTTGCTGGCTTATTCACACCTTGTGCAGGTATGCTGCCCTTCCTCTTTCTCTCCTCCTCTTCTGTCTTTCCACTCCTCGCCAACCTCCTGAAATCTTGTTTGTACGTCTGGGAAAAACTCTAGGTGAAATAAGAGAACGCCACTAAGGAGGAAAGATGGAATTATGGATATCCAGTGGACTCAGATTTTCTCCATAACTCCTTGACTGTAGTCAATACAATGATTGTTTCTTCTAATCCCAGGTAGGAGGAGAATCAATAGAATCAATAGAAATAGTGTGTAGACATCCACCTTGTGGTCCCTATCATAAACTTTGTCTCACCCAAGGGGAAGAGTGGAACCAATGTACTGTAGAATGTGTGCTGTTCAAAGAAAAACAAAACAGAAAACTTAGCTTATCATTCCTTTCAAGGAGCTTTCAGTGAAGAATAAATTTTGACAAAACATTCTCATTTCACGTCGTATAATGAAATCATCACACATCCTACAGAAATCCATGCAGAAACAAAAATTGGTATGGTAGCAAAATTTTTCTCAACTCAAAATGAGATAGAAGATTGGACATCAACTTACGAATTTAAGGCTGTTAACTGAAATGAACAATTTCATTCCTAAAGTGGATTTTTACCCTAAAGGATCAAATTGACCTTTACTTGGGTGACAAGTACTGTTTCTCTACCAGTTCTCCGTTTTAGTCTCTGCTGTGTAAGTTCAGGGCCACATGAGAATGCTAATTCTCTATTTTAGCTTTTTGTGGGGTTCCCCAGGGCTTCTCCCATTCAAAGCCTCTGTGACCCGAGTTCTGGTGATCTCCAGTGCCCAGCCCGACTCTGGCCACCATGGTCATTTCATTCAGTTCGTGGTGGTTATCATCACGCTGCAGTTTGAATACTGGTGCTACTGGTTAGCCTGGGATACAATGCAAGTGTTGTAACACTCATCAAGACTCAGGTCTCGGCTTGTTCGGTGGTGGGTAGCGGGGTTGCTTCACACAGCACTTCAGTTCAAAGTGAAGGCAGGAGGGAGTGGAGATCGTAGATCATAGATCACAGAGCAGATGCTAACCCAGAAATGACAGTGCTCCTCTGCCACAGAGCAAACTTGCAGGCACACGAATGCTCGGCGCAACTCACCAACATGTGTGCGGGGAGAGTGAAGCCAACAGAGCAATTGGAGGAATCCATCCAACTAATAAGGAGCTTATAACTCTTTGGCAATTTGTTTGACTTGGGAGTTATTGCAAAGTCAGAAAGGTATTGAGCCTCCGGGATATTGGCAACGTTGCTGGGAGTCTCCCACTGTGAAAAGAAAGCTTTGCCAATGGGCTTTTTTTTTTTCTTCAGGTGTTCAGTATTGGGTTTTTCAGGCCAAGACTTTTGGAAAAGGCAACATAAATCACATCGGTATGTAAGGTTAATGGGACTGGTGGCTGCACAAACTCTCCCATTCAAATATGTGCTACAAAGATCTTCCAGTTTAGATGATCTGATTCATTCATTCATTTACTCATTCAACAAAGGCTGACTGAAGTCTTACTGTGTGTCAGGAGCCACTGCAAATATCAGAAGACAGACCCAGCTAGGACCCCTCTTCCGAGGTCTCTGAGCCCACATCGTGCATTTCTCCCTTCCTGTGTCCTCAGGTCCTTTATTGCTTTTCTTAACTCCTGATTCAGGAGCTCTGATTTGAAAGAAAAGTATGAGGAAAATCCTCACAAGGAAAAAAGTTGAAAGTCCTTCTGGTTTATTTACTTATTTATTTAAAGCATATTAATTAAACACCTATTATAGCCAATGTTCTCCAGAAATAGGTGATCAGGGCAGACTTTCTATAAAGGAAAATTTTGCCTATCCACATTCCAGATGATAAACTTTCTTACATAAAATGTCTTGGACCTTACTGAAAGAGTAACTGATTGCTGTTGGTATACTAAGAAAACTCACTCTCCCTTTCTTATGGATCTGGGAGGCTGGATGGACTCTGTCCTTGGAGTGGACTTTCTCCAAGCTCCGTATTCTCCTCTCTCTTACTGTATCTATCTAACCACTAGCCAGGTCCTGGTGACTCTGTCTCCATTATGTTTTTCATATATACCTTTCCTTCCTTTCTTTTTTTGACGGCTACTGCTTCACTCCAGAACCCTTTATGACTCTTGCATAAATTACATCCATTACAATGGCATTCAGGTCAAAGATCTCCTTCTTTCCAGTCTCTCCCTGCTTCAGATCATTTTCCATATGGCTGCCAGACTTATCTGCTGTATTCTATTAGTCCTCTCCTTAACAGTGACACCATTTCTATTGCCTCTTAGATTAAGCATCTGTTTCCAAACAGGGTGTCAAATACCACATCCTAAACAAACATAGTAGTTAAGAATGTGGACTCTGGAATCTGAAACACCTATGTTAAAAATCCCAGCATTTCCTACTGTGCTGTCGGCCCCTCTGCTGAGGTACGGCTCACCCAGGATTGCAGTGGTTTTTGTACCTGGCCGGCTCTCGCTTGAGCTTTAGGTTCCCTTGTAGGCAAGGCAGTAGTTTATTTGTCCTTATGTCTGTAGCGCTCAACACAATGCCCAGTGCATGCAGAAGAGTTGGTAAATATCACCTACACTGGATGGAACTTAAAGAGGTTAAATGATTGACTTATTACATTGCATCTTCTGTTTCCCGCGCGCACCATCATTTCGGGGTACCGGGCTGGCTTACCTCATCAAATTTCTATAATTCTCATCCTCAAGGTCTGAGGAAAAGGCTGGTTGATAATTTGATAGTTAAAAGATTCAGTATTGACTCTTGAAAGCCTAAGAAAAAGCTCTGAGCAGGAGAAATCACTTACCTCTGGCAGGAAAAAAAAAAATCAAGAGAAAAAGTGATTACTTTGATTACATTGGTAGGTAGCAAAAGCCACATGAGACATCTACAGGTGTCCTAACAGTTTCTCCTTCCTAAACATCAGCTCTGCGGTACTCAGGCGGTGAGGGAAACCGGGTCCCTTGCTGTATCCTGAAGGCAGTGGTTAGACTTACTTGTGGGGTTAATAAAGGCTGAACTTGAGCTTCCGTTGGTGGTTAACCCCCTGCCCTTCTCCTGGTTCCTGTGAGACACCTGACTGATACTATGGGCTGCAAATGTGTTCAAGTTCATTAATACTGTGCATGGGGCCTAGAGTCTGGGATAAACCAGTGAGTTGAGAATAGAACAAAATTCACAGTGAGACGGTTTTGCATTCTTGTATAATTTAGAATTCAACTACACGTATGAATAAGACTTGCCCCTGAATATGAGATGCTGAAGACGGACCAGAGGAAGGAAGTCATACCAGTGGGAGTGGGAAATAATGAGGAGAAAATGGACTTTTAGGTACAGCACGGCCCGAGTGTGGGTAAGCCATCGTTAGAAATGCTATCTTTTTTCTGGGTCTTGGCGTTTGTGATTAAGATCCTGTGTGTCCAATGCTCTTTTGTGCACCCCACGGGCCAGGCCACTTTAGAAACAGGACCACGGAGTTGCCAGAGCCACAGAATTGTGGAAAGGAATTCTGTGGGCCCCTCTGGTCAGACGTTGCCAAATGGCATTCCTAAAAAGCTTCAAATGCTTCTAAGGGGTCAAAATGGCTTCTAAGAGCCTCTGCCAGGCTTAGGACACAGTGGGTCTGGAGGTAAAGATGACCTAGATTGGAATAAGTGTCCATTCCTTTCCACATGAAAGTCCTTGGGGGAGTTATCGAGGTAGGTAGTCGCCGGGGGGGTCTTGGGGGAAGGTAGAGTCTCTGAAGCTTTCTTATCTGTCAGATGGGTCCAAGATACCTTTCTTAATGGTCAGGTGTGAACAGTACTTTGGGTACCAGATTATAGTCAGGATTCTCCAGAGAAACAGAACCAACAGGTGGTATATGCGCATAGAGAGAGATTTAGTTTAAGATATTGGCTCATGTGAGAGCAGAGTTTGGCAAGTCTGAAGCTGGTAGGACTGGAGGCTGGAAATGGAAGCTCGGGCAGGTTTTCCGTCTTGCCCTCTGGGGGCAGAATTCCTTCTTCCCAGGGCAGACTCAGTCTTTGCTCTTAAGGCTTTTGACTGATCAGCTCACCCACATTTGGGAGGATAATCAGCTGTACTGAAAATCTACTGATGTAAATGTTAATTACCTTGAGAGAGAGAGAGAGAGAGAGAACGTGAGTGAGGAGGTAGAGGGGATGAGCGCTCTGCGGGGTCCCCGCCCTCTGTGAGACATCTTCGCATACAGTACATTTGATGGTTAACCTTATGCCTCAGCTTGACTAGCTACGGGGCCCAGCTGTTTGGCCAAACACCAGTCTAGACTGTATCTGCCTCTCTCTGTCTCTGTCTCTCTTTCCCTCCTCTCTTCCCCTCTCCATCATATTCATTCTTCATGTTACTGTAGACTGTATCTGTCTCTCTCTCTGTCTCTGTTTTTCTTTCCCTCTGCTGTTCCTCCCCTCTCTTTCTCTCTCCATCAGATCCATTCTTCCTTTTCCTATTTTAGTTTCCCTTCCTCGATCAGGGTCAAGTCTTTAATCTCTGAACTTTCTGCCTCATTCTCACTCTCTGACTTTGCCTTTTCTGATGGCTTCCTTCCCATCCACCCCTCACCACACTCAAATCTTCTTTGCATCTAAAAATACTCTCAGGGCTTCCCTGGTGGCGCAGTGGTCGGGAGTCTGCCTGCCGATGCAGGGGACACGGGTTCGTTTCCCGGTCCGGGAGGATCCCACATGCCGCGGAGCGGCTGGGCCCGTGAGCCATGGCCGCTGAGCCTGCGCGTCCGGAGCCTGTGCTCCGCAACGGGAGAGGCCACAGCAGTGAGGGGCCCGCGTACTGCAAAGAAAAAAAAAATAATAAAAATACTTTCATAATCTTCACTGCGACAGCCCCTGCTTCTCTCTCTTCAGCCTCAAGCACTCCTCCTCTGTCCTGGAGCTTGGTGGTGTTGTGACAACTCTGGGACTTGGGTGTGGCCTCCTCTTGGGGAGAGTCACCCCTTCCTGAGCTGGTTAACTCCCCAGCCCTGGAGTGAATCTCAATCCCATATCAGACTCTCACCTGCCATTCTGCTCGGCCTGCCGTGGGGTGAAGACGAGGCTGGCTGGGTCGCTGAGGGGCTCAAGTGCACACAGGGCAGCCCACGTGGCCAAGGCTGTGGCATCCTTCAGCGTCAGGGGCCGTGCTGGGAGGCTGCCCAGGGTGCTTGCAGATCGTGTGTGGGGAAAGGACCCTGAGCTGCCAGAGAGCAGTAACCAGCAAGCACTCCTTTTAGATTTAAAAGGGATATTCCCTTGAGATGTGGGGGCTCCTAAGCAAATTTCACATTTCAGGAGAACTGGTGCCGAAAGAATAAGGAAAGACACCTTGAATGTGTGTCATGGAAGGAGCTGGACATGACTGGAGAGTCTTTGAGCCCATGAGGACATTTTCAGATGAAGAATTCAGAGAAACTAGCCCAGAGTCACACAGCTTGTTTTGTCAGGGCGCAGACTAGAACTAGGTCTCCTGACTTTTTTTTTTTTTTTTTCCATAGCCTCAGTCTTTTTCTCAATGAGAAACAGAAGACTGGTATGTCTGGTAGCCTGGGAATAAGTCCCCTGGTAAGTCCCTGCAGCTCATTTCCCTTTGAAGAGATATAAAAACTGCAAGTCATCTTTCAACAGAGGGACCATGCTGCCTGGTGCCTAAAGCCCGGGGATGCTTTTGAAGGACTCTCTTTTCTAGTCCTGGAAGCACCACTACTCACCAGAATATTATCTTCTTAGCGCCAGATTTTAGGGGGCAAGGAGATCTTTTCATCTTATTAAATAAAAATTATCTCCCACAATTTTTCAGCATAGAATTTATTGGCAATCAGTTAAAAATTAACTTTGAATAAGCTCCATTGTTCGGCTCCTATTTTCCCAGAATTATTTTTTTACCCTTTCTCCCCAGGCATTTATCCACTGAGGATCGTTAGGACCATAATAATTTTCTCTGGAGACTACGTTCTCATTTTCTACCCTTTTCCTCTGCTCTCAGATGACTGTGTACAGCTACCAACACCCACTTGGGCTGCTGAGAATATTCCATCTGTAATCAGCGCCGGTGTCTCAATTTCCCCACTAACAAAAATTCCCAGAAAGTCTAAGAAAAACGAAAGAAAACAAAACTCCCAGAGCCTAATTTTTGCTCAAGTTCCTTCAGATATTTTGCTTGATTTCATCTAAGTTTGCATAAACAATAGGAAGGCAAGGTTATTTCATCAACTCTGTAAAATTTCTAGCTCTGTGGTCTTGAATATGTTTCCCCAGAAACCCCAGACTTAATTTCACCATGAAGGACTACAGAAGATAATTTCTTCAGCGTATCCCCCCCTTTTTTTTTTGGTATAAACACCTCATGATTACTCTACCCACCCCTCTTACTGAAATTATGAGTTCAATGTGTGGGGATTATGTCCTATTCCATTTTTTGTAATACTCTTATTATTGGAAATGAATTAAAGTATCACAATAACACAGATAGGCTACAGCAACAACATTGACAAGTACGTTTGTTGAGCCTCTATATGGTGGCAGGTTTTTGTGTCTATTATTCACACTCATTTTTATAGCCATGCTGAGAGGTGAAAAGACTGAGACTCTGAAAGGTTTGCACAGTTGCCCAAGCCCATCCCTCTAGAAGGAGAGCCCCCGGTGGACCCCAGGTTCACCAGATACCTAAATCTCTGTGCTGGGTTCAAGAGTCCACTGTTCTCAGCGGTCATCCCCACATTCACCATGAAGGACCCTGGCTCGATGATGTGTACCTTTCTTTATGGTGTGGGGCACTTATTCCTAAGGTCCACTGAAGCAGAACTCTGTGTAAACATAGTCAGGGAAGGGGAAGCCACATGTGATGAAGGACCTGGATTTTGGACTTGATCTCATCACTTCCCGAAGTGAATTTCTCCTTTGGAGTCTCAGCCTGACCAAGTTCTGTTATCATCACACATTGAGGCAACTCTAGGGAAAGCAAATGGGGTTCTATAGAATGGAGGGACTTGGAAGAAAGGGTCTCCCTGCCCCCTTGAAGAAGGAAGAGTCCCAGTTATCTGTCACTGGGTGACAAACCAGCTCCAAACTTAATGGTGTAAAACAACTACATGTTATTATCTCTGATGGTTCTGGGCTCAGCGAGGTGGCTCTCCCTCAGGGAGTCTCACAGGGAAGCTCTGTCACTTACGTGTTTGAGCTGGGACGACACAGACAGCTGGGGGCTGAACAACAGGGCATCTCAGATGACTCTTTGTGGTCTCTCCAGGTTGTTGGCTTTGGGAAAACCAGAATTACTACGTGGTGGTTCAGGGCTCCAAAGATGTGCAGAGAGATAGAGGTAGAGATAGAGATAGATAGATAGATTGATAGATAGTTAGATATAGATGTGATGGATAGATGAATAGATAGATGGACAGACAGACAGACAGATAGATTGATAGATAGATGTGATGGATGGATAGATGGATAGATAGATAGGTAGATAGATGTGATGGATGGATGATGGATAGATAAATGATAGGTTGATAGATAGATAGGTAGATAGATAGACATAGATGTGATGGATGGATGAATAGATAGAGGGACAGACAGACAGATAGATTGATAGATCGATGTGATGGATGGATGGATGGATAGATAGATAGATAGATAGATAGATAGATAGATAGATAGATAGATAGAGATAGATGAGAGACAGATAGATAGATGTGATGGCTGGCTGGCTAGATGGCTGGCTGGATGGCTGGCTGGCTAGATAGGTAGATAGGTAGATAGGTAGATAGATAGATAGATAGATAGATAGATAGATAGATAGATAGATAGATGTGATGGATAGATGGATAGATAGACAGACAGACAAATAAATAGATGGCTAGAGACTGAGACAGTGAGAGACAGACACAGAGAGAGAAACATACAAAAGCTTTCGAGCATTCTTGGCCTCAAAGCTGTCACTAGGGGACAGGAAATAAGCCCCACTTCTTGCGGGAGATGTGACAAGGTCCTGAACGAGCAGCTGGGGTCAGAAATGCTCTGCTAACGTTTTTGGAAAATGCAATCTGCTGCTCAGAGTAGCTCCTCAGCACGTTCCTTGGCCCCGGGTCTCTATTTTCTACTCCGTGAAGAGACCGAGCTCTAAGAGGCTCCGCAGATCATATACTTGGTGGTCTCGTAAGTGAGCCAGCCCACCTGTCACACTCTATAACCTGAGACCTCGGTTCCTGACAAATCCCCTGGAAACCACATCCTTTACAGCGGTTACCACACACCCCTGGTCCCTTTTCAACATGTTTGATCTGATGACAGTGCTTTCTGTGGATATTCCCTGGAAGTCCCCTAGATGAACAGAGCTATGGGTGTGCAAGTTCAAATCAGCTCCTTTAATGGTGGGAGGATACAATCATATTATTCTAGCCCAGCTCTGCCGTTTTGCAGATAAGAAGATGGAATTTCATAGAGTGCATGTGCAGAACCATAGCATATTAAGAGAGATGCTTAACAAGCATCTATTTAGAAAGAGGCAATTAAGATGGGGAATAATTTTAAAATCTTGTCCTGTGAGAAGGGGTTAAAGAAATTTTAGCCTGGAAAAATAAGACATACACATATTATCTTTAAATATTTGAATGTGTTTTGGGCTTCCCTGGTGGTGCAGTGGTTGACAGTCCGCCTGCTGATGCAGGGGACATGGGTTCGTGCCCCGGTCCGGGAAGATCCCACATGCCGCGGAGCGGCTGGGCCTGTGAGCCATGGCCGCTGAGCCTGCGCGCCTGGAGCCTGTGCTCCGCAACGGGAGAGGCCACAACAGTGAGAGGCCCGCGTACCACAAGAAACAAAACAAAACAAACAACAACAACTATATATATATATATATATATATATATATATATATATATATATATATATATATTTGAATGTGTTTCATATGGGAAAAAAAGGATTACATTTATTTGGAGATTTAAAGGATGATTTAAAAATATGTCTGAAATTTGGTCTATAGATAGAGTCCAGCTTTTGTTTCCAATGATTGCGTGTGTGTTAGTTTTGCCTACAGTATATACTCAAGAGTTTTTACGAAGTGAATTATGTGTTCTTTAGCTATAGAAAGGGTAGGGGAAATGTCTCATATTTATCTTTCATCCCTTTCTAGCACCAAGTAATATTCTGGGTGCAGAATAGATACTTAATAAGTATCAATCAGTTGGTACTTATAATTTGAGTGATTGATACTTAGTGTTCATATCCTGTTGTTGGTTGGAACCTACAGGACAGTACGTAAATGAATAGGATAGTGGCATTAGCATACCCTGATGAGTTTTTATCCATCCACTGCTCCAAATGAATGACTGCATTTTAGCAGATTAAGAGAAATCATACCCTTGTTGCCTTTAGCACCAGGAAGCTCCTTCTAGAGGCTGTGTTCTGCAGGTGTGATGGATTTTTAAAGGGCATTCTCAGTGCCCACCTCAGGAAAAACGCTCATTGCTCTCCAGGAATGAATGTGTGTAAGGAGGACTTGGTCTTCTCCAAATCAAGCCTTGTTTATTAAACTCCATATTCCACAAGGGGCTTGAGAGACAATGGGAGGGGATGCTGGGGGCACAGGACTGCAAATAAGCAGGACCTTGGTCCGAGAGGCAGGGCTTTGAGAGCAACCTCCTCATGCAACCAACTTCCTGGTGTGGTAACACCTGCATTTTCATTGCAGAGAAAACACAGCAGCCCTGCATGTGGTTAACTGGATATAATCAGGACACCTTCTTGGTTCAAAACCAAGTGTGAGCCCAGAAACACGATTTTATTTGACCTGTTCTTCAGCCTTATTTCTCCTCAGGCTGCAGGCATTTCTAATGCTGAGAGCCAGCCCTCTGCACAGCAGTCATTGCGCTGAACGGCAATGACCTTTCATTCTCCCTTAGCATAGTTTAGCTTGGTTGGCAGACGCAGGCAGCTCTTTACCACTATGCTTGTAGGTGGTGCAGCTGCTACCCCCCTAAGAAACAGAGAAGGAGATAACATTGCCGGGTCCCAGGGCTATCCTTCTAATGCTGCGTAGAGAGGCTGTGGACCTCAGTGGCCAGTTCAGGTCTTTCTCTCTTTAGACTTGGGTTTTATGAAAATACACTTGCCAGTTGTGAAAAAACTAAATAGCTCGGTTGCGCCTCAATCAATTATCACTGAACCTTGGAAGATGAAGGACTTTACCATTTATGATGCTCGTCATAGCCATCATCACCATCCTTAAACAGTAATACAACGACAACAGTGTTAAGAAAGGGATGATGAGCACCGAAGACACATTTCAACTGCTTCGTTTTGTTAGAATTAGACCGACTCCCTAAAGGGACAATGGAGGAACAATACGCCCCAGGTGATCCTGTCTATCCTCTGCCCCCAAACAGTCATTTTAGTAAATTAATTTACAAACTAATTATTTGAGAAAATTTTAAACAAAGTCGTTAAGATTTAAAAGCGTGTCTGAGATTTGGGCTGTAGATAGAATCCTGCTTTTATTTCCGATGATTTTATGTATGTTAGTTTTGCCTACAGTATAGACTCGGAAGTTTTATTTGCTGAATTAGGCACTAAATATTGACTAAATATTGGACTTTTATCCTTTTATGGTTGATGTCAGGTAGATGTCATGTAAAATTCAAGTTGGGTCTTCTTCATGTGGTGAAAATTGCAGTGATTTAGCTATTATGTTACTTCCGATTTGCCAGCAGTGTTTTACAGGGACACAGTGAAATATACTCTGTTGGCTGTATGTTAAAACCATGTTTTGTGAATTAGAAGCCTATAATAAAGAAATCACTCATTTGTGTGGCATATGAGCCCCCTTGATTCAGAACGTTTGGCTTCTGGCTCTGATTATGTCTCTTGCTATTTCTGTGGCAATTCCCCCAACCCCCTCTCTTCACCTGTTTGGGGAGAATAAAGATGGAAACTTTACTTCTGCAGAGAAAAGGTAAAAAGGGCGATTTTGATCATTGGAAACAGGGTTATATGGGATGAATAGGGCAAACTGGACAAATGTACATGGCATCAGGACCCTAGGGAGGATTTCCAGGACTTGCAAGTGTTTCCTATTTCTTTCTTTCTTTTCTTTTTTTTTTTTTTGTTACATCTGTGGAAAATATCAAACTAGAAGCTTTCTCAAAGGCTTTGTGGAATGAGGCAGAGTATAAACAAGTAAATATACTATATGTATAGCAGTGTTGGGGGAAAGTGTCATTTCTCTCTTTAGGGAGGTCCAATTATAACAATTTTGTATTTTATATACTGATCTTTTTAATTCTTTTTTCAAATGAAAATTGATGGCCAAGCATATCCTAGATTGTATTTGAACAGCTTTAAACGGGAGCTCAGATTTGTGACCTTTGGGTTTGTATGACCTCTATGTGCCTCAGGCTGTCTTTCTGCAAACCGCACTGGGGCAGGATCATAGGCTGTGGGAAACGGTTCCTCGTTTGAAGCTTGTCTTGGTGCACTTGCTGATCTCAAAATGAAAAAAAAAATCTATTGCTATTATGAAAAATAAGAACTGGCTATTTTCCCGACTAGGCCGGGGAAAACGTTGGGAACTCGAGTCTCCTATTATACAAGAATCCATAAGAGATCCTGAAAAGCGTCCCTCACTCATTTATTAGCCAAATATGTATTTAGCACGACGGAGTACGAGTCTCCGCGCTCAGTGTGCTGAGAGGCCCGATGCTATACAACACTGCTGCCGTAACTTGGAGATGCGTGTCAGCCTGATTTATGGAGCCCCCAGATGGGAGGGGCGGGAATATATGGAGGAGCACGCAGCTAGTTACCGGTGGAGTTTGGAGGGAGCGCGCATCCCCCAGCATGGCTTAGAACATGGGCAAATGCTGATCTTGGTGCTTTGCATATTCTTGTGAACTCTAAGTTTATCGCCATGCTCCATATTTTTCTAAATTATAACTGAGCCAATATACAGTTCTTTGGTCAATACCCTGTCAACATATTTTATTTCCATAGCAGATTGCTGCACAACTGATACGGTCACTTGTCTCGATGCTGATTACCATTGTAGAATTGATCTGTGGGGATCTATATGGATTCCTAAAATGGCTGAAATTGCTAGTGCAACTGAGACACGGTCCTGGTCGTTTTCAAAAATTCAGTTATAGTTTCAAACCTCTAGATTATATATATATATATATATATATATATATATACACACACACAATAAAATATATTATATATAAAATATGTTATATATAATAATAATAAATATATTTGAGCTCTTGGTACATTTCTACCAAGAAAAATAAATTTTATAAACAGTAAAATAGGTTAGCTGGGAAAATTAGAAAGTTATTCCACAGATTTCAATCCCAAATTCTGCATAGGAAGTAACACTTTCACCAGTAAAAAAAAAAAAAAAAAAAAAAGGAAAGAAATAACAGGAAAAAGAAAAAAGCAAATATGCATGTTTTAAAGAAGATGGTTATTTTTTTCCCAACCTGTTAAAACTGAAATTCATTTTGCACATTTGAACCTAACCTGTGGTTTTCCTATGCCAAAGTGATGACTGGTGTTGTGGTGGCTTGGACATACATGTAGCCAGTTCAGCATCTTTCTCTTGTCCCAATTTTCTTTGGAGTCAGTGAAGCAGTGTCTTTTACTTTAACCTGACCTATTCAAAGACTGCTCTTCACCTTTCCTTCCCTCCCTTTCTTTTTTTGTTTAAGTCAGGAGTTGTTTTTCTTTTGTTTTTCCCCCCCCCTCTCTCACTTCTGGGTTTGGCAGTTTTATTTTTCCCTACTAGCAAAAGGGAAGTCTCTTCAGAGGTTGAAGCTGTTGGTTACTTGGGTGGGTGGAGCTGTTCTTAGGGCTCATCCCTGCCTCTTCTCTCCTTGGATTAACTTGGCTTCTTCGTTTTCATTTTAGCTTTGCTTAGCAAAACTGGCATTTTCACACCACGTATGGTTGTTTTCATTGCCTTCTTTCAGTTTTTTTTTCTTTTTTAATTAGACAAAATATCTTATTCATAGAGAAAATACTGAAAGCAAGTTGATGTTTCTCCCCATCCCTTCCTTTTCTTGTGCTTCTATCTTCTATATGCCTGAAATATTGGAAACAAAATGCAATTCTGGAACTGTGATATGCCTTTCAATACAGCTTAAAAAGGGAAAACCTACTTGATTGTTTCCTGCTGAGACCAGAGCAGGGCTGCAGAAGAGGCATCAGCTCTCAGGAAAATATTTCTCTTGAAAATATTCCGTAAATAGGCAGTACTCAAGCCCCAGCCAGCTAATGCAGCGTAATGGCCAAGAACGTGACTCTGAAACCAGAATGCTGAGTTTGAAGCCTGGCCCTGCTGCTAACCTGAGGCGCGTCACCTAATCTCTCTGAACCTCTGGTTTTTTAAACTGCAAAATGGTGATAATAGTAGCTACTCAATAACATTATTGCAAAGGGTACAGTGAACTAATACAAGGGATGCACTTATGCCTGATACGCACCGCAAGAAATGTTTGCTGTTATTGTTACTCTTAGATAACACATTGTAGCTGTGAAACTAATGGCTTTTGCTGCTTGCTCCTGACTCCAATAGCTTTTCAACTGGTGCCTCTTAATATCATCTCAAATACCATCTCTCATCTTTCCCCTGCTGCTGCTCTCTATTTACATGTCCGTTTTCCCCCTTCCTGTGTGTTAATCCTTTTCTCCCTGCCCTCCCTCTTAATATGCCACCTCTTTCCCTACTTCTATACCCCCAAGAATGACAGTCTAGATTCCCATCTGTGGTTATTTCCCGTTCTCTCCACACATCGTGTTCTGCCTGTCGGACCAGACTTTCTTCCAGCACCTGATTCTGTCTCTGCTTCCCCAGTGGCTGCCCCACCTCAAGTATTGTGTTCAATTCTGGGTATTGGCTGCTTCCGGTGCTGGTAATTGCCATCCTTCATGGAGAGAACCTATTAGTTCAAACACAAAAGCTCCTTTTTGATTAGTCTTTAGAGCCACACCATCACAGAACGATAATCTCTTCAAGTCGGGTTTCTATGTATATCAGTTGCCCTCGTGCATTTTCCTTTTCTGCCCGTAGTTCATCTTGGACTCACATATATGCATTCATACTTTCCATGGGGGGACATATTCCTTGAATTAATAGAACAAATGGTGTTAAGTTAGAAATGAAATATGCCTAAATTTTCATTGTGTAAAGGTATGTTATTGATTCACATCAGTAAAATGATACAGACACATTTTATAAATATGAATCATGTAAAAGACAAAACCAAGGAACATTGGAGGACTGTCAAGGGCATATAACAGGAGAACTGTCACTTTTACAGATCAGATTACTTGGGTAACAGAGCTATCAAAGTGGTTTTCACTATCCAAATCATGGGAACCTAAGATTATGCGGCCAACAAGTGTTCCTTACCTGACACAGAGCTTTATAAAAAGACTTAATAGGTTTTACCAGGTCTTTAAAAGTTCTCAGGGACTTTTTGAGTCTCAGATATGCAATGTGAATTTCTCTCTTTCTAATTGCCTGTCTCAGATGGCTTTCTTCCTGCAAAGCATCAGCTACACATAGATGTGATCACATCCAGATACCACAAAGAATATCACAACCTGCTCCGAGGTTGTAGAGAAACTCAATGATTTTTCCAGGTGAATAAGTGAATGCTTTAGGGGACGTTCCCTGGGTATATTCTAAGTAGGTCTTGGTTATCAAGTTGGCAGTTTTATTGTTGGGGAATTTTTGATGTCTGACACAGAAAGTATAAGGATTTGTTCCTATAAAGATAATGGTCTTCAAATCTAGTAAGTAATGGAAAAAACATAGTCAATGAAGAAAAATAATCCAACTTCTATTGAGATAAGCTAGATAGTCTGAAGTTAATTCATTTCCTTGTCAGGATCTCATTTTGACAAAAAATGACGAATATAGAAAAAGCATAACGAAGAAAGCAAAAACCACATATCATTTCTTCACCCAGAGATAATATTAGTTAATTTGGTTTATTACCTTTTTTTTTTTTTTTTTTTTTTTTTGCGGTACACGGCCCTTTCACTGTTGTGGTCTCTCCCGCTACGGAGCACAGGCTCTGGGCGCGTAGGCTCAGCGGCCATGGCTCACGGGCCCAGCCGCTCCACGGCATGTGGGATCTTCCCGGACCGGGGCACGAACCCGTGTCCCCTGCATCGGCAGGCGGACTCTCAACCACTGCGCCATCAGGGAAGACCCCTTCTCAGCTTTTGAACAACCAAAGACATCTTTGGGAAGATCTGACCCTCCTACTCCCGTGTCAGTCTTAAAGGGCCACAGAGGACCAGATTTTCCTCAAGATTTTCATTATGGCTCTATCAAATAGTATCTCATAGTCTTCTGCAGAACATAAACTGCAACGACACTAACTAGGAAGGTTGTTATGATAAGAACCAGTATCTATTGACTGCTTACTATGTGTCATCTTGCTGAATCCTCTCCAAAATCTCATAAATGAGATAGGACCAGGTATATCATTTGCATTAACTTAAGGAGAGATTAAGAAACATTTACCAAATTACACAGCCAGTAAGCAGCAGATCTGGGATTTGAATGTAAGTTGTGTGACTCCAGAGTTTGTGCCCCTCGAAAACGATGTAAAACGAATTCCTGGCTACTTCCAATCCAGTATTCTTAGGGAGCATTCCAAGGTCGCTCTTGCAAAGAGCTTCTCTGGTCCCATTTGGGTAGGTCCAGCCATACCTATTTTCAAATGCTTCCACAGTCTTCATATGTGGTGACAAAAAGTTCATTAGATTTAGTCTACTTTATTTCATCTCAGTAAAAGCCCACATTTGCCCATAGACCAACTTTAACACATACATTATATTCCAATAAAAATCGTAACCCTTCCGTGTTTAACTTTTTAAATTATTTTTACTGACTCGCTCCTTGTAGCAATGTCCTCCCATGACTGGAGAAGTGCAGGTCTCTTTACTTGTGTCCCTAAAGTGTCACCAGAGTTAGGGCATTAAGCATGTGTAGAGATCCATCAGCCCCTGATCAGACCCTGTCCCACAGAAGAGCCCTGTTATGTCAGTTTTTCTTGCATGGACCCTTCCATGCTTCTGAGATGTTAAAAAAAAGTCTCAAGATTTCCTATAACTATTTCCGGCATCTTTCCATTTTAACATAGTTTCATTTTTTCTTTAGTCTTCATATAAATATGTCTTCCAATTCCTGTATGTCTAAAAGCACATAATTGTTATCTCTGGCTCATTCCACATATTTATTGAGCACTGTCTTAGGCAATGAAAATACAGAGATGAGGGACACAGTCCCTGTCCTAAAGGAGATGCATGTCTGATGGGAGAGAAGCAAGGTATGGACAAAAATAACAACGCAGCGTATCAGATGCTACAATTGGACTAGGCACAGTATAAAAGCAGCTGAGAGGGAAGGCTCTAAAATGTGGGAAGCGACAGAAAAGTTGATTTCTGGAGGTAAAAAAAGACTCACCACATAAATTTTATTCATAACATGACTCTCACTCCTATTCTTGAAATTATTTTTTTCTCCCCAGCTCCGTAACCTCAATGACAATAGCGTAGACGCAAGAAAAATGCAGAAGGGATTGAAAACCTTGCTCCAGAAAAGCAATTCAATGTTTCCTTTGAAAATAAGGAAAAGAAATATATCCCCAAACTCAGCAGAACATATTTTATTAATAGAAACAGCCACATACAACCCTGGGTGATTTAATATCCAAAGGAAACAAACTTTCTACAAAGACCTGACATCACTAGGAGATAATCATTTACCTGCACTGCACACCCTGACAGGCCCCAAACTGAAAATAAAAACACAGACACACACCCTGGGGAGCCATCTGTGTCCTTTTCCTAAGGCGCCGGGCCGTGGTGTAATTTCAGCTTGCTAGGCATCGCATGCCATGCGGTGTACCATCCCCACTGGAGTCTTTTTCTTTCTGCAGAAACTCAGTGAAAACTGCCATTCTGGAAACTTCTTCATCCTAGGAGGAGCAGCCCAGAAGGATTCTGTGTGACGGTAGTGATCTGTGAAATGAATTCCCGACAGCTCATAATTTCTGTTTTCCCTATAAATCTTCAAATGACACAGTGCTCAAGTGGTGTGCTTCATGATATTATGTTTCATGGGTCTCGACTGTCTTTCCCTGAGATGGAGTTCTACTCCCTGAGTGGGAGAGCACTTTGGTTAATTATTTGAACCAAAAAAATGACAATTTTTGTCTTTTTTTAAAAACCATATTTTCAGGAGGCATCCCCTTTCCAGGGCTCAATTCTTCTGGGGCATCGCTCTTTCCTGTTCCCTGCTCTCCTGGACTTCCTTGGCACGAGCAGCCTTTGAAGTTAACAAGAGTCACCACAGCTGGACCAGCAGAACTGGGTATGCAAAGGTGGTTCCAGTGGAAATGGGTGTCAGCTCTCCTTCACCTCCAATGGGTGTTCTTCATTCTGTCTGGAGCATGAAACGCAGTGTATCATTCCCTTGACAGGATGAGTCATCTAAACATTAAGTTCAGCCTGTTTCAATTCTTGTACTGAACTTTAAGACAAGGGCTCTTTGTGACAGTGGCTTTTATATTTACTTTATTGGGCATTTAAGCGTCTGTAGGATTTGGGTAAGTAGAGGGGGCGGTGGAGCAATTTAAGACATCAATGAAGAAATAAAGGAAGAAATGCTTTTGGGAGTAGTTGGGAATCTAAGATTTGAAAAGTAGTGTAAAATTGATGGACGACGTGTCTTAAAAAAAGGTTTAGTTTAGGAATGGTAGAAAACAGGGAGTCATGGGGGGCTCATGAACAAGAAAGTAACAAGATGAAAGTGTGCTCAAGCAAGGTCATGTGTTGGTGATGAATAAAATATACTGAAAAGGGAAGTGAGGGGGAAAAGGGTGATAATATTCAATAATTCAGGTTTGGAAGAGAACAAGAGTCTAGTACAGATGGGGAGAAAAGGGCAACAGTAGACTTGTGAGGGGAAAATTCACGTCATGTGATTTCTCACTTGATCCAGGAAAGAAGGAAAGTGACCTAGAGGGACCCCAAGCTTTGAGTTCGGGCAGAGAAAGAAATCGTGGAGCCACTCCTGGAGATGGTGGCATTGGAAGGTTGAAGGGATTTAGTGTGAGCAGAGGACAATTCAGCTTTGGACATGCTGGAGGTTAGGGCTTGATGGACCCTCAGAATGTCAGCATCAGCAGGCTGTTCAATAATCCAAAGCCATCTACACAGAGAAGAAGAAGGAAGCAGAAAGTATAAAGAGCATTAAAATCCTGTTTCCCCTCTAACCTGAAGAAGGTTCTAAGGAAAAACTTTTTGAAGGTTTGATATTTCTGAACCCGAAAATTCTGTGTAACAAAGAACTTACCCTTATCAAATTTTCTCCATCAATATCTGATTTCTGCTCAGTCTTAGCTGATGTAGTAAAATTTGTCTAATTGGTCTAAGAACACATTTGACTCAGAGCCATGGACAAACCCCTCTTCTCCTTTGCAATCCTGGGGGGAACTTTACCCCTCTCATTTTGGGGTTTTGTCTTACAGAGGGGCCTGCCTATAATTTTTCAATCAACATTTTCCTGACAAAGAGCTGCATGATATAGTGACAGATGTGGGATCAGTACCAACAACAGTGCTCAACCCTGGGTACCTATTAGAAGCCTCTGGGGAGTGTTTAACTATTGCTGATCCCAGACCCACGGAATCAGTGTCTCTGAGGGTGGTGTCTGGACGTCGTTGTTTTGTAAAAGCTCCCCAAGTAATTCTAATGTTCATGCAGGGCTGAAACTAACCAGACAAATGGAAGCAGTGATTCTGAACATTAAGTGTACATTGGCATCACCTTGGGAGCTTTAAAAAATATGTAGATGTTTGCATCGTACTCCCAGTGATCTGAGCATCAGAAGTTTTAAAGGGTTCCCACATGATCCCAGGTGATATGGTACAGCCAAAACTCAGAAGCACTGAGCCAGTCCCTGGTTGTCTTAAGGCACACTTTCCAACTTCACTTTCTCAAGCGAGTTTTTACACCCGTCCAGGAGGGCAGAACTGGTACAGCTGTGCGAGAACGCGCTTTATATTTTTGCTGTAGGCATAATGAACTCAATTGTCAGCTAACTTTTGATCCCAGCCTTTCTTGCTGGTAATAATGATGTAAGAGGCAGAAAAACCTCACTCAGGTTTTCAGATCCCAAGTTGACTTTGCACTGTTGGCAGTTGGAAAGTTCATGTCATAACTTGAACTGATTTTGAACTAAAATCACAGAGACAATAAATGTCACTTACGGGTGCTTCTCGGGGGGGAAAAAAACCTCTTTCTAAAACTCTGTGACAAAATGAAATGTATACATCTCTAAATCATAGTCAGGGACTCCAGTTTACCACAGGAAAATGTGGGATTTAACAAAGATTCTCCTCCAGTATTACATAGCCAATATTCTTTTCCAGTGGGCTACACGTGGCACCATCTCACCCATTCATCTTTCTAGTTTACGCAGATATATTATTTCCACCTCCCTGAATGTATATTTGTTCTAGATTTATTCTGAATATCTTTAAACAGCAACACAGATATTTGTTTTTCTTAAGTTGTTTTTTCTTAAATCTAGCTTTACCTGGAGCTTGTTTAATATGATATCAATTAATACATCACTGTGTTGCTGAAAGGAAATTCTCCCCCTGCTTGGAATGCATCTTCATTGAGTAAAACGCTACTTACTTCTCCTTATGGTTTGCTCAAGTCACTGCTCTTGTGTTGTATTAGCTCAGGCTGCCATGACAGAATACCCTGGACTGGGCTGCTTCAGTAGCAGACATTTATTTATTTCTCGCCGCTCTGGAGACTGGAGAGTCCTCAATCAAGGTGCTGGCTGATTCAGTTCCTGGTAAGGGGTCTCTTCTTAGCTTGTAGGCAGTCACCTTCTCAGTGTCCTCACATGATGGACAGAGGGAGAGAGAGAGCAACCCCTCTGGTCTCTTCTTATAAGGGCACTAATTCCATTCTGAGGACCCCACCTTTATGACCTCATCTAAACCTAATTACCTTCCAAAGTTCCCACCTCCTCATTCTATCACACAGGGGCTTAGAGCTTCAACACACGAATTTGGAGACATGCACATTCAGTCCATAACATTTGTGAAATCTTCCTGCTTCTGTTTTACAGTGACTCTTTCCTCCTTTGAGTCCTTACAGTTTTTGTCTATTTCTTTCACTTGTCCTATGTTGTAAACAACCTTGTTCTGGCTTTTCTTCTGGATTGGAAGTTCCTTGAGAGCAGAGGTGAGGTATGGTCAATTTATATATCCTCAGCCAGCAAAATACCCTCCCGCATCGGAGATGCTCAGTTGATTAGTGTTGGTTGGTGATAGATTACCTGGTTTTGCCCTGTGATTTGGAGCAGATTGCCTAACCTCTCTAGGATTATTTTCCTCATCTGTAACATGGAGGTGATGATACAGATCTTGGAGAGCCCTGGTGAGGATTTAGAGATGTAATGTACATAAATTGCTTAGCAAATCTGGCACTCTGGGAGCATTGGATGAGTGATGACTAACTGTTAAATAAACTGACAGCAACTGAGGGAGTTGGGTTTTTCTGTCTCCACAGGGCAGGGAAGGTGGACAAGCGGTGTTGGACAGGGATGAGAAAGTGGAGTCTGGACCTTGAAATGAGTAGTTAAGGTAGGTTTTCATGGTAATTTCATCTGAGAAGGAACCAGAAGGAAGTGAAGGTGTGAGCTGTGCAAAGACCTGGGGAACAGCCATTGAGATGAGGGGACAGCAAGTGCAAATGTCCTGAGGTAGGAATGCACTTGGCCCATTAAACTAGAGGCTTAGGGATCAATGAGAGAATGTCAGACTATTTCCTAGCTCTTGGAGAGGGGAAGGACCATCTGCCATGGGTGGTACATAAAACATCCCCAGTTCTATGAGCTAAACTTTGCCTTTTGAGAATGGGGATGCTTTTCCCCAATGTTTTGCATGTGTGTGATACTTTGACACTTTTCAAAGGGATAGCTGTAGGAGGCAGGTGCATGTGAGAGCAAGTTGACTTCAGTGTCTGTCTCGTGTTAATGGCCAGAATGTATCTGCCTGACCTTGCCCTATTCTAGGCATTTCAATTCCTTCTCCTCCAATACCAGGTGTAATCCTCCAGCAACCGTGTCTTGAGGATGACAATCTCATCAAATTCGAAACAGACGAATTTGGATCAAGACTGTTTGAACAGACTTTTCTTTTCTGTGTGAATTTCCAACTAAACTCTCTTAATCCTGATGACTTTGGTAGAGCTCCTATTATCGCCACTTTATAGACAAGATAACTGAGATTTCATGATGTTTCTCCCAAGTCAATCCAAGAATAAATGTTTTTTGGTTTTTGGTTTTTTTTTTCGGTACGCGGGCCTCTCACTGCCGTGGCCTCCCCCAGTTGAGGAGCACAGGCTCCGGACGCGCAGGCTCAGCGGCCATGGCTCACGGGCCCAGCCGCTCTGCGGTATGTGGGATCCTCCTGGACCGGGGCACGAACCTGTGTCCCCTGCATCGGCAGGCGGACTCTCAACCTCTGCGCCACCAGGGAAGCCCTGGAGTGTTTTTTTTTAAAGAAAGTAATTCCAAAATATCACCACCATAACAAATTTTGGCCTATATTCAATAAAAATTTTCCATTTTTTTATGGAAGAAATGTAAATTGTATTTCTGTGTGCAAAATAAAATGATCATAAGCATTTTCCGGTGGTGACGAGGTATGTGAAGGCAGTCAGGAAGGAGGAAGGCTTAGCAGTTGAGGTAGGAGTTTGGATTCAGACTATCTGGGTTCATATATATGGCTCCACAGTTTTTGTGTTGTGTGGCCTGAGGCAAATTATTTAATATCTCTGTTCCTCAGTTTCTCATGTGTAAAATAACATTTTAAGAAGTCCTTCAGTTAGAGATGTACCTAAGCCAAAACAGTTCATTGCAGAAGCAAAGAACATATATCTAGTATCCTAATACAAGAAATTAGGGTAAATCGATTGGCAAATTCAATGAAGAGGGATGAGAAGTTGAGGGAGATGCAACTTTAGACAAATGATTTCAGCAGATCCATTCAGGTGATTCTGATGAAGTGAAAGGTGTAATGAACAAATTATTTATGGGATCTGGTAGCACAGTTTTGAGTTCCTGCTGGTCCAAAGTAGGTAAAAGGATAGGTGAACTCAACCCACCTGATGCTACCAGATAGGAAAAAAGTACTAAATGAATTTCTATCAGTAAAAAAAAAGGAGGATTGTTGAATAGATTTTGTGAAATAACTTATGCAATTAAACAGTACCTAACTGAATGCTCTGTGAATGTTGGCTATTCTTATATTTGTTACATTTATATGTTTATAGAAATATATTTTGTTTACATATTTTATTTTATACAATAAATATACATTTATTTTATATATTTGTTTCATGTATATATTAATATAGTATTTATATTATATTTTAAAAGTATACTAGAAAATATATATTGATGACATACTATCTTATTTAGGGAACTAGTGTCAAAGCTTGTGCAGATGATATTCATCAAATAGACCTACATCTTCCTTAACTCTTCCTTGTGCCTCGAGAAAGTGCTAGTGGATAGTGTTGTTTTAACAATTGAGAGTGAAAAGGTGTCAGAGATGGTCCCTAGACCGTAGCTGGGATTCATGACAGATCCAGAGGGAAGAATACTACCTACTGAAATTCAAATTTCAAAATCTATTTCTTCATCATGAGAACTTAACGATCATAATAAACTTAATAAGATGTAACGCTTCATAATCATTTAATTGGTTAATCTGCAAAACATCTTTGTGAAGTAGAAAAGGGGCATTACCCTTATAATTACTCATAGGATTCACCAAGAAAGCAGTTGAGACTCCAGGCCATGACTCTCCAACATCAACCGTTCCACTTCCTTAGGTGACTCAGGAGAAATTTTGTCTGATCATAAAGATTGGAATAGTGTTTGTGAGGAAATTCTCAAGCACCTCATTACATTTGTACTCTCTGTTTCTATCTGCCCTAGATATCTGTAGAGCCACTATTCTTAGTTCACACTCGGTCAATTCTTACCAAGAGAAACAGAACACCCTAGGAGGAATGACTTTCCTTTTTGTTGTTTGCATGGATAACCCAACACATTACAAGTGTCTTCAGCTGGTTTTTGCATATGTTCTCCTAGATTTATGAAAGGAGTAGACCACCTACTTCTCTTTCTTGAAGGTAAAAGGAACTGGATCACTTTCCAAATTTCTTGATATTTTGCCCAAATTCATGATCATAAAACAAGTTTATTCCAGATTACTTTGTGTTTCAAATACATATTCTCCTCTAACTAATTAGGTATAATTTAGAGGACTTAAAATACTCATCTCCATTCCTCCTGTCTTTACTTATGTCCTTATATGTTGTAGTAAATATATAGAGAGACATTTGATCCACGGCATTAGTGCACTGAGGTTGTTCTCACTGGGTTAAATTTACTTTATAACAGCTGACCAGACACAAACTCTCTTTTCTCTGAATTATTTTTAAGTCCAACCTGTAAAGCAGTTTTTCAACATGTACTGAAATCAAAGCCGAGACATTTAGGCACAGAGTATATTCGGTAGGTTTAAAATATCCTGCTTTTTCTTCATTTAGCCTTTTGTCAATTAGTTATTCACTCAATAAATATATATTTAAAGACTTGGTACCACGATATGTACCCAATATGAAAAAAAATCGTATAGTGACTTCAGTTTATAAACACTTTCACAAGAGTAATCTATAGTTTAAGATGGATAGAGCAGAGTAATAGTTAAGAAAACTGGTTTAACGCTCATTCTAGTCTAAATTCAAGTCTCCACTTTGCTGCATATAAGATCTGTGGAACTGGAAGATTTATTTTACCTCCCTGTGCTTGACTTTTCTGTTAAGTGGAAAATATAACCTCTCTGTCAGGCTGCTATTAGGAGGATCAAATAAAATAACAGCTGTAAAGCACTTAATGTATTGTTTGAAACACTCTAGTGTTAATAAAGTCTAGCTAGTTTTATAAAAAAAAATTAGGGATTCCCTTTAGATTGAAATTTACTTCATCTCTCTCTCTTTAAAAATTTTTTTTATTGTGGTAAAAGTCATAGAACGTAAAACATACTATTTTAACCATATTTAACTGTACAGTGCAGTGGCACTAAGTACATTCACATTGTTGTGCAACTCTTACCATCATCCATCTCCCGAATTTTTCATCTTCCTAAACTGAAACTCTGTCCCCATCAAACACTAACTCCCCATTCCCCCTCCCCACCCACCCAGCCCCTGGCATCTACCAATGTACTTTCTGACTCTATGAATTTGACTATTATTCTAGGTACCTTGTATGAGTGGAATCAAACAGTATTCGTTTGCACCTAATGTATATTGGAATGCATTTTTAAGATTAACTTAATATATATCCTGCAAACAGATTGTACTTTTTTTCCCCCTGTGCTATATAGTAGGCCCTCACCAGCCATCTCCTTCATACATAGTAATGTATGTACATCAATCCCAATCTCTCAATCCATCCCACACGCCCCTCCCCACACTAGGTGTCCATGCATTTGTTCTCTACGTCTGTGTCTCTTGAAATTTACTTGGAAACAAATCTTTGAACCTGACCTGGTACATCTTCAGGCCAGGAACTTCAAGTCCCCTTTCTATCTGTGATGCAGTGAACAAAAGTGCCTGAAAGTGACTCTGGATGTTGGTTCTGGATTAACTAGATAGTTGCCAGAGACTAGGAGATGTTCCCTCTCCTAGTGGGAGGGACTGCTCCCAAACTCAGCTTCCCACCAGACCTGAGGTACCTCCCAAAGTCAGGGTACTACAAATCCTATTTGCCATCTGGACTTCAGGTGCTGGGCAGCTGGCATTATCAAACGAGACCAGTGAACAGCTGGTACCCCATCTCCAAGTAGCCTGTGTATTGCCCCACTGATAAGGCTGCTTTCTCATTTTTGCCCTATAAAAGGCTTAAGTGGCAGGAAGCAATAGCCCTCTAGTAGAACACAGACCCATAAGACAGGAGCAGAACCTCTGGCTGCTGTGTACCTCTCTGTGGGATGATGGCAGTCAGAGGACTCATGCCTTCTCTTCTCTTGCAGATCCAGCCTCCTAGGGTTTCCTTTCCCAGTACAGCCTGTATCCTGTGATGATGTAGAATTCATCTTGGGCCCAGTGCACCACAGGTGGTGGCCCAGAAGGGACTCACCGGACACAATACTTCCAGATTTCATTTCCTAATGGATTCCTTTTCAGTTTGCCAAGATTCCCAATGGGAAAGCTCACATAATTAGCAGCAATCCTGGGTCCACACCATTCTGGGATTTACTATTCGAACATTTCCTTCTGTCCATCCAGGAATTAAAAAAATAAAAAACCCAGTTAATATTATCATCCAAGTGTTCAATAAAATAGAAAGGTTTTTTCTTCACAAAAAGTCTATGGATTCATAGATGGCAGAGACTCTTGATGAAAAGAATGCATATGATTTAGAAGATTTAAGAATGTAGCCTGTTTTCAGTTCTTTTGCTCCTGTATTAATGGAGTAATTTGCCTTTGCTTTTCATTCTGGTGAGTAAAATGAAGGATATGATTCTAATCGAGTTCACTATTTTGTTTGGAGACATAAATAATCGAAGCTATTATAACATATTTTTCTTGTATTATAAAATTTTAAAAATCCCTCTTACTTGAAATATTTCTATCATGTGTATACATGCTCTCTTAGGTTGATAAGAGAAATATCATAGCATAATGTAAAAAGCAATTTTCATTTCTTTGACACAGGTTAGGCTGAACTTTTTCTTTTTTGTCTTCATTGGTAGTTCTTCTTTCTTTTTTTTGTGAATTGCTTCTTAATTATTATTCAGATACTACCTGAAAGTATTTTTAATTTGAAAATTCTTTATATTGACACTTAAAATAGACATATTCGAGTATTTTATCATTTGGTCACTTCTCTACTTCTTTTGTTTATATCATAAAATTCAAGCATGCCAGAATTTTACATTTTTGTATAATTTGGCTTTTTTCTTTAGAGCTTTTGTTTTGCTTACATGTTTAGTTCATCCTTTCCTGATCTAATATTACATAAATATTTATCTATGTTTCTTTGTTTTTTAAACAAATTGTCTATTTTACATTTAACTAATTTAAGCTCTCTGGAATAAACTCTGCTTTAAAATGTAATATAAAGATCTATTTTCTCCCTGGTAATTAAGGCTTTCTTTCCATAGTGATTTTGTTGAATAATCTCTTTGTAAATTTTTTGTATTGGTGTAACTCCCTTCTAGCTTCATTCTGCTCAAAGCCTCCTTTCTGAGAGGTACATTCTATCATAATTCCCCCAATCATGCTTCTTATCTCTTTGCTCTGTTTTCTTCTACATCACACTTTTCATTACTTGACGTTATACTTGACTTCTTGGTACACTTATCTGTTCATTGTCTCACTCATGAGCATGTTAAGTTCCAGGAGAGCAGGAACTTTTGCGTTCATTCATGATTGTATCTCAATGCTTTGAAAATGTCCTGCATATATAAAAAACAAAGCAAAACAAAACCACTTCCTATATAGTTATCGAACAAGGGAATACTTAGATACAATGTAGATTTTCTGCCTTTCATGTTTTCTGACTTTGTAAATACTTTCTCCTTATACTGGATCTTTCTTCATACAATGGATCTTTTAAGATGGAATAAACGACATATTCTTGTCTGTGCCTCATTTGAGTAACTGAGTTCAATTGTTTGCTCTGAATGTCTCAATTTTGTTTTAAGTGATAGAAGCTCTGAAAAGGTTATATATCTCAGTTAGATTGTGATTGGGTGTTCTTTTTGCATAGATTGGTAAAGTAAATGATATTAAGTAACTTTATGATTTCAGATGCTCTTAAGTAAACAAAAACAGCAACCATGATCATTCTTCTGTAAAAGGAAGTAACTTATTCTAGTTTTTTTGTGTGTGTCTTTTAAGACTCCTTATAATGTAGTGTTATCCTAAGAGGGACAGATCTTATTTATTTTTAATTTTATTTTCCATGGAAGCTGTCAGTCCTTAGAAACAATTTGGCAGCTCACGGCACTTTTTTTTTCCTGCCAGTTCTCAGACGTGTAAAATCATGATAGAGGAAGAGAAGGAAATTGGTTTGATGGTCTCTGTGATATTAACTGGTTGCTGAGCAGAGACGGTAATCTGTCCTGAGTTCCTACAGGTTTTCAGGGAGTGTTTGCTAAGCTATAAGGAGTTTGTAGTTGGAATTCCACTGGCTAATTGGCTCTATATTATCACAACTGGAGGCCACTTAGGAAAAGGTGGAGCACACAAAGAACTGTGTGTAATTTATTAGGGTAAGGTCTGAGTGCCAACTACGTAGACCTCTCAATTCTCTCCTAGATTACTTGAGGATTGAAGCTCTAATTCATCTTACTAATTAATGGATTTAGCTTAATTGTTGTAAGTTTAGATTTCGTGCAGGAGCCCAAAGACCGGAAACTACTGTATGTGTCATACATCAGTGATGCACGTAAGTCAACTCGATCTTTTGGAGCCGCCTGTCTCCCTATGATGGCAGTCCCCCGGCCACCATCTCAAAATCAAGTGACTGTGTCACCTTTCTTCCCTCCCAGGAAAGATCCCTTGACTTAAAAGAAAGGTGATTGAATCACAGGGCGCATCTGTGCATACCCAAGATCATTTCTTCTGTTTTTCAACTGTTTCAAAAATTGTTTTAACCGTACTGTGGCAAGTTTGGGGCAACATTCATAAATTTTGTCCTACTTCTTTGTTGGCACACAGCCACGGGTATGGAGCCAGGGCTTTCTTGTGGAAAACTGTCACGTTTGGGGGTTTGGGAGCAATAAAGTTCCTTTTCATGTGTGAGGTCTGGGAGCCCTTCAGCACTTCCTGCTCTGGGGATGTCAACGTTCATCTCCAGTGAGACATGGCAGATGGAATCCAGCAAAGCTGTCAGGAAGCCAGGAGATAATCTGGTCTCTGCACGGTGGGCCAGAGCAAGTCCCAAGCCGGCAGGGCCCATGGCAGAGGGCTCAGAGGAGGCTGCTGCTCCCTTGTCACCTTGGAGAAGACGTATCCCGGCTTCTTTCCTAGGCAGGCTTTGAGAAGGGAGCAGGGGGATATTTGAGAAGTTACTTCTCTTCTTTTGGGCTCTTTTTCCTGTGTCGACATCGTTCTTTTACTTCCAATTATGTAAAGAGACAATATAGATGGGGCACTTTTCCCATCACTCTGAAGTAGGGCAAAAAATCTCCAAGCTGGACAATATTTTTACTCTAATCCATTGGGTTCATAGGTCACTGGGGGATATGCCCAGTTGCCATTTGAGGTCATCGGAAAGAGAGGGGAGAAAAGCATAAAGTTAATCTAACTTGCTGATTGAAGGACAGTTTTTTTTCTCTCTGCTTTTTCAGCTTGCTGGGGGTGTGAGAATATGACTTATGGTTCAGGAAGGTAAGTTCTCAAGATAAGGTAGAAAAAACGACTCTCCTAGCGACACGATTGAATTAAGCAAATATCCTCTGAGCACGTTAGAAAGTGCTAAGTAAATATTTTGGTGTACAGTTCCATGAGTTTTAACACGTGCATAGATTCTTGTAACTACCACCAGAATACAGAACAATTCCAACGCAGCCCAAATACTGCATCACTGTGACCCTCTGTGGGCAGATGCTCCCCTCGCCCAACTCCACCTTTATTCTCTGGATTTGGTAGAGAGTCCTTTGATATACCTGACACCAGGAACACTATCCATAAGGGGGAAAACAATGAATAAACTGGACTTCATCTGAGTTAAAAAGCTTACTCCTTGAGGAAAACAGCGAAGAGTGGAAAGCCAAGCCACGGACTGGGAGAAAACACTTGCAAATCACCCATCAGACAAATGTTCATGGCACTTTGAGTGAGAGGAAATTGAATAAGGCATGATCTTTTTTCTACAAGAAACGGTAGTGAAGGGCAGCCAGAGATCAATATGTAATAAACTATATATGAAGAAGGATGTGACTAATGCTAAAATCACGGGAGTACATCAACGATACAGCAGTATTTGAGGCGGGGAGGGGGCTTTGTTCCAGCTTGGGAAATTAAGGATGGCTTCATGGGGGGCATGGAAACTGGTGGGAGGGGGTGTTCCAGAGGAGAGATTCATGGAAGAAAAGCTAGAGAAGTGAGAAAATACAGGGCATAAACGGGAAAAAGCAAGTAGTCTACTCTGGTCGGCTCCTGTGTCACTTCCACTTCACCGATGGCGGGAGGAGAATGAATACAGACCTTCTCAGCTTCTAGTACATCTTCTAATGAGCCTATCCTTCAATATTTATCCCTTCCTAGGCCACAAGGATAAAAAGGCAGCTCTCTCATAAGTAGAAGTTGCTCCCAAAGAATAGACTCCCTGGTTTTTGCTGAAACAAAGAAAACCGTTAAGGGTCATTGAAAACCAACTGAACTGTTCGGATGGTCCATTAGAAATGCAAATGTTAACTGCTCTGTGATAAGCATAATAAACAAAACAAGGAAACCATTTAGAAGGTTTTTTTTTTTTTTTTTTTTGCAGTACGCGGGCCTCTCTCTGTTGTGGCCTCTCCCGTTGCAGACGCGCAGGCTCAGTGGTCATGGCTCATGGGCCCAGCCTCTCCGCGGCATATGGGATCTTCCCGGACTGGGGCACGAACCCGTGTCCCCTGCATCGGCAGGTGGACTCTCAACCACTGCGCCACCAGGGAAGCCCTTCGAAGGTATTTTTCAGACATTTAGGCTTTGATTAGTTATAAAGGCAGAGAAAAAGACCCAGCAGTTTGATCCTATTTGTCTGCAGATGGAGTCAATAATCTTAATAGTTTTGAAAGGTCCTGAATGTCTTGGGTCTCTTAGACACCTGCCACGGCTCCTTTGTGGTTAGACAACCTGTAATGGGACCAGTTTCCCCAAGGCATTTTTCCTGTGTACCATCAGGCTTAGATATAAATGAAACATAGGCTTCTGTAATACTTAAGCATCTTTTCTACTGGGCAACATTCCTGAAAGAACTGATTCTTTTGCTGCTGGTCAACTGTTGAAACAAGCATAGAATTAGCATTTAAATTATGTTAAACAGTGGAGGAGTGTCAGAATATAAACTTATGCCACTTTCATGTTTTAGATAGATGTCAGGCTTAACGGCTGCTTTTTAATTCTGTTTTATACCTTCTTTAATACAAATAAGATTGTATGCATTGAAAAGCTCTGATTCATGTCATTTACATTCATTTTCCTTCAGATATATTAGATGTGAAAGAGATTTTTCAAGAATTTACATTTTTGAGTGTGTATAGTACTGTGTGTTTTAACATGTGCATAGATTCTTGTAACCTCCCACTGCAAACAAGATACAGAATAGATCCAACCCCCCCAAATTATTCCCTTTTTTCTGACCCTTTTTAGATAAGCCCCCTGCCCCGTGATTTTGGCAAACACTATTAATAAATGAAAAATTGATAAATTGAATTTCATCAAAAATTTAAAAATTTGCTCTTCAAAGAACACAGTTAAGAGGTTGAAAAGGCAAGTACAGATTGAGAGAAAACATTTGTAAATCATGTATCAACCAAGATCGTATATCCAGCAAAAAGAACTCTTGAAACTCAACAGGAATTGAATAAACAACCCAGTTAAAAAAGGGGCAAAAGCTTAGAACAAAGACTTCACCAAGAAGATAAAGGGCAGGCAAAGCAGCAAATGAAAAGATCATTAGTCATTAAGGCCATATAAATTAAAACCACACTGTGATACCATTATACACCTATTAGAACCAATAAATAAAAATTACTGATGATACAAATTGATAGCGAATGTGGAGCACCTGGAACGCAGAATGGTACAGTTACTCTGGAAAACAGGCTGAGACATCCCATGTGACTCCACAACCCCACTTCCAGGAATTTATGTTAGAGAAATGAAAACTTAGATTCATACTAAAATCTGTACGTGTTTATAGCAGCATTATTCATAATCACCAAAATCTGGAAACCACTCAAATGCTTGTCAAAGGCTGAATGGGTAACCAAATTATGGTACATCCATAACATGGAATACAAGAAATAATATAGCTGAATCTCAAGATAATGATGCTGAGTAAAAGAAGTTATATTCCATTTAGGGCTAATGAGTAACCTCTTCCTTTAAGGAATATCTCCTCTTATTCTGCTTATGAAACATCTTTTTCTTCCCCCTCTCCTCTAAGGCCTCAAATTATTCCTGCTTCTGTCCTGAAAATCTCATTTGTGCGTATTTTGGGTATCTTTTGCTACATAAAAAATCACCCCAAACTTAGTGGCATAACACAACCACCTTTTTATTATTCTCATGGATTCTGTAGGTGAGGACTTGTCTTCGCCCTGAGACCACATTTTCCTGACAGCACCTAGGATTTGATCTTTGCTCTGAGGCTATTTCTTACTTTGAGGACACTTTACTAGCTGTTACAATCTCTCCAAATTTGCTAGTTGTTACATTTCCTCCAACCTCTATGTTTCCTTCAAATTATAGTCAAAAACAAAGTAATTAATTCTTTAGCTTATGTCTTTTACTCTTTCATTTTATTTTAGGGTGTTAAAAGTGAGGGGACAGCTTTAACACTCTTCCTAAAATTCCTCTTACCTTGATCATTGAATTTGGTATGTATTCTCTTTCTTTCAAGCTGTCTCTGATAGCTTCCATGAGGCCCACGAGGCTTTTGTCTGTCACTGGATTCTAAAACCAGTGCCATAACTTTTAGATTTTGTTAGAGCAGAACCCACTTCTAGGTACCAAATGCAGTTCCAGTTATTGCTGTAACCACCCTAAGCTGGGAGTTGTGAAGCTTCAACCATTTTGCTGTGCTCATGTATTCTCTGGGTCAGGAATTAGAGTGGATTATGGTGAGGACAGCTTACCCCTGTTCCATGTTACCTTATCAGGAACCTGTTGATGGCTGGGATATGATTCCAACAATGGGAGCTTGGGATCATCTGAAAGCTTCTTCACTCACTTCTCTGGGTCTTGGACTAGGGTGACTTGAAGGTTGGTTTCATCCAAGTCTCAACCCAAGCATCTAGATACATCCTCTCCATGTGACTGAAGTTTCTTACATCATGGCAGCTGGGAACATCCAACGAGTTAGGATGCCAAGAGAAGCAGGCGGAAGTTGCATCACATTTATGACTTAGCTCCGGATATTATTGATACATCTTCTGCTCTCTGCAGCTTGGTACACCCCTCTCCCCTCCAGCCATTAAAGTCTTTCCTTCAGAGCAGTTGTAAGTCTTTCCAGACTCTTGAGTAGGGGACATAGATCTCACCTCTCATTGGAAAAAATGTCAAAGAATTAAGAATGGTGTTTAAAAACTCCCACAGTGCCCACAGCTGTACCCATCCTCCCAGAGATCAAGTTATCTCTAGCCTGGAGTTTTCTCCTGAACACTAGGCCCACAATTCACACGTCTCATAAATATTTTACTTAAATTCACCAGCATCAACAACAAACAGAAATGGACCCACCTAGAATCATATTTCAGAGCGTCTATCCCAAGAAGAGTACATAAGTCTATTCAACACAAGGTGATTTAAAATACCAAAAATTCATAAGTAAGCAAAATGCCCAGCGATAAAAGAAACTGTGAAGTCAGCTCGAATATATCCACTGGATGAGATGGAAGATATCCATGAAAAATGATAAGTATGAAGATTATGTAGCAATGTCTTTGAAATATCACGTCATGAAAAAAAAAAGAGCATCTTGTGATGGACACTTCCACTGCAATTAAAAGCAAGAAGATGTACATAAAAATATCATAAGAAAAATTGTTGTGTTGGGAAAAGTGACATTACGAATGATTTATTTTTCCTCCTCTCTTCCTCCCATTTTCCTTTCTGGTATTATATTACTTTAACAACCTAAAAAAGTATTTTTAAAATTCAAAACCAAAACGATCTGTCCCAAACTGAACTTGTCATTTCATACCTCCTGCCATTCCCCCCACCCCTCCTTTTTTTTCTTTCCTTGACTCTCAATTAAAGCCATTATCATCCTCTTACTGGTCCAGGCTAGATACTCAGAGTCATCATTCTGACCTTTTTATTTATTTATTTTTTAACAGTATTTATGTACAGTTAACCTCTGAATACCCCGAATTCTACTTCTCCAATATCTTTGCAATTATAAAATAATATATGGAATTATAAATTATAAAATAATTAATGGAATAGGCATAAAATTATTTCTAGAATTATATAGAACTATACTAATATCTACCAGGTTCCAATCCCCACTTCACTGCTTACTCTCTGAGTGAGCCTGGACAGGTTTCTCAGTCTTCCTAAACATCAGTTTCCTTATCTGGAGTGTGAGGATAGCATACGTGTCCTGTACATAATTTTGCAAGAGTTAAATTATACGATATACGTAATGGCTAATACAGTGTCTGGAATCAACTAGGCACTTAATAAGTGGCGATTATTGTACGCAATGTAAGAATCTTCAACTATAACTGTTTGTACTCACATGATTTCCTAGCACCTCAATGAGAAAAGCAAACACACAAAACCACACACACATTTAAAAGCAGGATTCTGTATCGAAATAACTGTATCTAAGTATTTCTCACTCATTCTCTAATACAACCAATCAGCCTCAGGTGGCTGTAAAACAAGTTTACCATCAGAAATAAGATGCACAGAAAAATCAATAGCCTTGTGGTCAATATTAATCTCCCATCAATGAAGGCCCATATCTTTCACTCTTTATGGTAATTGTCCCAGTGATCTACTTAAAGTGCTTAAAATACTTAGAGGGGCCTGCTGATAGCATCTTATCCAGGCTCTGAGCAGCAGTGTCAAGGAACACCCAGGAGCTGGGGCTGGTTCTCCTGCTGTTTAATTGGACAAAGGGTCTTTGGGTGTCACAGACACCAGACTGTGTTTGCCGATGGGTCTGACTTCCCTCCTTCCTCTCCGAGATGAGGGTGGTTGTCCTTTCTTCTTCTGAGGCGTTCAGGGTTCACTGAAACAAAATAGGCCTGGGCTCAGCTCACCACTTAAGCCAGTGTTGTTAGGAATCTCACTGTATGCAGTCTAGGAGGCTTCGACATTAAATTACTCCGCTGGCAGCAAATGAGACCCCTCTCCTCCACGGAAGTCTATTAATATGCACACTTAGAGCTTATTGGCGTTGACGGCTGTTGTCCAAATAGCTCAGTTTCACTTCCAATAAAAGCCTACTATTCCCATAGAAATCTTGCTTCCATCAACTGACTTGCATTGTTCTCCAAATTAACATCAAGTTTAGGAATTTAAAGATCTACCGTCAGTGGGTTAATTTTGGTTCAAGACGCTTTGCCGAGAATGAAGACATGGTCTATGAAGGGTGATATCCTCCTTCCTAGCTATACCTTGTCTTCTTTTCTTTCTCAGCAGCTGACCCCCACTCCCACCTTAAATACCATTGTACCACCATGGAGGTCATGGAGGCAAGAATCCTTCCTGAGCTTGGTGCTTCCAGTAATTATGAAAAAGCACACTTATTTTTGAAGCTGAGAACCCATATAAGGCATTTGTAATTGGACAGTGATGCCCCAGTATAACCCACACACATACATATAGTTGTGCAAAAATTTAATGTCTAATGCACTTGTTCATTTTCAATTGTCTTTTAGATTTTATATGAACAGACTAATTCAGAAATATACAGGAGATCTCACCTTCTATATGCCTATATTCTATTTTAGTTAGTCGACCACATCCATTTTTATTTTATATTTTACCCAAACCTTTCCAAGTGGAACATGCTGTTTGAAATCATAATGACAGGCATTACTTTGATGTTACTTTTTATCTTTAACTTAGCCATCATTCACAGCTGCTTCTGCTTCGACTGAACAAGGCACTTAAAAAAGGGAAGATATTATATAAATTAAATTTTCATTTGTCTGTAACTTATCAAAAGATTGCACCAGTTCTGATTTACAGTTAGGATTGGAAATTAACTTCAAAGGGCAAGAAATGGAAAAGTGGAGGCATATTCTTTCATGGCTTATTACTGAAAAGGGAGAAGTGATGTAATGATAACAAAAAGGTTTCTCCTCTTGAACAATAGAAGAAATATCAATTCCTCTTGTACCTGTGTGTTTATATCCATTTATAAGCTTTGTCTACCTCTTAACCCTTTGAACTCATAACTACAATGCAAACAACTCCTATGATACAATCATTATAGAACTACGGCGTAACAGAAATTAGAGCTTGGAGACACATCAAGAGACCAAAAAAGGCCAGCCTACTGCTTTCAGGGAGATGTAGTATTAATAGAACCATTTCTAGATGTGACACAGATCAGAGAGTTTACCTGTCCAACTTACACCTGATTAGTGGTAAAGTGAACCTGGAACCAAGTCATCTCATTCATCCTCGTTCAGTACTCTTCCCATTACTACGCAGGACCTAATTTTGCACTCCTCCGAGATCTCACATTTGATAAACCCCATCTGCAAACACTCCCTCTTTACTTGACACCTCTTCCATCCTCTGTGCCCACTCACTTTCTTTTTTGCTTCTCAAGCTTGTCCCCCTTCCATTCTTCTCCCCTGAGTAGAATCCAAAAATCTATGGGACTTCCCTGGTGGTCCAGTCTTAAGATTCCGTGCTACCAATGCAGGGGGCGCTGGTTCAATCCCTGGTTGGGGAACTAAGATCGCACATGTCCTGCAGCGGGGCAAAAAAAAGTCCCCAAGACTGTGCCACCAGCCACTTATGTAACACCCTCAATAAAATTCTAGACTCCTCCTTTTTTTTTTTTTTTTTGCACACTGTCTTTATCCTCTGATGACGTCCATCATTGACTTTGTCATTTGCTGCCCTGACAGCACATATCCTCATAACTTTCATGACCCTAGACACTTTTGTCAGTGTGGGTCCCTTCCTTCATTAAAAAACATTAAAGCATATTTTATGACTGCTTTGGTATAAAGATAAAGATAATCTTCCACGCTGAAAGTTCATTATTCCCCCCTCTGATCTTAAAAGAAATTAAAACATTTTCCTGGACCCCTTAAAAGTATTAGAGGGAGTAGGCTCAGTATGTACTCTACCTGATGGATTAGTTGGCCTGGAGTTAAACCATGGAAAAGCATAGATTCGATCCTGTGCAGCATTAAACTTTTCTAGTCTATTTCTAGTCCATGCTTCTTACCGATATACACAGTCAAAAGAAAGACACTCAGACGTGCACAAAATGGACGCTTCTCACTATTCTTTGAAAAAAGTCAATATTGACTTTGAAAATCAGTGACGAATAGAGTGATAAGTGATGAAACCCAAAGTTGCAAGGGTTCAGGCGAGAATACGATTATGAAATGATAGGCAATCTGTGTTCTCTTTATAGTACTTCCAGTATTTTCTGATTTTTAAACATGTATTACACATTTTAAAAATCAAAAAATTGACTTCCAAGAAAAGAAGTGGTGAAGAGAGCATGGAAGAAACCAGAAGTTTAACTATGAATCTAAGAGAGAGAGAGGAAATAGTACGCACAAAGGAAACTTTTAGCCTGATAAGTATTAGGGAATAAACATCAGATGACCACCTGGCTGCTCTCAAAGCCCAGTTAAAATTAATTCTGCACAGGATCGAATTCTAGCTTCTGAGGCTCTCTTTTTCCTTATCAGTATCTCTGGCATTTCTCGCTCACACGTACATATAAAGACATATCCATATTTTATTGAAAGACAGAACTTGGAAAAGGAAACCAGCAGGAAGTGTATTTTTATTTTCTGTTCTTGGCAAGTAAGTACATCAAATTCTTCATGATTTAGTAGGAAGAACATTTGGTTTGGAGCTAGGAAAACTTGATTTCGGTCCCAAATCTCTTATGTATTAATTGGGTAACCTTGGGGAAGTCATGTCTTCTCTGTATTTCAGCTTTATTATCTATGAAATGAGCCCAACAATACTTTATTTGCCTAAAGGGAAAAAGTTAAGCAACGTAATCTTTTGAAAGCCCATCCAACATCATCTGATGCAACAATTGCAATGAATGGGTGAATATTTTTAATTGACCAAGACTGTTTATTATCTGCTAGGTTATCACTTGAAAAATATATCATTTCCACATAATGTCGTCTGTGACACTTAACTATAATTATAGTTCCAATGTGGATATATATGGATACATATATCCACATATATTTTATAACAACAATTTTTTTGTGTGTGGTAAGTTTGGGTCACATTACATATTTTTTAAAGTTGCTAAATTCTATTAAACATAAATATTAGAAAGAGTAATTAATCTTGAGTATATAGTTGATAAATGTGATCTTTATCAAAATCTTAGGTCAATTATAATGTACTTTGGTTTCTTGATTGTAAATATCAGATAGTCCCTAAATATAAATTTTCTATAATTTGAAATTCAATTTTAGGACCATTTAATATGTGCCTAAAAGGTGCAAATTACTTTCTAGATGCTAAACATAGAAAGGTGAGTAAAACACTGTTCTAGCAGAAAGATGAGATGCAAAAGACTGTGAAACTGGACTAAGTATATATTTGAAAGAAAAAAAAAAAGACTTGGGAGTTTAAGAATTGGAGAAAACCCATTCTTTTGGAAATATCACTAAAAGACAGGTGAACTACGTAGTATTTGTTGATTTCTGTTTTAAAATTTTAACGCCTATTTATTGTAAAGAATGTATGCTTAAAACGTAATGTCAAAAGTACTTTCTAAACTGGTTATGTAACTTTATGCCCCTATCACCTATGTACGGAATTGTTAATTTCCTCCTATTCTTTCAACAATGACAACTATCCCATTTTTATGATTTTCAATGACATTTTAGTTGGATAGAAGAATACTATTTGTATCTAATTTCGGTTTTATTTTTAACACCTTTATTAGTGCTATTTGAAATTCTTTATATATGTGTCAGGCTTTTACGTTTCTTCTTCTTCTGTAAATTACTTGCTCATGCTTTCTGCCCACTTTACCACTAGAATATTAGTCTTTCATTTGTTGATTTATGACTGTTTTGTATCTGAGGTTGCTGTTGTGAAGGGAAAATTCTTTCCCTTATGTTTTCTAACGGGTATCTATAGCCTACGTGGAAGCTGTAGATTATTTTTTAAGGCTTTTTTTTTTTTTTTTGGAGCAGTTTTAGGTTTACAACAAATTGAGAGGAAGGACAGAGATTTCCTGTGCACCCTCTGCCCCCAGGCACGTATTACCACCCCATTATCAACATCACTCACCAGATGGGTATATTTTTTACCAGGAATGAACCTTCATTAACATTTCATCGTCACTCAAAATCCATAGTTAGCTTAGGGTTTACTCATGGTGTGTACATTCTGTGGGTTTGGACAAAGGTACCATGACATATATTCATCATTATATCATAAAGAGTACTTTCACTGCCCTAGAAATCCTCTGCCCTCTGACTATTCATTCCTTCGACCCCTGGCAACCATGGATCTTTTCATTGTCTCCCAAATTTTACTTTGTGGTACATACTTTTAACCACTTACTAAGTGTTTTCATTTTGTCTATTAGTTTTCAAGTTAATTCTGGGTAGAGAAACATTCATCTCTAAATAATAATTTTATCTTTTCCTCAATATGTCTATATCTCTTTGTTTTTTCTTGTCCCATTTACTTCTCTGAAACATTCAGAAAAATATTAAGAACAGCCCGTTCAATGACATTTCCTCCAGTATTTCACTATTAAGTATGTTCAATACATTTTCTTCTATCATATAAAATCAGAAATAGATATTAATTTTAACCAAATGCCTTTCTGGCATCTATTCACAGTAGAACATTATGTGAAAACAAAGCAGGATACAAAATATTATATAGAAATGGTTATCTATGTGATATGTTTTTTGGATGATTTTTTCTCTCTTCATTTTTTACATAATTAACTAGTATTGTGTTAAAGATAAACATATGTCACAAGCATTCCTTGGGTTATTAAATATTCTTTAAGTGATGTTACTATGCATTTTGTCATTCCATCTTGTATATTTATCATAATTTATTTAATTAATTGGCCATTAATGGAATATTTAGTCTGTTTTTCCCAATATAAATAAAGTTGCAATGAATATCTGTATACATCTTTATTTATGTTCATTACTGATTCTTTCCTTAGGACAAGCTCTCAGAATGATTTTACTAGGAAAAAAAGTATAAATCTTTTAAGGCTGACTAGGTACATTTGCCAAATTCCCTTCCAGAAATGCTATAAATTTTAATCCCTACTAGCAATATATGAAGATACCTGCTTTTCTTCATGTTTGCCAATATAGGAGGTTTTTTAAAAATTATTCCTTTACTTTTGGGGGAATCTAATGGGTGAAATAGTTTCTCATCATTGTTTTCTTTGGCTTTTCTTTTATTTTTAATGAGGTTAATCATTCTTTCATTCATTGACCACTTAAAAAATTTTTTTTTCTAAATTCTCTATTCATATCCTCAGCTTTTTCCTTTCCTTTCTTGATTGGTAGGTTTTCTCTTCCCCTCCCTTCAGAAAAACCCTACAAAACCTGTATTTTTTTTTTTTGTTGTTTTTGTGGTATGCGGGCCTCTCACTGTTGTGGCCTTTCCCGCTGCGGAGCACAGGCTCCGGATGAACAGGCTCAGCGGCCATGGCTCACGGGCCCAGCTGCTCCGTGGCATGTGGGATCTTCCCGGACCAGGGCACGAACCCGTGTCCCCTGCATCGGCAGGCGGACTTTCAACCACTGCACCACCAGGGAAGCCCCCAAACTGTATTTTATTCTCATTGTTTTATATTTTTGTTTCTTAAATTTAACTCTTTAATTGACGGTTAGAATTTTGATAGGTAAGTAGGGTGAAATGAAGAAAGAACTGTTCTTCGGAAGAAAGAACATAAATATAAGGCAACATGTTGCACTATGTAGGAAATTAATAAAAATAAGCTAAATTATTTATAGGTAATGGCTGATATTAAGGAAGGAGAGGTAAATAGAAAAGAAAGAGATTCACAACCTTAGCACAGGGGAAGATATTTCTAGATCTTTCTAGGGAGCTTCTGTTCTATATATCTAACCATGTATCTGTTATATCCACTTGGATGTCCCACATCATGCTTATATCAACACTCATATTCACATTCAGCCTCACACTCATTCTCACACTCAACGTGATGAAAACTGAGATCCCCCAAGCCCACTCCCCCTATATTTCCTACGTCGGTAACAGTGCTCTCCAGCTATTGCCTAAGCCCCAAGCCCCAGTGCTATCCCTGATTATGATTGCATTATAGCCCAGCCCACATTAGTGCCTTATAAGTTCCTGTCAATCCCACTTCCTCAATAGCTCCTGAAAGTGTCTAGTTTTCTCCAGGTGACCCTACCTCCGTCAAGGAGCATTTCCTTAATGCAGATTACTTTCCTCTCACCCAGATTAAGGCAACAGTTTCCTGTGGGATCTCCCAGCCTCTGTCTTGTTCTTTTCCAAGTCATTCTTCTCAGAGCAGCTGTGGTGAATTTCTAAAATGGAAACCCGATCATTTTTTTAAATTCTCTGGTTGTTACCAGTTACCCTTAGGTCTTTCCTGGTCATCCCATCTAAGATAACCATCTAATCACTCAATCTCGTCTCCTTAGTTAATTTTCTTTGTCATATTTACTCCGCCTTACATGCTGTTGTTGACTGGTTCACGTTTTTACAAACATTGATACAATTAGGGGCTCTCTTGTCTGCAATGTGAAGTTCATAGAGCCGCGACCAGCTCTCTTGTTGGTTAACTCCACACCAGCATGTAGAAGGGTGGCTGGCACACAGTAGATGCCCATAAATATTATGGTTTGAAAACCCCGCACATTCCCTGCTACTTCCAGCTATTATGATTTGTTTCTATTTCTGCTTCCTCAGGATCTCTGCTCTCATTCAACTTAGCTGTTATTGATCCTTTAGGACTCAGCTTTGAGGTGTATCACAACGAATTTTTTCCTAATTCCCTTCTTATCAGTCAGTGTGTTTCCATAGCAACCAATATACTGCCTTGTCATTGCATTGATCACCTTACGTTATAAACCTCTATCTCATCTTGGTTTCTGTGGTAGACAGTAAGCTACCTGAGGAGAGGATTTATATCATATTTATCATTGTATCCTCAGGACTTGGCAATATGTTTGGATCATCACAGAAGCTCAGTACATACTTACTTAAAAAGTAAACTATAGGGCTTCCCTGGTGGCGCAGTGGTTGGGAGTCCGCCTGCCGATGTAGGGGACACGGGGTTCGTGCCCCGGTCCGGGAGGATCCCACATGCCGCGGAGCGGCTGGGCCCGTGAGCCATGGCCGCTGAGCCTGTGCGTCCGGAGCCTGTGCTCCGCGGCGGGAGAGGCCACAGCAGTGAGAGGCCCGCATACCGCAAAAAAAAAAAAGTATATTATAATATATAATAATTATGATATTTACATATTTATATTATCATGATTTATTTTTTATAAATATAATATTTAGTACACCACAAAATTGTTCATTTTGAGCAACTGAAACAAAACTAAATTGTGCAGAATTTTTTAAAAAGCA